>NW_024062900.1:3090000-3733863 GCF_006381635.1 Hibiscus syriacus | reverse complement strand
TATTTCAATTAGGATTTAGGATATTATTTTAAATAGTATTTTAGTTTACCTTTGTTTTAGGTATTTTAGTTTAAATAGTTTTAAGTCTTTTTATTAGGATAAAATATATTATTTTAGGAGTTATCATTAGCATATTTTTAGAAATTTGAAGGCTATAAATACCCTCTAAGGGTGAGCCTATAAACTATCTCACTTCTGAGAATGAAATCTTCTTTTTGTCTCTAGCTTTCTCTCTATTTTGCGCCTACTTCTTTATTTTCTTTTAGAATTTCATTTTCAGTTATGCTAAGTATGACATTGGTCATGCTTAGCTAATTTTATTTCAAGCCAAAGGCTAAAATGAAGACTTAATTCCAAACATGAGAATTATAAGGTACTTAAATCGCTTCGGATTTTTCTCTCTATTTTCTGAACTTACTTTTTAGATCACGATTTCGACATTGGTCTCGATGCTAATATGGTTAACGTTTCAAGAAGTTTTGGCTTATTGAAGCATATTCGACTTCCCGAGAACACACTTAGAAAAATTGTTTGCTAAGAGAAAACCGAGATCGGAACCATTTATTTTTTAAACAACATAATCCGAGTTGGCAATGAAGAATTGTCTTTGTAAGTCGACGTGAATCTTGAGGCATTTTTCCCGAAAAATCACCAGTGATCGGTATATTTACCGATCTAACACCGGTCAGATTATATTTCCCGATCTAACACCCGTAGTAGTAAAGCGCGCCCCCTGCCCCGCGCAATACGCTGACATGGGTTACACCTGGGTTACACGTGGGTATAACGCGGCCCCTGATCCGCGCTATACGCCACGTAGGGGTATAGCACGGATCAGGGGCCGTGTTCTACCTAATTATCTGACACGTAGGGTATAACGCGGTACAGGGGGCACACTATACCTTTAATTACTCACCCGTCCACACCCCAATCCTCCCTATAAATACCCCATCCTCAATCACTTTCATCATACCAAATTCTCTCAAATTCTCTCAATTTCTCTCAAATACTCTCTCTGATTAAGGTATATTTTATAATATTTTTAATATTATGTATTTAATTTATTTAAGTATTTTACTTTATTTAATATTTTACTAATATAATTCTTTTGCAAATATATAATGGAAGGCATATATCTCGACACTTTGCTGATACGGTAACATTTTAACATTTTAATTTAATTTAAATTAATAGTAATAATTAGTTGATTTATTTAATGCATGATTATTAGATTAAGAATTAATTTTTGTAATTATTTATTTTTAGGAGAAGGACCGTGTATTAGATCCTTTTATTTGGAATCTTAAGTTAGTGATACCTAGCCGTGTCTTGCGTATTTAGTATAGGCTGGATTTGGTTACATAGGTAGATATCAAGGTCATTGTAAGATAGAACCAGACCTTATTTCTGCCTTAGTAGAGCGGTGGAGGCCGGAGACCCACACATTCCATCTTCCGTGCGTAGAGTGCAAGATCACGCTTGAGGATGTTTCTATGCACCTGGGGCTTTCGGTGGATAGAGATGTGATATCAGGGATAGATTCCGGTTCTTGGACTACTTTGTGTCAGGATAATCTAGGACGTGTCCCGGAAAGTTTTATCGGAGGTAGGATACCATTAATTGGTTAGATGCCAATTTTTGGGAGTTGAGCGCAGACGCCTCTGAGGATGAGGTTAAGATGTATGCACGGGCATGCATATTGCAGTTGATAGGAGGGTTGCTGATGTCAGACAAATCGCACAACCTAGTTCACTGCCTGTGGTTGCGACATCTTAGCGACTTTCGTCTCGCCGGATCATTCAGTTGGGGCTCGACAGTTTTGGCTTTGCTATACAGGGAGATATGTGGAGCCACTGACTATAGGCGTAATGCTATCGGTGGATGTCTCCTGCTGCTGCACTCTTGGGCATAGTATCGATTGCCCTTTTTATGTCCCGTTGTGAAGAACACATTCGTATTTCCACTACTTCTGAGGTAATTATAAAACTGATTTTGTATATTAAAAATTTTATACAACATATAATAATTTTTCCCTTGAATAGGCGGTCTACTGATAGGAAAAATCATCAGGAGCTACCTGATGATTTAGAAAAAATTAGGGTGTTAATCGATCAAAAGGCTGACACACAGGTATGAATTTTAATATTTAAAAATCGATTTTAGATTATAGTTATATAATTAGATTATTATTTTGATAAAAATTATATATTATTTGTTTTAGTTTGAATGGGTGCCATATTCTACTGATGATGTGAGGGCGATGATCCCACCTGAGTTCAAATGTTTGGATAGCGATGGTCCCTCTGATCTGTTATGCGACCGTCGAGTGGCACTCCACTGATCGCGTGCTCCGGCAGTTTGGTTGTTTTCAACCAATTCCGAAAGCACCTCGAAATATGGATGAGTTGCATAGCTTAGATAGACGCGGCAAGAAAGATACAGATTGGCTGGTGAGGCATCATGAGTGGGTCGTGTTGTGGGAGGATCGATATCGGCGCCTTCCCCGTAGAGAGCCCATTTTTACTAACTTCTTAATGTATGTTGAGGGCTATTATGAGTGGTTCAACAGTAACGGGAAACCGTTTCTACTTCCCGAGGATGCACGAGGGTGGATCTTTCCACGACGTTGACACAGACGTTCACTGACACATCACCATCGTCCCCCGACTCGTGGACGGAGAGCAGGTGCTTTCGGTTCATCCTCAGTTACACCAGCAGAACCTTCACAGCAGCCACCACAACCATTTATGATGCCGCATCCATATATGATACTTCCATCGCCTTTCCATTACCAGATGCCACCGCCGCCGCCTTCACCTGGTTTTATGACCCCGCCGCCGCCACCGTCACAGATGACCCCTCCTGGAGGCTATTATGGGTCTATGTTTGTAGATCCAACTTGGGGTTTATATACTAGATATTTGGCGGGTTCAACCTCTTTACCCATGGCCGTAGCACAGACACCCCCTGTACAATTTGCACACTCAGCGATGTCTGGGTTTTCCCAGTTTTCGCAGGCCAGTGGGATAGTCAGTCATATACCTCCAGGGTCCTTATTCTATGGAGGTGCTTCATCATCATCAGCTCCTCATCAACCTAATGTATCTGCTCAGGACGACAACGATGATGGTGATGATGATGACAGCGAGGAGTCAGAACCAGTGATACGAAGAAATCCTCCTCGAGACCGACAGCCACCGCCTTGCGGAACACATTCGCGTCGCAGGCATCAATAGATTTTTTTTATTATATTTGTATTTACTTTATTTTGTTAAATTGTAATTTTTTATTATTTCTCATTTAATACTTACTTTATTTTGTTAAATTTGTTGGACTTTTTATAATGTATTTCAGTTAATTTTGTTTATTACCATTTAATATCAGTTATTGTAATTTGGTTATCATTTACCATTTAATACTTATTGTAAGTTTGTTATATTTAAAATTATATTCAAATACCAATTTGGTTATCATTAACTTGAAGTAAATGCAAATTAAAGTACAAGAATTATTATTTGATAAACAAATACATCATTTCCTCATCAATTGTTACTTGATGACAACAGAAGTGGATATGTTTTTCTCGTGTGTCTTGGGTTTCTACAATGCCCACATCTTCTGTCTTGTCTAGATATTTCTCGAATATCCATATCGCAATGAATTCGATTGGATTTTGGACGACCACGCTCCCTCAATAAACTCGAATTTGGTACAATCAGAAGCCAATCTTGAACCTCATCAGAGTCTTTGTCATTACCTATGGGGGGAAACTCAAATTCATATACCTTAAAAACTTCAGATAGTAGGTATACGGGATCCAAAAAATGGTTATAGTATTGACGTGTGTGCAAGCAAGCTGCTATCACATGAGAGCATGGATACTTCAGAGCTTGAAAAAACCTGCAGTCGCACTTTCTGTTCCTTAGATTTACTCTTAACGACACAACTTCAATCCCTTGAAGAGGTCGCGACAACTCTGTGACACGAAACATTTCATGCCTTCTAGAGAAGCTTGTTACAGACATTCCATTTGATGCAACAATTTTTTTCTGTAGATCTGCAACTAATCTAGGGTGATAGACATGACCGCCTTGCATCCAGGTTTGAGCTTGTCCCCCGAGCTTCGCAAAAAATGCCCCCAAACGAAAATATGTAGTTTTTACCAAAGCCGATACAGGTAAGTGACGTGCACCCTTTAAGGTTGAATTGATTGCCTCAGCCAAGTTGGTCGTCATGTGTCCATATCGATATCCACTATCATATGCGTTCATCCACATTTATTTATCGATGAGGCTGATGTAATCGTATCCTTCCTCGTTCTTCGCCCGCAATTCTTGAAGCATTGATTCAAACGTTCGAGGAAGTAGTTCATAACCTAATCAAAAATGAATAACTTACTAACTTGCTTTCTTTGGAAAATTAAAATGATCAAAAAATGTATAACTTACTAACTTGCTTTCACTTACCCATGCGCACAATTAATTGACGCTCATCATTCTTCTTGTACCTTCCATGATAGTTCGCAGCAATGTGTCGGAGACAATACCTATGTTGGACAAAGGGTGGTTACCACATTGGACCCAAAGACTCCATTGCTGCTTTGATCCCAGCTCCGCGATCTGAAATGACTAAATGCTTTCCCTCGTGATAATATGTGCACGTAAATTTCGGAGGAAAAAAGCTCAAGAATCTGTATCTTCTCCTTCGACAAGAGCAAAAGCAACTGGAAGAATGTTGCGATTGCCATATTGGACAACTGCCAATAATAAAACTTGCTTGTATTTTCCATACAAGAAAGTCCCATCGATCTGGACCACAGGCTTGTAGTATTTGGAACCATTATCACACTGTGGGTAACTCCAAAAACCCGGTAGAATTGGATTCGATCGTGAAGAACTTGATCATTATGGTATGCATAGGAGGTTTCGAAGTCCACAATTGTCCCAGGATTCAACGTCCGCACCAGCCTAAACCAACCTGGAAGTTCGTTGTAAGTTACATCCCATTTGCCATGAAGTTTGACAATGGCATTTTGTTTTGCCAACCAAGCTTTTTTATAGGAGACAGTGTACCCATACTGCGATTGTATAGCTGAAATCAGCACTGTAACAGCTATATGAGAGCTTGCTTTTACCATGGGCATGATGGCTTGGCATATCATTTCAGAGTCCAAGTTAGGATGATCTTGGTTGGCCCCTCCAACACAATATGTGTGAGGACCGTTGTATACTGTTAGTTCCCATATGTTGTTTTTCCTCTTCATTTTCGATACGCGAACCATCCAATTGCATCCGTTTTCACGTCGGGCACAGTATCATACATATTTTTCGATCGTCGATCGGTTGACTCTGGACTGAACAGAATTGTGGATATTGTAATTTTTGATAGCCATCATCGATTATTCTTTTCTTGAAAACTCCATGCCTAAAGATAACTCAGCATTATTTATTGATGAATAATATCCATAGTAACCGAGATGAGGCATATCCGCAAATTCTGGCCCGTACATTGCACCATAATCAGTTTCATACATGTATGCAGGAGGGTCAGTTTGTGTCACATTTCCTGAAACTTTATCTACATCATCATCATCGGAGTTGAATTGCGGTGATTCTGGGTGAATGAATAGTCCAATCTCAGCAACATCCGCACCAGGCTCACGAAGCGGTTCTTCTGGTGAAGATGATGGTTCATCTATGTGCTCCACATTTAGGTCGAAGAACCTACTACTTGCATGTCTTCCCTTGAACTAGAAGGCATATCGACATTGAGATCGAAAAAGCTTACAGTCGAATGCCTCCACCTAGAGCTTGAAGCCATCGTGTCAAATGGAAACTGCACAGATTGTTGCGTCGATGACATCTCCATATTAAGGTTAAAGAAATTTGCAGATGAATGTCTTCCCCTTGAACTGGACACGGTGTTGCCATACAGATTGTTCGTGGACCCACCTCGATACATATCGTAAGGAGTTGCGGATGAATGTCTCCCCATTATGGCATTAAAATCATTACACATTACTGTAGTCGGGCTGTCAACTTGATCAACTTGTTCAGCCAGCCCATAGTGGGAGCTTAATGATTGACCCCGAACAACACGCACTTGAACAAAATCTGCATACATCTTAATAGCAGCATCTGAATAATTACTTTGAGCTTCAACCATCATTTGAACATCATCATTTTTCGAAAGTTCGAACGCTGTATAAGTTAATGGTAACAATGATGTTGGAATTCTGTACTGCAACGACGACATTCTTCTACTACTTCTAACATGAATCTTCCTCGAAATCTTCGTTATCAGCTCCTCAAGAGTTATGTTTCTCTTGAATGATATTTTAACACGCTCATTTGATACGTAAACAACGCCGGTTTCATCTTCTCGAATTTCACCATCATAATAAACAATAGTTGAAAGTCGCGCCATTCTTTGAGTTTAAAAGTGCGGCAATATTATATCTGCAAAAAAAAATAACTGAAACAAACCTGATTAAATAAATTATATATAAACGAAAATATAACACAATAAATTTTTTACACATCAACGTAAATAATTTAAATAATATAATTTTATATTATTACCTGCACCACAAAACTATTTCGACGTATGGTCCCGCTTTTCAATTTTACAAACATAAAAATTAATTGAAAATAATTAGTATAATATTTTTCAAATAATGATAATAAACAATAAGTATAATTAAAAAATTATAACAAAATTACCTTATAACGAAAAATTGCACGAACTTCTAAATCAAATATGAGAAGATTGCAAGAATTATTACTCGTTGATGGAATTGTTGTATTAATTTATAAGTTGAGAGGAGAGATTCGAGGAGATGTGAGAAACTTAACCGGCGGAGGAGGGTATTTATAACCATATAATTCGCGGTACCTGCACCGCGCTATATGTAATAAAAGATATAGTGCGGACCAGGGACCGCGTTAAATATAATTTTGGTATAGCGCAGCCGCGCTATACCCCTACGTGGCGTATAGCGCGGATCAGGGGGTGCGCTATACACACGTGTAACCCATGTCAGCGTATAGCACGATACATGGGGCACACTATACCCCACGTGGCGCCAAATCAGCATATAGCGCGATTCAGGGGGCGCGCTTTACTGCTACGGGTGTTAGATTGGGAAATATAATCTGACCGGTGTTAGATCGGTAAATATACCGGTCACCGGTGATTTTTCGGGGAAACCCTCGAATCTTGAAGTAAAAATTTGTTTCGATGATCCGAGGAATTTGAGGCAAAGCTGAAGTCTGAGGCTGCTTTTACAATAAGTTTCTATTTATCTCAAAATCTTTAATATGTTTATTTTATTATTTTCTTTTATTTAATTCTTATTTTTTATTTTAAAAACATCTTTTAAAAAAATCCCCTTTTATCTTTATTAATATTATTATTTATCATTTTATTATTTTCCCCTTTTAAATTATAATTAATTATTTATTTATTTTATTATATCTTTTCAACTTCATCTGGAATTCTATTTTCTTTTAAATCAAGAAAGAGTTTTACTAAATCAGAAACACCACAGTCTCTCTGGATCGACCTTACTTTTCTATACTACTTTTCATTTCTATTTATTTTGAAGCCATGAATTATTTTGATAACAAAACAACGGTTATCAAATTGGCGTCGTTGCTGGGGACTAACGGCAAGTACTGATTTATTTTTCTAGTTTTTGATTTATGACCAGAAGAAACCCATGTGAATTAGTAGATCTAGATCCAGAGATTGAAGCACGAACACGAAGAATCCACGCACAAACGCTTCGAGAAAAGAGAAAAATAAAAGAAAAAAAGAGCAGAGTTCAGGAACATAATCAAATCCGGAGATAGACTCTGAAGCAGACGCATACAACATCTCGATGGCAGAAGGAGAACAAATAATCCGAGAGCTAGCCACAGCTCATATTACTCAGACGCCATTATGTGTCAATTTTCCTTGTGGCGGGACTCCATTTCAATTAAAGATGGGACTCATTCATCTTCTTCCCACCTTCCACGGCTTTCCCACTAAAGATCTGTACAAACTCTTGTTGGAATTCCACATGGTTTGCACTAGCATGAAACCACAGGGAGTTACCGAAGATCAAATTAAATTTAGAGCTTTCCCTTTCTCTTTAGCCGACTTGTGGTTATTTTATTTACCTCCAAATTCAGTTAATTCATGGGATGACATGAATCGGATTTTTCTTGACAGGTTATTTCCAACGAATAAAGCAAGTGAGTTACGAAGGAGCATTCTTTTCATTCAAGAAAGGCCGAAGAAAGTCTTTATGACTATTGGGAACGATTCAAAAAACTTTGCGCACGTTGTCCATAACACGAATTAAGTGAGCAAATATTACTTCAATACTTTTATGAAGGCCTTTTACCAATGGAGATAAAAATTGTGGATACAACCAGTGAAGGAGAATTAGTCAACATGACCCCAACAACAACAAGATAAATGATTTCAACCATGGAAGCCAACTCTCAACAGTTTTCAAGTGAACCCAACCGACGGGTTCACGAGATAAGTACTTTTTTCCTTGAGAATAAGTTAGACAAATTAAATGAAGTAGTTAAATCAGTTATTGCAGGAAAATCTGGAGCAACAAGAACATGTGGGATATGCACAAAGCTATACCATCTGACAGATTACTGCCTGCTGATACAAGAAGGAGGCAATGAAAAAATCAATGTCGTAAGGAACTTTACAGGTCCTCCACAAAGACAATACAACCCATACAACAATACTTATAATCCTGGATGGATAGACCACCCAAACTTTAGCTATGTGGAAAATCAAAGACCAACTTATCAACTAAGACATCCTCCTCAACAATAAACGCAAAAACCATCATTGGTGGAACTCATAGAAAAGTTAGTAATTTCACAAGAAAAGTTCATGGCATCCTAGAAAAAATTCCAAAGCCAAACCGAAACACATCTTCAAGAGTTAGATAACCAAGTAAGTCACCTAGCTCAAACTGTGGGAAAATTAGAATCACAAGGAAGACTACCTTCTCAAACGGAGTTAAATATAGATGAATGCCTTTTGGTCTTTGTAATGCACCGTCCACCTTCCAAAGATGCATGTTAAGTATATTTTCTAACTATGTGGAAAAAGGCATCGAAGTCTTTATGGATGACTTTAAAGTTTATGGTAATTCTTTTAATGAATGTCTTGATAATGTAACTAATTTGCTTAAAAGATGCTTAGAATATAACTTTGTTTTGAACTATGAAAAATGTCATTTTATGGTTGATAAAGGGTTAATTTTAGGTCATATTATTTCCTCAAAAGGGATTGCAGTTGATAAAGCTAAAACAGATGTTATGCGCTCACTTCCTTGCCCCACAACTATAAGGGAAATTTGTTCTTTTCTTGGCCATGCAGGATTTTACCACAGGTTTATTAAAGACTTTTCGAAGATAGCACAACCTTTATGCAATCTACTTCAAAAGGATCAAGACTTTGACTTTAATTCAAAATGCAAGGAGTCTTTCAATTCATTAAAGGAAAAGCTTATTTCAGCTCCAATTGTTCAGCCGCCATATTTGAATTACCCATTTGAACTTATGTGTGACGCATCGAATACTAGCGTTGGAGTCGTTCTCAGCCAGAAAATAGGGAAAGAGCCACATGTCATAGCCTATGTATCCCGAACTTTGGACTCGGCTTAGAAAAATTATTCAACTACGGAAAAAGAACTTTTTGCTATAATTTTTTCTTTAGAAAAATTTAGATCTTATTTGCTTGACACTAAAATTACTGTTTTTCTGATCATGTAGCTATAAGGTATTTGATGAGCAAAAAGGAAGCAAAACCGAGGCTTATCCGATGGATCCAACTTTTACAAGAGTTTAACTTGGAAAGTAAAGACAAAAATGGATGCGAAAATCTGGTAGCGGATCATTTGAGTCGAATTTCCCTTTCCACATCTGACCCACCACTTAGAGAATAATTTGCTGAAGAAAAATTGATGGTAACACAAAGCATAACACCATGGTTTGCGGACGTGGTTAATTATTTGGCCACAGGTAAGTTTCCATTAGATTTATCGAGAGCTGAAATCAATTGAATTAAGCGAGAATCTCGATACTATATTTGGGACGATCCTTATTTATGGAAGAAGTGCTCGGATTAGCTAATTCAATGATGTATTGCCAAAAGTGAGGGAAAATCAATTTTACAATTTTGTCATTCTTACTCTTGCGGTGGTCATTTTGGGCCAAAATGTACAGCCTATAAAATTCTTGAATGTGATTTCTATTGGCCTAACATCTTTCTGGACTCTTATCTATTTTGTAAACCTTGTGAAAGATGTCAAATTATAGATAATTTAAGTCGTAGGAATGAAATGTCTCTTAATTCTATACAAGTTTGTGAATTTTTTTATGTTTGGGGAATCGATTATATGGTTCTTTTTATTTCTTCATTTGGAAATACTTATATTATTTTAGCTGTAGATTATGTTTCTAAATGGGTGGAAGCTAAAGCCACTAGGAATAATAATGCTAAAACTACAGTTAATTTTTTGAAAAATAATATTTTTTTCAGGTTTGGCACGCCAAGGGCTATAATAAACGATAGAGGAACACATTTCATAAACTGAGTGATCGAATCATTGATGAAGAAATTTGGAGTAACTCAAAGAATTACTATCGTTTACCATCCACAAACAAATGGACAGGCAGAAGCATCAAAACGGGAAATTAAAACAATTCTTGAAAAAATTGTTAAACTGGACCGAAAGGATTGGAGTTTAAAATTAACTGATGCACTTTGGGCATATTGAACCGCTTATAAAGGTCCCATTGGGATGTCACCATACCGGCTTGTTTTCGGTAAACCATGCTATTTACCGGTTGAGTTAGAACATCAGGTTTATTGGGTCATTAAATAGTGTAACATGGACATGGATGCAATTGGTGAAACTCGGAAATTACACATTCAAGAACTTGAAGAAATCCAAAGAAATGACTATAATAGTGCTTAGATATTTAAAGAAAAAAAAGAATTTCATGATAGTAGAATTTCTTTTAAAACCTTTTCTGTCGGTCAAAAGGTTTTATTATTTAACTCCAAAATTAAACGTTTTGCAAGAAAACACAAATCAAAATGGCTCGGACCATTTACAGTTACTCAATTATTTCCTTACGGTACTATTGAAATTGAAGATAACTCAGGAGTTCGATTTAAAGTTAATGGTCAAATATTGAAGCCGTATTATGAAAATGCTCCGGTTGGTCTAATCGAAGAAATCAAATTAGAGGAACCCACACTCTGAAAATTCAGGTCGTCGAGCTAACGACGTTAAACAAAAGCGCTTGATGGGAGGCAGCCCATTTCGTTCTATTTTATTTCGTTTTATTTTTGGTTTATTTCGTTTTATTTTTAACAAACTTTATTTCATTAAATTTATTTTATTTATTATTTTTTTGAGCAGATTCGAACAATACAGTGCAGAAAAAACAGTACAAAAAAATAGATTTGGTTCGAACTGTGAAGAAAAGTTCGAACAGAACAATGCATAAAAAATTGATTTGGTTCGAACAGTGAAGAAAAATACACAACAGATTCGAACAATGCAATGCAGAAAAAATAATGCAAAAAAAAGAAGATTTGGTTCAAACTGTACATAAAAGTTTCAACGGAACAATGCAAAAAAACTTGTTTGGTTCGAACAACGCAGAAAAATACACAACAAATTCGAACAGTGCAATAAAATTTTAATATATCTTCTAGTGGCTTCTCGATCGAACATTCTACTCTACAACTGCTCGTCTCGATGTGGCCGTGGTGGTCGCCACTAGATTGAGGAGTATTCCTTTTTCCTCTATTTGTTTTTCAATTTAATATACGTTTTAGGACAAAACAGAATAAGTGAGGGGGAATGATAAGCATGTCGTCGTAATTTTCCTTGACTTGTTTAATTGTTTGAAATTGAGTTGTTCTTCTATTGATATATTGGGATCGTTGGTTGCTAGTATTGAATTTCGCTTTATAATCTTGCTTCCTTTTGGATTGTGTTCATGTTTTGATCAAATTTAATTTGCATGATTGATGATTGGTTTAGATGGAAATTTTTTTGTTGTGTATTGATATTTCATGACTTTGTCGATAGAGATGAACTTGACTCAGTGCACATAAACTTTTCTTGTGAGATTTGAGCCTAATGAGCATACATTTTCTTTCTTGCTCATTGTTTGACTTGTGTGTGTCGGACTAATTAGGATGTTCTAGAACTTGTAATCACAATACATATCGAGACTACATGTTGAATGTAAAATTTTAATGTGATAGGGGCACCTAGGATAAACCAACTTTTCCCTAAAAGCCTACCCGTTTATATATCCACTAGTGAACCACATTTGACATACTTCCTTTTCTTTGTTTTACACCTCATAATTAAATCTGAAACCTTTCTTTTTATTTTTTTCTCTCTTTTCACACACTTACCGAGACTTGAGATCTTGTATCACTCTTGTTCCACGAATGAAAAAAATGAAAAAAATCCATTGTTTAAAAAAAGAGCAAGTTGTTCACTGTTTCAAAGAAAAGAAGAAAAAAACAGACCCTTGTTCGAAAAAATAAAAAAAGGCAGGAAAAATTGATCTTTTCAATTGTCTTTCATCTATTTTTTCCTTGTTTTGTTCTTTATTGCTCTTCATGTTAATTCGTGGATTGTTCTTAATTATTTTGATCTCTTGTTTCGGTATTTTAAACCTTTCTTTTGGCATTTTCCCTACCCTAACCTAAGCCCCGTTACACCTTGTTTAAAGACCCTTTGATTATTGCATTATGTTCTTTTTTCGTAGTGGAGACTTGATTGGATTCCAAGCCTATGGTAATATTTTGGTTAGTTTCGGTATGAACGATTTCATTTATCCCAAACACTTTGAGCGGATATGTGTGAATCTTTGTGAGGTATTGAGTCATGTTTCATTGAAATTGGCAATTAATTGGGATGTCTTGCTTACCTTAATTTTTTTTTAGTTGTGTCTTTGCTTGATTGTAACTTGAATTCGGCAAATATCATGAACTTAGTTCGATTGGAAGTTTGAGGAATAAATTGAAATTGAAGATGGCAACTTATGATTTTGATATGATAATTGATGAATACTTGATGACAAGCATTGAATAACTAAGGGGGAATTTAATAAGTGCTTAATTTATCTAATATTTTTCTTTTAAAATACTCCTTAATCATTGGTTTTTGTGGCTTAATGGTTCGTTTTCATTCATTTTCTGTGCAGAATAAGAGATTCTGGAAATTGCACTAAAAGGAAAGAATTCTGCAGGTTTTTATTTTCGGAATCAAAGCTGGATTAGTGGGCATGAATTCGGACATGAAACATCCAACGAGGTGATGATATCAGTACTTCTAGAAGAATCAGTCAACATTTCTAGAAGAATGAATGAGTTGGCCACACATTTATGGAATATGGATTTGGGTTGAACTCAAGTTTAGGATAATATTTCAAACATTATATTTTATCTTCATATTTTAGTTTAAATAGATGTTAGTATTTCAATTAGGATTTAGGATATTATTTTAAATAGTATTTTAGTTTATCTTTATTTTAGGTATTTTAGTTTAAATATTTTTAAGTGTTTTGATTAAGATAAAAGATATTATTTTAGGAGTTATCTTTAACTTATTTTTAGGAATTTGAAGGCTATAAATACCTTCTAAGGGTGAGCCTAGAAACATACCTCTCACCTCTGAGAATTAAATATTCGTTTTCTCTCTAGCTTTCTCTCTATTTTGTGCCTACTTCTTTATTTTCTTTTAGAATTCCATTTTCAATTATGCTAAGTATGACATTGGTCATGCTTAGCTAATTTTCTTTCAAGCCGAAGGCTAAAGCGAAGACTCAATTCCAAATGTGTGAGAATTGTAAGGTACTTAAATCGCTTTGGATTTTTCTCTCTATTTTTTGAACTTACTTTTTAGATCAAAACGATTTCGACATTGGTCTGGATGCTGTTATGGTTAACGTTTGAAGAATGATTGGCTTATTGAAGCATATTCGACTTCCCGAGAACACACTTAGCAAAATTGTTTGCTAAGAGAAAACTGAGATCGGAACCAGTTATTGTTGAAACAACATAATTGAGTCTGCAACGAAGAATTGTCCTTATAAGTCGACGTGAATCTTGAAGTAAAAATCTGTTTCGATGATCCGAGGAATTTGAGGCAAAGCTGAAGTCTGAGGTTGCTTTCACAATAAGTTTCTCTTTATCTCAATCTCTTTAATATGTTTATTTAATTATTTTCTTTTATTTAATTCTCATCTTTTATTTTAAAAACAACTTTTAAAAAATCCCCCTTTTATCTTTATTACTATTACTATTTATTATTTTATTATTTTTCCCTTTTTAAATTATAATTATTTATTTATTTTATTATATCTTTTCAACTTCATATGGAATTCCATTTTCTTTTAAATCAAGAAAGAATTTTACTAAATCAGAAACACCACAGTCCCTGTGGATCGACCCTGCTTTTCTATACTACTTTTACTTTCTATTTGTTAAGAATCCAGGAATTATTTTGATAACAAAATGACGGTTATCACATAGACATATAGTTAGTTTAAGCAGATTATTCAGGTTTTAAAAAGTTATTTTAAGGGTGATTGTGATGGAGTTTAAAAGATCGGAAGAAAAAATTCATGTTAAGTTAACCAAGTGGGATGTGGATTTGTCTAAGGTTGTGTTTCTGGGCCATGTAGACGTAGTCAAAGAGATAAGTATTTATATATATTAAGGAAGCATAAGATATACTCGAATAATTATATTCCCTCTGATCAAGTTTTTAAGGATAGACATATTATTTTTGGACTGTTTAGTACCAAGAAAATTTTGGGATGATAAAAAGAATATTGACATAAGCTTCAAGGCCAATATAAGTAGAATTTGGAAAAGATTATGTGTATCATAATTAAGAAGTGGGTTTGTGCAAGAGTAAAGGTTTTGGTTTATGTTACAAAGCAATTAGAGAATTATGGAAGGAATCAACTGACTCGTGATCTTGAGTTGGCAATGATTGGGGTTACTGTGTTAATAGAATACCACTATCTACGTGGTGAATGATGTTATATCTATACGGATTTCCAAAAGTTAAAAGTAGGAGTAGAATCATAGGAGTGAAAAGACAGGAAATGGATTGAATTCCTTGGAGATTGAAGATGTGCTTATCAACTACAAGTATGAAAGGTTGTTGTGGTGGCTGTTATGACAAAGCCGACATATATTTATATTTGAGAGTTCTAAATATGTACTTGTATTTAAAGATAGATAGTTTTTTGATTGTATAATTGTATTTAAAGCCTTTGTTGCGGGATCGAATAAAAGATCTTAAGAGAAATGATGAAATTTTAGTACTTGTAAATAGAGGATAAATAGGAAAAGAAGAAACTAAATATTTAAAGACTAATGAATGTTTATAGTGTAATGGGAAGAGTTATCATCGAGTTTGTCTTTAATTGAATGGCGTGTCAGCAAGTTTAAGAAAGGTATTAAGATAACTTCATATGAAGATCTTTGTGGAAAAAAGTGTCAGACGCCATTAAATTGGTTTGAATTGAAAGAGTGAGACTCAACGGGGCCATATTTAATCTAATAAGTTGAAAAGTAAGAGAGGACTAACATCACAGCCCTTGAAGAGATAAAAGTCCAAAATGACCTAACTCATGAGGAAGAACCAGTGTAGAATTTAGAATGTGAATTTAAACAATTAAGAAATTATATGATTCTATTAGTTAAAGTTCTTTGGGAAGTCACAAGTGGAAGCGTAACCTAGAAGTGTGAAGAGGACATAAGGAGACAAATTTCTTGTCTCTTTGTGTAATGAAAATTCGAGGACAAATTTTCTTAAGGGGGGAATTGTAATACCCCAAACATCGGGTCAGTGACTAAAGTGTAAAGATTTAAATTTTAGTGGGTTAATTTTGATAAATATAAAAGTTTAAGGACTGATTTGGAAATTTTTTGTCTAGAACTTATTATCAAAGATTGAAGGTTGGAAGGGCAAAGTGGTCTTTTTTCATGAAATGAATTTAAAAATTATTTTAAAGGTTATTTAAGCATGTGGGAAATAAGGAAAGAAGAAAGGAAATATTTGGAAGCTTGTTCTTCTCTTCTTCTTCTCCACCGTACACTCCCCTTTGCTAAGGTAAGTGATTTGAAGTTGGTTATTCCTTTCATTTTTGATGGTTTCGGTCTTTTGATTGGTAGAGAACCTTAAGAAAGCTTAAAATGATTATAAACTAAGAGATTAAGGATTTTATGGTGAATTAGTAAAATGGTTTTTTTAAGAGAATTAATGAAAATTGATTGTATTTGGAGTTTTAAAGGAATATTTGACTTTCCAAAGGTCTAATTAAGACGTTAGAAGTGTTAAAAAGGATTGAAAACATGTTTGAAGAATTGGTATGGTTTTTAGTTTTAAGAATTCTATGGAAGATTTTAGATGTTAAAGGGATTTTAATAGATATAAGTTAGTAGGAGTAAGTGTAAATGAGTTTGAATGCATGAATAGATTTAAGGGTAAGATATTTAAGTGAAATTTGGGTAAAGTTCGAAATGGAATAGATGAATTCTGGTAATGGTATCAGTACTAGAAGAACAATACCAATACTATAAGGTTAAATTGAAGGAAAGTGCATGAATCCGATGAACAATATCATTACTGATTGAAGTAGTATCGATACTGATATGGAGGTATCGATATCAAGAGTAAGGTATCGATATTGTAATGGAAAATGAAATTCTAGAATGCCAAAATGGTATTGGTATTGAGGTAGGTATCGGTACCATAGAAGAGATGTATCAGTACTGTGGGTAGAGTACCAATACTATTCAGTTTGAAATGTTAAATTAAGTGTTTTATTTCGTTTGAGTAAAGGTTAATTGGTTAGATGTAATTGAGCTCTGATATTCATGGGTTATGTTAATGTGTAGATTTGATCGAAAGCAAGTGCTGAACGAATGGACGTGTAAAGTTAGTAAGCTAAAGTGAAAAGGATGTCTGCTTAGGACTTAAGTGAGGAAAAGGTGACTGCATTCTTATTTACTTTGTATAAAATTGGAGGACGGCTTGCGATGAGCCAACCTCAAATGTTTATAAACCAAATAAATTATATTATGTGATGGTTTTATCTAAACAATATTTTAAAAGTACTATTTCGATTTTATTGTTATGAATATATATTTTATGTGAAATATTATAACTATATGATTTATGTGAATATGTTCTATGAGAACAACTGATAATTTGAATAATGCTATATGAAACAATATGAGTATAGGTTCTATGTGAATAAATGATAAGTTGAGTAAGGTGATATGAAATGTTATAAATAATTGTTCTATGTGAACAAATAAATTCAGGTAATGCTACGTGAAAAATGTTCTATGTGAAAATGTGCTAAGTGACTGTGGTCTATGTGAATAAAAGACACTTTGAATAAAGCAATAAAACTTAATTATATGGTTAAAACCCAAAGTGTATTTTATGAGAATTAGGGGTACAGTTGGCATGCCAAGAGTCGAGGGTTCTACGCAGTCCTTCAGGATAATTCTATGAGGTCCTTCAGGACAATTCTACGTGGTCTTTCGGGACAAATTCTACACGGTCCTTCAAGACATATCTATGTGGCACTTTGGTGCATATTCTACGTGGCACTTCGATGCAAATTATATGAGCAGTGGTGACTGCATTTAGTGCACAACCTTAATGTACTTAGATACCTTGAGTTCTCAGTGATATATGTTAGGCTAATTAAATAAATGGATATAAATTAAACAAATTGATATGGATTAAAAAGTGTATATGTAGTTTATGAAATAAAAATTGATTATGAATTGAAAGATGACTAAAAGTAGATGTTATATATATGAAATGTATACGGTTTTTCTGTATTCAATGATTTCGCTGAAATGTTTTAACAAGTAATAAGAATTCAACAGTATATGATGTTTTTATGAATTGTTTATTAGTTTTATATGAAATGTTTCCAAGGAAATGTCTAAACAATTGTCTTTAAATGTTTTGTTATGCTCCTTATGCCTCACTAAGTCAATGACTTAGCATGTGAGTGTTTTCACACTTAGGTTCAAAGTTATGCGAGGAATAAGCCGAGTAAGCAAGTGGCATGACAACATACCTTTGAAGATTATCAGATCAGAGAAATTTGAAATATATGTGATTGTGTAATGGAAATGTTGTTGGCATGTACCATAAATGTAAAAGGGTAGATGCTCTGATATGTATTTTAATTATGATTTATTATGTTTTGTTTTTCCTTGTCAAGTTTTAATCGCATTTTTAAAAAGAGTCAAAAAGTTTAAAAAGTCAATGTGACACCTCAAAGTCGGATACGGGTCGGGGGTGTTACAATCATTATATATCTTTATATATAAAATGATAATTTAATAGTGGATGAATCCCTAATCAATATAAAATTTCCTCATTTTGGTATTAGAGATTCAAAGTGCATAATATTGATGATTCAAATAAAATATATTAATATACGTTTAAATTGTTTTTTAATTATTGACAATATATACACATGTAAATATAGTTGTTTGAATTCGAAATTTCTAAGATAATAATATTCACTTTAACTACAAAGACTACTTGATATTGTAAGTGGAAATTTCTAAGATAATAATATTCACTTTTAACTACTAAGACTACTTGATATTGTAAGTGGAGTAAATTGAAATAAAATAATCAATCTATAATAAATATATATATAAGATGTTATCTATTCAGATATCAATAATTAAATAAAAAAAAGTTTTTCAAAGATGTTCACTGGTTGACTTGGCGTACTTTGAGAAAATAATTGATTTTGAGTTTCTTGACTCATATTTGCTTTCTCAAATTAAATACCTTCTTTTTATTTATTCTTTGCCTCTGAAAGACTCAAATGCATAACACTTGGGAATTGGTTTAAAAAATTATATTTCTTCTAAGGAAGCTTCAAAGAAAGTCTGTTATGTCTAGCGCTAAAGCAAGACATTCTTTCCTATTAAAAAGAAGGCATTGAAGTGAAGAACATTTCAATTACGCTTAATTATAAAATAAATGTCTAAATTATAACGGTTTCCATGAGTAGGTATCTAAACCATTTTTTGAATAATCCAGGTGTCTAATGTTACAAATACTATCACTTTAGATGCTGAGCCATACCTACCGTTATTTTTCTCCGTTAAAGGACACGTTTCAAATTCTGGTAATTTTAAAAATTTTCGTAAAAAATTAAAATATTATATTTATAAAAAACCTTCTTTTCTCTTAAACTATAAAAAACCCCAAATCCTTAAAAATCTTAAATCCCTAACCCACTGTTGTCACCCTTTCCGGCCACGAACACAACTGCTGACGTAGTCTCTGCGTAGTCTCTACCACCCTCCTAGTCATATGCAGTCGTAGTTGTCCCTGATTGTCTGTCAGAATCGTATGGGATCGTGATTTTTATCTTAGGGTTCGTAGGGTACAAAATGTCGATTGGTCGTCGGTTGACCGCCGATCGGTCGCGATTTCATAGGGTTATTGATCGCTTGGGGGATGTGAGGTAAATGGAGCTTCATCGATGGCAAAGGGTGGCGGTGGGTTTAGGGGTTGAAATGAAGGTTTTCAAAGTTTTGGGCACATTTCAAAATTTTTGTGTTTGGTTTTAAAAAATAAATAGTTTTATTAAATAAAAAAATTAAAATTAACAAAATGTGACGTATATCACTTAACAGAGAAAATTAACATCGTTTCCACCCATGAAACCTAAAGTGATAACATTTGTAACGTTAGGCACCTGAATCGTTTAAAAATATTTTAGGTATCTATTCGTAGAAAACGCTATAGTTTGGACACTTATTTTATAATTAAGTCTTTCACTTAATATTCTCAAGATTTATAAGGTGTAGAATATTTGCATTTAAGCTTATGAAATTCTTCACTTTTTTAATAATAATTGATTACCTTTTCAAGTTTTTTAATAGTCTGAGAAAACTACAAGATAATATATATTCAAAACTTTCTTGATCTATTGACAATGCACATAATCCTGGAGACTCACTACTCAAACCAACAAATTTTGGAAAAATGTGAATTTAATTAATAGATTTAATATTTATATGAAATTCATATTCCTTTTTACTATTTTAAATTAAAAGATAATTGTAATTTGAATATTAGTAGGATAATTACTCTTTGAATATATCAATTTAAAAAGATATTTATTATCTTTTTAACTTTGAATATTAAAGATAATTATATACTTTTGAACATTTCAAAAATAAAATAGTATTTATTTAAGTTTGAATGGTAAAAGGAGTTTATCTCTTGAATATTTTAAATTAAAAGATATTTTTCTCTCTTTAAAGTTGAATATTAAAAGATATTTGGTTAGATTAAATCACTCTTAAAAGTCCCCTATAAATAGTGAGTTAACCTGCTAAGTTAACCCGAGTTTCACAAGTTGAATTCTAAACAAGATTATCTCATATTTCAAGAACTAATCTTATCTTGAAATTTTTTTCTCTTCCTCTAGTTTTATGGTGATAGCCAAAGGCAATGATAGTTTGTGATTTCTATTGTTGTGCTACTGTAGCTGTTCTAGTTGTTGTATCCTAGAAGACAGATTACCAACAAACTCGAGCACCAAAGTAGTGGCCGAAAATATATCTTAAGGAAACTATGTAGTGGTAGGCCTTAATTATTTTTGATCACAAGATCAAAATAAAAAGAGTATTTTTTATTTCCATTTAATTTTGATTTGGTTTTAAGAGGTTTAACTTCTTTGTTTTATTTTCTCAGGTTTGATTTCGTCTTGAATTGTTATTTCGGATAATAATGTCAATATAGAGTAAACTCGTTCTATCCCTTTGTTTCTCTTAATTATAATGATATTTATTTCATTATTATATTATTCTCAGATTAATACGATTTTATCCTAACAAAAACTTATAAGGAGATCAACATTCCCTTTTGCTATTAAATTCACCTAATGGATTTGTTACTCCTCTAAGTTAATTCCCATAAACACCTAAGAAATAATAAATATGATTATCTGATAGTATTTTTTTGGTCACTCCATTATCTATAACAAGAGTTGAAATCACACCAAACCAACCTTCATCTATAAATATCTCAAGGCAATAGGGAAAAAAGACATCTATCTATTTGTGATCAAAGACTACGCTCTACTTTTTTTTCCCCATAAAACCTTTGCCACTCTCACAACCACCTATTTTAATGACTTTCCGAATACATTTCTTTATAAATTTTAAATTTAATCTTAATTTTATCTAGAGAAAAAACAAATTATAAAATTTTTAAAAGAGTGAAAGGAAGCACTCCGAATAAATCTAGAACTCATCGCAAATGTAATTGCTCGACTCTCCACGTAATTTATGGTAAAAACCATCGCAACACTTATATATCTTTTATGCTATAAAGAGTTTAATTTATTAGGTTAAAATAAATAAAATTTACAATATTATCCTCATATTTGAAACGACGAACCAATAGAAGCATATGTTCAACCTAATTATATTTAATTACATATTTTTAGTAGAAAGAAGCCTAAACAAAAAGGCTAACACTGAAGATCAGCAGCTTGGAGGGGTGAATCAGCATCAGAAGCGAGCAAGGCTACAGATTCCGCCGAGGGAGTGTTATGAAGCATCAGAATGCAATGATTGTGTGTGGCTAGCTTGGCCATACAGTCAGCAACTTTACTGCTTGATCTTGGAATTCACTGGAAGTGAGCATCCCAAGCACGATGACATAGAGCTGCGATAGCACGAACTAACGAGAGGTGACTGCGCGCAGCATGGATACTCTTAAGCAGGTTGATGGCTTGGCACTGTCAGATTACACGATGATTTTTGAAAGACCTATAGTCCAGGCAGTGGGGAGGCCATTGTGTATGCTCTAGAGTTCAGCTTGGAGAACAGTGCTGAAGCCGATACTTTTACTGTAACCAATTATCTAAGCACCATTTGGGTCACAGACAACTCCGCCAATCGATCCTATTCCATTTGCTGGCGATACTGCTCCATCTGAATTTAAGCATACCCAATCAATAGGGGGTTTGACCCACGATTGATGATCCGAGATTTGGACTTGGCACTTTTGGAAGATGGAGTAAGACTTGTCATAGTATTTTTCCCAATCGAGACTACAAGAAATAGTTTGGGTAGTTGAGGGAATCAGTCCATTAAAGATGAAATCATTTCTACATTTCCAAATTTGCCAAATAAAAGAAGCAAAATAGTTAGACCAAGAAGGCTCGCTCGTTGTCAAATGATGTCGCGTTCCGAGGTTAGAGAGCATCCAAGCTCGAAGATCAACTAAGAAAAAGGTGTACAAAGATGAGGCACAATCCAGTTCCAAATGCTTCGGGCTCGTCTGCAGTCACGGAGGACATGAATGATGGTCTCAAGTGAAGCGCCGCATGCTGGACAGGTAAGGTCATCCGTAAGCACGCGCTTACCTCGTTCATGATTAGTCATGAGCTTCTCCTTGAGGGTAAGCCAAATAAAGAAGCGAATTCATTTGGGGACACGGAGAGACCAGATAAAATTACAGCAGTGCTCTTTGGCTTCCCAATTGATCTTGATTATTTTAATGTAAGCCGAGTTTACTTCATAGCTTAGACTTTTGCTCCAAGGCCAGATTGGTTGATCATTAGCGTCAGAAGTACAGAGAGGTCTGATATTCATGATATGAGCGATAGTGTGTGGTTGAAGGAGGAGAGCTAGAGATGGTTCATCCCACTGGCCAGTGACTGTCACAAAGCTGCTAAAAGCCTAAAACCATGGCTTGAAACAGCATTAGTAGGGTCCAGGAGGTGAGCACAAAAGGGGGCAAGTGATGGGACCCATGTATCATCCCAAAAGCTGGCAATGTTCCCATTTCCAATTGACCAGGCAAGAAGTGAGAGCAGTTGCGACCAGACTTTGGAGATGTCGCGCTAGAGGTGCGAGCAATTCAGTCGAGAAAGAATGGCAACACGAGCTTCAATGATTTTATATTTCTACTTTAATAATGAGACACAGTAGATGTCGTTCTTTGCAATAAGCGAGAAGGCGAGCTTCATTAAGAAAGCTTGGTTGTGTTCGTGGGGGTGAATAATGCTTAGTCCACCACGATCAGCAGGTCGGCAAACGTTGTTCCAGTGAACCAGGGAGACTTTATTGTTTGAAGTGGTGGAACCCCAAATAAAACGTCGTATAAGGAGTTCTATTCTATCACAGAACTTTTTGGGGAAGGAAAGCATTTGCATGGAATAAACCGGAAGAACAAATAAGATAGACTTCATTAGGGTTACCCGTCCCGCTAGAGATAAAGTTTATGGTTTGAACTTACCCGTCTTGCAAGAATTGGAATCCCGAGATACTTGTAAATGCAATCAATATATTGAAAGCCAAAGGCAGAGCTAATGGCTGTTCTGGTATGACTTCGGGTATTCTGCGAAAAAGAGATTTGGGTCTTCCTTTTTTTTACAGTAAGGTCAGAAAAATGGCCAAACAACGACATTGATGACATTTATACGGGCCAGATCAGCTTCGGCATAAAGCATTAAATCGTCAGCAAAAAAAAGATGGTAGATTTAGGATCCATTCCGAGCAAGGGAAAAGCCTCTCCACTCTCCCGAGGAACTCGTCGATGGATGCTATGATCGAGGCGCTCCATGGCGAGAACAAACAGATACAAAGATAAGGGATCTCCATGCCGAACTCCTCTTTCAGGGTGAAAAAATAGATGCATTCTCATTCCATTAGATCTGCAAGGAAGAGGAAGTTAGACAATGCATAACAGTGCGAATAGTGCTTAAAGGTAACCCTGCTTTAGAGAGAGAGTCATGAATAAAATCCCATCGCAATTTGTCAAAAGCTTTGGATATACCTCAAATAGGATCGAGATGTCTCGAGTACCGTATGCATCAGCAGTGGAAAGTTTAATGTTCGTTATGAAATGCACAAGACCAGATATTGTACAAGCAGTGAGAGTGGTTAGTCGGTACATGGCGAATCCAAACAAAGAGCATTGGAATACAGTAAAGAGAATCCTGAGATACATCAAAGGGACCTCAAATGTTGCATTATATTACGGAGGATCAAACTAATCAATGGGTATGTAGATTCTGACTATGCAGGGGATTTGAATAAAAGCAAATCTACTACAAGATATGTGTTCAAAGTTGCTAGTGGAGCTGTAAGCTGAGTTTCAAAATTGCAATCAGTTGTGACTACATCCACAACAGAGGCAGAATATGTAGCAGCTACACAAGCTAGTAAAGAAGCAATTTGGTTGAAGATGCTATTGGAGGAGCTTGGGCACAATCAAAAGTATGTCTCTCTGTTTTGTGATAGTCAAAGTGCCTTGCATCTAGCAAGGAATCCAGCATTTCATTCAAGGACAAAACACATACGAGTTCAGTACCATTTCATTCGTGAAAAGGTAGAAAAAGGGACGGTAGATATGCAGAAGATCCATACCAAAGATAACATAGCATATTTCATGACGAAGACGATTAATGCTGATAAATTTACTTGGTGTCGATCCTTCTGTGGCCTATCAGAGACATAAGCAACATAAAGGTAAAAGGTAGAAAGAATTGTGTGAAGATATGATTGTTCCAATATAATCTTCAAGTGAGAGATTGTTGAAAAGTCAGCAATTTGACAATTGCTTTCAAAACTTTCGGTGGAAAGTGTGCATATTAAATGCACTGAATTAGTCAAATTTGGATGGTTGGGCTACAGATTTTTGTTGAAAATGTGAAAGGGTAAAATACCCAATTTAGTCACTTTACTTTTAGGGTATTTACAAGATTAGTCCTTAAGCTTCAACTATAAATACCCTAGCTCATTTAGCTTCAAAACCATCCCAAATCATTCTAGCTTTCTCCCAATACTAGAGAATGTAGAGAGTTTTCTTGAAAGTTGTTTTCTCCTTTTTATCAAGAGAGAATTATCATTGTTTTCTCCTTGCTAGATCGAGAGAAGTTGTAATTCCTATTTTATCATAATGAAATTCTTCTACCATTGCCCGTGGTTTTTACCCTATATTATTTAGGGGTTTTCCACATAAATTTTGTGTCTTCTTTATCTTCATTTTTTATTTTCTCAAATTATCAGTTACGATTTTGCTCTATACAATATCTGTCTTCCGCAACAGTTCAAGTGAACCAGGGATACTTTATTGTTTGAAGTGGTGGAACCCAAAAAAAAACATCGTATAAGGAGTTCTATTCTATCACAGACCTTTTGGGGGGAAGGAAAGTATTTGCATGGAATAAACCGGAAGAACAAATAAGATAGACTTCATTAGGGTTACCCGTCCCGCTATAGATAAAGTTTATGGTTTGAACTTACCCGTCTTGCAAGAATTGGAATCCCGAGATACTTGTAAATGCAATCAGTATATTGAAACCCAAAGGCAGAGCTAATAGCTGTTCGGGTATGACTTGGGGTATTCTGCGAAAAAGAGATTTGAGTCTTCCTTTTTTTACAGTAAGGTCAGAAAAATGGCCAAATTCAACGACATTGATGACATTTATATGGGCCAGATCAGCTTCGGCATAAAGCATTAAATCGTCTGCAAAGAAAAGATGGTAGATTTAGGATCCATTCCGAGCAAGGGAAAAGCCTCTCCACTCTCCCGAGGAACTCGTCGATGGATGCTATGATCGAGGCGCTCCATGGCGAGAACAAACAGATACAAAGATAAGGGATCTCCATGCCGAACTCCTCTTTCAGGGTGAAAAAAATAGATGCATTCTCATTCCATTAGATCTGCAAGGAAGAGGAAGTTAGACAATGCATAATAGTGCGAATAGTGCTTAAAGGTAACCCTGCTTTAGAGAGAGAGTCATGAATAAAATCCCATCGCAATCTGTCAAAAGCTTTCTCGAGATCTACTTTGATAACCATCCAGCTTTGTTGGCTTTTAAGTTTCCGCATGGACTGGAAAACTTCTTGGTCAATGATTATGTTCTCAGTGATAGAACGGCCGACAATGAATCTTGTCTAATTAGGGCTCACCAAGAGAGGCATAATTTCTTTTAGGACGAGGATTTTGGTGGTGAGTTCGTACATAACCGCGTATAGGCTAATAGGATGAAAATCCGAGAAAGTCTCGGGAACAGCAGTTTTAGGAATGAGAACCAAAATCGTTTTATTAATATTTGGTTCAATATTATCACCTGCAAAAGCCTTATGAATTATATCACAAACCCATCAGCAACCAGAGGCTATTGTTTTTTTTTTTTATATAAAAATCGGCAGGAAGACCATCATGGACAGGAGCTTTCAACGGTGCCATAGCAAAAAGTCCTTCTCAAATTTCAGAACGAGTCGGGATACCAGCAAGGGGGTCCATGAGATAGTCGGAATGTGCGGATAATAGCCTTTGTAAGGGAATTTTCCATGGACTGAATGATGACACGTGTACATGGAACGGAAGAAGATGACAGCTTCATTTCTAAGAACTTCACTATCATATCACCAATCTCCCAAGGTAGTTCTTAGAGCGGTGATTTTATTTTTTTTGGTTTCGCTGGATAGCTTTGCGATGGAAATACTTGGTATTCTTATCGCCCTGAGTTACCCATTCAAGACGAGAACGTTGCTTCCATTGTTGTTCATCGAGGTCGAGGAGGCCTTCAAGTTCAACAAGAAGGTCGGCTTCAAGGTTAGAAAGTGATCTTGAGTGCCTTCGATTTTTATATATTTATGGATGCCTCGAAGTCTTGCATGGATCCTTATTTTCATTCTGATGTAACCGAACACGGTTTGATTCCATGTGGTGGCAGCCAAGGTGAAATTTACAATAGTTTCCGAAAGAGAAGCAGCAGAGAGCCAATTGTCTTTGACCATTCTACGGAAGTTTTAATGCTTGAACCAACCCAAAAAATATTTAAAATGGTGAGACCGGTGGTTATTTGCAGAACAGTCCACGCAAAAGAGAAGAGGCCTGTGATCAGACAGCATGCGGTAGAGATGTTGAACATTAGTGTTCAGGCGGTAATCATCCGAAAGAGTGTTGCAAAGCACCCGATCAAGAAGAGCAAAGGAGGAGCCACGGTTTCAAGTGAATTTTGGCCCTTGAAAACCCATGTCACGGAGGCCGTCATTGAAGACAAAGTCTTGAAAGTCCTTATGAGAGGGCATAGAGCTAGCATTTTTATGTCTGTTAGAAGAAAAGAGCGTGGCGTTGAAATCTTCCATGATGATCCAAAGAGAAGCAACGGAGCTAGCAACAAAGTGAAGGGCCATAAGCGTTTATGCTTGGAGGCATTCGGGCTGGCCTAGACAAAAGTAGCTAGAGTGGAGAGACCCGTGAGAGGATGAGAGATACGGACGCTTCAATACGATGAGAGTACGAGAAATGATTCAAAATAATAAAAACTTGAATCGTGTCATACCAACAAACCCATATGCCGCCAGAAAACCAGGATGCTTCAATACGATGAGAGTATGAGAAATCAATACAAGCGATAAAGGCATCAACACTGTCTCCATTTATACGGGGTTCAACGAAAACAACCAGATCAAGCTTAAATTCACAAAAATATTGATGGAGGATCATTCAAAAATGGGGGGTGGCTGTAGCCCTTCCAACATAGAATTTTAATGTCCATAAAATAAAAGTTTGGGGGCGAAACCTGGTCAAGATTCCATGGCATCCACCGAGGTGTTACGTGTTCTGCTTGCATAGACATGCATTGCTATCATTTATATTGGCTTCCAAAGAATTGGTTGTGTGCGTGGCATCCAAAGGTTCCACCATGATTATATCAGGGGGAATAGGGCACTGTTGTTTAGAAGGATCAACATTCGAAGGCTTTGTCGAGTTTGGTTGCGAGGTTGAGGTGTTCGCGACATTAGGATCAGCATTTTCATCCAAGATGATTGCCGAATGTTTTGTTTGATCCAAGATGGTAACTCGAGATGATCTACTCAACTGGCCAGATGGCCGAATAGCTACAGAGGTAGTGTTTGGGACGGATAGCGGTTTTCAGACAGTAAGAGTTCCTTTTCCTTTGGGGTTTCTAGAAGCACTGAGAGGCTTGCTAGTTGTTGAAAAGGAATTGTTTTTAGCAGGTTCAGCAATATTATCAAATTACGGTTGCGGATTTTGTTACAAATGTGGTTGCGGTGTCGCGGTTATGAATGCTACAAAAGTTACGTAATTGTTGCTGCTGTTGCGGGCGTGATCTCTTCCTAAAAAATCACAATACATATAAAATATTATATTTATATATTTTATAGTTATCTTTTAATATACTAATATTAATATACTCTTTTAATATTTTATTTTGAAAATAAAAATTTAATTTCATAGATAAAAATTTATTAAAAAATAAATATAAACCATATAAGTGCTATCATACTAGATAATGGGTAATAACAAATATAATGTTAATGAATAATATATAAACAATATCACTAAAATCATATCAAATTTTTTATATTATAACATAAAAATGTTCATTTTACTTAACTTGAAAGAAAAAAAATACATAACTATAAATATAAAAATTCTATATCTTATAGTTCACCACCAAAATGAATGGCGTGACGGATCTAAAGCATTTTCATCTTTGTCATTGTCTTGGTTTTGATTCCTTCCTATTTCATGTGAAAAAGACATCACATTATGTGCATCATAAGATGTATCATTGGTAGGAAATATGTTGTATGATAAATGATGACAAAAAAAATCCATAACTTGGATTTTGTTCAAGGTAAGTTGGATAACATGAATTTTGTTGGTAAGAATGAGAACCATGAGATGATTCACTAATTTCATCCACCATTTTGTCCATTATATCAAAATAATACTCAATAGTACGAGAGGTAACATTTCTAGCATCAATTGATTTTTTAAAGATGGTACCTCTGGGACTATAAATCAAGAAATTGATTATATGTTGATTTCTAGTCCATTTCCACCCATCACGCATAATGGTCACACCTCTTTCTTCCCAAATAGGCTTAAAGCCATTCACCCATCCTTGTATTTCTTTGTACTTTTCATCCAAATACACTCCTGTTACCTCATAAGCTGAAGGACCCCTAACTAATTTTCCAATTTCATCTGCAACTTGAAGTACAGGCTGTAGAAATGGCGAGTCTGCAATTCTTGCTTGTAAAGCTTCATACAATATTAACTTTGAAATTGCTTTCCCTATCTTTTTTCCTGCATTTTTCAAAAAGCTATCAGTGAGTTTTGGTTGCTTCGAACTCTTTGATTTTTCAAGAATGGGATCCATATTTGCTAATCTAGCTACAGGAGAGTCAAAATTACTCCACTGATGTTCCCTCCCACTTCTTCTTGAATCAACAATACTAAATGATCTTTTAAAGTCTCGAGTCTCAGTAGTACTACCTCCCCTAGGTTCATAAACTGAATCTTGACCAGTTTTTGCTCTTCAACGTTGTCTTTCTTCCCATTCAATTTTGGATCTTATACTTTCTTGTCTTGCAATAGTTAACTCCCCATCATCCGAATCACTATTATCATAGTTTCCATGATCTCCTAGTCTTATTCTTTCCTCCAATTCTTCTTTTCTCTTCTTCTTCAAAGCTTTTTTTTATTGAGTAATGTTTTTCTTAACTTCATTCAAGACATTTTGACAAGGTGCTATATTTCTTTTTTTTTCTTTTTTTTTTTGCAGTCAAATGCTCTTTTAATCTTGTTATTCCTCCAATTCCTTGTTTACTTTTTGAACGTGACATTTTTCTTAGAGCTACACATAATTAAATAAGCTAATAAAGTATTCAAAATAAAATAATAATTATAAAACTTAAAACTAACAATAAAACATATTAAAAAATAAAACAAATATTTAGATAATCATATAACAATCCTAAATTCAACTTTTAAGATAAGTTTAATTTTTGAATTAAGTAATAAAATAATAATAATAAAATAACTTACTTGAAGAAAAACAAATATGCGAGTCACTCCACTACAGAGCATATTTCCTACTAAGCAGACTAACCGAAACATCTTCAAAGAAAATCCACCACCATAGAAACTTTTGCTTTGGTTGAGCACCAATGAACAAACTCTCTTAGAACAAAGATGAGAAGTACTCCCACAACTCAGTAAACATGAAACTCTACTGTAGTAGGGGAAGGTTTTGGACGCTAAGTCAATGAAAACATGCCTATCAATTTTAGTGCCTTCAATTATTTGCTTTAGTGCTCTGTCTCTTACACATACACTATTACTTTTTTTTTTATCTTACACACACACTATCAAGGAATATATTCCTTTTTTTTTATTTTATTTATAATATTATTTATTTATTTATTTGCATTGGTCTGATCCCATATTATGTAACCATGCCTATCAATTATTTGTTTTTCTATGCCTCTGACTCTACACACACACACCATCACTTTCTTATTTTGTCAAGGAATATACTCAATTTTTATAATATTATTTATTTATTCTTTATATTATAGATTAGATAAAATTTTATAGTTTCATAGTAAATAGATAAAATACATATATTATTTTAGTATTATAAAGTGAATTCCTCTCTTATACAAAATTTATATAATAATAAATAAACATATATTTATGATACTTAATGTTAATATAAAAATTTAATTTAAAATTAACAACGTTAATTTTAGATATGAGAAAAATTTTAATTTTAATTTAAATTAATTTAATTTTAAAATAACATTAATAAATAATTTAATTAATTTAAATTTAAGTAACAAATTTTAAACATAACTATTACGATATTATTAATGATATATATTTATAATCCAATTTTAAGAATTGAATTAGAATAATTCATCTATGCAATTTTATATTTCAGATAATTTAAAGTTTGTTGCGGCGTTGTAGCGCAATTTATAATGTGTTGCGGTGTTACGTATCGATTTTTGACTGCAACAATTGTGATGTGGTTCCCTTATCGCGTTGCTGTAACATCCCAAAAGATGAGTTGGTGACTAAAATGAAAGTTTTTGAAACTTTATGTCTGATTTTGGAAAAATTGAAAAGTTTAGGGACTTAAATTGGAGTGTATTAGTGTTGGATTGAATAGCAAGTTTTGAAAGTAGAAAGTATATAATGATAATTTGGTAAGGAAATAAATTAAAATTTGTAGTGGTGTTTATATTACACGTGTAGTTAGTGAGAATGAAAGAAATATCTTGAAGTCTGGTTTCTTATTCTTATTCTTCTTCTTCCACCGTGAGTGTCTGGTTAAAGGTAAGTGGTCTCAATTTGGTTATTTCTTTCATTTTGAAATTGATTTTGCTTCTTGGAGTGTTAAGAAAGCTTAAGGAAAGCTTAACGTTACTTAAAATGCAAAGATGGATAAGTTGTGAAATATTGAATATAAATAGTTTTTAGGTGAATTGTTGAAAGAGAGTTTGTTAATGAATTTAGATATTCGAATTGTCATTAGTTAGAATAAGAGATTTAAGAGGTTAAAGAGGATGATTAACAAAGTTGAATAATGGGTAAGATTTTTAGTTTCAAATGTTCTAATCAAATATTGGATGTTTAGGTGTGTTAAAGTAATATAAGTTGGTTTGAATGAGTATAGTTGAGTTTAAAGTAATGAGAGGAATTCAAGGTATAGAGTTTATAGATGTTTTGGTAAATTTTTGGGGTTAAAGAAGTGTATTCTTGGCAAGGGGTATCGGTATTGGATGAACAGTACCGATACTTCAAGGTAAAAATATGTGAAAATTTGGTATGGTATTGATACTGTATGAATAATATCGATACCATAGAGTAAAAACAGATAAAGTCTTCAAGAAGTATCAATACCGAAGGATGTAGTATCGATACTAGGGGTATTGATTCTAAGGATCTAGTATCGATACCATTATCAAGTTAAAATTCCAAAATGTCCAAATGGTATCGGTACCAAAGGGGGTACCGATACCATAGAAGGGTAGTATCGGTACTATAATGGGAGTACCGATACTATTGAGACTGAAATGCTAAATTAAGTGTTTCTTTCAACTTAAGTTATATTGATTGGTTGTAAGTAATTCAAACTATGATATTCATATAAGTCATTTATTTGTGTAGATATCGATCGAAGGCAAGTCCAAGAAGATTTGAAGCTATAAGAGTGTGCAAGATTCATAAGTGTTTTAATTGACTAGTGAGGCTCAAGTGAGTGCATATGATTATAGTATATGATTATAAGGAAATTAGACTTGCGATGAGTTTATTTCCATGTTTTGATTTTATGAATGCATGAATATAAGTATAGTTGGTAGTTGTTAGTATGTGAATATGTATTATTATGTTCTTACTATGTGATATGATTTATGTAATGATGTGACTCTGTGATATAAGTTACATGATCATGAACTATGTAAATAATATTAACTTATGTAATAACAAGAGAAAGTGATATAAGCTATGTGGTATAAATATAAATGATTATATGGACATGTAAAATAAATTATGTAATGAGGATCTATGTGGCTATATGTCTATGAGAAGATATAAGAACAAGATGTAAGCTATGTGATATGAATTATGTAGCTCTGTGTTATCGACTTAAGTAATTATGTGAACATGTGACGTGTGAATATGAATCATATGAATTGTTCTAAGTTTAAGTGAACTATATAACATATGTTATATTGTGTGATAATGATTTAGGTGAATATATGACAACAAGGTATAAGTTATATGAATTAGATCTATGCGAACTGATATAATGGACTTATGTGATGAAATGAAGACTGAGATAAGTTAAGTAGCATTGATATATATATATATAATATGAGAATCTGATATAAGCTAGGAGATACTGACATAAGTAATTATACTATCATGTAATATTAGTGGTATGGTAAATATATATATGAAACCATATGAGAATACATGCATAGGTAATAAACTATGTGAAGTTGAACTAAGTGAATATATGAAACTAGTATAAAATTTATGTGGTATAGGTGATTAGGTAAATTTGTGAGATAACCTATATTGTATTGATATACAGATTATATTAAAATGTGTATATGAGTACCTGCTTAAATTATATGGGTTGATATGTGAACATAAGAGAATAAAGGATAAGTTATACGATACAAGCTATGTGATTACATATATATGCTAATATATCTTGCTTGCATTACATGTTATGTGACATGAACTTATGTGATATGTGTTATAAGACAATGATTTAAGTGACCATATGAAAATGTTACATGAACTATATGATAAAAAGCTATGAGATTATATGCCTATGTGACATAAGTTATATGATACGATATAAGTGATTATTCACATGTGATATATGCTATGAGATATGACCTATGTTATTACATGAGAAATGATATCAATTATGTGATGATTTGTGTGACTATGTGATTATATGGAAAATATAAATGATAATGCCCATGTTATGTGATATGAGTGCTAGGGGTATAGTTGGCATGTCAAGAGTCGAGGGTTCTATGTGGTCATTCGGGACAATTATGTGGCACTTCAGTGAAAACCTATGTGGAACTTTGGTGCAAACCTATTTGGTCCTTTGGGATAATTATGTGGCACTTCAGTGCAATTTTATATGAGTTGTGGTGAGAGCATTTTTACACAACCTCAATGCACTCACATATATTTAGTTCTTAGAAATGTACGATGGGCTAATAAAGAGACAAAAACAAATAAACTGTTGTGATGTATATGCGTTGTTATTTGAAATGTATTACATGATTTATGTGATGTTGCGTGTATTGCTTTGTGAAATGTTTTATATGAGGTGTATGAATGTTAAGTACAAGAGTATATGATAAAAGGAATTAATGATAATAAAAATATGATAATGATAGGAATGTTGATGATGATATATGTGCATGTATGTATTTGTTATACGAAAGGTTATATGATTTTGTATGATATTAAAGTATTAATTGTTTTGTATTTTTATGTATTTAAGTTTCTATTATACATTTATATGCCTCACTAAGTCATGGACTTAGCGTGTGAATTTTCACACACGTAGGTTTCGAGAAGATTAAGGTGCAAAGATAGGCAAGTCAGGTCAACTTCTCCTTTTCAAAGATCAGATCAGAAAAGAAATTGAATTGTATGTATTTTGTTATAGTAAATGTAGTTGGCATGTAATTAAAGACTTGCATAAGATATGCTCTGATCGGTTTTGTAAAATCATATGATTGTAATTAATGTAAAATATTCATTTTTCTTGAAATGTGAATTTTCAACTATATTGTAAGAGTAAATGTTTTGAAAAGTCAATGTGACACATCGGATTCGTATCCTGGTCAGGTACGGGTTGGCGGTGTTATATTTAATGTTATTAGAGCTAAGGTTTAGCCGATTCTAGGCTTAAACCGAAGTCAAATGAGTTTTAAAATGTGTACATGCCAACACAAAGTGAAAAATTTCTGATCTGATAGTGTAAGGAGTGCTGCTTGTTAATAGAATATGATTGTTATGTTATATTAGATGTATGATTATGAGAGTTTAAAAGTAAAGAGAGAGGTGCTAGACCTGATGGTGGTAGCAATTCACCTGCCCTGGCCAGACAGGATGAAGAGTGGACACCTCAGGGAATGCCTTTACAAGATCAAGGGATAGTTTTCAGGAGGTTAAAACGTGTCAGAATAGCGTTAAAAGATCTCCATTGTTCTGAAGTGGAGTAGTTTCTTTGCTACAAGGGCAAGTTAGAGTATAGTGGATAAATGTCATCATGAGAAATTTAAAATATCAAGTGATGTGGTTATTGTTTTAGAAGAGTTCAAGAATGAGTACAACGGTGATAAGTTTATAAGACAAATGAAGTTAGATTTTTTGAGTTTGAACCAAGGGAATTGCATTGTGTATGAGTAAGAGTACTGGTTTGATAAGTTAAGTAAATTATTGTTGAGTTAATTTCAACTGGAAATGATGTATATGATTGGTCTGATGAGGGCTTGTGCCCTAGATTAAAAGAGTTGGTGTTGACTAACAAGGATAGGTGATAGTAAGTGTAATAGGGTTAAAGGATTAGAAGATAATGTCAAGTTAAGCTAACCAAGTATGACAAGGATTTGTGTATGGTTGTGTATATTGGTCATGTAGATGTGATGTAGTCAAGGAAATAAGGATTTGTATATCTGAAGGAAGCTAAGGAGTTAGTAGAAGAAGTATTTAAAATGGATTAAGTGATTATTTGGATTTGGTACTTGATGAATTAAGTGGTGAAAAAAATAAGTATAAGAAATTATAAAGAATAAAGTTCTGTGCAAGTAGTGTTGATTATCAATATTATTAAAATGAGATAAAGATTGGTAATCAGAGATGAGTATAAGTGAATGAATAAATAATTAAGTAAATTATGGGATGGAGTTTAATGGATTAAGTTAGCACCCTTTATTATAAAGAGGTGAATACTCCTTGGATAAATGCGTAAGGTTATATGAAAAGATTATATGCATCGTAATTCATATAAGGATGGTACAAGAATAAAGGTTTAGTCATGTTGCAAAGTAATTTGAGAATGATGAAAGAAATTAAATGACTCATGATTTTAAGTTGGCAATGATTGAGGTTACCGTATTGATAGAACATTATTATCTTCATGGTGGATGAATATTACCATGCAATAGAAAGAGATATCTTTAGGGTTGTTTGTAACAAGTAGTATGTTAGCAAGTAAAGGTATCATGTTAAGTGAAGTTACCATTAAGTTGGTTTGAGTTGAAATATTGAGATTTGGCAAAGATAATTTGGATCATAGAAGTTTAATCTGATTTGATATATGAGGAAGAGCAGGTGAAAATTTTGGGCATATGAAATTAAATAACTCAAGAATAAGATATTTCCATTGGTAAACGTTTTGTGGAGAAATCATAAAGTAGTAGAAGCAATGGAAATATGAATAAGATATGAGTAGACAGTATCCCCATCTATTTTTGCAGTGAAAATTTGAGGACGGATTTTCTTAAGGGGGAGAATTGTAACATCCCAAAAGATGAGCTGGTGACTAAAATGAAAGTTTTTAAAACTTTATGTATGATTTTCAAAAAATTGAAAAGTTCAGGGGACTTAAATTGGAGTATATTAGTGTTGGATTAAATAGTAAGGTTTGGAAGTAGAAAGGATATAACGGTAATTTGGTAAGGAAATAAATTAAAATTTATAGTGGTGTCTATATATACACATGTAGTTAGTGAGAAGGAAAAAAATATCTAGAAGTCAGCTTTCTTCTTCTTTTTCTTCCACCGTGAGTGTTTGGTTAAAGGTATGTCGTCTCAAGTTGGTTATTTCATTCATTTTGAAGTTGGTTTTGATTCTTGAAGTGTTAAGAAAGCTTAAGGTTACTTAAAACACAAAGATGGATAAATTATGAAAGATTCAATATAAACAGTTTTTAGGTGAATTGTTGAAAGAGAATTTGTTAATGAATTTAGAAGTCATATTTGACTTGTCAACAGTTATAATAAGAGATTTAAGAGGTTAAAGGGGATGAATAACAAAATTGAATAATGGGTAAGTTTTTTAGTTTCAAATGTTATAATGAGATATTGGATGTTTAGGTGTGTTAAAGTAATATAAGATGGTTTGAATAAGTATAGTTGAGTTTAAAGTAATGAGAGGAATTCAAGGTATTGGATGAATAGTTTTGGTAAATTTTTAGGTTAAAGAAGTTTATTCTGGGCAAGGGGTATCGATATTGGATGAATAGTACCAATACTTCAAGGTAAAAATATATGAAAATTTGGTATGGGTATCGATACTGTATGAACAGTATCGATACCAAAGAGTAAAAACGGATGAAGTCTTCAAGAAGTATCGATACCGAAGGATGTAGTATCGATACTAGGGGTATTGATACCAACAATCTAGTATCGATACCATTATCAAGTTAAAATTCCAAAATGTCCAAATGGTATCGGTACCAAAGGGGGGTATCGATACCATAGAAGGGTAGTATCAGTACTGTAATGGGAGTACCGATACTATTGAGCCTGAAATGCTAAATTAAGTGTTTCTTTCATCTTAAGTTATATTGATTGGTTATAAGTAATTTGAACTCTGATATTCATATAAGTCGTATATTTGTGTAAATATCGATCGAAGGCAAGTCCAAGAAGATTTGAAGCTATAAGAGTGTGCAAGAGTCATAAGTGTTTGAATTGACTAGTGAGGCTCAGGTGAGTGCATATGATTTTAGTATATGATTATATGGAAATTAGACTTGCAATGAATCTATTTCCATGTTTTGATTTTATGAATGCATGAATATAAGTATAGTTGGTAGTTGTTAGTATGTGAATATGTATTATTATGTTCTTGCTATGTGATATGATTTATGTAATGATGTGACTATGTGATATAAGTTACATGATCAAGAACTATGTAAATAATAATGACTTTTGTAATAACAAGAGAAAGTGATATAAGCTATGTGGTATAAATATAAATGATTATATGGACATGTAAAATAAGTTTTGTAATGAGGATCTATGTGTCTATATGTCTATGAGAAGATATTAGAACAAGATGTAAGCTATGTGATATGAATTACATAGTTATGTGTTATCGACTTAAGTAATTATGTGAACATGTGACGTGTGAATATGAATCAAATGAATGTTTTAAGTTTAAGTGAACTATATAACATATGTTATATTGTGTGATAATGATTTAGGTGAATATATGACAATAGGTATAAGTTATATGAATTAGATCTAAGTGAACTGATATAATGGAATTATATGATTAAATGAAGACTGAGATAAGTTATGTAGCATTTATATATAATAATAATAATAATAATAATAATAATAATAATAATAATAATAATAATAATAATAATAATAATAATAATAATATGAGAATCGAATATAAGCTATGAGATACTAACATAAGTAATTATACTATCATGTAATATTAGTGGTATGATATATATATATATATATATATATATATGAAACCATATGAGAATACATGTTTAGGTAATAAACTATGTGAAGTTGAACTAAGTAAATATATGAAACTATTACAAAATTTATGTGATATAGGTGATTAGGTAAATTTGTGAGATAAACTATATTGTATTGATATACGGACTATATTAAAATGTTTATATGAGTACCTGCTTAAATTATATGGGTTGATATGCGAACATAAGAAAATAAAAGATAAGCTATATGATACAAGCTATGTGATTACATATATATGCTAATATACCTTGCTTGCATTACATTTTATATGACATGAACTTATGTGTTATGTGTTATAAGACAATGATTTAAGTGACCATATGAAAATGTTACATGAACTATGTGATAAAAAAACTATGAGATTATATGCCTATGTGACATAAGTAATATGATATGCTATAAGTGATTATTCACATGTGATATATGCTATGAGATATTACCCATGTGATTATATGTGAAATGATATCAATTATGTGATGATTTGTGTGACTATGAGATTATATGACAAATATAAATGATAAAGCCCATGTTATGTGATATGGGAGCTAGGAGTATATATGTGGTCCTTCGGGACAATTATGTGGCACTTCGGTGCAAACCTATGTAGTCCTTCAGAACAATTATGTGGCACTTCGGTTCAATTTATACGAGCTGTGGTGACAGTAATTGTGCACAACCTCAATGCACTCACATATCTTTAGTTCTTAGAAGTGTACCATGGGCTAATAAAGAAACAAAACCAAATAAACTGTATGTGATATATATGCTTTATTATTTGAAATGTATTACATGATTTATGTGATGTTGTGTGTATTGCTTTGTGAAATGTTTTATATGAGGTGTATGAATGTTAAGTACAAGAGTATATGATAAAAGGAATTAATGATAATAAAATAAAATATTGATAGGTTTTTGATGATGATATATGTGCATGTATGTATTTGTTATACGAAAGGTTATATGATTTTGTATGATATTATTGTATGAAATGTTTTGTATTGTTATGTATTTAAGTTTCTATTAGACGTTTATATGCCTCACTAAGTCATCGATTTAGCGTGTGAATGTTTCAAACGTAGGTTTCGAGAAGATTAAGGAGCAAAGATATACAAGTCAGGTCAGCTTCTCATTTCCAAAGATCAGATCAGAAAAGAAATTGAATTGTATTTATTTTGTTATAGTAAATGTAGTTGGCATGTAATTAAAGACTTGCATAAGATATGGTTTGATAGATTTTGTAAAATCCTATGATTGTAATTAATGTAAAATATTCATTTTTCTTGAAATGTGAATTTTCAGCTATCTTGTAAGAGTAAATGTTTTGAAAAAGTTAATGTGACACCTCAGATTTGTATCCGGGTACGGGTTGGGGGTGTTACATTTGCATCGATATTGCGTCGCGGTCACCTTAAAAAACATTATGATGTGGGCATTATGCTGCGTTGCGGCCGTAATTTTGTACTATGTGTTGGGACCATTGACGCACCCCACGGCGTAACGGAAACAAAACTCGACGGTCTCACCAGCGATCCAAGTACGTAAAACCAAAATCGGGAGGAAGGGATGCGAATACTTACAGCAGGTTCCTTGAAAAACAACAAGGATATCAACGAGAAGTGCTGATTACGAACTGTTCGAATTGAAAGCCTCCACGAAAATACGTCTCGGCCTCTACTTAGTTCACCCGATTGAGAGCAAATTTTTTCTTTTTCCATAAAAACTATTTTTTGAGAAAACGACTGAAGTATATGTGTGTGTTAAAAATGACTGCTAGACATAACACACCCTTTTATATCCATTACCCTAACATCTTAGGGTTAAAGTTATTTCGAATTAATAAATAAAATTTTATTTAATTAATTCAATTAAATATACATCAAAAACTTATAATCTGAATTACAATCTTTAATGTTTATTTAAACCTTATTTAATTATTCTGAATTATATATATACCAAATAAAAGAGTTGTAATCTAAATTACATTATTTTAATGCTTATTTACTATATTCGGGATAATTAAAATCATATGTATATCAAATATACATATCTTAACTCTAGATATATTTTAGAAACATACAAGAAATTGTACATTTTATCTCATTTCAATCCTAGGGTGTGACCCTGTAGATTCTTGTAACGTTAGTAGTAATTATTAGAACAATTCTAATATTACATACAATGAGTGACATCTAGAAATATATCATTGTCACCTAAGTTACAAGAAATTATGATTCGACATATCATCTTCGTGATTAACTCTTTTATGTATTACATCCTTTTGTCTTTTATATCTAGAATAGGCACAAGTCTTAGAATAGGCACACTTATATAGCCCATTTATTGTTTCTTGATATCTAGAGTAGACTATAATTAATGAATAATTTATGATATCACATATCAACTTATTCGAGCATGGCCATGCATTTCTAGTCTCACTCAATCAAGCGGCCTGTGATATTTTTCCTATTATGTAGGAAGGACAAATCCTATCTTAACCATATAAACCCCACTACATATATCGAGATATATTAAATAACAGTTTTTATAGTGCAACCAGTTATAGAGTATGTTTAACTGTATCAATACATACAAAAATATATGTTGGGATGACATTGATCTCAAGTCTGAGGATCATACATATAGTCATCACCATGAGCAATGTTATGACCGTTACATAATAATCCAAGACATATGCTCATGATGGGTCAATCCAATACATTGTTCTCTAACAATATAATCATGTATCAATTCTGACATCTCTATGTCAATGACAACTCCTTGTCATCAATCAATAACACGTTAGTCTTAGGCGTATTATTATTGTCCATGCCCAAAATAATATTTGACTATAGATCTTTTAATAATGTTATTATATGGACTTTATTATCTTTTAGTTTATGTTAAACACATATATAAAACTGAAAATAATAGTGGCAATGCCTTTATTCAATAAAATTGGTAAATAAATGTATTATTACAATCATCATATGATTGGTCTTTGGGCATACTCTAACAATCTCCCACTAGCACTAAGACTAATCACTCACATATCTAATACCGAGTGACTCAGTGTGACGATCATGCCTCTGCTGTGTAAGAGGCTTTGTCAAGGGATCAATAATGTTGTCATCTGTGTGTACTCTGCATATTTCCATATCTCCTCGATCTAGGATATCTCGAATGAGATGAAAGCGCCTAAGAATATGTTTGGATCGTTGATGAGATCTGGATTCTTTTGCTTGTGCAATGGCTCCATTATTGTCACAATAGAGTTCTACAACATTTGATATGCGGGGAATAACCCCTAATTCCAATATGAACTTCTTGATCGAAACAATCTCTTTTGCTGCTTCACTGACTGCAATGTATTCAACCTCTATTGTAGAATCAACTACTGTGTCTTGCTTTGAACTTTTTCAGCTCACAGCACCTCCATTAATACAAAACACAAAACTCAATTGCGATCGTGAGTCATCCTTGTCATTTTGGAAGCTGGCATCAGTATAACCTTTTATACTAAGCTCTTCCTCCCCTCCATAGACAAGAAATTTATCCTTAGTTATTCTTAAGTACTTAAGGATATTTTTAACCGCAACCCAATGATTTTCACCAGGGTTTGCTTGATACCGACTCGTCATGCTTAAAGCATACGATACATCTGGTCAAGTACATATCATGGCATACATAATAGAACTAATAGTCGAAGTATATGAAACCTTATTCATCCATTCACTTTCTTGTAGAGTTGAAGGACACATTTCCTTCGAAAGAGAAATGCCATGTCTCATAGGCAAAAATCCTTTCTTGGATTCTTTCATACTGAACCTTTTCAGCACTTTGTCTATATATGTACTTTGACTCAGACCTAGAAGTCATCTTGATATATCTCTATAGATCTTAACTCATAAGATATACGCTGCCTCACTCAAATCTTTCATAGAAAAACAACTACCTAACCAAGTCTTAACAGATAGTAAAGTAGGTATATCATTTCCTATGATGAGTATGTCGTCTACATACAAGATTAGGAAAGAAATATGCTCCCACTAGCCTTCTTATAAACACAAGGCTCATATTTATTTCTGATAAGACCAAACTCTTTGATTGCATCATTGAAAAAAAGATTCTAACTTCGAGAAGCTTGCTTTTTTCCATATTTAGACCTCTGTAGCTTACAAACATTTCCAGCATTTCCTGAAATGACAAAACCTTCTGGTTGTGTCATATACACATCCTCTTCAAGTTTTCAATTAAGGAAAGTGATTTTGACGTCCATTTGCCAGATTTCATAATCATGGAATGCAACTATTGCTAGCAAGATCTGGATGGACTTAAACATAGCTACAAGGGAGAATGTTTCGTCATAGTCTACACCATGAACTTGTCAAAAACTTTTAGCGACTAATCGCCCTTTGTATGTTTTTACATTACCATCCATGTCGGTTTTCTTCTTGAAACTCATTTACACCCTATAGGTTTGACCCCTTCAGGTGGTTCAACCAAAGTCTATACTTGGTTTACTGACATGGAATCCATCTCAGATCTCATGGCTTCAAGCCATTTCTTAGAGTAGATCGTTATCACTTGAGCCAAAGAAATCAACTATTTTATACTTCCTCAGTCTCTCTACTAGGGACTCTATCAGCACTAACGTACTCTGTGCAGCTGGCTGTACAATTTGCACTCTAGGAATAGCGTTCACTATCTCCCTAATAGTGGAAATCAAATCTCTAAAGAAGGTCTCCTCTATGACTCCCGCACCTAACGGGATCTCATGATCCACTACCCTAGGCAAGAACTTAATGTTGAAGCTATCGGGATGAGAGGCTCCACTCTTTATCATACATTCGAGACTACGTTCAGAACTATAAACCATCACAAAACTCTACAACACATATTAAGAAATGGAGCACCAACATGATTCCAGACTTATACAAGTACTTTAAGTACCTGGGGCATGTATTCACTAACACCTTACTGTCACTGACCATTGGGTCCTAGGACTAACTCAACCTTATACTTTGTTACCATTAAATGTAACACCGTAAAATAGATTGGTCCTAAAGTGCCATATTGAGCAGTCGAGACAAGCCCAAATTTTTAAAATTTGTACATTTTGATTTTAAAACATACTAAATGGTATCATAATAAATGTAAATAACAGTAAAAAACAATATTATAAATTGGAGCTCCGTGACACATCATTTGAAACCAAAATTGTCAAAATGATTTTTCCTTAAAAAACAAATTTAATTTTTAAAAGTGATTTTTACAAGATATCGTCTCGAATAATTTGGTGACCTTTTAATAATAAAACATAGTTCAAGGAGTCGCAACCAATCTTTGATTAGACTGTGATTGGGTACCCAAAAAAATGTATTTGTTAATTTCATAAAAATATTAATTTTAATTGAAAAACAAATTTACAGTATGCATTACCAAAAATTTGAGTTTGGGAGTCGGTTATGCGTGAGGAAGGATTAGCACCCCCACAACGCCCTAAATCGGTACCTAGTCGATTAATTAGTTGTCTTTACAATGAAATTTATGAATTTGAGTTTAATTTAATTAAAAATCTCATACAAATAATATTCTTTGAATTTTAGGATGAAATACAATAATATTTAAATATTTTCTATCGAGAAGATTAAACCTCTCATGCCTTAAAGCAATCGATTTTTACTCCAATCGTAATAAATAAATATTACAATTACATCCTAAAGTTCATTATTAATTCAAAATTTAAATGCATAAATAAAAATAAAATAAAACGAAATAAATTTAATATTTTCTTTTGAAAACATATTCTTTGAATTTTAGGATGGAGAACGGTAATATTTAATTATTTCCAATATAAAGAAATGACCTCTCATGCCTTAAAGCAGTCATTTATTACTCCAATCGAAATCACAACATGGAAAAAGACTAAAGACTAAGCCATCTAATAAGCCATATAATTCATAACAGTCTTTGAAATAGGCAAGGATTAAAATGAATAATCCAAAAGTAAAATGTCCAACATAGGAACATGCATAAACTCGAAATAACTAAGCCTAAGGATCAAAATATAATAACTTAACATACAAGGAATAGGAATAAAAAATAAAACTATAAATGTTTAGGACTAAAGTAAAAGCATTTACAAAATTACAAGCTAAAATTATAATAAAAAATAATAGATAAACCATATGGACTAAAATACAACACACATGAAACAACAAGGCTAAATCAGAAACAAAATAAATTTTTAAATAGGGACTAAAATGAATATGTGCAAAATAAAAGATTCAATTCAGAAGGTTAATTGAAAAGTGAATAAAATGAATAAATTGCAAACATCACATCCAAATCATAATAAAATAAGAAGTAGAATCCAAACTACGCCTAAAATGAATAAATGTAAAAACCAGTGACTAAATTCGAATAAACCATAATAATAGTAATAGTGACTAAATTAAAAAAACATAAATCATAGCACAAAAGCAAAGAAATAAAATAAATAGGGGACTAGTGACCGAAGTGGAAAAAAGCGCGTAAAGTATAGGGACATGGAAGAAAATAAACCAAAAAGTTAATACTTAGAAATAAAAAAGGGAAATTAGCAAAACAAGGACAATCAAATTTGAAAAGATTGCATGAAAGTGACCTAATTACAAGCTAGAGAAACTTGGGAGGACTGCGGAAGAGATTAGACCATTAGGGGCAAAAAATGCACTATTATAGCCCAAAACGACGCCGTTTGATTTGGGTTATAAATACCCCTTTTTTTCCCTCATTCTCCCTTCTTAACTCTCTCTCCTTCCTCAAACTCTATCCATTATCTCTACATTTCTCCAGAAACTATCAACGAGCGTCGTCGTCGACAGCCGCACGGGTCGATAGCTATCGCCGTCTCTGGTGGAGATTGGCCACCAAACTACATTGGGAGACACGTCTTGACCTCATTGTCTCCAATCTGGGGTCAGTTTCACGTGAAATAGACTCTAACACCATGAAAATGGTCGAGACTCTTTGGCTTTCCAAGGCTCTTATCGTCGCCGTCCACTATTAGATCTACCCGATTTCGGAGTATGCTGCTTTCCTTACCAATACGCTCCTTCTCACCATTCGGATTAGGAAATGGAGGCTTCAATCATCAATGAGTCCTTATCCGAGAGGTAAAATTTCCTCTCTCCTTCTTCTTTTTAGTTTCCAAGTTTAGAAAAAAAAAAAACAAATAATAAAAGAAAATGCCTTTTTTATTGCTTTTTCGAACTCAGAAAGGGGGAGCCCCTTTTACATTGTTTTGCTCAGGTTTTATACCCTGTTACAATAATAAAATAAAAAAACTACATAGGAAGTTTGCAGGGTATAGAGATGGTAGAGAGTTAGTGATGACAACAGTTGGAGGTGGCGTGTTGGAGCAGATCTAGTGAGGAAATCGAGGCTTTGAATGCCCTATCTTTTTTGGGATTATGTTTGATTTTTTTTTGAATTTTTTTATGTTTTTTGGTTGATTTGGTTGATGGTAAAAAGAGATGGTGAGGTGACAGGCGGAGAAGGCGTGCTCCGGCGATGACTTGTTGGTCGACAGTGTGAACGAAGGGAATGACCAAATGTGGCAGTTAGAGCTGATGAAAAGTTAAGGTTTTAACAAACCCTAATTGGGTTAGGGTTTGAGCCTACTATATTGGGCTTGGGTCAACTAGGTTGTAATTTTGGGCCAGGTTGGGCTTGTAATGTAATTTTAGGGCCAGATTTTGGGATTATAAAAACCTAAAAAATAATAATAAAATAGCATAAATAAAAATAAAATAAAAACAAAATACAAATAAATAAATAAATAAATAAATAAATAAATAAAAGGATCAGGTGAAAATGAGTTTCGACATCTGCCCCTCTCTGCCTATTTTTGTTTTAACAAGAATAAGGGAAAGATAAAAAGACAATGTGTTTTCGTTCGGTCAAATTTATGGTTTGAAATTTAATATTGTCCCAAGTGAGATTGGAAATGAACAACATTTCAAGAGATATTTTTGAAGATCAAATCTGAAAAGATATTTGCTCCGCTGCTCTTCACGGTAGATCAGATCTGGAAATATTGATTCATGCCACTGCTTTTTAGGATAGATTTGTTCCACTGCTCCTCAGGGAAGATCAAATCTGAAATATCTGCTCCACTGCTCTTCAGGGTAGATCAGATCTAGAAACGTTGATTTATTCCACTGTTCTTTAGGGAAGATTGAATGAAGGCAGATTTGTTCATCTTATCTTCAAGAATATCAAATCTGAAAATTAAACATTACAACTTGTTAGTATATGTTTGAGAATTTGAAACATCATACTTGAAAGTTTAAAATTCAAGATAATCTTTCGAAAATCTATTTCTCTTTTGGAAACTTGTCTCGCGGCCACCAAATATGAGAATCTACCTCGACATGAGTATCAGTTGAACCTCTCCCTTATTGGAACTTTGAATTGGTTACTTTTTAAAAATTTTATTTTCTAAAAATACTAAATGAGAAACCTAGAAAATCATTTTCTCATTTTTTGAAAATCATGTGAAAACATCCTACCCGAAGGTCTTATGGATGGCAAGAAATACTTATCATCTTGCTCGAAAGACTTATAGATGACCCCAAGGATTTCATCATCATGCTCGAAAGACTTATCGATGACCCGAAGGACTTAATAAGTAAGAAAATTTGGAAATCGTTTTCTTACTTTTGAAAACTTTCATTTTCAAAAAAGATTTTAAATGAGAAACTTTGGAAATCTTTTTCTCATATTTTGAAAAATCATGTGAAAACATCTTGCCCGAAGGTCTTATAGATGACCCGAAGGATTTAAGCATAATACTCGAAAGACTTACTGATGACCCGAATGACTTACATATTTTGGAAATAGTTTACCAAGTAAGAAACTATGGAAATCATTTTCTTACTTTTCAAAAATTTCAATTTTCAGAAAAGATTTAAATGAGAAACTTTGGAAATCATTTTCTAATCTTTTCGAAAATCATGTGAAAAAATCATACCCGAAGGTCTTATAGATGGCCCGAAGGACTTATCATCTTGTTCGAAAGGCCTATAGATGACTGAAATGATTTATTCATCATGCTCGAAAGACTTATTAATGGTTCGAAGGACTTACTAAATAAGAAACATTGGAAATCATTTTCTTACTTTTCAAAAATTTTATTTTCAAAAAAGAATTAAAAGAGAAAATTTGGAAATTGTTTTCTCATTTTTCAGAAATCATGTGAAATCATCATGCCCGAATGTCTTATGGATTGACCAAAGGACTTATCATCTTGATTGAAAGGCTTATAGATGACTCAAATGGTTTAACCATCATGCTCGAAAGACTTACTGATGGCCCAAAGGATTTACTAAGTCAAAAACCCGTGAAAATCAAGCTTGGTTTATTAAAAACTTTTGAAACCATCATATTGGTTGAGTAATTGTCAAGAAACTTCTAAAAACCAGACTTAGTTTTTTTTAATTATTTTAAAACATCATGTCAAGAAACCTCTGAAAATCTGACTTAGTTTCTTTAAAAATTGATATTGATTAGGTAAAATGTCCGCTTTAAAATAATGATCGTTCTGTGGATTGGGTTCCACAATCTTGAGGTTCTACCACTCTGAATGTAATTATCTTCATTCAAGGCTTGAATCCTGACTTTCTTTCTCTTTTTTCTCGAAAAATTTGTAAGAATTATGCATATATGTATGAAAAAATAAAAACACTAAAATGTATATAAATGTAATGCATGACTTTCTTGTATGAAGAAACATTGATCATTCTTATTCTCGCCTTGGAATGTAGACCTCAGTCTTCATTACTTGATCATCTTTGAATGAAACATGCCTCAATATCGAGGTAGCAACTTGCTAGCTCAAGTTTGCAACCCTCTAGGGATCAACCTGATCATCTTATGGTCTTTGTTTTCTGTATTCAATTTGGAGGAAATGTTTTATCTCTCAAATTCCTATTATGATCAGGTATATGGCCTGGATGTTATTTCTGTTCTTGACTCGACCGCTTAATCATATTTATTTTTCAAGACTCATCTTTTAACTAAAGCATGAGTGGTTTGTTTCTCAAGGTTTTCATCTTTTGACCCTTACACACCAAATGGTGGCGCTCTCCTTCAGGGTCATTTTGATCTGAACCTTGTTATCTCAACATGATATCGGTCTTTGGTCATGCCCCAATGCGAGACTATTAAGAGTTAATATTTGATTTTGAATGATTTGATCCTAGTACCATTTGTCAACAACCACAAGCTGTCATCTTGAGCAAACAGAAGTGTTGCCACATGTCTTCCTTGTTCTGGTAAAAGTTTAGGGGTCTTCCCTTTTTATGAGGTCTTAGAAACATATGGGCATTTAAGAAGTAACCAAATCTTTTTATATAAAATGAGATATCATGAAATCTCGAAGTAAGTTGTGCCCTTTCTTGTTCAGTCTGTTGTCTGATTGCTTCCTCATTGCTCATTTCTTGGCTTTAGTTTCTATTTATGAACCTCGTCAAATTCAATGACATCTTTCTCGAGAGATTATATTGTTTGAATTTTTTTTTCTCCTTTCTTTTATTTTAGAAATCAAAGAATGAAAGAATTTTGTAAAGTATTGCCCTTTAATTCAGGCTCACATTTGAAGCAAATCATAAACATGGGTTAGCTTTAGGTTGACTTTCTATTTTCTAAAGTTTCAGCCATCGAGATATCCTCCTTGTGACATGCCCCTCTTTCTCGGCTTGGCATATTAAGTGGATGCAGACAAAATAAAGCAACTAGCATATTTAATTGCTAGACTTTTTGGAACTCTTCCATTTCAGTTATCTAAAATATTTCATTTGTTCAAGTTTCGCAAACTCCTTTAGTAGAGGCAATGTTAAAAATATTGGTCTAAATATAAAATTCTTGAGTGCTTGTGTGAGGTTAACTATAACAAGTGTTCATCGACTCCCTTAGTCTATTTTATTAAAACCCCTTATTTAGTAAATTTGATTTAATTTGCCATTGTTTGGCTAGCTGAATTTATTCATAAAGTCGGGGCATTTAACCAATTGTTTTAGAGGAATAACTCAAGCTTTATTGTATACATATTATAATTACGTTCATGGGTATGTCAATTCAATTTCTTAAGCTCATCGAGGAGAACCTTTTATAGTCTGGGTGTCATTAAAGGTCAAGAAATCTCATATTTTAGAGTTCAATTCCCAAATAGCTGACCTAAACTAAATTCATTTACTCAACTATTCCATCTGAATAGATTTGAATCATCATCGAACATCATCAAAAAAAAGTATAAATCAGTCAGATTCACAATCTCATGTGCAAGATGCCCCTTTTTGTCCACATTCTGACATATCTGAATGCCAAGCCCTTAATTGTCTCTTCATGCAAGGAGAAGACTAATTGGTCCCTTCAAAAGAAGGGTATTCGAGTGTATCTTCTGAAGTAAGATCAAGGGTTCTTTTTTTATACGGGTTTAGTTTTGTCACTTTGTCAAAGATTTATAACTCTAATTATTTAAAGAACCTTTACTTCAGTAGATATTTAGATAATTTCAAGATTAAAAATTTGATTCAATGCTCACAATATCTAAAGTACCATAATTCATTTAAATATTCTTACAAGAAAACTGAGAAAGGACAAAAAAATCAAATATGATGCTTTTAATGTAAGGTGCAACCGTGGTGGATAATGACCTCCACTTATTCATCTAGAATTCCTTATTACTCATCAAAAATTTGGGTGCTCAACTGGATCTTTAGGGTTCTTACAATCTAATGTTTCACTTGCTCATTAAAAGACCATGCCCTTAAATCGATCAGATTCTAAAACTTGCTCTTCGGTACCCATAATTCTTAGTGGACTATCTCAAACTTCATACCTATTACTCTCAATTCTTCTCTAGGTATGCCCAGGATGACTTCAATTTGCCTTTAATATTTTCTTCACGGAGTCCTCCACAAATTACCCCATACTCCAAGATTGATGCATGTAAAAATGATTAAATTAAAGCAGTACTAATACAATTGCAAATGCAAATGCAAAATGCAAATATAAAAATGTGTTAATTCCATAAGTTACCACAATAGAACAACCTTCATTTAGACAATAAAATTTCATTACACCAAGTAGTCAAAATAATATTGCAATTCTTCATTTCTTTATTTCCTTGAGCCGTACTCTTCATGGAATCTAACATTGCACTCAAAGTTGTTGGTGTACTTTATCACATTTGATGACGCCCGAATCCCTTAAATTATTTATGGTTGAATCTTGAGATCTCCATTTTTACTTCCAATGCGAAGTTGTCTTCATTCCTTCGTGAATGGTCTTCTCATCCTTGATCTGACTGCATTTCCTGATAAAGCATCTTGGCTTTGGTGCCTTTAAAAGAAGTCTTCAACTAGCTTCAAATTTCTCCATTCATCAAATGTCTTTCTTAATGGATCATTTGAACATCTTTGGATCTCCTGGCTTTTACTATATTGCTAATAATTTATTGTCTCATTATGAACAATCTTCATACTTAGTTAATCACTTGTGAATTAATACCTTTGGATGAAGATGCAAATGCAAGAAAATAAAATCAAAATAAAATAGACACAAAACAAAAATGGGTTAGTACACATAGGATGAACAATAATATAGTAAGTACTGTAAGCATCAAGTAAAACCTACCCTCATAGGTTGACTACCCATACATGGTATAATAAATCCTACCCAAACATGCTTTCTACCCCCATGCTTTGTTTAACATACAAATCCTAACCTCATGACGTCTAGTCCACATGCCTATTCAAAAAAAAAAAAAAAATAAACCTAATGACATGATCTCTAGTTCGCATACATTTACTCGAAGAAACACAATTAAACTAGAAAAACTAAAGGACTCAAAAGAGTTTTTCCTTGTGTACTCTTCTCACGGGACTCTTAAGGTTTGGGGTTAGGCTATTCCAATGTTCTAGTTCTAGGTTCACTATATGCTAGGTTCGGTTCTAAAGTAAAAGGTTATCGAATTGTCCTTGTTGATGCCCCCTTGGGCTGCCTGACCTTCAATCCTGGCCCATTACATGCTTTCAGATTGAGTTCAATTCGAGGGGACACACCTCCTTATGTTCATACAGAGGTGAAAACCATCACGAGGACCATAAGGCGTGAGCCCCAGGAGCGATCCACTATCCCATACGGAGGTGAAAACAACACTAGGGAGTAGTTTCTCACTGTTACTTAAATTGGATGGAGCGGGGTTTTAGCTCATGTTACGTAATACAGTCGTGCAGCGTGTGAGGAAAAGTGAAAAAACACACAATCAAAATAAAACAGAGTTCTCAAATTATTTTAAGATATATTTAATCTGAAAAAATTAACAAACAAATAAATACCACTATATAGTGGTTAATCCAATTATAATTAGAAAATTTATTTAAACCTAACAATGGATCAAAAGCTAAATTAGAATGAACTAGTAATTTTCATTGAAAAGACAATTAATTAATTGACTAACGACTTAACTCTAAAAAAAAGGTCCCTAGCAGAGTCACTAAGCTGTCAAAAATTTAATTTTTAAAAGATCTCGTCTCGAATAAATTGTAACCTTTTAATAATAAAACATGGTTCAAAGAGTCACCACTTATCTTTGATTAGGGTGTGATTGGATACTAAAAATGTATTCGTTACTTTAATAAAAATAATAATTTTAATTAAAACAACCATACCAAAAATTTGAGTTCGGAAGTCAGTTACGCGTGGGGAAGGATTGGCACCCCTACGGTGCCCTAAATCGGTACATAGTCCATTAATTAGTTGTATTTACAATGAAATTTATAAATTGGAATTTAATTTAATTTAAGATCCCATACAAATAATATTCTTTGAATCTTATGATGAAATACAATAATATTTAATTATTTTCTATCGAGAAAAATCGACCTCTTATGCCTTAAAACAATCGATTTTTACTCCAATCGAAATAAATAAATATTACAATTAAATCCTAAACTTCATTATTAATTCCAAATTTAAATGCAGAAATAAAAATAAAATAAAACAAAATGAATTTAAGATTTTCATTTTTAAAACATATTCTTTGAATTTTAGGAAGGAGAACGGTAATATTTAATTATTTATAGTTGAGAAGAAATGACCTCTCATGTCTTAGAGCAATCATTTATTACTCCAACCGAAATAAAGAAATATTACTATTTTTTTTCTAAAATTAATACTAGTTCGAAGGCTATTTATTTTTGAAATCATAATACAACAAACACAAAATTAAACAAAAATTAAATACATATATCAAACAAATATGATTAATAAATTATTCTAATTAAAAGAATATGATCTTTTTCTCGGTCTCCAAATTTTAATGAAATCAATTTTATTCGTTTCTCTTGATAGGATATCCATTTGTTTTAAGACTATTGAAAGTAGCCTTATTTTTTAAGAAATTCATTTCCTCTAATCTCAAAATAAACGAACATTTCCTTAGTCAAATTATTTTGATTCGAGTCAAATAATGCTTATGAGGATACCATGCAAATTAATTAAAATAGAACCTACACCGACATGCACCAGATAATACATTTACATAAATAGCATGCATAAAGATATAACATAATTAATATATATAAAATATTATTTAATATAGTATATTACACTTAGTAAGCAAAGATTAATAATATATCATATATGTATAAATTTAAAATTCATAAAAAGTAATATATATATATATATTCATGTCTCTTTACATATATATTATTAACTTAGAATAAAAAATGATTATATTATATCTATGAAATACAAAATACATGTATATATATATTAGTTAAAAAATAATAATAAATAAATAAATAAAAATATATAGTATATGATATTTTATTAATATATAAAATGAATATATGAAAGAATAAAGTAATAGGATTAAAACGTATTTAAAGCTTCGAAACAAGGATTAAATAAGAACATGGAAAAAGACTAAGGACTAAGCCTGCTAATAAGCCATATCATTCATAATAGTATATGAAATAATCAAGGATTAAAATGAAAATCCAAAAGTAACATGTCCAATGTACGAACAAACATAAACTCGAAATACCTAAGCATAAGGATCAAAATATAAATAACCTAAAATAAAGGAACGAGAATAAAAAATAAACTATAATTGTTTAGGACTAAAGTAAAAGCATTTACAAAATTACATGCTAAAATTATAATAAACAATAATAGGTAGACTATATGGACCAAAATACAACACCCATAAAATAACAAGGCTAAATTAGAAAAAATAAATTTTTAAATAGGGACTAAAATGAATATGCGCAAAATAAAAGATTCAAATCACAAGGTCAACAAAGTCTCGAAAAGTGACTAAAATGAATAAATTGCAAACATCACATCCAAATCATAATAAAATAAGAAGCAGAATCCAAATATTGGCTAAAATGAATAAACGTAAAAATCAGTGACTAAAATCGACTAAACGAGAATAATAATAGTGACTAAATTAAAACATGCATAAATCAAAGCACAAAATCAGAGAAATAAATTAAATAGGGGACTAGTGACTGAAGTGGAAAATGCGCATAAAATAGAGGGACTTGGAAGAAAATGAACCAAAAAGTTAATAATAAGAAATAAAAAGGGAAAATAGAAAAACAAGAAAATTAAATTTGAAAAGATCGCGTGAAAGTGACCAAAATGTAAGCTAGAGAAACTTTGGATAATCGCGGAAGAGATTAACCATTCGGGGGCAAAACCCAAAACGACGCCGTTTGATTTGGGTTATAAATACCCCTTTTGTTTTTTCCCCTCGTTTTCCCTTCTTCACTATCTCTCCTTCATCAAACTCTCTCCATTCTCTCTACATTTTCCTAGAAACCGATGACGAACGCTGTTGTCGATAATCGCTTCGGTCGTCGCCTTCTCAAATGGTGATTGGCCACCAAACTACATCGGGAGACTCCTCTTGACCTCCTTATCTCAAATCTAGGAGCAGTTTCACATGAAATAGACTCCAACACTGTGAAAATGGTAGAGACACTTCGGCTTTCCAAGGCTCCAATCGCCGCTATCCACCGTTTGATCGACCCAATTCCGGGGTATGCTGCTCTCTTACGAATACGTACCTCCTTATCGTTCGGATTGGGCAACGGAGTCTCCAATCACCAATGAGTCCTTAGCCGTAAGGTAAAGTTTCCTCTCTCTCCTTCTTTTTAGTTTGCAAGTTTAGAAAAAAATTAATAATAAAAGAAAATGCCTTTTTATTACTTTTTCGAATTCAGAAAAGGGGAACCCCTTTTACATTATTTTGCTCGAGTTTTATACCATGTTACACCAATCAAATAAAAAAACTACATGGGTTATTTTTAGGGTATGGAGATGGAAGAGAGTTGGAGATGGAAGAGAGTTGGAGATGGCAACAATTGGAAGTGGCGTGTTGGAGCAGATCTAGTGAGGAAAATCGGGGCTTTGAATGCCCAAAATTTTATGGGATTATGTTTCATTTTTTCATTTTTTCTATTTTTTTTTGAATTTTTATGATTTTTGGTACATGGCTAAACAAAGATGGTGAGGTGATCGGCGACGACGGCGTGCTTCGGCGATGGCTTATCGGTTGACATTGTGAATGATGAGAATGACAAGAGATAGTGGCTGGAGTTGATAAAAGTTAGGGTTTCAACAAACCCTAATTAGGTTAGGGTTTAAGTCTTCTATGTTGGGCTTGGGTTGGTTTGGGCCAGTTGGGCTGTAATTTTGGGCCTGATTGGGCTTGTAATGTAATTTTAGGGCCTGATTTTGGGCTTATAAAAACCTGTAAAAATAATAATAAATTAACATAAATAAAAATAAAAAAAGTAAAATAAAATAAATAAATAAATAAAAGCACCGAGCAAAAATGAGTGTCGACAAAAATACAGACTTAGAGTTTGATAAACCAAATATATGAATGAGGTTCTATGAATACATATGTCCACTAAAGCTATAATACAGTACTTTGAGGGAGATGTTGGATGTTCTGTTGCGCGATGCTCCACGAATGACCCAAGCTAAAAACCTATAAATAGAAACGTCTGAACATTGTGCTTATAAAGGCCATCAGTATAATCGCTAATCTAAAGCAGCATTAAGAGTTCCATAGCATATGCATGCTAAGGAAATGGTACCAAGTAGTAGGTACATGCATGATTTTAATCAAGTGCTACTTAAGGTTTTACTATTCTATCGCTGAAGTATGAGTTTCATGCTTCCCTTATCCTCTACTAATGACCTATCAATGAGTTCACCTTTATTGGGTCTCTACCCATACTGACTGTAATTTCTTTGCATTATCTAAATGCGACACTAATTCTGTTGTGTATTATCTAAATGTGAAAATAACACTAATGTCTATTATTTGAATGTGAAGCTGACATCGTTGTGCATTATCTAAATGTGACACTAACACCGTTGTGCATTATCTAAATGTGACATTAACACCGTTGTGCATTATCTGAATACGACACTAACACTGTTGGAATTATCTGATTACATCATACAAGTAGTAGTATCTGGTCTTACATAGCCATCATGTACTAGTTAACTAAGGGAACTTCGTGTCACATATCATTAGTAAAATTCCCACTAAGCTGCTAAATGATATTCTGGTCTCACATAGCCATCAGGTAGACCATGGAAGGGGAACCCGGTCATCACATAGCAATCGATATAATTCTAGCTCAACTAAAGCATTAACTCGGTCTCATATGTCTGTCAAGCCAATCTTTAAGGGTATATGTTGTATTGGACTGATGAAACAACACATATATATGATGTAAGGTACTCCTACCTTAAATTGATTATGGATCTAGGTAGAAAGCAAAACAACCTACATAAGTGGATGGCTCAAATAGATGGCCTGGTAGTTAATGTAAAGGTGAAATGGAGGTCTATTTATCTTATGAAGTTGGTAGCGAAAGTAGGTTGATAAGGCTATAGTATGGCTTATGAAAGAATGGATGGTTAGTGAGGATAGTATCTTAGAAATACCAAGGATGAACCAGTGCTACAATGAGCAAAGACTCAGCCTTACAGATCTCTCTAAGGGATGGTAACAAAGGACTTGGACCCACTATCTATAAGGAGATAGGAACCACAAGTATCAAGGGAATAGAGGTTGACGCCACAAGTAATAACTTACTTGAAAAGTCGATAAAAGTCACAAGGACTTGAGAAAAGAGAATAATCTCACTTTAAATTATAAGAAATGTGTGTTTACAAATGAATAGGACTAGCCTATTTATAGTTTTTGTAGAGAAATGGTCCAATGGAAACATAATGGTTCGGCCAGCCCTTATGTTTCCCTAAAATGACATAATTAATTGAATAATTAACATGAAAACATAGGTGTTGGTTCGGTTGACATGGAGAGTCTTAATTCTTGGCCGAATAATGCTTGAACCCATTCAAGTTGGTGCCAAAGTGAATGGATAAGCGCCTTGGCCGAATGGTGAAGTCCCTTGGTGTTTGGCGCGCATAGGAAGGTCACATGCATTGCACACACATCCTGATCACATGGTGTGCACATGGGGTTCTAGAGAAGCTTGTGGTGCAGCCTTGTACATGGAATGATGGCTGGTCATGTGCATCTCTTTAGGCATGCATATATGAATCCTCCTCCAAGCTAGCATAATCGTGCATGTAGCTAGGAAGCAGATGAGCTATTTTTTATTCCAGCCGAGTTCTCCTTGGTTCCTTAGAATCTCTTCTAGCTACCTCCAGCTGGTCACTTGGTCAAGTTTATCAACTTAGCTTCAAATAGTCAACTTAGCTAAGTTTAGCTAGCCTTGAGCTCCTCCAGTTGACTTGAGTTTCCCTTAGTGTTATATGAGCTACCATGATGATTGTTAACTAATTGTGAGCTGAATATGGATTTCAAAAACTCCAATAAGCTGCCAAAATGTTTTCCATGCTTCCATATACCTACATGTACAAAGAAAATAAGGTAAATCAAAGGCATTAAGCTTGTATGATCCAATTACCTTGATATCATGCATTATATGACCTTGTGAGCTATAAATGCATATCATGAACTAATAACATGATGATATAACATATGTAAGCTAATGTATAAGACTTAGGAGCTGAAGTGAATGCAAATGAGCTAATAAATGAATGATTAAGCATGCTTTCATTTCATGAATGAATTGAATCATGCTTAAATGAGTGCAAGACTAATATGAAATAATAACATACTAAGTAAAGATGTGAAAACATATGTTATGCATGAAAATCATATAGTATGCAAGTGAATGATAACATATGATTATTCAAGCATAGTTTAAAGAGCAAAAGCATGCTTATAACATTAATTGATGCATATAGAAGCTAATAAAGGATAAAGTAAGGAAGAACTCCCTTAGAATCAGCTTTGAAGAACATTCATGGTGTGATCAAGTCATGGAGAAAGTGTGAGCTAGTTTGGATTGTATCATCATCCCCTTCTTTTAGGCGATTTGTCCTCAAATCGAAGTAGTTTATCATTAAAGACCTTTTTGAGGTAGGAAGGATTTATTAGAATCAGCTTTGAAGAACCATGGTGTGATCAAGTCATGGAGAAAGTGTGAGCTAGTTTGGATTGTATCATCATCCCCTTCTTTTAGGCGATTTGTCCTCAAATCGAAGTAGTTTATCATTAAAGACCTTTTTGAGGTAGGAAGGATTTAATCCTTATGCTTTCCTCCAATAGATGCTTCACACGATATGTTTAACCTATTGGTTTCAATTCTGGTAACTTCACATCCTTTGATGGGAAGACACAATGTTTGGGAACCCTCACATGTCCTTTGAATGGAAAAGACATATCCATTCATGAACTACCTTGATCATTTCCCTTTATTCTTTGAATCATCACAATGCTTGGAAAGGACTTCTATCTCTTCAATTCCTCATTTTAATTCATCATGCTTGTTGGTGAAAAGGTTTGTCTCTTGGTTGGAGTCATCACGTCGCTTGGTGAAGATAATTGTTCTTTGAATGACTCTTTGGTGTTGATTTAAATGATCATGTCCTTTCACCTTTGTGCCTCTCCAAATGATTACCTTTAAGGTTGGTAGGATTTCACCATAAGGATAAAATAAGTGGCTGCAAAACAAATTAAAGTTTGTAAATGAAAACTATTAACAAGATGAATGGAAATAACAAACTAGGGTGGATGTTTAATGGACGTTGGTTGCTTAATGATGGAAAACTCCATTGGTTGTTGAATGTTCTTCACGATTGACATTGAACTTGGGATTTCAAAATTCACAATTCTTGGATACACAAACGACACATTCTTCTGAACTTCATGTGGTATATCATTTGGAATGTTAAGGGACATGTCTTGTGGAGCACCAAAAGTCACGCTATTAACTTTTCAAAAAAAATGTTTCTTGAATCTTTAACTTGAAGTTATATGTCTCTTGGATTGTCTTGCAAAATAAAAGAAATAATTGGAGGAAAAAAGTTGTTAGGTGAATATTGTTCCCCATTCTCCCTTTCTTTTCTACACTCATCAACTCCAATGTTTCTCATATAAATATGATTTTCCACTTGTTCTACTTGTTGCTCTTGTAAAACTTCTCTTTCATCTTTCTTCATGGCTTTAGTTTTCTCTCATTCCTCTATACGTGACTTAAGAGTAAGTTGGCATTCATGGACTTGATTTGGAAGCATAGGTGCCAATATGATTTTACTTCATTGATGTTGGAAGGAATACTCATTAGAAAATTCATCATGCATAGCCTTCTTGTCAAATTTCCAAGGTCGACCTAATATAATGTGGCTTGCACTCATGGGAACCACATCACAAAGAACTTCATCCTTGTATCTTTCAATGAACAAAGGAATAACGACTTGTTTGGTTACCTTGGTTTCTCCCACATCATTGAGCCACTGCAGTTTGTAAGGATGAGGATGTTTGGAAGTCTTTAGGCCTAACTTCTCCACCATGTGAGTGCTTGCTACATTTGTACAACTTCCTCCATCAATGATCACCACGCAAACTTTATCATCTACAATGACATTTTGTATGGAAGATATTCTCTCTTTGTTCATCTTCTTGACTTTGAATGTTCAAAGTCCTTTTAACTACAAATATATTGGATGGAAGAGACATTTTAGCAAATTAAGAAAAAAGGAAATGTGTCAATGACCTTACCAAATAATGCTCTCATATAGCCTCACGAGTTCACTCCAAAGGATCTTGAATGTCACTCAATCTGCTCGTGTTTGCACTCTAGGACTTCAAGGCTTTTCTTCACAATATTTCTATCACCAAAATAAATTTGAGATGCTTACTTGAACTGCTTGGTGATGAGACTTGTTGTTGTGCTTTCAACTTTCCTTTGTAATTTTCTTTTATTTTTGTTTTCTTTTTTGAGTGGTTGCAATTTCTTTGCTGTTTTTTTTAACTTGCACTTCTTTTTGTATTTTGTTGTTGTTGTTGTTGTTGCACGTTGCTTCTTCCACGAAAGCTCTGAATACCGCTTGATGTAAGGTACTCTTACCTTAAATTGTTTGTGGATCTAGAAAGGAAGGAAAACAACTTGCATAAGTGAATGGCTCAAATAAATGGCTTGGTAGTTGATTTAAAGGTGAAATAGAGGGTTATTTATATTATGAAGTTGGTAGTGGAAGTAGGTTGATATGGCTATGGTATGTCTTATGAAAGAACGGATGGTTGGTGAGGATAGTCATAAAATACTTATGTATAAATTGTGTTATCTTTACAGTATTATGTCTCATTAAATAAATACTTAACTTGTGTTGATTTCATGCATAGGTAAAATCAAATTCTAGTTGGATCCGGGGTGCAATAGCATCTATCATAAATCTAAGGTAGACTCTAATCAGTAACAGTAGGATAATCATTTTTATTTTGAACAATGTTGGCATGTAATCAAACTTTAGAAAATTTCTATGGAAAGTATGTAAAGTGGAAATTTTTATAGTATATTTCAACAATTGTTTTATGATGGTACTAAAATGTTTTAGTTTAAATTTCAAAAAGAAATTTTACGGGTTTTCAAATGACAAAATGTTTTAAAAAGTCATATGACATCCGTATCTCGTGTACGGAAAGGTATACTGAAGATGGGTGTTACACTTGAGTTTCCCTAAAATGACATAATTAATTGAATAATTAACATGAAAACATAGGTGTTGGTTCGGTTGACATGGGGAGTCTTAATCCTTGGTCGAATAATGCTTGAACCCCTTCAAGTTAGTGCCAAAGTGAATGAATAGGTGCCTTGGCCGAATGGTAAAGTCCTTTGGAGTTTGGTACGCATAGGAGGGTCACATGCATTGCACACACTTGCTGGTCACATGGACGTGCACATGGGGTAATGCTTATCGTGCAGCCTTGTACATGGAATGAAGGCTGGTCATGTGTATCTCCTTGGGCGTGCGTGTGTGAGTCCTCCTCCAAGCTAGCCTAGGCGTGCATGTAGCTAGCAAGCAAGTGAGCTTTTTGTTGATCCAGCCGAGTTCTCCTTGGTTCATTCGCATCTAATGTAAGGTAATTCTACCTCTTCGATTGATGGTGGATCTAGGAAGGAAGCAAAAGAACCTGCATAAGTAAGTGGCTCAAAACAGATGGTTTGGTGGTAGATGTAAAGGTGAATATGCAGGTATTTATGGTAAGAGAGATTGTAGCGGAAGGATGTTATGGCTATGGTGAGGTTGATGAAACAATGGAATAGTTGTGAGGTAGTATCTTAAAGAAGACTGAAAGAAGAACCAATGCTATAGAGAGCAAAGACCCAAACATTATATTGTTTTTTTAAGGGGTGGTAGTAAGGACTTGAACCCACTATCTATATGGAGATAAGAACCACAAGTATCAAAGGGAAGGGGTTAACGCTAAAAGTATTAAAATACTTGATAAGTTGATAAAAGTCACAAGAACTTAAGTAAGGAGAATAATCTCACTTTTATTAATAAAAAAGGTCTTATTACAAATGAAATATGATGGTCTATTTATAGGTTTTGGAGGGGCATGGCCGAATAGATACATGGTGGTTCGGCCAGCCCTTGCGTCTCCCTATAAAGTCATAATTTAAATGCTAAAAGAGATGATGGTTAGGTCCTAAATGAAGGGTAATAACCCTTGGCCGAATACCTCTTGTATCCCTTCAAATTAGAGCCAAATGGGATAGGGAATAATGCTTGGCCGAACTATGAGATAGCTCTTCATATTGGAGCCTAAATGAGATCACATGCAAGCAACATGGTGGCTGGTCATATGAAACGTACATGGGTGTTATAGGGAGCCTTGTGCATAGGATGAAGGTTGATCATGTGCATCATCTTGGGCGTGCATGCGTCGTCCTCCAAGCTTGCTTGTGTGTGTAGCTAGCTAGCAAGCAAGGGCTGCTTGTGAATGAACTTCCTAGCCAAGACCTTGCAAGCATCTTATCAACATATTCAACTACATTCAGCTGCACATGATGTCACTTTTAGCAACTTGGTTTCAAATAGTCAAACTAGCTGAGATTAGCTAGCATTGAGCTCATCCAGCTAAGTTGAGTTTTCCTTAGTGTTCTACGAGCTGCCATATACTTTGTGAGTTGTTTGTGAGCTGCATATGATGTCCAAATAATCCACCAAGCTAACGTGTTTCATGCTCCAATGTACCTACATGTGTAAGGAAACAAGGCAAGTCCATGGGATTGAGCTGATATGAGCTAAATACCTTGCTGTCATGCATGATTATGGTAATGTGAGCTATGATTGAATGTCATGAGCTAAATATATCATCATATAATATGTGTGAACTAATGTGTAAAGCCTAAGAGCTAAAATGAATGCATATGAGCTAATAACATAAATGATAAGTATGCTGCCATTATATAAATGTGATGGATCATGCTTAATATGATTGCAAGATTATTCTAACATACTTAACATATCTAAATAACAATGTGCATCTATTGTGAAGATGTGTTCATACTAAGTCATTCTTTAACTATTAAAACATTATATAACTTAACATATGAGGGTGTTAAGTTGTCAAATGAATCAAAAGCTTCAAGACACTTAGTTAGGAGTACTACCCCTGAATTGTTTGGCCCTTGACCTAGTAATAGGACCTTGTGGTATGACTTTTGGATCTGAAGTGGGCTTGATCACATCATCCCTCCTTATTTTAAGTGATTTTCCCCAAATCATTTCCATCCTTAAAGGGTGATAAGTCTAAAATGTTGAATGAAGCACTGACGCCACCAAACTCACTGGGTAACTCTAGTTTATAGGCATTTTCATTGATCTTTTCCACAATCTAAAATGGGCCATCTCCTCGGGGTAATAGTTTGGACTTCCTTTGATTTGGGAACATCTTCTTTCTAAAGTGTACCCAAACCCAATCTCATACTTCAAAAGTTACCTTCTTCCTTCCGTTGTTTGCTTGTTGTTCATATTGTCTAGTTGTCCTTTCAATATTGTCCTTGACTTGTTGATGGAGTCTTTTAACAAATTCTGCCTTGTCCTTTCCATCTTTGTTCACTATTTGATCACAAGGAAAAGGAAGTAAGTCTAAAGGAGTTAAAGGATTGAAACCATACACTACCTCAAATGGAGAATATTTGGTTGCTGAACGAATTGTTCGGTTATGTTACGTGTTGTGAGTACTATAAAATATACGCAAATAATGTGCAAGTATACACAATCGCTCAAGTAATACAGTGATGAGTGAGTATCATCTCCACAGGGATTGGGTGAAATTACGAAAGTCTAACCAAAGCTAAGCACTAATCTATCTATGTATAGTTAGTCTTTATATATACAAATGTCACGGCAAAATAAAAATGTGTATGAAGGTGGATGCATATGAATGGTCTGATGGTGTAGCAGATGGAAATGTAGTGGCAAGATAAGATGTTTAGTGTTTAAAATGATGTAATGTCGAGGCAATGAAAGATGGTAAATAACAGTATATAAAATGAAAAAAAGATAATCCTCACGTGACAAGCTTCTAATGGAATGAATGGTAAGGATTGATCTAAGGATGCTAAACTTATTTATCAGGTATATCTAAGTTATCTAGTCTTTACTTGCTTGGCAGGGCTTTCCTAAAATGTTCTCAAAGGAACCTAACAGAATAGGATTCCAAGGCATATGCTCTCACTCAACGATGTTGGCCAGCTTACCCTATTGATAAAGACACCCTTTTTAGTCGTTGAAATCCTATCCTAGTCTTTCCCGAGATCTAAGGGATTAGGTTGTAATATCCCTACACCGGTTCAAAGCCCCTTGGAAATACTATAACCCATTGCTTATGAGATCTTATCTTGCGGTTCTCTCGAATTTTTATAAGTATTTCTAGCTTAGGTTTCTCCCGAATACCTAAACTTCATCTAAGAAATGGACATTTCCATGCCTCTTACAACCCTAGATGGTGAAGCATTCATAAGCAAAGTAAATAAGGAACCGAAATAAACTCAAATATATCATCAAAATAAAGTCTAAACATCCATTAAACCAACCACCACCAAATAAGTTAGTTCATGGGGGGTTCGAAATATCCAAACACAAAGTCATGCAAATATTCGTTCCAACAACCCATAAATAAATCGAAAAATAGTAGCAAAAAGGGAAGTGATAAGAAGCCTTCGACGCGCCACCGGAGGTCTCCTCGGCCACCACAAACCACCTTAGCTCACTAGCTCCTCTCGAAACCTAGCTCGCCACTCCTTGAAGATTAATCAATGGAGGAAAACCCAAGGAAGAAAAAGGAAAAAGGAAAAAAAATCTGATTTTTTTCTGCTCTATGCGTGTGCCTCTCCATATGTTCCCCCTTTTTTCTCCCTTTAAGTGTCATTATAATAAAAGGATCTAGGGGTAATGATTAGGTTGTTAGGTGCAAAATACCCCTCATACCCCTAGAATCACACCATAAGAATGAACTTAATTCTCCATGTGGCCTTAGTCCTCTAGAAGGTGGCTACAGTAATCATTCCACGTGTAGTGCCATCTATCCTCATACAACTGTATCTTTTTGTCATTTTCTGCGCCAGAAATGCCAAGGCATTTCAATATGCTTCAGCAAAGTGTGATGCCGTGGCATTACTTCCCAAGGAATCCTTTTTACTTGCTATTCCTGCACATCATAGACAATCTGCACCTTTCCCTCAAGCAGCATCATTAAGAAATAAAATAGCACTACCACCACAAATGCAACTATATGCAACTACATGATCTTAAAATGCCTAAAATGAACTTTTAAACAAACAATAACTTAAGTGAAAAAGGTCTTAAAAGTAACCTTTTTAGGAAGTTAACACACCCCCAAACTTAAGTTATTGCTTGTCCTCAAGCAATGGATAGCAGTTACACAAGCAGAATGTCATGGCAATGTTCGACAATAAGACAATAGGACAAATTGGATTTCAACCCTCAGCAAAATAGGCTTCAACATGCTAGACTTATTAAGAATTCAAGTACTTTTCCCTAGGTCAAGATCCTTTGTGGTCGTGTGTGTGCATGATTATATACAATCTATACTTAACAAACTTAGACAATTTCTAATCAAGTCCCCTAGTTTTTGTCAAGGCATTTACTTATTCATTAAGCACATTTTCTTTACTCCCTTTTTCTTTCCTGATTTTTTTATCTTTTAAATTTGCTGTTACGAAGGGAGTCAGCTCATCACACCTACTTTCCCACACTCTAGGTGAAAGGGAGCATACCTTCCACCCCCAAGCTAGTTAAGTAGACTCTTCCCGTGACTTCTTTCATTCACTCATATGCACAAGGCTTCCATTTATTAAAGAGAATTCCAGGAAATGCCTCGGTAAAGAGGAGTGTCCCTCTACAGCTATGCCTAAGCATTTATTCATAGTTTATTTAGAAGGGAGTTATTTTTTCTTTTTCTTTTAAGCACAATATCATATTTCAATGCCAAAACTAACTAGAGTTCCTTCATAAAAATTTTCCAAATTTTCTAAGTATAGAGAACATACAAATCGTGTAAAACTTTTTCACAAAGCATCAAGCCCTAGAGTGAGTTCTATCATTCTCAACAGTCATTTACAATCAGATTCTATCCTAACAAAATCATCATCATCGGGTATCCTCAAAATATTCTATCTAACTGTCCTACCATTTACTAATGCCATGGCATAATACTATGTTAATGCTATCATGCATATGTCCTAGCAAGAACACTACCTCCCCCAAACTTAAGGGAAACATTATCCTCAATGCTTAAAGAGAACTAAACTAAATATAAAGTAAATATAAAGTAAATGCCATGTAATGAAATAAACCTAAATGAAAATGAATGCAAGAGAGGTACCTCAATGATTCTGTGGTGGCGTGGCCTTGGAGGTGCTAGCAGCTCCTTGCCTAGTGCGCTTTCGAAGGGGTACTGGGCTGGACTCGAAAGAAGAAGAGTAGTGATGCGTAATATTCTTACGTCCAGCCGTGGTCTTGGTATGTCAACCACTACGGGGTGCAGGCAAAGGATTGGGTGTAGGGACATGACTAGGTGTTTCTTCTACAAAGACTGGGCGGATATTCAGGGGTGTCAGATCGGTGCGAATCAGGTGTTGGGTCATCAATTAGAGGATAGTCTTCACCTTGTTCGGGCTCTGGAGATGCCTCGGCATTGAATGCCGACATAATTTCATCTGGGAAGCCAGGGAAATTCCGTTGACCATGGGGAATAATTTCTTGAAACATTGATTCCACCACAACATCTCTATGCTTCACATATCCAAAGAAGTTACCGATGTCACCGTGCAAAGCATGCATGTGAGTCTAAATCTGCATCACTTCTTACTCGAGAGCAAGCAATCTTGCCTCGGCATCGGATTGTGTAGTACTTGCAGGTTTCTCATGAACATAGTCTTTAGACTTGGGACTTACAATTTCCAATAGCAGTGGAAGTCTAACCCTATTAATGTCCGATAATCCAGGTAAAATTTATCAAAAGCATTTTCCTCAATCTTTTTTTACGACACAAGGCAGTAATTAAATTAGGAAACACTAAAGCACTTACCTTTTTACTTAAGCAGTCATGAACTTGCTGAACAATAATACACCCAACATCAATAGGACGGGACACCATTATCGAATGTAAAAGCAGTAAGCGTGAAAGTGATACCGTTGTATTGTGAGAAGTGGGCATGAGTTTGTGCTTAAGGAAGTGATTTCATAATTTAGCACGCGGCTGAAGACGCTCTCTGTTGACCGAGTATTTACTTGTTTGACGCCCATTCCACTCAGTGTTTGTAAAGCATAAATCCTCAAGAATGTCATCATAAGTGTGGCTATCAGCTTCATTTTTGAATGCGGCATGCCCATCCACTACATCCTGCAAGTGGAAATAACGATTAATCGTAGTGGATGTAAAACAAATTTGCTTACCTCGCACGAAAATGACATGTTGGTTTGTCTTTGAAATATTTGCGTAAAATTCCTGAACCAACGAGTCATTCACTGAACCCGGATGGCGTGCGAATTTCTTCCACTTGAGCGGCGTAACTATATCCATTACATCGAGTCCAAAACCACCATCGATCTCCTCGGTAAAAATGAAACCTAACTCGAAGAAGAGTTTGCGGTTCTTGAAGTTTTGAAACTGAGCCTCAGCCTCCTCGTTCTCAAACTGTTGGAACTTGGAACCTTCGGGTGCAACCGGTCTTGTGCGCACCATTTTCAACAGTTGTGAAGTATGAAAAAAATTAGAAAAGGAAATAGCTTTCAAAAGCTTTGTAGAGTTTCGGCTATGGAGAAAAGAGTGAAGAAGATGAGAATAAAAAGTAAAAGTTAAAAAAAATTGAAATAGAAAAGTTAAGGAAGAAAGAGAATAGAAAAAGTTAAAATTTTAGGAGGGAAAAGGGGTGATAAGACGGTTAAGAGAGAAATTAGTGGGTGGGGAGGGGTTATGCGTGTATGGGGAAGGAAAAAAACTGTCAAAGGAAATGATGATGGTGGCATAAAACTGTGGAGAGAGAAAAGTAATGTCAGAATTAAAGTAAATTAAACAAAAATCAAATCAAATAAATATCTCTCCCATTAATGCAATTTCCTTTCCTCCAATTGGATAATCGCTCCTACATGGTTTTGCAACACTGTGGTCCTTACAAATCATATAAAAAATTAATTAAAAAATAAAATGAAACAAAAGCTTAAATTTTAAATTTTATTTATGTATAGACACAAATTAAATGACATGGCATCAAATTTTGGTTCTCCTCTTAGCATGCTTCAGCATCGTGCAGACTTAACATATCCTTGTTGCACGGTGGTGGAACTCCATTGTAGGCTTTCAGACGCTGGCCATTGACCTTGAAGATCGTCCCATTGTCTATTCTCTTGATGTCAACAGCTCCATGGGGTAGACATAATTCACCTCAAATGGTCCTGACCATCAAGATTTGAGCTTCCCAGGAAAGAGTTTAAGTCTAGAGTTGTAAAGCAAGACTTGTTGCCCCACATGAAAATGTCGTGGCATCAGTTTCTGGTCATGCCACTTCTTGATTTTCTCCTTGTAGATCCGAGCATTCTCATATGCTTGTACTCTAAACTCTTCCATTTCATTAAGTTCCAATAATCTTTATTCCCCAACTAGTTGAGCATCAAAATTCAATCGTTTGATGGCCCAATACGCCTTATGTTCAAATTCAACCGGGAGATGACAAGCTTTCCCATATACTAGCTTAAAGGGTGACATCCCCAAAGGAGTCTTGAATGATGTTCTCTACGCCCAAAGTGCTTCATCCAACTTTGGCGACCAATCCTTACGCCTTGGGTTCACCACTTTCTCCAAAATATGCTTGATCTAACGATTGGAAATTTCTGCTTGGCCATTTGTCTACGGATGATATGCTGTGGCAATCTTGTGTCGAACTCCATATTTCTTCAGTGCCTTGGCAATCAATTTGTTATCAAAATGGGTTTCCTCATCACTTATAATAGCTCGGGGTACTCCAAACCGAGTGAAAATGTACTTGTGCAGAAACTTGAGCACGGTCTTGGAGTCATTCCTTGATGTCGTTAGTGCTTCCACCCATTTTGATACATAATCCACAGCAAGCAATATATATAATTTTCCTTCAGAAGTGGGAATGGTCCCATGAAATCAATGGCCCACACATCAAACATCTCTATCTCCAGAATATTTTGCAGCAGCATTTCATGTCGTCTGGAGATGTTCCCAGTCCGCTGGCATCAATCACAAGCTTTGTAAAATGCTTGGGCATCTTTAAACAGAGTTGGCCAATAAAAGCCTGATTGTTGGACCTTAGAACAAGTCCTTTCTCCACCAAAATGGCCTCCACTTGGGGCCAAATGACAATGGTACAAAATATCACGTTGTTCCTCTTCGGGTAAACATCGTCTAATGAGCTGATCGGCACAATGCTTGAACAAATATGGCTCATCCCAAAAATAGTGCCTTGTATCGTGCTTGAATTTCTTTTTAGCCTGACTATCTAAATCAAAAGGCAAAATTCCACTAACAAGAATATGAACAAGGTCAGCGTACCACGGAATTGCCGCGGCATATAAAAGTTTCTCATCAGGAAATTCCTCTTTAATATCTACAGTGTCATGGAATTCAAAATTGTTCTCTAGCCTAGATAAGTGATCAACAACTTGATTCTTAGTTCCTTTTCTATCTACCACCTCTAAGTCGAATTCTTGCAAAAGTAAGATCCACCTAATAAGTCTAGGCTTGGCATCCTTTTTGTTCATTAAATATTTTATAGCTGAATGATCAGTGTGAACAATAACTTTAGTGCCTATTAGGTAAGGTCTAAATTTATCAAAACCAAATACCACGACAAGTAATTCTTTCTCAATGGTAGTGTAGTTCAATTGTACTTCATTTAAAGTGCAGATAGAATAATAAATAACATGAAAGATTTTACCTCAGCGTTGCCCCAAAACAGCTCTTACGACATAATTGTTTGCATCACACATCAGCTCAAATTGTGATGTCCAATCGGGAGGAACTACAATGGGTGTCGAGCTCAGTTGTCGTTTCAACTCAGTAAATGCACCGAGGTATAACTCGTCAAACCCAAAGGGTTGGTTTTGTTGAAGCAATGTGCACAAGGGCTTAGAAATCTTGGAGAAGTATTTGATAAACCTTCTATGGAATCCAGCATGTCCAAGAAAACTTCTTATCCCCTTGACCGAAGTTGGTGGTGGCAACTTTTCAATCACTTCAACCTTCGCCTTATCCACCTCAATACCCTTGTGTGAAATTTTGTGGCCTAATACAATGCCTTCAGTCACCATGAAGTGACATTTTTCCCAATGTAAGACCAACTCAGCCTCTTCGCATCTTTTGAGAACTTTTGCTAAATTGCTGAGGTATCTTTCAAAATCGTCCCCACAAATAGAAAATTCATCCATGCAGATCTCCAGAAAATCCTCAACCATGTCTGAAAATATAGCTTGCATGCAGCGTTGAAACGTTGCCAGGGCATTACAGAGTCCAAAAGTCATCCTCCTAAAAGTAAAAGTGCCATAGGGACAAGTGAATGTAGTCTTTTCTTGGTCTTCTAGTGTGATGGCAATTTGATTGTACCCCGAGTACCCATCCAAAAAGTAATAGAATGCTTTGTCGGCCAATCGATCCAACATTTGGTCGATGAAAGGTAGAGGAAAATGGTCCTTCTTTGTAGCTTTATTGAGCTTTCTATAGTCCATACATATCCTCCATCCGGTAACACTGCGAGTGGGTAATAGCTCATTATCCTCATTAGTAACCACAGTCATGCCTCCTTTCTTCGGAACGCACTGGACATGGCTCACCCATGAGCTATTAGAGATAGGTTAAATCACTCCAGCATCAAGCCATTTCAGAATTTCTTTCATCACTACTTTCTTTATAACAGGGTCGAGTCTTCTTTATGGTTCAATTGAATTTTCGTGGCAATCTTCTAGTAGAATCTTGTGCATGCAAATCATGGGACTAATGCCCTTCAAGTCAGCCATAGTCCAACCAATTGCTTTCTTATGCTGCATCAAAACACTTAACAACATTTCTTTTGATTAGTAGTAAGGTTAGCGAAAATAATCACTGGTAAAGTCTCATTGCTACCTAAGTAAACATATTTAAGATGCCTTGGCAAAGTGTTAAGCTCTAAAGTTGGTGCATGCAATAATGAAGGCTTAGGAGGAATGAATTCATCAAAATTTAGAGGTTCAAAATTCATACATGATCTAACTTGTAGTAAGCTAGATTGCTCCTCCAAAATTGGAAAGTCGTCGGACTCCACTAAGCTTTCATCATCCACCAAATATTCCTTTTCTGCTAGCTGAATGAAATTGTTCTGGCAAAGATGTTCAGTTTCTTCTTCAATCACTGAGTTCAATTCAGAAATGTCTTGGCATTCTTCAGTGTCATCAACATATTTGAGCGTTTGAAACACATTGACAGTCATACACTGATCAGCCACTCTCATGGTGAGTTTACATCTTTCACAGTCTATCAATATACGTCCAGTGGATAGGAAAGATCTTCCCAGAATAATCGGTGCCTTGGCATCAACTTCGCAATCTAGAATTAAGAAGTCTACTGGAAACACAAACTTATCCACCCGTACTATGACATCCTCGACTCTCCCTTCAGGTTTAACATGAGATCTGTCGGCAAGTTGTAAAATAACCGAGGTGGGTCTTGCATCTCCTATGCCAAGCTTCAAGAATATAGATTTTGGTATTAAGTTGACACTTGAGCCAAGATCACACAGCGCCTTTCTAACGGAATTAGCTCTAATCGAACAAGGAATAATAAAGCTGCCCGGATCATTTTTCTTTGGCGGCAACTTACTCAATGAAGAACAAAATTATGTTGTCTTGGCAACATTTTCTACTTTCCTCATCTTGGTACAGATTTCCTTCAGAAATTTGGCATACATCGGCATCTGTTCATTAGCTTCCAAAAGAGGTACATTGGTATGGAGTTGATCAAGGATGTCCACAAACTTCTTAAACTGAACTTCATCATTATGCTTCTTCAATCTTTGCGGGAAGGGTGGTGGAGGTCTTGCTTCCTTAACTGCAGTAGTAGGAATTTATTTTGCCTTGGCATCAGAATCTGGTGCCTTAGTTGAATCATCAGTAGAACCCTCCTCCTTGTCCTTCTCAGTAATGGTATTGTCATGCAATTCAGCTTCACCACTTTCAGTAGTGGGAGTAGAGTCATCATGTTGTGGCGCACTAGCCTTGACTTGTTGATTGATTTGTGTTCCACTCCTAAGAGTTAACACATTGCAATGCTCTTTTCTAGGCCCTTTAGTGACTTTAGTATCACTTGGAAATCTCCCTTGCTGACGCTCTTGCAATGCCATAGCAATCTGACCAACTTGACCTTCCAAAGCTCTCAAAGACGAGCTATGCCTTTGAAGTAAGACGCCTTGACTATGAGGTAAAGCTCCTTGATTCTTAATTGAAGTAGAATGGTCTTCCAGTATTGTCTTTGTAGTAGATATGAACTCTTGAATTGTAGCTTCCAAGGAACTCATGTTTGCTGAAGTTGAAGCTCCTTTGTTAACATTATGCCATGGCATAGCATTCTGGTAACCTTGAGACTCATTGTGATTCTGCTACCAAGTAGGTTGACTAGTATTGTGGACTCCTTGATTTCCCCATGAGAAATTGGGGTACTAACGCCATCCAGCATTATAAGTGTTAGAGTAAGAATTGTTGTTGCCTCAATTGTAATTATCTATAAAGTTGATGGACTTGTGATTGCTAGGGCATTCGTTCTCATGATGATTGCCTTGGTATAACAGACATGCCAAGCTAGTTGCTTTCACTTCATTCACCTCAGTAGAGCGTTGTAAGTTTTTCAGCATATTAGTGATAGTTGAAAGTTGAGCAGACACATAATCCTTGGTATCTAACTCAAATGGTCCAGGTGCTCTCCTCCCACTCCCAAGTCTTGAGGAAGGAAACTGATAATCATTATTAGCAATTCTATCCAAGATAGCAAACGCCTCCGTAGGTGATTTATCCAACAATGTCCCATTTGCAGAGGCATCAAGTAACATCCTTGTGGGTGCATTGACTCCATTATAGAACATGACTACTTGAGTCCAATCATGAAAACCATGATTTGAACACTTTCGAAACAAACTCTTGTAACGATCCCAATACTCATACATAGATTCGTTGTCGCCCTGGCGAAAAGATGATATATCATTCCTTAGCTGCGTATTCATGTTCGGTGGGTTGTACCTCAATAAGAAACTCTTACAAAGATCAGCCGATGATTCCATCGAACCGGCTGGTACACCACTCAACCAAGCCCTTTCTCGGTTATGCAATGAATACGGGAACAACTTTAACTTCAAAAAATCCTCATGTACTCCCTCTTGGCGAAAAAAATCACAAACTTCTAGAAAATTGCGAATGTGCTGCCTGGCATCTTCATTTGGCATACCCCCAAACTGCCCAATGGAATTCAACATATTGAACATGACTGGTTTCAGCTCGAAATTTGAAGCTTGAATGTCGGGTGCCACGATTCCAGGATTCAGATCCTCTAGCATCGGATTTAAGTGATCACAAATAACGTGCGACCTACCAGCAGGTTCAACATTTCTTAATGCCTCGACATTCTAATTTTCGTCATCCTGACCAATGTCTTGGTTTCCAATATGATACATATTTCCTCTAGCGCGTTGAGCACATCTACTTTGTCTATAGAGTCTTTCAATATCAGGTTCTATCAGTTCCAGAGGCTCTTCATAATTTCTTCTAGGCGTACACTAAATAAACCTGAAAAAAATATAACGTAAACTATACACAAATAAAAATGCAAAACAAAATAAAATGCTCTGGCAAAACTAAATAACTTCAGGCTGCCAATCCCCGGTAACAGCGCCAAAAACATGTTACGTGTTGTGAGTACTATAAAATATACGCAAATAATGTGTAAGTACACACAATCGCTCAAGTAGTACAGTGATGAGTGAGTATCGTCTCCACAGGGATTGGGTGATTACGAAAGTCTAACCAAAGCTAAGTACTAATCTATCTATGTATAGTTAGTCTTTATATATACAAATGTCACGGCAAAATGAAAATGTGTATAAAGGTGGATGCAGATGAATGGTTTGATGGTGTAGCAGATGGAAATGTAGTGGCAAGATAAGATGTTTAGTGTTGAAAATGATGTAATGCCGAGGCAATGAAAGATGGTAAATAACAGTATATAAAATGAAAAGAAGATAATCCTCACGTGACAAGCTTCCAATGGAATGAATGGTAGGGATTGATCTAAGGATGCTAAACTTAATTATCAGATATATCTAAGTTATCTAGTCTTTACTTGCTCGACAGGGCTTTCCTAACATGTTCTCAAAGGATCCTAACATAATAGGATGCCAAGGTATCTGCTCTCACTCAACGATGTTGGCCAGCCTACCCTATTGATAAAGACACCCTTTTTAGTCATTGGAATCCTATCCTAGTCTCTCCCGAGATCTAAGGGATTAGGTTGTAATATCTCTAGGCCGGTTCAAAGCCCCTTGGAAATACTATAACCCATTTCTTATAAGGATCTTATCTTGCGGTTCTCTCGAATTCTTACAAGTATTTCTAGCTTAGGTTTCTCCCGAATACCTAAACTTCACCTAAGAAATGGACATTTCCATGCCTCTTACAAGCCTAGATGGTGAAGCATTCATAAGCAAAGCAAATAAAGAACCAAAATAAACTCAAATATATCATCAAAATAAAGTCTAAACATCCATTAAACCAACCACCACCAAATAAGTTAGTTCATGGTGGGCTTCAAAATATCCAAACACAAAGTCATGCAAATATTCGTTCCAACAACCCACAAATAAATCAAAAAATAGTAGCAAAAAGGGAAGTGAGAATAAGCCTTCGACGCGTCACCGGAGGTCTCCTCGGCCACCACGAACACCTTAGCTCGCTAGCTCCTCTCGGCACCTAGCTCGCCACTCCTTGAAGCTTAATCAATGGAGGAAAACCCAAGGAAGAAGAAGGAAAAAGGAAAATAAAAATCTAATTTTTTTCTGCTCTATGCGTGTTCCTCTCCACGTGTTCCCCCTTTTTTCTCCCTTTAGGTGTCATTATAATAAAAGGATCTAGGGGTAATGATTAGGTTGTTAGGTGCGAAATACCCCTCATACCCTTAGAATTATACCATAAGCATGAACTTAGTTCTCTAGGTGGCCTTAGTCATCTAGAAGGTGGCTACAACAATCATTCCACGTGCAGTGCCAACTGTCCTCATACAACTATAACTTTTTGTCGTTTTCTTTGCCAGAAATGCCAAGGCATTTCAATCTGCTTCAGCTACGTGTGATGTCGTGGCATTACTTCCCAACGAATCATTTTTGCTTGCTATTCCTGCACATCATAGACAAACTGTACCTTTCCCTCAAGCAGCATCATTAAGAAATAAAATAGCACTACCACCACAAATACAACTATATGTAACTACATGATCTTAAGATGCCTAAAATGAACTTTTAAACAAACAATAACTTAAGTGAAAAAGGCCTTAAAAGTAACCTTTTTAGGAAGTTAACAGGTTGTATGCAAACTCCACGTGTGGTAGGCATTTTTCCCAAGTCTTGATGTTCTTCTTGATGACGGATCTAAGTAAGGTTGATTGATGAGTGTTCAGAATCGTTAATATCTATTCGTTATTTCTTCGATTTTGTGAAGTTATTACTGCTGATTTGGTTGTGCTATGTCTATTTTCGTGCAGGTCCTTACTTTCCAGAATTGGTGATAAAACGGGCGAATTCTGTATTTTTTTATTATTTGGTCACGGCTGGAGACATGGGCACGACTCTGGGCACGACGCGGTCTGACATGGCAGTTTTTAGAAGGTCCAGTCAGCGGCGGTTTCTATGAGACTTCGTCTGCACGCCTTCTGGAAGATTGACGAGCAGAGTTGCATTAGGAGACTAGTTTAAGTTTGAATTTAAATTTAAAAAACAATTATCTTTTGTATTATTTTATTATTTTCTTTGTTTATCCTTTAGGCTTTGAGAGGCTATAAATACCCACTTGGGGTAAGCCTAAACGAATCATTCAGAATACATTCTTCTTTTCTCTCTAGTTTTTATAAAAGTTTTCTCTTTTCCTTTTCAAGTTCTTTTTATTTTTCTTTATTTTCAAGTTTTATTTTTATGCTAAGTATGACTTTTGTCATGCTTAGCTAAACTTTTCATAAGCCGAGAGCTGTCGCGATGATTCAATTCCAACGGGAGAATTGAAACGGTCCCTTAATATCTTCGGAATCTTTCTCTCAATCTCTGCGCTTATTTTTTTTTCAAAATCAAAACAGTTTTCAAAAATCGAAGATTGACTTTTGTCAAGAAGTTGTTGCGATTAAACGTGTGGGAGGAAGATTCGAATTATAGAAAGCAATTCGACTTCCTGGGAACACACTTGGCGAGATAGCTTCGCCAAGAGGGAATTGAGATTGGAATTGACGGTTATAGAAACAACAATTCGAGTCGGTCACCACGAACTTAAACGGTATTTTATCTATGACAATAGATGTTGTTAGAATCAACTACCGAAGCCGGAATCAAAGATTGCCTTGGGTATTCGGTATACAAGATAGAGTCATAAGGATAGCCCTTGTAGACAAAGTAACCGACGTGAATCCCGAAGAGAAAATCTTATTCGATGATCTAAAGGAAATTGAATCAAAGCGAAGCTTGAGGCTACTTTTACCGTATTTATTCACAATCTTCATCTTCTTATTTTTACTTTAATTACTTTTATTTAATCACTTTATTATCTTTTACTAAAATCCCCCCATTTTTACTGTTTCACGCCTGGCATAAATAATTCAGACAGAAATTTATAATTTTCTAAGTCCCTGTGGAATCGACCCTTACTTCTCTTTGCTACGCATTTCCTTAATTTATTGATTGAGAATAAGGAGTTATTTTGACATCCAAAATGACAGTTGTCAAATTGGCACCGTTGCCGGGGACTTCACCAAAGTTACTAATTTTTGTTTGTTTTTGATTTATGACCAGGACTAATCCGGGCACATTAGTGGAGTACAACCCGGAGATCGAAGCTGAAGCTAGGAGACTCCACGCACAGACACTTCGGGAAAGAAGGAGACAACAATTAGATCCAGAAGAAAGATCAAATTCAGGTAATACAAATCCGATGGCCGAACCTACTATTCGGGAGTTAGCCGCGGCACCCACTGAACAAGGGCCTATGTGCATTGATCTTCCCCAAGGCGAAACTCCATACCAATTGAAAACTGGCCTTATTCATCTCCTCCCTACATTTCGCAGAATGCCAAACGAGGATCCACACAAACATCTCAAAGAATTTCACATGGTTTGCTCTAGCATGACACCACAGGGAGTAACCGATGACCAAATAAAACTTAGAGCTTTCCCTTTTTCCTTAGCCGACTCGGCTAAGGAGTGGTTATTTTATCTTCCTCCTAATTCTGTTACTACATGGGCTAATATGACTCGTCTTTTTCTTGACAGTTTTTTCCCTGCGGCAAAAGTAAGTGAATTACAAAGGAGAATACTTGGAATCAAGCAACTTGATGGAGAGTTGCTCTACGACTACTGGGAGCGGTTTAAGAAATTATGTTCTAGTTGCCCACAACATGGGTTAACCGAACAAACACTCATTCAATACTTCTATGAAGGATTATCTCCCCTGGAAATGAAGATGATCGATGCAGCCAGCGGTAGAGCCTTGGTGAATATGACTCCTACTGAGGCAAGAGACTTAATATCGACGATGGATGCAAATTCCCAACAGTTCCGCGCAAATAATGAACCTTCTCGAAGGGTTCATGAGATAAGTTCATATTCCTTGGAAAATAAAATTGACAAGTTAACTGAAGTCGTAAACTCTCTTGTTGCAGGAAAGACATGACAAAACCGATTATGTGGAATATGTGCACTACATGATCATCCAATAGACGGTTGTCCACTGATTCAAGACGATGAAACAACTCAAGTCAACGTAGTAGGAAACTTCCTGGGACCTCCCAAAAAAGCTTATAATCCTTACGGTAATACATACAACCCAGGATGGAGGGATCTTCCGAACTTCAGTTATGCGCAGAACCCGAGACCGAATCAAGGCTATCAAGCGAGACCTTCACCACAACAACAGCCACAGAAGACATCACTAGAATCGATTATCGAAAGGTTAGCACTATCCCAGGAGAAATTCCAGACCCGAACAGAAGCCCACTTCCAAGAGATGGATAAGCAATTGAGCCAACTGGCTCAAACCGTGGGGAGATTAGAGTCATAAAAGAGGTTACCATCCCACACTGAGTCGAATCCAATAGAGAATGTTAGCGCCATTACCCTCCGAATCGGTACAATTGTTGAACAACCAGACCCAAAGGAAGTGAGCCCAAGATCCCAGAAGAAAGAAGACACTTTGAACTCCCAAAGGGAAGAAGAAGCAGTTGACGCAGGATCTCAGAAAGAGAACGATGAAGAATAATTGGACGATCCAAAGCCATCTCCCTACGACGTGCCACCACCTTTTCCATCAAGGTTAGTTAAAAAGGATAAAAAAGCTGAGGAAAAGGAAATATTAGATGTACTTCGAAAGGTGGAAGTTAACATACCTCTCCTCGAAGTTATCCGGAAAGTTCCAAGGTATTTTCGGTTTCTGAAGGATCTCAGTACGACTAAAAGGAAGCTTACCGGGGTCGTGAAAGTGGATTTAGGCGCGAACGTCTCAGCAGTTTTCTAATGACCACTTCCACCGAAATATAAAGACCAAGGTATGTTTTCAATACCTTGTAAAATTGGTGAGGTTAAGATCAAGCGAGCTATGTGCGATCTAGTTGCCTCTATCAATGTAATGCCCCTCTCCGTCTATAATTTAATTTCCACCAAGCCTTTGAAAGAGACGAGAGTTACACTTCAGCTAGCCGACAAATCAATTATTTATCCTGAAAGACTCATAGAAAATGTTCTAGTGGAGGTAGAAAACTTAATTTTCCCTACTGATTTTTATGTGATTCATATGGAAAGTGATCGTAGCAACATTAGTTCTGAAATCCTCCTCGGTCGTCCTTTTCTGAGCATAGCAAATGCAAAAATTGATGTTCGAAGCGGTATTCTTACTATGGAGTTTGAGGGTGAGATCTTAAAATTTTATGTTTATAAAGCAATGAGATATCCGGATAACATTCATAGTATTAATTTTGTTGGCATTTTTGAACTTGTTGATGATGAATCTAACTTTGTTGATGATTTATGCAAGGAATCGGATGATAAAAAGACGACATAAGGGAGTTGAAAAATATTTCAGTTGTTGATTCAAATTTGATCTCAACTCCTTTAAAAACTAAAGATTTACATTCCTTTTTGCAGGCATCAAAAAATTAAGTCGAAATCATCAAGGAGTCGTTTGAAGAAATCATTTTTTGGTAAAAAAGATGTTTTGACGGCCATTCTTCTGGACAAGATTTTAAAATTGGGAAATATCCGAAGAAATCTTTGTGAGAATTTTCAAATTTCTCATAAGGAATTTCTTAGTTGGAAAAAGCGAATGAAGTGGAAGTGTCTGTCACGGAACCTGTAGACTGAATCAGGTCGTCGAGCTAATGACGTTAAACAAAAGCGCTTCATGGGAGGCAACCCATTGTTTTCAATTCCGCTATATTTTTACTTTTTATTTTTATTCATTCAAGCATGTTTAATTTAATTTTTATTTTTATTTTGCAGGAACCGAATATTTTTATTCAAACTTAAACGGCGAGAAATTACGGAATTATGATTCGAACAGTGTTAATTTCAGAGTCCATTGAGCAGTACACGATCGAATTGAGCAGAAAAAAGAGCCTCAAGTCGTGCGCACCGTTTAACTAAACGGCGCACGTTAGCAAAACCCATAGAGGGGCCAGTGCACGTTAGCAAACCCCATTTTTTTTCTTTTCCCCTTTTTGTTATCTTCTGTCGCCCACCTTATCCCCTTCCCTCTTTTATCTTACTTTGACCATGGACCCCACCTTATCGTTTTCAATCACCTTTTCAATTTTTAAGTATACCTTTTTCTAAATTACAGAACAACCAAAAGTCCTCATTTACTCCCAACTCTACAACCCACAGCAAGAACCAATTTTAAACCAAATTCAACCAAAATTCCAACCATCTTGATCTTCTCAAACCCGATCGCTCATTCCCCAAAAAGCACGAGACCATCATCCTTTCTTCCTCTCCTCACCGTCGCCCTTGCTAACGTGTTTTCAACCTCTCCACTCACAATGGTATGCACAATCAGGGGATGTAGATGTTGGTTTTCCACCGACAACATCAGGTTTCCAGTACCTCCCACCATGGCCGCGGTCGACATTAAATCCGGGGAGTTCTCTGTTCTTTCTCTTGCACTTTAATTTTTTTCGTTTTGAGGCAAAACGCTTTAAGTGAGGGGGAGTAGAGTGTCGGTTGTATTTCCCTTTGTTTATTTTTATGCTTTGAATCTAGTATGTGTTGGTTGAATTGGTCGAAAATTTCATTGATTGTCTTTGTCTTGGTGAAAATTTTGGAATGCTATGCTTGTTTGGGAACACATGATTATTTAGGTTATGATATTCTTGATAATGGATAGCATGGATTGTGATAAGTTGGCATTTTTGTGATATTCCATGATTTTTTTGGTTGAAATGTGATTAGCTCAATGCATGAAAACAATTTGGTGAGATTTGAGCCTTTACGAGCATATCATTTTCGCTCTCATTTTGTTTGATTGAGTGTGTCGAATTTGACATTGGTATTCTAGAACCTGCATGTTAAATACTGTCGAGATTACACATGAACATGATGCTTAAAAATGATTTGGGCACCTTAGGATTAACCATTCTGTTTCCCCACTAAATAGCCTACCCATGCATATTTTCCCTTAGTTAACCACTTTTGAGCCTATTTCCATTTCTTTGTTTCCACCATATTCATAAACCCGAGCCTTTTTATTTTATCCCTCTTTTCTACCTTTTTCAGGGCAAGTGAATAATTTTACCATTGTATTCTCCATAAAAAAAATGTTGAAAAAAATAGCAGTTCGAAAAAGAAAAAAAAATGTTCGAAAAAAAAGACATGAAAGAAAAAATGGAAAACAAAACAACAAAAGTGTGAAAAAAAATGCATTTCGACGAGAAAATTGTTGTTTGATATGTCGTCTTTTTATCTTGTTGTGCTTAATGTTTTGATGGAGTTGAGATTATTATTTGTTAGTTCCTTGCCTTGAATTTTAGCCATATATTTAGCCTTTTCCCCACCTTTACCTAAGCCACGTTACAACCAATAAAAGACCCTTTGATTTATGCATCTTGTTCTTATTAGTAGTGGAGATTTGATTTACTTGCAGGCTTATGGTAATATCGTGTCGATTCTGACATTGAGCGTTTCTTTACCCCAAACACATTGAGTGATTTGAGTGAATTCTGGTAAGGTATTGAGTTATGAGCATTGAGATTTATGAATGAATGGATATTACAATTGCACTTGACTTGTTTCAATTGGTGATGTTCAGTTGATTGATTTCTTAACTTCAATAGTTATTGTGGTCTCTACCTTGCTTCCTTGAATGTGAAACTTGACAAAGAACGTTTAATGAAGTTTTTGACTGATTTGGTTAATCATACTTGAGGACAAGCATGAGATAAGTGAGGGGGAATTTGATGAGTGTTCAGAATCGTTAATATATGTTCGTTATTTCTTCGATTTTGTGAAGTTATTGCTGCTGATTTGGTTGTGTTATGTCTATTTTCGTGTAGGTCCTTACTTTCTAGAATTGGTGATAAAACGGGCGAATTCTGCATTTTTTTTATTATTTGGTCACGGCTGGAGACATGGGCACGACGTGGTCTGACATGGCAGTTTCTAGAAGGTCCAGTCAGCGGCGGTTTCTAGGAGACTTCGTCTGCACGCCTTCTGGAAGATTGACGAGTAGAGTTGCATTAGGAGACTAGTTTAAGTTTGAATTTAAATTTAAAAAATAATTATCTTTTGTATTATTTTATTATTTTCTTTGTTTACCCTTTAGGCTTTGAGAGGCTATAAATACCCACTTGGGGTAAGCCTAAACGAATCATTCAGAATACATTCTTCTTTTCTCTCTAGTTTTTATAAAAGTTTTCTCTTTTCCTTTTCAAGTTCTTTTTATTTTTCTTTATTTTCAAGTTTTATTTTTATGCTAAGTATGACTTTTTTCATGCTTAGCTAAACTTTTCATAAGCCGAGAGCTGTCGCGATGATTCAATTCCAACGGGAGAATTGAAACGGTCCCTTAATATCTTCGGAATCTCTCTCTCAATCTCTGCGCTTATTTTTTTTTCAAAATCAAAACAGTTTTCAAAAATTGAAGATTGACTTTGGTCAAGAAGTTGTTGCGATTAAACGTGTGGGAGGAAGATTCGGCTTATAGAAAGCAATTCGACTTCCTGGGAACACACTTGGCGAGATAGCTTCGCCAAGAGGGAATTGAGATTGGAATTGACGGTTATAGAAACAACAATCCGAGTCGGTCGCCACGAACTTAAACGGTATTTGATCTACGACAATAGATGTTGTTAGAATAAACTCCGAAGCCGGAATCAAAGATTGTCTTGGGTATTCAGTATACAAGATAGAGTCACAAGGATAGCCCTTGTAGACAAAGTAACCGACGTGAATCCCGAAGAGAAAATCTTATTCGGTGATCTAAAGGAAATTGAATCAAAGCGAAGCTTGAGGCTACTTTTACCGTATTTATTCACAATCTTCATCTTCTTATTTTTACTTTAATTACTTTTATTTAATCACTTTATTATCTTTTACTAAAATCCCCCCATTTTTACTGTTTCACGCCTGGCATAAATAATTCAGACAGAAATTTATAATTTTCTAAGTCCCTGTGGAATCGACCCTTACTTCTCTTTGCTACGCATTTCCTTAATTTATTGATTGAGAATAAGGAATTATTTTGACATCCAAAACGACAGTTGTCATTGATAAAACTCTATTGACTACTTCATTTTGTCCATCTGTTTGAGGATAACATGTAGTAGAGAAGAGTAGTTTTGTACCAACTTTACTCCACAAAGTTCTCCAAATGTGGCTCAAGAATTTTACATCTCTATCCAATACAATGGTCCAAGGCAGTCTATGTAACCTTACCATTTCTCTGAAGAATAAGTTTGCAACATGAATATCATCATCGGTCTTTTTGCATGGTATAAAATGAGCCATCTTGGAAAATTGGTCAACCACCACATATATTGAATCCTTTCCACTTTTGGTTCTAGGTAAACCCATAACAAAATCCATAGAGATATCTACCCATGGCATGGTTGGTATCGGTGAAGGCATGTACAATCCATGAGGCATGACTCTTGATTTAACCTTTTTACATGCTAAGCAACTTTCATATACCTTTTGAACATATCTTTTCATCTTTGGCCAAAAGAGGTGTTCTTTCAAGATGCTAAGTGTCTTTTTGAAGCCAAAGTGTCCCATAAGTCCTCCTTCACGTGCTTCTTTAGTTAACACTTCTCTCATGGAATCCTGGGGAATATAAAGTCTCCCTTCCTTGAAAAGATATCCATCATGCTGATAATATTTGTCATGAGCACCTCATTCACATAAGTTATACCTTTCTCTAAAGTCCAAATCAGTAGCATATTGTTTCTTAATGAATGGAAAACCAAGGAGTTTGGAATCCAAAGTGTTAAGTAAAACATACCTGCGTGAAAGAGCATCTGCCACAATATTATCCTTTCCTTTCTTATAGTGGATGACATAGGGAAATGACTCAAGGAATTCGACCCATTTGGTATGTTTCTTGTTGAGTTTGTGTTGTCCCTTGATATGCTTTAACGCTTTATGGTCAGTGTGTATAACAAATTCCTTTGGTAATAAGTAGTGCTGCCAAGTCTCCATGGCCTGAATGAGCGCATACATTTCTTTATCATATGTTGGATAGTTCAAGGTTGTACCATTTAGTTTTTCACTAAAGTAGGCAATTGGCTTTCCTTCTTAACTCAAAACAGTACCAATTCCAATTCTGGAGGCATCACATTCAACTTCAAATGTCTTCTCAAAGTTTGGCAGGGCTAATAGTGGAGCCTTCGTCAAACAATCCTTGAGTTCGTTGAATGCTTCATCTTTTTCTTTGTCCCAAGAGAAGTTTGAATTCTTTTTAATAATCCCTGTTAAGGGGCGGCAATAGAACTAAAGTTTGGTACAAACTGGCTAATCCATGGAAACTTCGAACTTGACTGACGTTGACAGGTTTTGGCCATTCTTGTATTGCCTTAATCTTCTCTGGATCCACTGCTAATCCTTGTGAACTTACAATGAAGCCTAAGAAAGTAACTTGGTCAGTACAAAAAGCACACTTCTTGAGATTAGCGTATAAGTGCTCTTCTCTCAAAGTGCTAAGAATGGACCGTAAATGTTCAACATAATCGCTTAAGGACTTATTGTATATCAATATATCATCAAAATAAACAACACAAAACTTAACAATGTAAGGCCGAAGGACATGGCTCATCAGACGCATAAAGGTACTAGGGGCATTAGTCAAGCGAAAAGGTATGACTAACCACTCATACAAACCTTGTTTAGTCTTTAATACAATTATCCACTCGTCACCTTCCTTTATTCTAATCTGATGGTAGCCACTTTTCAAGACAATTTTGGAGAAGATGTTGGCTCCACTAAGTTCATCAAGCATATCATCCAACTGAGGTATAGGGTGTCTATATTTGATAGTGATCTAATTCACCGCCCTACAATCCATGCACATTCTCCAAGTTCCATTTTCTTTGGCACCAACAAAACAGGTACATCACAAGGACTTAAACTTTCCCGAATGTAACCTTTGTCTAGGAGTTCTTTGACTTGTCTTTGTAATTCATTCATTTTCTTAGGATTGCTCCTGTATGCTAGTCTATTAGGAATAGTGGCTCCAGGAATGAAATCAATTTGATGTTCAATTCCTCTAATTGGTGGTAATTCATATGAAATTTCTTCAGGGAACATATCTTCAAATTCCTACAAAATATTAGAAACAGAAGAAGGCAAGCCTTCAGGAGGGATAGTAAGTAGAAAACTTTCCTTATACATAAGTATAAGTATAGCCTTCTTGGTTGATAAATGTTTTTAAACATCTCCTCTACTGGCTTATATGTTCATCTTCTGAGTATGACTTTCTTTGGCCTTCTTTTCCTTCTCCCATTCTTCTATATGTGACTTAAGGATCACTTGACATTCATGAACTTGACTTGGAATCAGGGGTGCCAATATGATTTTCTTTCATTGATGTTGGAAAGAATACTTGTTAGAAAATCCATCATGGGTAGCCTTCTTGTCAAACTACCAAGGACGTCCTAATATAAGGTGGCATGCACTCATGGGCACCACGTCACAAAGGACTTCATCATTGTATCTTCCAATTGAGAAAGGTAAATAACTTGTTTGGTTACCTTGGCTTCCCCCACATCATTAAGCCATTGAAGTTTATAAGGATGAGGATGCTTGAAAGTCTTTAGACCTAACTTTTCTACCATATGAGTACTTGTTACGTTTGTACAACTTCCTCCATCAATGATCACCACACAAACTTTATCTCCCACGTGACATTTTGTAAGGAAGATATTCTCTCTCTGTTCATCTTCTTGGCTTTGAATGTTCAAAGTTCTTTTGACTATAAAGATGTTGGATGGAAGAGACATGTTAGCAAATAAGAAGAAAAGGAAATGTGTATAGGACCTTACCAATAATGCTCTCACAAAGCATCACGAGTCACTTCAAGAAACTTGAATATCACTCAACCTGCTTGTGTTTGCACTCTAAGACTTCAAGGCTTTTACTTGTCCTCTTCTGATATCACACACGCTCAAGCCTTTTTCCTCTCGATTCTCTTTATCCTAAGTTCTAAATGACTTTATTCAAAATAGTATCAAGTAAATTTTACTTGTTGTGCGTCGGCTGCAAAAGGGTTAGTAGGAATGGAAAACAAAATATAATGAAAAGGGTGGCTTAGATATAGAAAGAACATAACAAAAGGGGTTACTTACACAAAGTCACTTCACAACCTTCTATCACCGCAATCAATTTAAAGGATTACATGAATGGCTTGGTGATGAGAATTGTTGTTGTGTTCTTTCAATTTTTCTTTCTTTTCTTTTCTTCTTTTTCTGAGTGCTTGATTTTTTCTTCTTTTGGAGTGCTTCAATTTCTTTTGTTGATTTTTTATTTTTGTTCACTTGCACTTTTTTTTGTTATTTTTTTTGTTCTTGCACGTTGCTTCTTCCACCAAAGCTCTGATACCACTTGAAGTAAGGTAATTCTATCTCTTCGATTGATTGTGGATCTAGGAAGAAAGCAAAACAACCTCCATAAGTGAATTGCTCAAAACAGATGGTTTGGTGGTAGATGTAAAGGTGAATAGGTATGCTATTTATGATAAGAGAGATGGTAGCGGAATGATATTATAGCTATGGTGAGGTTGATGAAACAATGGAATGGTTGTGAGGTAGTATCTTAAAGAAGACTCAAAGAAGAACCAATGTTATAGAGAGCAAAGACTCAGACTTTATATTGTTTCTTTAAGGGGTGGTAGTAAGGACTTGGACCCACTATCTATATGGAGATAGGAACCATAAGTATCAAAGAGAAGGGGTTGATGCCACAAGTATTAAAATAGTTGATAAGTCGATAAAAGTCACAAGGACTTAAGCAAAGAGAATAATCTCACTTTTATTAATAAAAAAGGTCTGATTACAAATAAAATATGATGGCCTATTTATAGGTTTTGGAGGGGCATGGCCAAATAGATACATGGTGGTTCAGCCAGCCCTTGTGTCTCCCTATAAAGTCATAATTTAAATGCTAAAAGAGATGATGGTTCGGTCCTAAATGAAGGGTAATAACCCTTGGCCAAATAGCTCTTGTATCCCTTCAAATTGGCGCCAAATGGGAGAGGGAATGATGCTTGGCCGAATGGTGAGATGGCTCTTCATCTTGGCACCTAAATGGGATCACATGCAAGGCACATGGTGAGTGGTCATATGGCACGCACATGGGTGTTCTAGGGAGCCTTGTGGTGCATCCTTGTGCGTAGGATGAAGGCTGATCATGTGCATCATCTTGGGCGTGCATGTGTCTTCCTCCAAGCTTGCTTGTGTGTGTAGCTAGCTAGCAAGCAAGGTGCTGATTGTGAATGAGATTCCTAGCTGAGAACTTGCAAGTTTCTTATCAACACATTCAGCTACATTCAGCTACACTTGATGTCACTTTTAGCAACTTGGCTTCAAATAGTCCAACTAGCTGAGATTGGCTAGCCTTGAGCTCCTCCAGCTGAGTTGAGCTTTCCTTAGTGTTCCACGAGCTTCCATGTACTTTGTGAGCTGCATATGTTGTCCAAATAATCCACCAAGCTACCTCAATGTGTGTCATACTCCAATGTACCTACATGTGCAAGGAAACAAGGTAAGTCCATGGTATTGAGTTGATATGAGATAAATACCTTGCTGACATGCATGATTATGGTAATGTGAGCTATGATTGAATGTTATAAGCTAAATATAACATCATATAATATGTGTGAACTAATTTTTAAAGCCTAAGAGATAAAATGAATGCATATGAGCTAATAACATAAATGATAAATATGCTGCCATTATATAAATGTGATGGATCATGAATAATATGATTGCAAGATTATTCTAACATACTTAACATATCTAAATAACAATGTGCATCTATTGTGAAGATGTGTTCATACTAAGTCATTCTTTAACTATTAAAACATTATATAACTTAACATAGGAGGGTGTTGAGTTGTCAAAAGAATTAAAAGCTTCAAGACACTTAGTTAGGAGTACTTCCCTGAATGTTTTGGCCCTTGACCTAGTAATGAGACCTTGTGGCATGAATTCCGGATCTGAAGTGGGCGTGATCACATCAGCATCTCTTCTAGCTACCTTTAGCTGGTCACTTGGTCAAGTTTATCAACTTAGCTACAAACAGTCCACCTAGCTGAGCTTAGCTAGCCTTGAGCTCCTCCAGCTGACTTGAGCTTCCCTTAGTGTTCCATGAGATGTTGTGATGTTTGTGAGCTAATTTTGAGCTAAATATGGATTCCAAATACTCCAACAAGCTCCCCGAATGTGTGCCATGCTTCCATGTACCTACATGTGCAAAGAAAATAAAGTAAATCAAAGGCATTGAGCTTGTATGATCCAATTACCTTGTTGTCGTGCATGTATATTACCTTGTGAGCTATGAATGCATGTCATGAACTAAGAACATGATGATATAACATATGTAAGCTAATGTATAAGACTAGGAGCTGAAATGAATGCAAAAAAGCTAATAAATTAATGATTAAGCATGATGTCATTTCATGAATGAATTGAATCATGCTTAAATAAATGTAAAACTAATATGAAAATCATATAATATGCAAGTGAATGATAACATATGATTATTCAAGCATAGTTTAAAGAACAAAAGCATGCTTATAACATTAAGTGATGCATATAGAAGATAATAAAGGATAAAGTAAGGAAGAACTCCCTTAGAATCAGCTTTGAAGAACATCCATAGTGTGGTCAAGTCATGGAGAAAGTTGGAGCTAGTTTGGATCGTATCATTATATCTGAGGGCCTTAAGGCCACACAACATTGACAATGCCCCCTAGGACAACTGAGGTAGCCTAACTACACATTAGTGTAGCTCAACAACTAAAGTGAGGTCAACCTTCTCGAGTTTCTATCTAATTCATTCTCTAATCTAGAATGTTATGCGATGATTTATTAGTTTGTTATTCATGATAATTTATTAAGTTGCTCTATTTTGGTCATTAGGACTTACGAGTATTTTGGTTATTTCTATATCTAAAGAGGTCTTTACACGGTTTATGATTTTACGACGACAATTGTGTTGTGGTTCATTGGCAGTAATACTAGGTTAGTCTATACCTAACTCAGGTTCATTACTAGGTAATGACACTTTAGTCACTTTTATCGACATTCTCTTAAAAAACATTGAATTCAATGGATAGATTATATGTTCTTGGTTCACTAATATTCTCGAAGTACACAATTTAGCTATTACGTAATTTGACTTACTTATCGTACTGTATTTCGATAGATCTTCCACAACAATCCTTGTTTTTAACTATTTGCTACCTGGTCAATTGAGGATACTTGGAAATATTACGCTTAGTATGGTTACTTTGGTTGTAACCCCTTCTTATGAGTATTTTTAGGCCCTATTGGTCATTTATGTCCCTCACTGACTAAATTCCACCATTATGGATCATCCTTAACTTTTACGGGCCTTAACGAGGTTAAATTTAACCATCCAAAGTATCCATACTCTACTTGAAGTATCGATACCAAAAGCGGATTCTAGTTACTAAAAATTAGTCCAGTATTGATACCAGGTACCCTCAGTATGGATATTCCCAGCTAGAAATGCCCAAATTTCATCCTAGTTTATCCATTATCGATAATTTTCATCCAGTATCGATACTCAAACCTATAAATGCATTGTTTAAGCTTTAGAAACACCTAAAAATCATCGTAAAGGTCTTAGTATGGTTTCTAATCATGTGTTAAAGCTTTAGGAAGATACTCAGGGTCATAAGGTGTCATAAAGCACATGTTTTACTTTAAAAACAACATCTAATCATGAAATCAAGAATAAACCCTAAAATTCTCAAATACTCAAATCTTAACAATTCTTCATGTTTATGATAGGCTTAAAACCACAAAGGAATAGAAATACACTACCTTGTTATCATAAACCTGAAATAAAGCTCCTTGCTTAGCCACATTCACTTCCTCTAAGACTTGGTTGATCCCCTATTTCTCTAGCCAAACATGAAATACAAAGATTTGAATCTTCAAAATAAAGTTGTTGGAAGGATTGTGGACGAATTGAAGCTTAAAAGAAGTATAAAAGGTGCTCAAGAACTTACCTTTGAGATAGGCACTTGGAGAGGAAATGAGAGAATGAAATGAGAAGGAATGAAGAAATGAAGAGAATGAGAAGATAAAAAGAGATAAAGCTTCTCATTTTTCAAAATGGGATAATTGGACATTTGGTCACTCCTCATCTTTTAACTATTTAAAACCCCCTATTTTATTGCTAATTAGGCTCAATTACAATCCAAATAAGTCTAACTTGGTCAAATGACTTTGATCATGAAATTCACAAGGTCCACATACCTCTCAGGTAAGCTCAAAATTACTAGCCCAAAATTTGGGTGTTAATCACATATACCCTAAAATTTAGTATCTATACAAAAACCCGAAGTATCACAAATCATTCTCCTAACATCCCTACAAAATTATCTTTATAACATAAACTTTGAAAGTTGTAGCAATCACAGAAAATGATTACATATCTCCAAATTAATTTTCTCTCGTATATTTTTCTAAAGGCTAATATATATTATTTGTTTATAGAGTCAAATACTTGGTCGCCAAATTTTTTTGGCTAAAATAAGTATTTACTTATTAAATAAACTCAATTATCAAGTAATCTTCGACCATTATATGTATAATAAAATCCAATTTAATTACCAGTTATAATTTGGGTCAAAATATAACAAATCTCTCCCTTAACCCAAATTTCATAAAATAATTATTCTCCACATCTTCAACAAATTCAATCTTTATGCAGGTTACATAGCCATTGAAGTATCGTCATTAATCTTCAATAACTTTAATTCTTGCGCAATATTTGTTGAAGCACCATTGGATCAATTGAGAATTACTCCACTGCAACTGAAAACTCATCTTGCATGTCTTTAAAATCTTTAACAAAAACAATAAAAATTCCTTGAAACTCCATAACCCAAATCATAGATCTACTACCACTTGTTTAAAGGATTTGTAAACAGAAAAATAACCAAAGCGATATCAACATAAAATAAGACATGCACAAGAGATGAGATTTAATGTGGTTAGGCCTTGCATACCTCCATAGGTGAAAAGAAAAATAATACACTATAAACGTAGAGATCAAGAAGGGTACAAATACATGATATCACATGTAACATAATATTCAATATTAATACAAAAAATTTGAAGAATCCCAAATTACCCTCCTAATATCCTTACAAAATTATCTCCGTAATATAAACCATAAAAGTTATAGAAATCTCAAAAATGATTATATCTCTCCAAAATTTTATCTCATACTTTTCTCGAAAAGCTAAGACATATTCTCTATTTATTGAGTCAAATACATGGTCACCAATAATTCTTCCCTAAAATAACTATTTACTTATTAAATATACTCAATTACCAAATAATCTTCAGCTACTAGAATTACAATAAAATCTAATTTAATTATTAATTATAATTTAAACAAAATATAAACACAAACTATGAATTTTATGTTTATCAGTAACCTTAGAATCTCATTAGTCTTTTTCATCAATTTTTGTAGGGTATCACATTCCTTATGGGATTAAGAAAACACTCATATAAAATATCGAAAGAGATTGTGCCATTATTTTCAATAACTCATCTTGTCCTAATTGTAATAAGTGTTTGTTTTTCCTATTAGAACTAAGTCATAATAAATATTATAGCAAACATGATCTAATCATGTCAAATCATCAAGAGTAAAATACTAGATTTGCAAAAGAGTACTTGAATTAATTGATAGGTTGAAAACTTTGAGTCTTTCTTTGGTTATGATCTTCCAAGAAGATAGGTTTGCTCTTGCCATAAAAACTCTCTGACGGGGATAAGAGTAATACAAGTTAACCTATTTCTTGGGGACCACTACCTCTTTATATAAATTGAATATTAGGTCAATCTTATACGTATTTATAATTCTACCCCTCATCAAATTATAATTACAACTTATGGTATCTACACTTTGATTTCATGACACTTTAATACATATAACAAATGTACATAATTGGTCACTTAATTTTGTGTTATACTTTATGATAACATTATACATTACACATATGTGCCCACAAATATGGATTTTACTCCAATAATCTCCCCCTAGGACAACAAATGTTTCCTAACAAAGTTACAACCTTGAGAGCTCAAAATTTACTATCATATAACAAGTATTCTATAATAATCTTGTCCATCAACTATATCCATATAGGATCAAAGCGGTCTTCTTCGTATCAATAATGGATAAACCCATCAATGCTCACGTATACAAACACAATCAAATGACATAGATCAATCATAGAGTGTAGCATGAAAATTACATGTAATGTGAACCACATATATCTATTTCCAACTGGTCATCTTTAAACATTAGTGAGATCAAATTTTACCAAAACTAGAGTATGAATAAACCAAAACAAACTTTATTTGTGCAGAAAATAATTTTAACATAAATATCCTCAAACTAAAGTTACTAAAATTGTGTCTCTAACAAACAAGCATTTAAATTAAAAACTCCAACTAAAACTGAACATCCTTAAATGATATCACGCCTACATGAGTATCGTGCTCATGAAAGACCTAGGGTGATAGTTCCTTGGTAAGCTCGCAACAATGAGTTTGTACCAATATGCTCTATGAGCACATAGTCACTCTGATTTTTCTTTAACAACAAGAAACATAATGTCTATGTGATTAGACTTTAAGGTGTTTTTTTTATATGTGAAATAATGGACTATAACTTTATTGTCACAAAATAACTCAAGTGGTATTTCTTATTAATCTATAATTAGCAATTTATGTGACAAAATTTTGCATTTATATTCCAATAAGTTGGAGTCTATAAACATGATGATCTCATATTTACTAGACCTCCGATATGTGAGCATGTAATATTTTTGTTCTTAAATGTATTACATGAATCAATTCGGCTGCTATTCAACGATCCATATCGGAAATACTTAAATATCTGCTTAATATCCTAAAATCATACGCTATATCTGAATATGTATAAACTTGAGTATATATTAAATTCTTTTTTTTGAAGCATAAGGAATGTTTTGTATTTCCTTAGTTTCAAAATCATTATTAGGGCACTGGTTAAGACTAAACTTGTTTTCTTTAGATATAAGGGTATTATTTGGTTTAATCCCACTAAACTTATAATATATACAATTATCAACCAAATTCATCTCAAAACCAAACGTGATAATCACTTGGTGAAATTTTTATGCAATTAACGGGAGTAATACTTGAACTTATAAATGGATTTTCTTAATTTGCATGTCATTAATTTTGTATCTTTAGATACAATTTTCTAATTTCACCATATAAAATATTTCATCAATGTTACCATTAAGAAACTCAACTTTGAAACTCAACTTATGTATCTTAAAATTAAATATGAGCAACAAGTATCATGATTATTTTGAAATAGTCTTTCCATGAAACCAAAGAGAAAGTCTATACAAAATCAATGTATTTATTTTAGTATATCATTTATATACAAGACATTCCATATAAATGTCAACGTCACCATTTGCATCCATCTTGGTTTTAAATATTCATTTGCAATTAATTAGCTTTTCACCTTTAGGTGATGAGACAAGTTCTCAAACTTTAATATCTTGTATATAAATTATATTTTTTCTTACATGACATTAATTCAATTTTGAGAGTCATAACTTTTATGACATGATGAAAGTTGATTAGATCATCCTCCATCATTTAACTGTCATCCTTATTTCTTGGAGAAATACAACATAATAATCTAAATAACATTTCTCTCATATGATCTTCTTAATGAGACTTATTCTTTGATGTTGTTGAGTTTGCTATTCCATAACAATTTCTCATCTTAAATTGAGAGTTGTTCATTATTATCTTATTAAGGTTCTAGATTCACTTTTGATTAACGACATGTACGAACACATGGATATAAAAAATGATAATAGGAATTGATTTATAATTAATTCCCTCAAAAGAAATTCCTTAAAATTTATTTCTCCCTCCAAACTCAACATCCTCAAAAATAATATTATAGATCTATCTTAAAAATATTCCTAAATATGATATCATAAAACTTAAAACCCCTAGATCACTCATAATAACCAAAGTAGTTGCTTACTATTTTAGAATTCAATTTCTCATCATATGTCCTAACATATCTCAAAAGAGAACAACCCTTTATAGCATATTATTGTCTTTTTTGAGTTTGACCCTTAACAACTACATTATGATTTTATTTTTTCCCTTATCTTTATATACACTTTTCAAATGAGTACTTTAAAACTTATTATGCTTCAAACTTTCTTCCTCTTTCACATAACGAGAAATGAGCTCATTTAGAGTTCATTGCTCCTTTTGAGTTGATAAAATCTATAGGAAGTGATACTGAAATCAAAAGAACAAATAATTCTTTTAGAAAAACTCGATCTAAGTGCCTTAAGTCTTGAAGTAATATGAAACATATCCATAATGTACTCCCTCATATTTCCTTGACCCTTGTATTTTATGGACATCAAATAAGTCAAAAGTGATGTCATTTACACCTTATTGTTTTTAGGGAAACATTTCCTAATTTTGTTAAGAAAAATCATTAACCTTAGTAATTTCTTCAGATTATGTATTCCTAACGACGTCTAAAATATTATGCTTAATGACCACTATACTTATGCAATTTGAACACATTTTACCTCTCAAAAACTCGTATACCAATTAAGGATGTTGTCCCCCATGAGAGGTGGAAATTATTTTTTCCTTGGTACAAAGTTTATGTTTATACAACCAAAACCTTATGTTAGTGGATTTTCTCATTTCTTGAGATTTATTTTCCTAATCATGAGTATAGAATGTATATTAATAGATATTGAGGTAACAATAAATAAATAAATAAGTTGGATATAGAACAAAATATAAATAAAACCAAGCTCATATTAATATTCACAAGTAAACAAATAAATTTAAAATAATGGCTAATTCTCAGCTCAAGATACCAGGCGCTACGTTAATACCAAGTCTTTGGATAATGATACTAACAACAAACAATACTCTTGTTATAGTAATCAAACATTGACAATATATTATGTCGAACAAAAGATTAATTTTTGGACTAATGTAATGCTCACATAGAAATACCTATTGTCCCATGTTATTACAACAGGTATCGTTTGAAATCCGACCAAATATTTACTTTCCTCTGGGCCAATTAATAAACGCATGAATAAAAAAAAACCACATAATCATCTTGATATTTCAAATAAATCAATCAACGCAAAAGTGGTAACTTTTACGACATTTTGTTTCAACTAATCTATCAAAATATCAAACCTAGCCAAAATATAAATTAATTTGTTTCAATATATATTCTAATAACCAACCAAAATTGAAATTTTGAGCAAACCTAATTGAATATATACATCTATTGCATTAACAATATAAACAAAACCATAGTGTCAACCAATAAATTTATCTTATTTTATCTTTTAATTAAAAGATAACCAAAGTAATATTAAATTTGAATAACCTAAATCTAGGGTTAAACTAAAGAGTGACACAAATTTAGAAAAATAAATCAAAATATATATCAAGAATCACCTAATGTTGTTACTATTAATTCCAAAAGATTAAATAGTAAAAGCAATAAGATTAATCAATAATAGGGAACATCAAATCACATGGAAAAAGATAAACCGAGAACAAGGATTCATAAAAATTGAAACATATGTTTCAATATTGATCTTAATTTAATCTTAGAATTAAGATATAAAATTCAAATAAATGAATCAATCAAAAAAATTAACTCATTCTTAATGATTCAACATGATATACTACGATACTACTTGTTAGAACTAAATCATAATAAATATTATAACAAATAGGATCTAATCATGTCAAATCACAAGAATAAAATACTAGATTTGGGGAGGAGTACCTGAATTAATTGATAGGTTGAAATCTTTGAGTCTTTCTTTGGTTGTGATCTTTCGAGAAAATAGGTTTTCTCTTACCTTAAAAACTCTCTAACGTTGATAAGAGTAATATAAGTTAACCTATTTCTTAGGGACCACTACCTCTTTGTATAGATTGAATATTAACTCAATCTTTTAAGTATTTACAATTCTGACTCTCATCAAATTATAAATACAACTTACGATATCTACACTTTGATTTCATGACACTTTAATACATATAACACATGTAACATAAATGTTCACTTAATTTTGTGTCGTACTTCATAATAACATTGTACATTATACATATGTAATACCCAAAATATTAGGTCAAGGGTTGTATTGAACATATTTAAAATTTGAAGATTTATTTTAATAAATGGTAAAAGATGAGGAAATGATTTAGAATAGTGTTAGACTAAATTGTATCTATAGATGAATAAAGAGGGCATTTTGGCCCTTTAAAGTAAAATGAATTTTAAATTTATTTTCTTTAATAAGATATTAAAGTAAGGGAAAGGGGAATGAAGTTAGCCAAAAAGCTATTTCTATTTTCTTCTTTTCCCCGTGGAACAAGCTCTCCTCCAAAGCAAATGTGAGATTTTATTTAGATAGTTTCTTCTTCCAATTTTGGTTGGTTTTTCAAGCATTGAATATTATAGAGGCTTAAGGAAGGATTAAATATGAGTAAACCTAAAATATGGATGAAATATGGGAGATTTAAGGAAATGGGTTTTGAAATGATATGTTATGATATTAGTGTTTATTGATGTTTACTAGTAGATTTGACTTGTCAATGAAGTAAATAAGAGATTAGAAGAATTGGATAAGTTTAAAAATAAGTTAGAAAATATGGTGTGATTCTAAGATTCAAGTGAGCTTGAGGGATTTTAGATGTTTTAAGAAGCCAAATAAAGGAAAGTTAATAGGGATAAGTAGAGAAGAGTTTAATAGTATTGTTGGGGGTAAACATAAGGAAATTTGACCAAATTTGGGTAAGTTTCGGGCTGAAAAATGTAAACTCTGCGTAATGGTATCGGTAATGGTAGAACAGTACCGATACTATAGGCTTAAAAAAAGTAGAATTCGCTGATTAGTATCCATGCCGATTCAAGTGGTATCAATACCAAGAGGGGTATCGATACTATGAGGATGGTATCAATACCATTGTTAACAGAATGCAGAAATGGTATCGGTACCATAGTATAATAGTATCGATACCATGGTACGGGTATCGATATTATTGAGCCAGAAATGTTAAGATAAGCTAAGATTATTATAGAAAATATAATAATATGTACTCTTGAGTAATGTTTAAATATCACTATTAGAAAATATACTAACAATTGATATTGTACATGACTTTATTGGATGCTTGAGTAGATCGGAACCAAGCTCCCGAGTCAAGTAAAACAAAAGGCAAAGGCAAAGTAACTGAGAAATCAACTTTGCATTTTAGATATAATAGCGATGCAATCCAAGTGAGTGCATTTATTATGTACATTAAGAGTTATAAATAAATATTGTTAAAAATATATGTTGCAATGGTATATCAGTACTATGTGTACTACAAGCACTATGTGTGCAAATCAACAAAATTCATCATTAATTGATGAATAATCGTACAGCCACGATGTGTGCAACCCACAGAATTCATCATGAATTGGTAAACTACCGTATATGCACTACATGTGCATCTTAATAAATGAACATGAATAGGAAGTTGGTAAATTACCATGTTAGCACTAAGGGTGCAAATGTATAAGGTTTATAATAAATTAAAAAAAGCTAATCGATATTAGAATTTTTATGCTATACTTATGTTATAAGTTTATGAAATTATTGGTAATGTGTGTGCCACCTACGTAAATAATAAGTTTGTGAAATTATTGTAATTGGCACTACATGTTCAAACTATAGAGTTTATAATGAGTTGAGAGAGTTAATTGACATTATAAACAATTATTAGAGTAGAAACTATTCTAAAGTAAAAGACTAATGGCCTAACTGTGCATTTGACAGAAAGGTGTCAATTATGCCAGTTAGATGAAAAGTTAAATACCTTTGAGTAAAAGATTAATGGTCTAGCTGTGCATTTGACAGAAAGTTGTCAATTATGCCAGTTAGATGAAAGGTTAAATATCTTTGAGTAAAAGATTAATGGCCTAGTTGTTCATTTGACAGAAAGGTGTTAATTATGTCAGTTAGATGAAAGGTTAAATACCTTTGAGTAAAAGATTAATGGCCTAGCTGTGCATTTGACAGAAAGGTTTCAATTATGCTAGTTAGATGAAAGGTTAAATACTTTTGAGTAAAAGATTAATAGCGTAGCTGTGCATTTGGCAGAAAGGTGTCAATCATGCAAGTTAGATGAAAGGCTAAATGCCTTTGGGTAAAAGACTAAAGGAATTATATTGCATTTTGATATAAACAATGCATAAGTGGTATGAAAGAATGTTGTATATATATATATATAATGTACAATAATACATAATTGATATGATTGGATGCAATAAAGGAAAACGTAAATAGTACATAATGGGCATGAAAGGATGTCCCAAATGAAAATACAAAATGGCGTATTACCAGTATTTAAGGTGTCGTCCATGATGATTATAAAAGATACATGATCAATTGGCACTTTGGTGCAATACATGTATAATACTTTCTCATTTAATGTACACAGAGAAAATAAAGAATAATGGGGAAAATATACTGAAGGATAGGTATGTTGGACCTACTAAGAATAATTTTGATGATTTTATAAAAGAATTATGGTTTAACTAATAAGGGCTTACCTGGTCCTTATGGATTATGCTATTTAAATCATCATTCAATATTCATAAGATACTTATGTGTAAATTGTGATATCTTTGCAGTATTATGTCTCACTAAGTAAATACTTAACGTGTGTTGATTTCACGCGTAGGGAAAAATCAAGGTTTTGCCGAGTAAGGAGTGCAGCAATAACAACTTTCATCAATTAAAGGTTGACTCGTCAGTAACATTGGAACAATCTTATTCATTTTGAAAACTTAGTTGGCATGTAATTAAAATATAATAAATATTTTGTAATGTATTTAAAGTGATAGATTTTGTATTTTGCTTCTATGAATATAAAACTTTGTGATTGTTAAAATTGAAACAAAATGTTACGGGTTTTCAAATAACAAAATGTTTTAAAAGTAATGTGACCTCTGTATATCGTGTACGGAAATGTATACAGGATATAGGTGTTATAACATATGTGCTCACAAATATGGATTTTACTCCAATATTTCCAACTATAAATGTTGTTCATCATACATATTCGAATGAAACTTATTATTTTACCCATTAAGCAAGATAGAGCAATTAATGCATGTAATTAAGAGCATAGACACTTCTAGTTAAGGTTGTGTATTTAACTCCAGTTCGATGGATTTTGACATGATATTATAAGGGTTAATTTTTAAAAAAGAATAATCAAGTCTGAGTTAGGTTAGTTTATATGTGAGAGGATTTTAGGTTCATGTTGAAATCAAGTTAGAGTAAAAAAGTATATGATACACTCCGGTATGGTATAATTACATAATAATATTTGAAAATAGTTACAAAAACTGCATCATATGTATATATATTTTTTAAGGTTTTGGTTCTATTTCATTTTCTCCGCTTTACATCATCTATCGCTCCTCCATTCTCTCACTATTTTTATTTGTTTTTCTTTTGTTCATTTTATTTCTTTTTTTTTATTTTCTTTCATTGTTATTCATTTTTTCTTCATTCTTGAGAGGTTTGTCTTAATTTTCACCATCATCAGCAACAACTGTTTATTCGTCTCTTTCATCTCACTTTTGCAAAAAAAAAAAAAAAATTAAATATTATGAGGGCTTCAAATTTTGAACAAAGATTCAAGTATTGAATGTATGATTTATGAGGATTTCAAATATTGATGACCTTTTTTATGCATGACTTTTAATTATTTTAAATTATAGAAACTTACAGACTTATTAAATATGATGAATGTTTAATATTTTCTGTTTATTTACTCTTTTATGATTTAATATAAATATTCTTAAGAAATTTGTAAACAAATATAAGAATAATTAATGGTTGTAAAAATTATGTTCTTTTATTAATAAATGTTTATATGTATTAGAAAACACACTAAAGATAATTATTTTTTTTTATAATTATCATTGTAATTATTATATTTTATAATAGGTTGTGCAAATATAAAAAATTAGTTTTATAATACCCATAATGACTGTAATAACATTTATTACATTTACAACCACGATAAATATAACATAATAAAAAACAAACCTAACCTATCAAACATTGCATTGTGCATAGATAGAAACCTACCAAAGCCCTAACTCCAGGTGAAACAAACATAACGACCCTAAACAAATCTGTAAGGACACTCAAAAAGGTCATTAATAAAAAACCGATTCACTGTGGAATTATAGAAATCGCACTTCGGATCCTAGAAAAACTGATCACGTCGGAACTAACACAAACCACGAATCTGTAACAAACTCGACCGTCAAGCCAAAAGCTTAAATTAAGTGCATAAAATAAATTGGGTTAAGTACCTCATTCATACATGAACTATACCCAATTCTCTGTTTCATACATAATATTTGAAAATTATCGATTTCATACATGATGTTTTCTACCGTTAACTGTTTCATAAAATTCTGGATTTCATACATGATGTTTTCTACTGTTAACCCATTTCCGTCACGGAAGGTGACGTGGCATTTTAAATGGGTGCCACGTGACATTCCCATCTCCCATTTTTGAAGTTTCACATGGTATTTTGTTTAGGGTTCTACGTCACCTTCCGTGACGGAAATAGGTGAATCTGTTAACGGTATAAAACATCATGTATGAAAATGAGAATTTTTAAGCATTACGTATGAAACTGAGAATTTGGTATACTTAATGTATGAATGAGATAATTAACCGAAATAAATTTTCCACCACAAGTTTCTTTTATATCTATTGAAAATTTTAAAAAACAAAATATAAATTACAATCATAGGCCCCATTATGGCCCATTAAACCCATAAATGTGAGCATCGTATATCTTAAATACATCATGTAGAATTTAAATTAAACATCATGTATGAAAATGAGAATTTTTAAATATTACGTATGAAACTGAGAATTTGATATACTTAATGTATGAATGAGATAATTAACATAAATAAATTTTCCAACACAAGTTTCTTTTATATCTATTGAAAATTTTAAAAAACAAAATTTAAATTACAATCATAGGCCCCATTATGGCCCATTAAACCCATAAATGTGAGCATCGTATATCTTAAATACATCATGTAGTATACCATATACCCTCTCTTTAAACCCTTGAAGAACCGTAAACCAAAACCTCTCTGCTTTCTCTCATCATCAAAAATCAAATCAAGATCATTTCAAGTTTTGAAGTTCGATTTTGAACCCAAAAAGGATGGCTCTTATGAGGAGATTCAACACTATTCGTTCCCTTTATCAAACCCTTGAACCTCATCAATCTTCTTCATTCCTGTAAGTTCTCATTTACTTATACGAATTTACCACTTTGGGTCCTTAAAAAATTTATAGATTTTTTGTTTCTAGCTTTTTTAAAAATTGTTTTGATTTTTTTCTATTTTAGAAAGGAAACTCCATTTCTAGACATATGGGGTTGTTTACTTTGTTTAGAAATTACAAAATGCAATGTTTGGTTACACGGAAAATGAAGGAAATAGGATAGAAAATAGAAGAATATACGTTTTCTAGTCTCTTTTTTTTCTTTGATCATGTTAAAGCTTTGATTTTTTTTCTATTTAAATAAAAAAACTCCATCTTTAGATATATGGGTTTGTCTTACATTTTTGAGAAATTACAAAATGAATGTTTGGTTACTTGGAAAATGAAGGAAATAGGATAGGAAATAGAAGAAAATACATTTTCTAATCTCTTTTTTTATATATTAAAGCTTTGATTTTTTTTCTGGAACAGAAGCTTAAGAAGCAATTCCAGTGGGAATTCAAATGGTAAGAATTATTCGTTTTGTCAATTTCAACGTGATCGGATTAACTTAGTGAATCTTATATACGCCCAAAAAAGTGATTCTTTTTATATCATAAATTTACATGATTTCATTGTTCTCAGTACCTCAATCCTACGGCCAAGGTGTAAATTCTTGCTTATATAAGACAGAGAATAAGGCTTTTCCTTGGACTTGTAGAAACACTATGACACTTCATTCTACCATGGTAACATTCTGAAGTATGAAATTCAGAAGTTATTTAATTTTTCGTTTTTATCGGAATTCTTGTTGTTAGATTGCTATTACTTTTAATGTGTCAACTTTTTTTATAGACTGCTGAATTGTTGATCTTTTTGAATGACAAAAAGTCTTTATCAACACAAGCAACCGCACAAGTACGAAAAGTGGTATGAAACACCAAAACTGGCCATATTCTATATTTATTCATTTCAGCTCAGATTTGGAATTATAATTGTTTCCTTCATGGCTCTCCATTATCATGCATTTTTTATTACATAAATGTGTATTTGGATTTGTTCTTAGTTGGACCATAGATGAAGGGAACTTATAATGGTGTTATATTATTCTATGATCAGGCTTACAAATTAATTTAAACCTATCCTTGCATCGTTTGCAATTTCAGGGAGCTCAAATTTCTATGACTAGCCCTGGATTTGTCTATGAGCCTTATGCACCTCGCGAATGGATCCCATTTTGGAAGAGGTTTGTCTGACTTTCAGGAAGTTGTTATTAGACTACATTTAAAAAGAATTCTCCTAAAAGCACCTGTTGCATTATATTCAAGCTGCTTTTGTCGAGTGGGATCAATATTGGAGAGTTGCCGATAAAAATTCTCAAAAATGAATTGGGAAGTTGTCTTTTCCGGACATAGCTATTTGAGGACAAGGTTATAAATTTCAAGAATCAGATCCAACTAAAATTCTAAAATGTTTTGGTTGATGTATCCCTTGCCAGTATGAAGGTTTAATGTCATCTGTGAAAGTAAAATTGAAGTTTCTATCAAGTGAGGGAGAACTGGTCCAACTTCAAGTTGCAACACGTACAGTTAATGTTGAAGTTTAGAAAATTGCTCGGTTCATTCTCACCGGAGTTGCTTGTAGTACATAGCCTTTTAAACTTGCTTCCGCAAACAGATCACCAATATGCCTTTTACGTTGGCTGTTTTCTGATCTGTTGTGTGTCAGGTATTTCACGAGAACTGGTTGGACAAGAACAAAAGAGGATATCAAGTCTGAGGTAACCGTGTTGCATGCTTTATGCTATTTATTTGTTCTAACACAAATGTATAATGTTAGAACACCTTGCTTTATGATGACATAACCGTCTTGCATGCTATAGGCAATAGTATATTGTTCATCTGAATGATCTCCCTTCTCCTTTCCCTGTTAATATCGTAAAGACGGAATAGTGATAATGAGAAGCTGGCATATGCAAAGTGTAATGTAGAATTTAAGATAAAGAATTATTGAGATCCACTGCATCATTGTCTAGTTACATTCCAGTTTCTTGTTTGCAGCTAAAGAGTGCCTATGCCATTGCTAAGTTGAGGAAATCTGGATACTCAAAAAATCATTTCTATAAGGAGGCCGTACAACTATATAAAGAGGTATGCAGATTGAAAATGTCCTGAATTTTATTTGTTCACTCTTTTAAATTTGTGCAATAGGGTTCGAACTTCGTTTTTAACTATCATTGCTCCTGGACATGATGTTCTGGAAAACATGAGCAACTTAGCTTCTTCTTTTTATCTAAAATATGTATATATATGTTCTTGTGCTATTGCTTGTAAAATTCCATTGATGGAACTGCTTTTCATTTCCCACAGATGAACACTCTAATAGCAAATGGTGACAAGACATCATTACGAAAAGTTGTTACAGAGAATATGTTCTCTGTACGTCTCTACTACATGCAATCATTCTTTCCTTTAAAAAATTTTATTTAATTTTATTCTTTTGGGTTGGTTAAGCTACTAGCAGCACCTTGCTTTCCTATTCATACTTGCATGTTTCGTGTTTGACTTATGATAGGCACTCAAAAATGAAATTAAGGAATCTATATGGAGCAACCTTTACTGGGAGTTGGTTGAACCTGTTGTTAAAATACGAACTTTGCGAGCCCGAATGGTTTGTGCCCAACTTCATCCCCGTATTTTATTTGGACTCCTAGCGGAATCAAACCCTTTATATATGATTGTAATATAGTGTATGGTATTTCCTTTTTTTTATCATAATGATGGAAAAATGCAGATTAAAACCCTAATCTTAATTAATTACTGGTGTCATCTTTTCTTTATTTTAACTTATGTCATGCCTTCTGGTGGTTACAGATTGGTGTTGATAAGAACGACCTTAATAAAGCATTTATTCAACTTACTCTCGAGTTCCTGACTAAAGAGGTATAACTGATTATACATCAACTTCCCCTACTTTGTATGCCTACATGCATGCAAATTAGATATCGGTAACGTATTTAATTCATGATATGGTCGACCCATACTTCGAATATATCCATCCTTGATATGATGCAAATGCAATATTGCAGCCATGTCTTTTGTTGTTTATCGGATGAAATATTATCCTTTGTTATTGATTCTTCCGCAACAATTGTTGAAGACCACTTATTAATATCATCTAATTGGTAAAAGTATAATCATGGATTGATATCGATTATGTCTCCTTTGTTTCGGCAGAAATTCGAAGCATATGATTCAAAAGGTGCTGTTGTTGCTGGGGATAAAAATAAGGAGGTATTTTTCATTGTGTTTGATATGATCTGAATGCTTGATTGTTTCCTGTCGAATTGCTTAAGAATCTATTTTAGATTGGTTTGGATACTTGGAGATTCCGGAATTAACCTATTTGAAAATGTTATATTATGTTGAAAAAACAACTGTGGAACATGTAAAGTCGGGTCGCACTTAGATGGTATACTACTCTGTACGCATTGGTGTATCGAATCACAACTGATACCATGATTATATGTGGCATCCTCTGCTTTGAACTTTGCACATAAACCTTGCTCCTGTGATACGCAGGTTCTTGTCCGGTCCATCTGGGTATTCGAGAAATCTCTCTTTCATACCGGAGCTCACTGGCGTCTGTGTGGTCGAATTAAAGTGTGAGCTGGTTATAATTTACTGCCTAATTCAAACCCATAATTGGGATGGCTATGATGACGAATAAATTGGCCTTACCCGATTTTGTTTGCTGGGGCATGTACATTAATTCTATGGATTTGGATAGATTCAAACTATGGAGTGATTTCTTGAAAGACTTAAATAAAATGACTAGCAGTTCACAGTTTAGTCGTTGCTGCCGATTTCAGAGATTCTGTTTTGAGATTCCATCCTTGAAGTTATGTACTCACTAGGGGTGTGTTGGGCAGACCGTGAGTTGCTCAAATTTGACTTGGTCAAAACTCTATAAATGTTCGAATGGGGTTTATTTGACTCGACTTGTGCTCGACTCGAGACCTTAACGAGTTGAGTCGAACAAAGTCCAACTTAACTTGATAAATTTGTGAGTAGCTCGTTAATTTTTTATATAACTTGTATAATTTTTTAATAGTTTGGTGATTGCAAGCAAAAATGAATGGAGAGAATAGATGCTAATTTACTTAGGATTGAATATTGTTGAATTTTTTTCAAGAATGTTTTTGATATGTTAGTTTGACGTATTTTTGGATTGTTGTTTTGGTTTTAGTATGTTAGTTTGGTGCATTTGTGGATTTTTATCTTGGAGTTTTGACTTCAAAATTGGTTCATGCACTCTTTTGATAATTTTTTTGGTTAATTTTGTTAATTTATGTTTATATTAAGCTATATATAGTATTAGTAAATTTTATCTATAGTTTATAACAAGGTAAAATTTCTAGCGAGCTTAACGAGCAACGAGTCAAGTAACGAGTATTTAGTTTAATGAACAGCGAGTTGAGTAACAAGTTTTTTAATGAGCATGAGTTGAGTAAATTTTTAACGAGTTTAACAGGCAATGAGTCGAGTTGAGTAATAAAAGTTTTAACAAGCATAAGTCCATCATTGTCTAACTCAAGATCAATTTCCTTTATAAGCACTTCGATCAATTCGCTTGATAAGAACTTCTAAAGCTCATCAGTTTTTACTATCAATTCGCTCGATAAACACTCCTGGTGTTCACCAGTTCTAACTTCAATTGTATACTTTACCCAATTTTGTCTCAAAATGAACTGCTACATTTTTGTTTCAAAATATAATTATAATTTTAAATTATCATAGAAATGCAGACAGTTGAATAAAAAATTGTTTAACCTTTTTTATATTGACTTTACCTTATTTTAATTAGCGAAACACTTTAGGTGATGAATTGAGAGTTCAAGTAGTGGAATTAGAATTGCATGGCAACTAAGGAGTTCTTTTACTTAGGATGATAGCACTATACGAATCATACTAACCAACATCTTTTCTACGCTACTCAAGAACGTATTCAATCAACAACTAATCTGACTATGATTTTATAAACATTAAGTTATTTAGTTTCATCTGCTAATATCAATATTCTTACCTACCAGCAATGATGTTAAGCATCATAAACAATATTTATATGGTATCCATAGAAACATAGGACATGAGAAACGATTGTCTGATGTTACCAAGCAATCATGCTTTACAAACCAACATAAGAAATGATTATTCCATCTTACTAAGCAATTAGGTTAAAGAATCATACCAACATAATGTTAGAAATGCTTTTCCGATCTCACCAAGCAATTATGTTAAGAAATCACAAATATTTGAATAATTTATCGATTTAGTTTCATCTGCTAATATCAATATTCTACTACCCAGCAATGATGTTAAGCATCATAAACAATATTTATATGGTATCCATAGAAACATAGGACATGAGAAACGATTGTCTGATGTTACCAAGCAATCATGCTTTACAAACCATAACATAAGAAATGATTATTCCATCTTACTAAGCAATTAGGTTAAAGAATCATACCAACATAATGTTAGAAATGCTTTTCCGATCTCACCAAGCAATTATGTTAAGAAATCACAAATATTTGAATAATTTATCGTCATATGTGATTACAAACATAAGTATCAATAAGCCACGCATATAAACAATTACCTCTTCAGGTCAACCAATGCAGTTTAATTATGTAATACTCTGAAAATCGGGTTAGTAGTTTCAAGTAAATTGTTTGGGCTTAGAGTGTTATGGTAGGTCCTTATGAAACAAATGGATTAAGTGTGACATGGATTTGGGCATGGGTTGAGCCCAAAAGATGTTAAAAATGACATTTTTGTTTTGAGATCAAAATAGGAAAGACTAAAATGAAAATTAGATCCTTGTTTGAAAATAAGGTTGACTCTCATTAAAATGGGTGCGGTCACACGTTAGGAAGAGAAGTAATTCCCTTGTCTTCTTCCTCTTCTCTTTTCTCTCTTATTCTTCCTCTTGTATGTTGCCAAAGGTGATAGATTTGTTGTTCAACACTCCTAGTCCGAATTTGTGAAGGTAATATTCTTAATCTCCTCCCCTAGAGCTTCAATTCTAACCCATCTCAAGGTTGGGCCATGGCGGTCAAGATGGAGATTTTAGAGAGATTTTGGTTTTAGAACCTTAGGATGTTCTTAATTCGTTCCTCAAAGTTAGAAATCATGTTTCTACTCTCCTTAATCCCTTGAGTAAGTTAGTAATTCGTTTCATTGTTTTGGATTAGTGAGAGAGGTTGGAGAGAGTTTCAAGAACAAGAATAAGAAAAAACTTGTGTTTGAGTAATTTGAGGTGTTTCCCATCAGCGAGGATCAAGGTAACACACTCCTAACTCACTTATACCACTTGTAGATCATTGTATGTTATTTTCTTACTTGTATAAGTGCATGTGTGCATTTTGGGGTATTTGTGTCCATAAAGGAAATGAGGGTGTTTTTATGTTTCTCATGCTTGAAAATGACTTATTATGATCCCTTTAATCTCTCATAAGCATCAAATAACATTTAAGGGCCTTCAGAGGGCTTTGGGTAGGAGAGATATGACTTTCTCATGAGAAAATAAAGTTTTTTATGTTTAAGGTATGGGTATTTGATGAACATTACATATACAATTCGTCTAAAAGACCAAAATCAAGGGATTTTGGTTAGTAGTACTGATACTTTGTTCTCTAGCTCACATGGTGGACACTACAGTTGTTTTCAGAGGAGTTACCAGGATTACTGTCAGTCGCGAGTTAGAATTTGACATCAAGGTGTTGTAGGATCGTCTCTAGTGTAAATCACTCTCTATTGTATGATGCCAACTGAGTTAAAGGAACTCAAGGCTCAGATTCAAGAGTTGCTAGACCGAGGTTTTATTCGGCCAACCATTTCACTGTGGAGAGCACTGGTGTTATTTGTGAAAAAAGGATGGGTCGATGAGGTTGTCTATCAACTATTGATAATTAAACAAGCTGATGTTTAAGAATTGATATACACCTCCAAGGATTGACGATTTGTTTGTCCATCTTAGAGGAGAGAGGGTATTCTTGAAGATATACTTAAGATCAAGATATTATAAGTTAAAGGTTAAAGAGGTCGTTGTAGCCAAGACGATGTTTAGGACTCAATATGGTCATTATGAATATCTGATGATGCCATTTGGGCTTGCTAACGCACCCATAATGTTTATGGATATAATGAAATGAGTCTTCTACCTTTACTTGGATCAGTTCATGGTAGCGTTCACAGACAAAAACTTGGTCTACTTATAGTCAGAGGGGGATCATGAACATAATCTCTGTATCATACTTCAAACCCTCAAGAAATTATAGTTGTTTGCTAAGTTTAATAAGTAATAGTTTTGATTAACTGATGTATCATTCTTGGGTCATATGGTAGTTGCAGACGACATTCGAGTAGACCTACAAAAAATGATGGCCGTGGTTGAGTGAGAACCACTGCAAAATGTATCCAAAGTACGTAGCTTTCTAAGTTAACTAGATATTATCGTTAATTTATCAAAGGATTCTCGATGATCGTCACCCCTATGATAGAGCTTATCAAAAGGATGTAGCTTTTGTGTGGGATGAGAAGCATTAGCGAGCTTTAAGAAGTTAAAAGAGATCTTGACGCATGCACAAGTATTGACTCAACCAGAATCTGGCAAGGATAATAACGTGTTTAACGATGCTTCATTAAAAAATGAGTTAGGGTGTATCCTTATGCAAGAAGGGAGGGTAGTTTCTTATGCATACCGATAGCTCAAATCGCATGAGCGCAACTATCTTAGTCACAACTTAGAGCTTGCCATCATGGTTTTTTCCTTAAAGATTTAGAGACACTACCTCTTCGGATAGAAGTTTTGCATCTTTATTGACAACAAAATCCTTAAGTATTTTATTACTCATAAGTAACTAAACTTAAGACAACATCATTGGGTTGAGCTTCTAAAGGACTATGACTGTTTTATAGACAACCATTCAGGTAAAGCTAACGTGGCAGCAGACGCTTTGAGTTGTAAGTCGATGTTAGATCTACAAGTGATGTTCGTACAATTGAGTATAACCTCAAATAGAGAATTGTTAGCAAAGTTACGAGTCGAAACAAAGTTGATTGGGAAGTAAAAGAATTCCAAAGGACCGATGGGAGCTTGAAGTCTAGAGTTGTGTGAGTTCACCAAAGTGAGTTACTCGATTTTGAATTAAAGGATGAAGACAAGTTGTACTTTAGAGATCGATTATGTGTGCCGCCAATCAAGAAATTTTGAACAAAAAACCTTTTTAAGAACCATTGTAATCCACTTTTAGTCTACCTAGTGGGTGACAAGATGTATCGAGAACTCAAGTAGTTGTATTGGTGGTTGGGCATGAAGAATGAAGTATATGAATTTGTGTCTAAGTGTTTTGCTTGCTAGCAGGTTAAGATGGAACACCAGGTTCCTTCGTATTTGCTTCAACCCATTCATATATCACAATGGAAATGGAATAGAGTAATCATGGATTTCGTGACTAGTTTGCCTTTGACATGTTAGAGAAATGATGCAGTTTATGTAATAGTAGATCGGTTAACCAAGACAGCTCATTTTCTTCTAGTGTAAATGGATTTAACACTTGAGAGTTTAGATAAGTTGTATATTCAGTATATTATGAGGCTCAATAGGTTGCCTAAGACAATTATTTCTGATAGAGATATGTGTTTCACTTCAAGGCTTTAGAAATCACTTCACGAAGCCTTGGTAATTGTACTTTAATATCACCTTTCATCCACAGACGGATGGTTAGTATGAGCGAGTGGTTCAATTCTTTGAGGATATGCTTTGTTTTTGCATTATTTACATTGTGGGAAGTTAGGAAGACATCTTCTATTAGTCGAGTTCACTTATAACAACAACTATCATATCAATATTCAGATGGCCTTTTACGAGGAGTTGCATGTATATAAGTGTAGAACTCCTTTATGTTGGATAGAACTTAGCGAGAGAAAGCTAGTAGGGCCAAAATTGACCTGAGAAGTAGAATAAAAAGCTTATTTAATTAAAGGTCGGTTGAGAGAGGTGTTCAACAGATAATGATCTTATGCAAATTGGAAGCTTAAGTATATTGAGTTTGTTGTGGGGGATAAAGTGTTTCTCAAGGTGTCGCCTTGGAGGAAGGTTTTTTTGTTTGATCATAAAGGAAAGTTAACCTCGTATTTTATTGGACACTATGAGGTACTTAAGAGGTTTTGTCTAGTAGCCTACCATCTAGCTTTGTCGTCTGAGATGCAATGCATCCACAACGCATTCTATGTGTCTATGCTTAGGAGGTTACATTCTGATCTATCTCAAACTATCTTGCTCGAACAGATCAAAGTAATTCCGAACATGCCTTATGGTAAGGAAAAATTGAGAATTTTGGCATGAAAGGTTAAAAAACTGTGGAAAAATTGGATTTCGTTACTTAAAGTTCTATGGAGGAATAACAGTGTCGAGGAAGCGACTTGGGAGACAGAAAAATTCATGCAATTGTAGTAACTACACTTATTTAGTTCAGGTAAATTTGGAGGAATAAATTCTTTTTTTAAAGAGGGGAGAGTTGTAACACCCTGAAAATCAAGTTAGTAGTTTTGGGTAAATTGCTTGGGCTTAGAGTGTTATGGTAGGTCCTTATGATACACATGAGTTATGTATAACACATATTTGGGATTGGGTTAAGCCCAAAAGATGTTAAAAGGGACATTTTTATTTTGATATCAAAGGATGAATGACTAAAATGATAATTAGACCCTTATTTGAAAATAAGGTTTATTCTTATTAAAATGGGTAATGTCATACGTTGGGAAGAGAATTCATTCCTTTTTCTTCTTTCTCTTATCTTTTCTCTCTTTCTCTTCTATGTTGTCAAAGGCGATAGCTTTATTGTTTATCACTCCTAGTATGGATTTGTAAAGGTGATATTCTTAATCTTCTTCTCTAGAGCTTTAATTGTAGTCCAATATCTCAAGGTTTAGCCATTGTGGCCAATATAGGGGTGTTAAACCCGTAAAAATGGTATATTTCATGCATTTTTACTTGGGTTATTGGCTTTTTAAAGCCCATTTAGTCGCATATAATTACATGTAGCCCATTTTTTTACATGTAGTGTGATTGATTACTTTAATTTATTTAGTTATGAAATTGGTGCAACTTTGAGGGAAAGAGTTTGTTTTGGTGTGGTGATGTGTAGGTGAATTAAGGAGAACTGTTGGAGGCTAAACTTATGCTGCAACATTTAGGATGACATTTCTGGATGCACTAGAAAACAAAAGCTGAAGATATTTTGCAACTCACTCGTGACACTCTTTGTCAGCTGTGCCTCACATGTGAAGGGAATCTTTTCCTTAGGGCACAAAGAATTAAGGGTACAAAACCCTAGGAACCTCTTCTATATAAAGATAAGGACACCACATTTATTGAGAGGATTAAATGTATGAGATAAGAAAGAGAAAAGAGAGAGGTGAGCACTCTTCATTCTTCTTTTCTTCATCGTGGTGACCTTCATTGTCGGAGATTCAATGAGATAAATCTTACTGGACTTTGAGAAAAACAACAACGCTTGGGGTAGTTCACGACAATTTATGACATCTCACGGGTTGGGAGTCTTCTTCTTCCATTCGTGGCTCTTTATTTTCTTCAAATTTTTGGATATGGGTTGTATGAAACAAATGATTATAGATATTATTTACCTAACCATTAACTATCTTAAGTTGGCTAGGGTTTATCTTGGATGATTATATTTTGTTTTTAATGATCTTGTAACATTTCCAGTTTATATACATGTTCTGTTCACTATTTTATAACTTTGATTTGTAAGAACTTTCAAAAGATAGCCTTTATCTATGTTTAATGCTTGATTTCGAGAGAGTTAAGCTTAGATCTTCATAAATAACGGGGTTGAGTTGGGAAGCAAAATCCTAACTTACCTTAGGGATATGGATAGTGTTTCAACGACTAAAAGAAGTAGAGTTTAATCGATAGTACTTGCTAGGATTCACCTAAGAGGTTTTTCTTTAGCATTTTCATTATTGGGTTTCTTACTAGAGATAGCCTAGAAATAACTTAGAGAACTTTGTCGATCATCGTATTAATTGAAAAATGTTGAAAAATTATTGAGCGCAAGAGATAAGATTTCAAGATAGACCCAATCTTTTATCTTTCCTGAGAGTTTCACACGTGTGAGGTTGTTTCGTTGTCTTATCTTGTGCACCCATTTATCAAACATAATTTTTCTACAAGATTACTGTACTTACTTTTTTGTTACAGTATTTCACACATTTTAATATTTTTCCACAACATTCACATCAATTGTTTATACCATTATATATACTAATTGTTTATATTTAGGGTGCATATTCTTTACTTAATTTCCCTCCAATCCATATGGATACGATACCCACTCGTCACTTTATTACTTGTTTGATGTGTATACTTGTACAGTTTACGTATCAATTTATTGTACACTCACACGCTCAACATGGAGTTTTAAATATGTTTTGGTTTTAGAACCTTAGGATGTTCATAATCTATTCCACAGAGTTACAAATCAAGTTTCTACTCTCCTTAAGCCTTTTAGTAAGTTAATAATTTGTTTTATTGCTTTTGATTAATGAGAGAGGTTAGAGAGAGAACTAAGAACAAGAATAAGGAAAAACTTGAGCTTGGTGATTTGAGCTGTTTCCCAGCAGCTAGAATCAATGTAATACACTCCTAACTCATCTCTACCACTTGTAGATCATTGTATATGATTTCCTTACTTGTATGAGTGTATGTGTGCATCTTGGGGTATTTGTGTTGATAAGGGAAATAAGGGTATTTTGGTGTTTCTCATGTATAAAAATGACTTATTATGATCCCCTTAATCTCTCATAAGCTTTAAATAACATTTGAGGGCCTTAAATGGGCTTCCGGTAAGAGAGAGATGACTTTCTTATGAGAAAAGAAAGACTTTTGGGTTTAGGGTATTGGTACTAGATGAATAGTACCGATATTGTTAGTTTAAATTTCTAAAATAAAGGGATTTTGGTTATTAGTATCAATACACTGTTCTTAGGGTATCAATCATGTTATTTAGTATCAATACCAAGGATAGGGTATCAATACCATCGTGATGTTACAAAATTTAAACAACCAAGTTTGATATCGATACTTGGGTTGTATCGATACTGAATTAAATTCCCAAAACGTCAAACTTAAAATTTGTATCGATACCTAGAATGATATCAGTACCCTAATAGAGTAGTAACGATAATCCCCTTAAGGGTATCAATACTCCAAAGCCTATTAGAATCCAGTTACCAATTTTGGTACTGATACCAAGGAAGGGTACCAATACTGAGGGATCAATATCGATAGTGAAATGATCAACACCAATACCTTCTTATTAAATTGGGAAAAAGGCATTATGTTTGGTTACAGGCTTGGGAGGGGTTCAAAACTGATAAGACTACTCTATTAAGCTTAAAAGTGAAATCCCTAAGATTGTGTGATAAGAACGTATGAAGAAATAATACATAAGGCTTAAGCCTTATTTTGATACTCAAGAAATGGTGAGGGCACCTAAGATACTCAATGTATGATGATCGTTAATTGATATGCTTGTGAGATATCTTGATATATTCTCATTAATGCTAAGGCGCTTTAGTATTAGTACTAACACACTTCCATATCAGTGCTAAGGCATTTACGTACCAGTGATAAGGCACTTCCGTACCAGTGCTAAGGCACTTCATTTATGGGATGACAATGCCCCTAAAAATTGTATTGAGAATATACTTAATAATTTGGTTGATGATCAATGCTTGATGCATTTTGTTGCCTTATGATTATTCTTGTTATTAGAGATCATTTAGCTCCCATCTTGGATGATATCAACCCTGGAATTGTAGCTCCCAAGATTTAGGTAGCCCATTTCAAGCTAAAATCGGTGATGTTCAACATGTTGAACTGGATTGGAAAGTTTGGTGGTGCGCCTCGTGAATATGCAAGGCAACACATTTGTGCATTTTTGGAAGTTTTTGATTCATTTTAGTAGTAAGGTGTGCATGAGGATGTGTTGAAGCTAAAGTTATTTTCATATTCTTCGCAAAATTGAGATAGACATGGTTGATGGAGTTCCATCCAGTTCGATGGAATCATGGTCAGACTTGTGCAAGAGCTTTTTGTTTTGGTATAATCCACCCAACATGAACATCTAACTGAGTAATGATATTGCTTCCTTTTGTCAAGATGATGACAACTCTATGTTTGTGTGTTAGGATAGATACAAGGGAATGCTTCATAAATGCACGAATCATGGATTCCATGATTGGACGCAAGTTGTTATGTTTTATAATAGTGTAAATGCTCCAACGAGGATGATGCTATATGCTTCAGTAAATGGCACTTTGATGTTTAAGTCTCTTGAAAAAGCATTTGATATCCTTGATAGGATAACAAACAATGACTACAAATTTCCTTCGTCGAGGCTAGGAAGTAAGAGGAAAGCTCAAGGAACACTTGAGTTGGATACTAAATATTCCGTGTCAACTCAATTATCGACCATCACCAACATGTTGAAGAATCTTCAACATCTTAATGAAGTGAAAGAAGTCAAGGTTGAAATTTCTTATTGTTTTCTTCATAATAGAATCCACCATGTCAGCGAATATCCTAAAAACCATTAGTCTATCAACTACACGGGGAACTTCAATATTAGCAACAACAATCCCTACTTGAACATTTACAACCTAGGATAACGTCAACATCCTAATTTTTCATGGAGAAATCAAGGAGAAAACAATGCAAGCAGCTCGAATCAACAACAAAAACTGACTAAACCCTTAGATTTTCAACAAAATATGCCATGGTAAAATAATAACAAAGGTTCGAGATCTTCATAAACACTAACTCCTTAGAAGCTACTTTCAATGACTTTATGACGACTACGAAGGTTCTATTTCAAGACAATGCCACATCTATTAAGGGCTAAAGAGAATTATTACAAAGCCAAGGGCATTATTTTAAATTCATAGTTCGTCATTGAGAGCTTTAGATGCCCAAATGGGTTGAATCGTGCAAGATTTGCATGTTCAACCTCAAGGCAACATACCTAGTGATAGTGAAGTCACTAAGGCTCATAGCAAGGAGAATTCTAGTACAAGAATGAGTGGTGCAAGAAGAACCTGAGTTGTAAGATGATATAACTTTAGATAAGGACAAGAATGAGGGCTCGACAAGTAAATATGTTGATGAAAGACATGATATTGTTACAATAAAATATAGACCCCCACCAGAAGAAGAAGAAGTCAAACCCCCACCTTGAGAAAAAGAAGTCAATTCCCCACCACCATTCCCTCAGAGATTGAAGAAGCATAATCAAGACCTTCAGTTTAAGAAATTTGTAGATATCCTTGACTAGTTGTACATTAATGTCCCATTTCTAGAAGCTATTGGTCAAATGTTCACATATGAAAAGTTTATCAAGGATATTGTCACTAAGAAAAGGAAAGTTAAGAAATATGAAATTGTTGCTGCAGTAAAAGAGTGTTATATTGTGTTGAGCAAGCTACCACCAAAGAGAAAGGATCCTGACAGCTTTATTATTCCCTACTCTATAAGAGAAAATTATTTGGGAAGAGCTCTATGCCATCTTAGATTTAGTGTGAATTTAATGGTCAAATCAATGTTTATGAAGCTAGGTGTGGAAAATATGAGACCGACCACTGTATTTGTAATTGGCCAACCAACTCATGCTCACCTGAAGGAAAGATCGAAGAAATTACAGTGAATGTGGATAAATTTGTTTTCCAAGATGACTTCGTCTTCCCTAATTGTGAAGTTGATTATATTACGCTCTTCATTTTGGGGTGACCATTTCTAGACACCAATCAACATACAATCGACTGTGAAAAGGGTGAACTCACCATGACAGTGGCTAATCAGAGGGTGACCATCAATGTGTTCAACACCCTCAAATATGTGGATGGTCACGATGAGTGTCAATGTGTTCAAGACATGGAATTGATGGTGGAAGAGAAAGTTGTAGAGTTTTATTGAAATAATTTTTTGGAAATTGAGGACTATTTGAAGCTCAATGAAGATGGAAACGAGGAGCTCAAGGAATTCTCAATAGAGGTGCATCAGGCTAGCTTACTCATAGATAGACTAGGCATGTAATTTAACCTCTAGATTTTGCTGAATTTATCCCTCCAAAACCCTCACTTGAGCATACACCTAATTTAGAATTAAAGCCTTTTCCATATCACCTTAAATATACTTATTTGGGTTGTAATGAAACTTAGCATGTGATAATATCTTATAGTATTAAGCTTGAAAAAGAACGTAGCTTTATAAATGCTTTAGCCCAACATAAAAAAGCTTTAGGTTGGACTATGGCTGAATTAAGTATAAGCCCCACTATTTGTATGCAAAAAATTTTGCTTGATGAATACCACAAAATATTTATTAATCCCCAAAGAAGGTTTGACCCAATTATGGCTCGATGTTGGAATTATCTACCAAATAAAAAAAGTTTATGGGTTAACTCAGTACAATGTGCACTAAAAAAAGAAGGCGTGATCATGGTGATCAATGAGGACAATAAACTCCTACCTACAAGAACCGTCACGGGGTGGAGGAATTTCATGGACTATTGAATGCTTAACAAGGCAACTAATAAAGACCTTTTTCATCTCTCATTTATCGATCAAATGTTGGATCGATTGGTGGGAAAATCCTTTTATTTCTTTCTCAGTAGATATTATATGTACAACCAGATTGCTATAGCTCTATAGGATCAAGAGAAGATAACATTTGCGTGCCCTTATGGTACTTACGACTTTACCTTTGGACTTTGCAATGCTCTATATAATTTTCAAATATTTATGTTAGTCGTGTACTCAAACATGGTATAAGAGTTTTTGGAGATCTTCATGGATGACTTTTTCGTCTCTAGAGATGGCTTCGACTCATGCTTAGGCAATCTACCAAAGGTACTTAAGAAATGTGAAGAAGTAGACTTAGTTCTAAAGTGCGAGAAATGTCATTTCATGGTGGTCGAAGGGACCATTATAGTCCACAGGATCTCATACAAAGGGATAGAGGTGGATAAAGTAAAGGTTGAAGTGATCAAGAAGCTACGTCTACCCAACACAATGAAGGACATTCAAAGCTTTTTGGGACATGAAGGCTTATAAAGGAGATTCATAAAAGACTTCTCCAAGATATCTAAGCCATTGTGCACTTTGATACAAAAAAATCAACCTTTCGTGTTTGATGAAAATTGTTACAACTCCTTCAAGGATTTGAAGGATCAACTTATGTTAGCATCCATAGTTGTTCCCTCGATTGAACTAACCATTCAAGATTATGTGTGTGATGCAAATGACTACGCAGTGGGAGCGGTACTTGGGCAAGGTCGAGATAAGATCTTTCATGTTATATATTATGCTAGTCGTACATCAAAATATGCACAAATGAATTACACGACCACTGAGAAATAATTGGTAGTTGTTGTATCTGCATATGATAAGTTAGGGCATACTTGATAGATATTAAGGTTATTGTACATACTGATCATTCAACCATTAAATACTTAGTGACTAAAAAAGATGTCAAACCTAGACTTATTAGGTGGATACTTCTCTTGCAAGAATTTGACTTAGAGTTTAAGGATAAAAAGCAAAATGAAAACCAAGTAGATGATCATCTTTATAGGCTAGAGAATAAGGATAAATGTGATGAAACACTAGAAATCATTTTGGAGGAGCAAGGACTGTTGCAAAGATCCTTCAATCCAGATTCTATTGGACCAAACTCTTCAAGGATGCACAAAAATTTTACAAGGCTTATGATAGATGCCAAAGAACGAGAAATATCTCCACAAAACATGAAATACCATTGCAAAATATCTTGGAGGTAGAACTCTTCGATGTCTAGGGAATAGACTTCATGTAACTCTTCCTTTCATCATTTGGTGATATTTACATCCTTTTGGTAATAGATTACATGTCTAAAATGATTGAGGCAGTGTCTACACCGAAAAATGACTCCAAGATAGTCTTAAAGTTTCTTTACTATAACATTTTCACAAGATTTGGAGCCCCTAGAGCCATCATAAATTATGAAAGAACCCACTTTGAAAACAAGCTTATTGACAAGGCATTGCAAAGATATGGGCTGAAACACAAAATTGCTATAACATACCACCCCTAGACCAATGGCCAAGCTGAGATCTCCAATCGAGAGATAAAGAAAATATTAGAAAATATGGTTAACCCCAAAAGTAAAAACTGGTCTCCAAGGCTTGATGAAGCTTTATGGGCGTATCAAACAACATTTAAGACACCTCTTAAAATATCCCTATTCAAGATTTTTTATGGCAATGCATGTCACCAACCAATCAAGTTAGAGAACAAGGCCTATTGAGTCATTAAAAAGCTCAATTTAGACACCAATTGGCTTGAGAAAGAAAATAATTGGAGTTGAATGAGATGGAGGAATTTTGAGCGCAAGCTTATGAGAATGCACATTTGTATAAGGAGAAAACAAACAAGTGGCATGGCAAGTATCTTTCTCCATGACATTTTCATGAAGGCCAACAAGTCCTCATTTACGACTTTAGGCTCATGTTATTCCCTAGCAAGCTCAAATCACGATGGTCAAGCTCATTTCAAGTGCACAAGGTTTACCCTCATGGATCTATTGATGTCAAGAACCTTGAAAGGTTAATGATCAAAGATTGAAGGCCTACAATGATGCTCCTATACTATGTGAAAAGTCCTCCTTACTCCTCCATAATGCATGAGAGTTTGAATCTATTTACCTTTCCTTATTTTGGTACAACATTTTTCTATTTTGCAGAGTACATAAATAATTTTATTTCTTTTTATTTTTTTCTTTTAGTTATTTATTCCGTACTATTTATTTTTAATTTTTTTTATCAATTCATGCCAACGTTTTCTTTAAGCTGGAGGTTGGGTAATGGTATAAAATAAAGAGGATATTTTCAATTTTGGTTTAGGATTTTGTCTTTATTATAAGGAAGAAAGTTGAAAAAAATGTCATTTTTCTTTCCAACCCTTTTGGGCCACATTAAAGAGCTAAAAAGGGGATATTTTATCCTTTTTAATTTTCAAAATCCCACACAATCATATCACCTTTACGATCTCTCATTCTTTTTACTTTTCATTAACTCCCCATCACATCTCTTCTTTTTCCCACGCCTTACAACCATCAACCCCCATTAAAACCCCTAATTACTTTTTAGTTTCTATTCCTCAAAACCCCTTTTTGTCTTCACCTTATTTCCACTTTCTCTTACACGCCCCATCCTTTTTCTTCTTAACAACTAAAAAAAACCTAATCCTACCCAAAAATGTTTTTTATTTTCATCCTTAATATGCCACACTATAAAATATCATCGGAGCTGCTAGTAGTTTTAATGGTCCTCAAAATGTGCAGATCAAAAATTACCTCGATGAGACAACCATGAAATAGTTCTAACTAATAAAGGAGATAAAGTTTTCCTCCAATCAAGGGATAATCTTCCCTTCAGGTGATGAGAATGGCTTTGACAATAAAGTTATGGATGTGGTCAATAAGGAAAATTGGAAGAAGTTCGTTACAAATCCAGGCCTAATCTCTATATCATTGGTAAGAAAGCTCTACGCCCATTTAACAAGTCCAACACAATATAGTGTGTTCGTAGGGGCTGAATAGATAAAGTTTATGGCTCTAATAGTCAATAAGTTTTATGGCATAAAGGATACTGTTGACCAACACACCATATTTACTGATAAAGTCGATTCTCTTAAGCATCAAGAAATTTTGTAAGAATATTATTTTGCAGGATCAAAGTATGATATATCTTTAGTTATAAATAATATGACGATGGAAAGGAAGAGCCTGAAGACAAATGCCAAACTGTGCAATCACTTATTGAAAAGACGCTTGATGCCAACTTCTCACCACACCACAATTTTGCTACAACAAATGCTTTGCTACACCTTAGTACGATGGGCAGGTTAATCGATGTTGGGATGATCATCATCGATGAAATTTATGGTTTCCTGAAACATAAAATCCAATCCTTTGATTTTCTCCAACCTCATCACAACCTTTTATATGATGAAAGAGGTTAATAAAGACTTCTTTGATGAGATTGTGCAATGGAAACAAGGCTTGGCTCCTTAAATGATCCCAAGCCCTGAAAGGATTTTCTGAAGACGCTCTAGCAGAAACACTTGATAGTAGAGAGAAAACAGTTATTGTAGTAAAACTAACTTCAGTTGTGGCCTCTTCTTGACACGCAAAGGGGGAGCTAGAAGAGATAAAGAACATCCTCCAATTTTTTTTACTTATATTAAGAAGAGAGATGAGGTGTTGAACTCCTACTTCCAAGAGATTTTGCCAAACTTTTTTATAGACTTCCCTCAATTATCGAAGTCCTTACTTGTAGCATCAAAGGAGCAGCCTCCACCAAAGGAAGTACCATCTCTTAAAGAGGTAACAATTTAGATGCTTGCCCCCGTTAAAGCCACTTTCAGTCGACCTTCCTCCTAGAAAAATAAGGGAAAGGCCCCTATGCAAGGCCTAATTACACAAGTGACTTAAGAAGAAACCACCACTGTAGAGAGTAATAATGAAGAAATTGTCAACATCACTCTTGATCTTACACCAACACTACAACAAGAGCCAACACGAAGGATAAAGTGACACTTTAAATGCACTGTTAGATACATGTGGACCTCACCCACTGAGGAAGTTGTGGAGTATGATGAGGAAAATCTAACACCACCACCACCCATAGTCGAGACCAAGCAACCCTCTAAAAGAAGCATCTGAAGCACATGGGAACAAAGACATCACCACCACCAAAGTGATGTACCTCCATTTCCATTGGCATTTTCATTTCATGTAGTTTAGTTTAGTTTCCATGCATTGATGACACTGCATCCTTCAAGTTTTGGGGAGGTAGAGTTCATAGTTCAACATTTTCATTTCTAGTTATCAATAAATTTTTGCTATAATATTTGTTTGGTTTAAAGAATTTTTTTTGGAATAAATTCATGATTCCCAATGGTGAGAAAAAATATTTTATAAATGTGATTGATTGAATGTATATGGCTATTGAGATTGATAGAATTAACCTTAGTACTTGATTATTTGAGCATAAATTGATACAAAATTGTATGTTTTCTATGCTTAAGATTGTTAGAATTTTTTTTAATGAAAGAACTCTTACATGACTTATTATGAATAAACTTAATGTTTTAAATAATATATGGAAGCATGAAATGATTAATATAAACTCCCTTGTGTTTATTGGATATTTTTAACTGTGAATAAATACTATGACATAAATTGTAGAGGGACACTCCTCTTTGCATTGCATTTCCTGGTAAACCCTTTGAATAAATTAGAACAATATCATATGACTGAATGAAAGTAGTCACGGGATGATACTACTTAATAGGCTAGGAGATGTGGTGTTTTCTCCACTTCATTTTCAAGTCTAGGAAAGTAGGTGTGATAGGCTAACTCCCCTCGTAGTAATGGAAAAGTTTAAGGAAATTAGAGTAACCTTGTGCTTAAAGGTTAAACAAATACCAAGGTAGAATAGTGAACTTACCTATAATATTTCTAACTTTTTAAGCATAGATTTGATACAATTACACACACGAATGTAAAGGACCTTGTCTTAGGAAAAGGTTCTATGAATTTTCAACTCGTCTAGCATGTTAAAGCCTATATTTTCGAGGGCTGAATTTTATGCCATACAACTGTCTTTGATGTGATCCTGTCTAGCACCAACTTTCTTCATGACATACTCATATCATTGAAGATCCATCAAGCTCAATATAAAGGAGTTCTACCTTACTTTATATTATATTTACTTATTTATGAACTATATATTATTATGAGCATACATTTTTATATTAGACTATACTTGAATTATCATAACATGTGCATTCATTCATTATGTTCTATAGCTTGCATCATTGATTGATATTCATGCATATAATCTATAGTTATAATAATAATATTCATTCATTATCATATGATGCATGATTTATTATTATAACCTATAATTCATATCTTTATATGCACATCCTTATTACTTTATAATAATTCATGTACTTAACTTATTCTTTATGTTTTGAATGTAGGTACATTCGACCACAACTTGGGAGCTATCTTAGAGCTAATTGGAGAAAGCAAAGGCATGGAAATTTACATGGGGACATTTAGGAGAGCATAAGGAACATTTGGTGAAAAGCTGTCCGGAGACCCGTGAGCTCATAGCTGGATTGAGCTAAAGATTTGAGCTACAAGATGACTTCAATTCAGTTGGGGAGCTGCACCATCATCATCATCACTTAGGACACTTCAAATATGTCCTAGGTCAAATTTTGTGAAATCGTACTTTTTCACAAATAGTTACCACCTCCAGAGGTACCTTTTCACAATGAGCTGCCATATTATTCACCATGCTACAATCACCTATGGCCAGCTCACCTCTAGCTCATTCACCTTAAAACTAGCTCAAACATGAAAGGTTACCTCTCCAAACATTGTGACCTTTCAAGAATAATGCTACCCATGAAGATGCTCTTTCACCAAGGAGCACGTTGGTGAAGAGATTGCACCCATTGGAGGCCTAAATCCCCAAGAGACATGAGACAAAGCTCTATGCCTATTCGGCCACAACCACATGCCTTGCACATGAGATATTTGGTGCCAATTTGAGGAGGCAAATCATCATTCAGCCAAGGAAGATGTCTTTGGCACCAAAATGAACAAGCATATACCATTCGACCAAGGGAGATGTTTTCTCAACATTGCCGAAACATTATGACCCCTTTGAAGAGGTAGCTGAACCATCACCAAGCTAAAGGATTCATCATTTCATCTCAAGCATTATGTACTTTCACTAGAGACATGTACCTAGCCAAAATAATATGTAACCATTCGACCAAACCCTCTCATTTCCTATAAATTGAGAGGCTTGCCATCATTTATAATCATCTAATTCATATTATAAACAAACCTTTGTGAGTTTGATGTCTCTTCAAAGTTCTTTTTGAACTTTATCGATTAAACAAGTATACTTCTTATACTTGTGGTGTTATTCCTTTCACCTTGATTCATGAATTCCTAGATTTATATCTAGTGGGTTGAAGACACTTTCATCACCCCTCAAGAAAGTTTGTGAAGATCGGGATTGTGCTTTCAAGCATAGTTTCTTCTTTGGCATGTTTGAGATACAACATCACCACCATCTTCAATTTCAACATCAACTCCATCAACCATCTTCCATCAAGGCCACTAACATCATCACTGAATTTCCGCAGCCATCTCTTTTCTATCTTTATTCATTATTTCAATTTTAATTATCCATTTCTTATTTCCATTTCGAATTCCATCTCTATCTTACCTTTGTTGCAGCCATACTTATAACTCAAGGACGTCAGTACTTATCAATCCTAGATTGGGACAACAATAAGGTTATCTACTCACTTCCATTGAAGAGTGTAGAATTTGCCTACATCAAGTGGTATTCACAGCATAGTTGGATTGACAACAAAAGTGTCATTGGCATGCAAAGACAAAAGCAAAAAGAAAACGAAATTCAAAAAGAAAATCAAACTCCTGCAATAACCAAAGGAGTTCAAAGAAAAAAAAGAAAAAAATCAGAAAAAGAATTAAAAGAATTTTAAACAAAAAGAGAAAAGCAAAGCCAAGTAAAGTGCTCTACCATTGCAAGTACATCAAGAAGGCATATGTACACTAGAGAAGATAACCTTATTGTTTATTGTGAAAGGGTGCAGTAAGTGTTGTTTCTTGGGTTGTAAGTCACCTCTTCCTTTTCTATACTTCCAAATTCCATGTCTTCAACCTTTTCTTTTTTTTCAATACCTTGAATCCTTTATTCTACTTTTTCATTTATTATTTTCCTTTCTACCCTAACCTATTTTACAATCGAAGCACACAAGAAGAGAAATAACTTGTTCTAATCTTGAGTAAGTTCTTCAAAGGACTTAGCAAGAGAGATTGAGTAGAAAAAGGCTTATTGAGTGAGTGAAATCAAAAGGGGAATTATAAAAGCCAAATCATATTCCCGCGAGTAAACACGATTGTTGAGTGGAGTGATCTTATCTTTTCTTTAAAGAAAAATTTGTGAGGATTTGAGAGTGTACTGATAAGGTTTACTTTGTTTTATTTGTTTACTAACCATGTCTCAAGTTTCAGGATAAGTTTTGGTAGTGAAAAGAGCTTTGAATATTCAATCCATGGAGGATAATCAAAGAGAGAACATTTTTCATACTTGTTGTCATATAAATAACAAAGTTTGTTTTATGATTATCGATGGAGGAAGCTGTACAAACGTTGCAAGTACTTTAATGGTGGCCAAAATTGGACTCAAGATGACTAAACATCCCACACCATACAAGTTACAATGGCTAAATGATGGGGAAGAAGTCAAGGTCACCAAGCAAGTCACCATTTCATTTTCAATCGGGAAATACCAAGACCAAGTTATTTGTGATGTTGTTCCAATGAATGCGTGCCATATACTCCTAGGAAGGTCTTGGAATTTGATAAAAAGGTTGTTCATGATGGATTCACAAATCGGTATTCTTTCTTTCACAATGAAAGGAAATTCATCTTGACTCTACTTTCACCAAACCAAGTGAATGAAGATCAAAATCACTTGAAAATGAGCATTGAAGCAATGAAAGAAACAATTTAAAGACAAGAAACTTGAAGAATACGTTTGAGCTAAAAATGAGATAGTTGAAAAGGATGAATTTGGAGATAAACAGGAGAATGAAGAACAAATTTTAACTAACCTTACTTTTTCATCTATTCTTCATATTGTTTTGCAGGATAATCCAAGAGATGTATCTTTTAGAGGAGATGATTCAAGAATCATGACTTTTGGAGGATTAAAAGATGTGACCTTTGAAGAACCAATAGGCGTGACTCTTAATGTTTCAAAGGTTATATCATTTGAAGTTCCAAAAGAACCGTCACTTGAAGTGCCAAGAGTTGTGTTCATTGATATTCCAAGTGCATTGCCAATCCTGAAAAGAATTCAGCTACCAACTCCTATTAAACATCCACCTTGGTTTGATGTTTCCATTCCTCTTGTTAATAATTTCTTATATTTTAACTTTGATTTACTTTACAGGAATTTGAGTTATGTACATGGTATTATCCTACCAAACGTTAATGACAAGATTCTTTGTCGTTATAAGCTTGATTGGTGCATTGAACTCAAGCATTTAAAGAAGTTTCAAAGGTTAAGACCCTTCACAAACCATCATGATGATTCAAATAGTGGAGATGAAGAGTTACATACTCTTTTTAAAGAACATGATGTATCAGATCAGAGAGTGATACAAGAAACAATATCCATCATCAAAGGACACATTGCAAATGCCTATTCCAAACAAAGAAATTTTCTTTGAATTACGGGATATTCCAAATGACGCAATTGGTCAACTAGAGGAACTAAGAGGCGTGATCCATGGAAGCTTAAGATAATTATATTTTCAAGTGCCAAAAACTATAATTTTTCATGATTCAATGGACATGGCTTTTGAGCCAAACAATATGTCTTTTGGGGTACCAAGAGATATGATCATACAAGACAATATGTCTTCAAAAGACATAACTTTTAGCAATCCCAAACATGAGAACATGGAGTACAACTTTCACTTACTCATAATTAATAATTCTCTTACTTATGAAAGTTTCTTCTCTTTTCAGGTCATGGACATTGAAGACATGACTTTTGAGCCAATCAATATATCTTTTGGGGTACCAAGAGATATGATCATACAAGACAATATGTCTTCAAAAGACATAACTTTTAGTAATCCCAAACATGAGAATAGGGAGTACAACTTTCACTTACACATAATTAATAATTCTCTTACTCATAATTAATAATTCTCTTACTTATGAAAGTTTCTTCTCTTTTCAGGTCATTGACATTCAGGGTATTTATTTAAGGGATATGACTTTTGATAAGAATCCTTTGATAAAGATGACCTATGGAGGCAAACCAGCAACGATTGAATGAGCGTACAATTTGGAGAAGTCACCTTTTGATTTGAGGACAAATCGCCCAAAAGAAGGGGAGGTTGATAACACCAACTTTCTCCATGACATACTCACATCATTGAAGATCCATCAAGCTCAATATAAGGGAGTTATACCTTACTTTATATTATATTTACTTATTTAAAAACTATATATTATTATGAGCATACATTTGCAACCAGCAACGATTGAATGAGCGTACAATTTGAGAAGTCACCTTTTGATTTGGGACAAATCGCCAAAGAAGGGAGGTTGATAACACCAACTTTCTCCATGACATACTCACATCATTGAAGATCCATCAAGCTCAATATAAGGGAGTTATACCTTACTTTATATTATATTTACTTATTTAAAAACTATAGATTATTATGAGCATACATTTGCATATTAAACTATACTTGAATTATCATAACATGTGTAATCATTCATTATGTTCTATGGCTTGCATTATTGATTGATATTCATGCATATAATCTATAGTTATAATAATAATATTCATTCATTATCATATGATGCATGAGTTATTATTATAACCTATAGTTCACATCTTTATAATAGGCACATCCTTATTACTTTATAATAATCCATGTACTTAACTTATTCTTTATGTTTTGAATGTAGGTACATTCGACCACAACTTGGGAGCTATCTTGGAGATAATTGGAGAAAGAAAAGGCAAGGAAACTTACATGGGGATGTTTAGAAGAGCATAAGGAACATTTGGTGAAAAGTTATCCAGAGACCCGTGAACTCATAGCTAGATTGAGCTGAAGATTTGAGCTACAAGATGACTTCAATTCAGCTGGGGAGCTCCACCATCATCATCACCACTTAAGACACTTCAAATATGTCCTAAGTCATATTTTGTGAAATCGTACCTTTTCATGAATAGTTGCCACCTTAAAAGGTACCTTTTCACAAGGAGCTACGATATTGTTCACCATACTACAACTCACCTATGGCCAGCTCACCTCCAGCTCATTCACCTCAGAACTAGCTCAAACATGAAAGGTAACCTCTCCAAACATTGTGACCTTTCATGAATGATGCTGCCCATGAAGATGTCCTTTCACAAAGGAGCACATTGGTGAAGAGATTATACCTATTGGAGGCCTAAATTACCAAGAGACATGAGAGAAAGCTCTATGCCTATTCAGCCACAACCACATGCCTTGCACATAAGAGATTTGGCACCAATTTGAGGAGGCACATAATGATTCGACCAAGGGAGATGTCTTTGGCGCCAAGATGAACAAGCATATACCATTCGACTATGGGAGATGTGTCCTCATCATTGCCGAAACATCATGACCCCTTTGAAGAGGTAGTCAAACTATCACCAAGCCAAAAGATTTAACCTTTCATCTCAAGCATTATGTACATTCACTAGAGACATATACCAAGTCGAAACAATATGTAACCATTCGGCCAAGCCCTCTTATTTCCTATAAATTGAGAGGCTTGCCATCATTTGTAATCATCTCATTCATATTATAAACAAACCTTTGTGAGTTTAATCTCTCTTCAAAGTTCTTTGTGAACTTTATCGATTAAGCAAGTATACTTCTTATACTTGTGGCGTCATTCCTTTCACCTTATTCCTTAATTCCTAGATTTCTATCTAGTGAGTTGAAGACACTTTCATCACCTCTCAAGCAAGTTTGTGTAGATCGGGATTGTGCATTCTCTTTGGCATGTTTGAGATAAAACATCACCACCATCTTCCATTTCAACATCAACTCCATCAACCATCATCATTGAATTTCCGCAGTCATCTCTTTTCTATCTTTATTCATTACTTCAATTTTAATTATCCATTTCTTATTTCCATTTCTAATTCCATCTCTTTCTTATCTTTGGTGCAACCATACGTATAACTCAAGGACATCAGTACTTGCCAATCCTAGATCGTGACAACAATAAGGTTATCTACTCACTTCCATTGGAGTGTAGAATTTGCCTACATCAGTCTTGGACTAAGCTTTTACGTAACGTTTCTTCTGTTGATTACTCTTCATTACTTGAGGACAAATATTCAAGTTTTGGGAAAACCCTAAGAGCCCTCACTATATAAACCTAAAGACACCACATTTATTGAGATAATGGAATGTGTAAAATAAGAAAGAGAAAAATGAAAGGTGACCGCTTTTTATTCTTCTCTTATTCATTGTGGAGACCTCCATTATTAGATATTCAAGGGGATAAAGCTTGCTGGCCTTTGAGAGAAGCATTATCACTTGGGGTAGTTCAGGGCAGTCCATGACAGCCCAGGACTTGGTTGTCTTTTTCTACCTTTCTTTGCTCTTTGTTTTCTTCAACTTTTTGGATATGAGTTGTATGAAAAAAATGATTATGAATGGTATCTACCCATCAATGAACAAACTTAAGTTGACTAGGGTTTATCTTAAATGATTATATTTTGTTTTTAATGAATGTTACTACATTTCCAATTTATATACATGTTTTGTTCAATGTTTTATAGCTTAGATTTGTAAGAGCTTTCAAGACATAACTTTTAGCTATGGTTGATGCTTGATATCAAGAGAGTTAAGCTTAGATTTACATGAACAATAGGGTTAAACTGGGAAGCAAAACACTAACTCACCTTAGAGATAAGGATATGGTTTTAACGACTAAATGGAGTAGAGCTTAATCGATATTATCTTGCTAGGGTTCACGTTGAGAGGTATTGCTTTATCATTTTCACTGTCATGTTTCTTACTAGAGATACCCTAGAAATAGCTTAGAAAACTCTATCGAACATCATATTAATTGGAAAACATTGAAAATTCATTAAGGACGAGACATGGGATTCCAAGATAGACTCAACCTTTTATATTTACTGAGAGTTTCATACGTGTGAGGTTATTTCATTGTCTTATCTTGTGCATCCATTTCTCAAACATGATTTGGAAACAACATTACCTTACTTATCTTTTTGCTATAACTTTTCACACACTTCAATATTTTACCACAACATTCACATCAATTGTTCATACATATATACTAATTGTTTATATTTCGAGTACATTTTCTTTAATTAATTTCCCTTAAATCACTATGGAGATGATACTTACTTATCACTTTATTACCTTTTTTACGTGTATAATTGCACAATTTGTGTATCAATTTATAGTACACTCACACATGCAACAAGGCTTTTTAGAAAGGTTTTGGTTTTATAACCTTAAGATGTTCCTAATATATTATTAAGAGTTAGAAATCATGTTTCTAATCTCCTTAAGACATTGAGTAAGTTAGTAATTTGTTTCATTGCTTTTGATTAATGAGAGACGTTAACGATAGCTCTAAGATCAAGGTAACACACTCCTAACTCACTTGTAACACTTGTAGATCATTATATGTGATTTTCTTACTTGATTGAGTGCATGTGTGCATTTTGGAGTATTTGGGTTCATAATGGAAATAAGGGTGTTATGATGTTTCTCATGCATGAAAATGACTTATTATGATCCCCTTAATCTCTCATAAGTTATAAATAACATTTGAGGACCTTAAAAGGGCTTTTGGTAGGAGAGAGATGACTTTCTTATGAGAAAACAAAGATTTATGGGTTTAGGGATTTGGTACTAGATGAATAATACCAATATTATTCGTTCAAATGTCCAAAAGCAAGGGATTTCTGTTATTAACATCGATACTATGTTCTCAGGGTATCGATCTTGTTTTTTAGGTATTAATATCGAGGATAGGGTATCAATACCATCGTGATGTTACAAAATTTCAACATCCAAGTTTGGTATCGGTACTTGGGTAGTATCGATTTGAATTGAATTTCCAAAACATCGAATCTAAAATTGGTATCAATGCCTAGAATGGTATTGGTACCCAAATAGAGTAGTAACAATACTCCCCCTAAGAGTATTAATACTCCAAAGCCTTTTAGAATCCAGCGACCAATTTTGATACTGATACCAAGGAAGGGTACCAATATTAAGGGATCGATATCGATACTAGGAGTATCAACATCAAACCTTCGTACTAAATTGGGGAAAAATCATTATATTTGGTTAAGGCTTAGGAGGGGTTCAAAACTGATAGACTACTCCATTAAGCTTGAAAGTAAAGCCCCTAATGTTGTGTTATAAGAACATATTAAGAAATAATATATAAGACTTAAGCTCAATGTATGATGATCGTTCATTGTTATGTTTATGAGATATCAGAATATATTCTCGTTAGTGCTAAGCCATTTTAGTATCAATGCTAAGTTATTTCTGTATCAATGCTAATACACTTTATTTATGGGATGAAAATGCCCCTGTATTGAGAATGTACTTGATGATTTGGTTGATGGTATATGCTTGATGCATTTTGTTGCCTCATGACTATACTTGTTAGCATACGCATTTAATGGATGCATGTAGTATAGTAAAGTTATTTGTGTGGCACTGAGCTCGTAGCTTAGCGTCCAATATTTATTTTCGTTCACATGTTCTTAGGTCCCATTTGAGGAGCTTATCGCCAAATTGCAGATTTCATATTCAGTCAACTTGCAGAGTGCATCTCGGTTACTTTAGAGGACATGTGTTTCATAGACCTTTGCATAATTGAGTCGTACCTCTTTATTTAGACTCTAATATTATATTTTGAGATTTTATTTTGGGAGCTAACCATTTGTAAAACTTAAAGGTTACGTTTCTATCTATGGATGAATATTCATAATTTCGAGTAATGTTTTCAAAAAATGATTAGCTACTCTAATATTTCTGTGTAATATTTAAATCCTTTGAATTTTGAGTCGAATCAAATTTGGGTGTTACAAACTACGTAATCAAAACATTTATACATACACGAGGCATAAGTCTTTCCTCACAATTTTCTTTAGGTTATGACCCTTAATAAGATCATTATAATTTTGTGAATGATTTATCTAAGTTATGAGGAGTTATCATTATCTTATTCACATAGGGACATTCTTATCATTTAGCTCTTAAGGGTATTTTTATAATTGTACTCAAATGTATTTTGATAATTTATACCTCCCAATGACATTTCAATCATTTATCACATTAGAACTTTCTTTATTCCTCATTTAGTCATTACAAATCATTTTCACGTTCCTTGAATTAATTTGGAAGGCAAACCAGGCTTAACCTAATTTTAGGTATCGATAATGAGTAAATGATATTGATACTCACTTTTGGATATCAATACTCTTAGAGAATATTGATACTAATTTAATATTTTGAATTTCAACTTTCCCACATTTAAGAAGTGTTTAACTTCTTCATGTACTAAGAACTTATATAAATCTTACATAGCCACTATCATATTTTTAAGGCTTCATCAGTAAGAATTCTTCATAATATAATCATGCATTTATCATCATAAGTCATCCAATGTGTTTGTAACAACACTAAGCCCTGTAATCCTCAACTAGATACCCTACGGGCTACTTTGGGAATTTTCTTCTCATAGAGGTTTTTTCGATCATTTTCATTCATATGAATATTTTAATCATTTTCCAACTTAAGGGCAATTCAATTATTTCATTATTCGAGGGCATTCCAAACATTTTAACCCAAGTGAGTATTTTGATCATTTTTATTTACAAGGGCATTTTCCTTCATCTTACTAACCTAGGGTTGTTGAAACGTAGTTCATACGTACTAAAGTCTTATCCTTATTTCTTTGAATTTTTAGGCCTTAAACACCTTTAATTATAAGTGAGGTATTTTAGTAATTTACTCACCTATGCCTCAAATATCGTGTAATGCAATTATATAAGACAAGCTAAGTATCAAACTTATAAAATAATGAAATACTTTAAAGTTCAAGTTATATTAACCTTAGTCTCACGAATTTGATCTTACTAGCTTTAAATCCAATATGCTAGCTTTTTTCACGAAGACTGGAAGTTTCAATTACGAAAACACAACCCCCAAATTAATTACACTCGACATTCAAATAGTTCAACAATTATTAAATAATAATTCAAAGGACCTAACTGATAAAGTTTAAAGCTAACAGATCAAAAATCGTGTATAATTATACAATTAAGGATTAAATTGAATACTGATTAAATTAGGAAGGATTGAACGTTTGGTAACCTTTTGTAAGATAGAAAGACACAATCCTAAATTGGGAAGATAAGATCGCAGGTCAGGTCATGAATCTGGTACAAAAACAGCACCATTTCGAATCATTCTCTATTGCCCCAATACAACATACTTTTGGGACAATATTTAAACCCTCAATCCTTTTTTTCCCCTTTTCTTCTTCTCTATTTTTCTGGTTGATCGACCAAATTATCCAATTTATTTTTCTGGATTAATTCCTTATTTTAATAGATGGTAAATGATTATCTAATATAGGATCAATTCTTCACCTTTTAATTTTATAATAATGGTTCTGTGGTTGAAGATGATATGTGCCTCGTAAGGTATGATTATAGCCATACTCAATTGCTCATTCCCATTGGCACTTCTTCCTCTACCAGTGTTGCCACTTCCCCATCTCTTGAAGACTTTGTGGGTTTATGATGTGATCCTGTCTAGCACCAACTTTCTGCATTACATACTCACATCATTAAAAATCCATCAAGCTCAATATAAGGGAGTTCTACCTTACTTTATATTATATTTACTCATTTATGCACTATATATTATTATGAGCATACATTTTCATATTAGACTATGCTTGAATTATCATAACATGCATTCATTCATTATGTCCTATGGTTTGCATCATTGATTGATATTCATGCATATAATCTATAGTTATAATAATAATATTCATTCATTATCATATGATGCATGAGTTATTATTATAACCTATAGTTCACATCTTTATAATATGCACATTCTAATTACTTTATAATAATTCATATACTTAGCTTATATTATGCTTTCTTTTGTAGGTGCATGTTCGGCCATATGATGGGAGCTGACTTAAAGCTAGCATTGGAGTCCAAGAGCTATGGAAACTTAACTAGGACAACTTCGGGACAACTCAAGAACATTTTGGGACAAAGTTGCCAGTTGACCCCCGAGCTCATAGCTCACTTGAGCTGGACTTTTGAGGTAGCTAGAGACCTCATTTCGGCTAGAGAGTTGCACCATCATCTTCACCACAGAGAACACTTCAAATATGGTATATGTCAATTTTTGTGGATTCGTACCTTTTTGCGAATAATTGTCATTCCAAAAGGTGCCTTTTCACAAGGAGCTGACCTATGACTCATCTTCATGTAATTCATCTATGGCCAGCTCATCTTCAGTTCAATCACTTGTAAAATAGCTCAAATGATGAAATGTTACCTTCCACATAATGTGACCTTTCATGACAAGTTGCTGCCCATTGAAGGACATGACACCTAGATGCATGTTGGAAGCCAAGTCACGCCTAGTTGCTGTCATATTCATTCCATGGACTTCAAGACACCATCCTATGGTTGTAACATCACCAAAGCCTTGCAAGAAGACCCATGTGCGTTCAAGTAGGCTGCCAAGTGCATCATTCAAGCATGTGCACTCCATGTGACATCAAATTGGCGCCAAAACACCAAGGGATGCTTCCTATTCGGCCAAAGACTCTTTCCTCTTCATTTTGGCGCCCAAATAACTTCCAAATGCATTCAAATCAACCTTAGGGCCGAACCAACACATAACCATTCGGCCAAGAGCATGTATCTTCATTTAAATCATGTATTTTCATCAAAAAATCATGTATTTTCAAAGGGGTTTCAACCTTGGCCGAACCATCAAGTATCTATTCGGCCTAAACCCATTGAAAACCATAAATAGGCTATTGCATTTCATTTGTAACAGAACCCTTTCATAATTAAAATCCTTTTGTGATATTATTCTCTCTTCAAGTTCTTTTTAGAACTATATCGATTAAGCAAGCCTTTCTAAAGCTTGTGGCGTCATTCCTTCACCTTGATACTTTTGGTTCCTAGTTTTTATAACTAGTGGGTCAAAATCCTTACTACCATCCCTTATAAAACCTATATGAAACGGGTCTTTGCTCTTTTATAGCATTGGTTCCGTCTTAGTTTTTATAAGATACAATATGTCCATCACCATTATCATGCCTATATCATCACTATATTCCATCACCATATCACGCCTATATTATCACCAACTTCTAAATTTCCATTTCTTCATCTTTGAAATTATCCTTCATCCTCAACAAGGCATTCGTCCATCACCACCATTGGAGGCCGAATCCATCATCACTTGAAGGATCATTCTACAACACTTCTGCAACCCTTATTTGATAACTATTCTATCCATTTCAATTCTTTCCATTTCCTTTCTTAATTACTCATTTAGTTAACCAATCATTCTTCTTTGTGCAGATTACTTTTCAATTCAAGGTGTAGCATTTGGTGTCTCTCCTAGATCGGGAAATAACAAGGTTGCCATCTTCTCCATTATTGAAGAAGCCTGGTCAGCCTTACATCAAGTGGTATCAGAGCTTTGGTGGATTGACATTCAAAGTGCTACAACAAAAAGCAACAAGAAAGAAGAAGAAAAAAGAAAAAAAAGACTCCTACATCAAATTTGGAGTGCAAAAGAAAGAAAAGAAAAAGAAGAATCAAAAAGCAAAGAAAAAATGAAGCAAAATTGCAAATACACTCAAAGAGAAGCACAATACAATCTGCCCCAACATCAAACTTGAAGGAGGTATCCTTGTTGATTTCTTGTGAAGGAAGATAGTAAGTGTTGCAACTTGAGTTGTAAGTTATCTTCACTTTCTTACTATTTCATTTCCTTTTCTTTCATCTTTTCTTATTTCATTACTTTATCCTTTTCTTAACCTTTTCTATACTACCTTTACCATAACCATTTCTATACCCTAACCATATTCTTTTAAATCAACGCACAAACTAAAGAAACTTGCTCAATCTTGAGTTAGTTCTTAAAAAGGACCCACAAGAGAGAATCGAGCGGTAAAAGGAAAACGAGAGGGTGAGATCATAAGGGGGATTAGAAAAAGCCAAGAACATATCCCCGAGTGCACACACGAGTACGAGTGGAGTGAAGTCTTAAATATCTTTGGAGTGACCAAGTGAGGCTTTTGTGAGTGTGCTGGTAAGGTTTTAATTTTTTTTATACTAACAATATCTTGTGATCTTTCATCTTTCCAAACATTGGATGATGAACAACAAAGAACAAACACATTTCACACTCGTTGCCATGTAAATAGTAAAGTGTGTCTTGTAGCTATTGATGGAGGAAGTTGTACAAACATTGCAAGCACATATATGGTCAAGAAATTGGGACTTACAACATTCAAACATCCTAGCCCATATGTTTTGCAAGGATTAAATGAAGATGAAGTGTTCGAAGTCATAGAGCAAGTACTTGTGCCCTTTTGAATTGGGAGATATGAAGATGAAGTCTTTTGTGATGTTGCTTCCATAAATTCAAGCCATCTTCTTTTCGGTCGACCTTGGCAGTTTGATAAACGAGCATTGTATGATGGATTAACAAATCGATATTCATTCTACCACAATAAAAGAAAAATAATCTTGACTCCATTATCCTTTAGATGAGTAAATGACGATTAAAACATCTTGAGGGAACGCATTAAAACAATGAAGGAGCAACTTGAAGAATAACGTTTGGAAGAAAGTTGCAGTGAAGGAATGCAATTTGAAATTGAACAAAACGTTGAAAATGATGAAAATCAGAGAGTGGATGAAGAACACATTGGAATTAAAAATGAGGGGAATGAAATTGGAGTAGAAAAGGAGACTTTTGAACAAATTTTATCTAACTTTACTCCTTCTCCTATTTTTCCTTATGTTTTGCAGGGAAATTCAAAAGACATATCTTTTCGAGGAGACGATTCAAGAATCATGGCTTTTGGAGGACTAAAAGATGTGACTTTTGAAGAACCAATAGTCATGAGTTTTGGTGAATCACAAAACATGTCTTTTGATATTTCAAAGGTTATACCATTTGAAGTTCCAAAAGAAGCATTCCTTGAAGTGCCAAGAGTTGTGTTCGTTGGCATTCCAAGTGCATTGTCAACAATGAAAAGAATTCAGCAACCAACTCCCATTAAACATCCACCCTGGTTTGATATGTCCATTCATCTTGTCAATAGTTTTTCATTTACTTATTTTGATTCATTTTGCAGCAATTCGATTCATGTATGTGGCATTATTTTATCAATTTATGATGGCAAGGACAATTTAAAGAACATAATTTTTCAAGGAAAGGAGCCAAAGGACGTGACTCTTCAAGATTCTAAGGCTGTGACTCTTCAATCAAAGGACATGATCTTTAGAGGACCAAAGAATGTGTCTTTTAGAATGCCAAAAGTTATGAAAGTTCAAAGCAACATCTCTTTCGATTCAAAAGACATAACTCTTGGTCATCCAAAAGATGTGAACAGGGAGTATACTTTAAACCTAACAATGATTCATAATTCCCTTACTTATGAAAGTTTTCTTTCTTTTCAGGACAAGGAGGTTCAAGATACTTATTCAATGTTCATGACTTTTCACAAGGATCTTTTCATAGATCTTTTCGAAAGGGAATGTCTTGAACAAGTTACTATTGAATGGATATATTTAGAATACAAATCAACAACGATTGAAGGGATGTACAATTTGGAGAAGCCACATTTCGATTTGAGGACAAATCGAATAAAAGAAGGGGAGGATGATGTGATCCTGTTTAGCACCAACTTTCTGCATTACATACTCACATCATTAAAAATCCATCAAGCTCAATATAAGGGAGTTCTACCTTACTTTATATTATATTTACTCATTTATGCACTATATATTATTATGAGCATATATTTTCATATTAGACTATGCTTAAATTATCATAATATGTGCATTCATTCATTATGTCCTATGGTTTGCATCATTGATTGATATTCATGCATATAATCTATAGTTATAATAATAATATTCATTCATTATCATATGATGCATGAGTTATTATTATAACCTATAGTTCACATCTTTATAATATGCAGATTCTTAGTACTTTATAATAATTCATATACTTAGCTTATATTATGCTTTCTTTTGTAGGTGCATGATCGGCCATATGATGGGAGCTGACTTAAAGCTAGCATTGGAGTCCAAGAGCTATGGAAACTTAACTAGGACAACTTCGGGACAGCTCAAGAACATTTTGGGACAAAGTTGCCAGTTGACCCCCGAGCTCATAGCTCACTTGAGCTGGACTTTTGAGCTAGCTAGAGACCTCATTTCAGCTGGAGAGTTGCATCGTCATCTTCACCACACAAAACACTTCAAATATGGTCTATGTCAATTTTTGTTGAATGGTACCTTTTCACGAATAGTTGTTATTCCAAATGGTGCCTTTTCATAAGGAGCTGACCTATGACTCATCTTTATGTAATTCATCTATGGCCAGCTCATCTTCAGCTCAAACACTTGTAAAGTAGCTCAAATGATGAAAGGTTACCTTCCACATAATGTGACCTTTCATGACAAGTTGCTGCCCATTGAAGGACATGACACCTAGATGCATGTTGGAAGCCAAGTCACGCCTAGTTGTTGTCATATTCATTCCATGGACTTCAAGACACCATCCTATGGTTGTAACATCACCAAAGCCTTGCAAGAAGACCCATGTACGTTCAAGTAGGCTGCCATGTGCATCATTTAAGCATGTGCACTCCATGTGACATCAAATTGGCGCCAAAACACCAAGGGATGCTTCCTATTCGGCCAAAGACTCTTTCATCTTCATTTTGGCGCCCAAATAACTTCTAAATGCATTCAAATCAACCTTAGGGCCGAACCAACACATAACCATTCGGCCAAGAGCATGTATCTTCATTTAAATAATTTATTTTCATAAAAAATCATGTATTTTCAAAGGGGTTTCAACCTTGGCCGAACCATCAAGTATCTATTCGGCCTAAACCCTTTGAAAACTATAAATAGGCTATTGCATTTCATTTGTAACAGAACCCTTTCATAATTAAAATCCTTTTGTGAGAATATTCTCTCTTCAAGTTCTTTTTAGAACTATATCGATTAAGCAAGCCTTTCTAAAGCTTGTGGCGTCATTCCTTCACCTTGATACTTCTGGTTCTTAGTTTTTATATCTAGCGGGTCAAAGTCCTTACTACCATCCCTTATAAAACTTATAAGAAACGGGTCTTTGCTCTTTTATAGCATTGGTTCCTTCTTAGTTTTTATAAGATACAATCTGTCCATCACCATTATCACGCCTATATCATCACTATATTCCATCACCATATCACACCTATATTATCACCAACTTCTAAATTTACATTTCTTCATCTTTGAAACTATCCTTCATCCTCAACAAGGCATTCATCCATCACCACCATTGGAGGCCGAATCCATCATCACTTGAAGGATCATTCTACAATACTTCTACAACCCTTCTTTGATAACTATTTTATCCATTTCAATTCTTTCCATTTCCTTTCTTAATTACTCATTTACTTAACCAATCATTCTTCTTTGTGCAGATTACTTTTCAATTCAAGGTGTAGCATTTGGTGTCTCTCCTAGATCGGGAAATAACAAGGTTGCCATCTTCTCCATTATTGAAGAAGCCTGGTCAGCCTTACATCATATTACCATCAATGGTCCTTTATTGTTTACGCCTTGGAAATTTATGGTTCACTCGTCCTCGTTGGCACAACCACTGGACCGATCTGGAATCAGATATTGCACTTTTCTTTTTCTTTTTCTTATCTTCTATTTAAAAGGCAAATCTTTTTGATAAACTGATGTAAGGCGAATCTACACGCTTTGATGGAGAGATGTAGATAGCCTTATTGTATCCCGATCTAGGATTGACAAGTACTGATGTCCTTGAATTTATAAGTTTGGGCTGCAAAATAAGATAAGAAATATTATTAATAATGGACTTAATAAAGGGAATAATAATATAAGTAATGAAAATAAATAATAAGAATGAAATAAAATAAATAAAGGATAAAGATGGCTGCGGAATTGACGGAAGAGATGAATGATGTTGATGATGAAATGGTAATGGTGGTGATGTTGTATCTCAAACACGCCAAAGAGGAAACTATGCTATGAAGCACAATCTCGGTATTCACAAACTTGCTTGAGGGGTGGTGATAGTGTCTTCAACCCACTAGATATCAATCTAGGAATTTAGGAATCAAGATGGAAGGAATGTCGCCACAAGTATAGGAACTATACTTGTTTAATCGATAAAGTTCACAAAGAACTTTGAAGAGAAATAACTCACAATAGTATATTTTTTATAAGAGATGAGATACGTACAAATGAAGGCAAGCCACTCTATTTATAGGAAATGAGAGGGCTTGGCCGAATGGTTACAAGTTGCTTCGGCTAGATACATGTCTCTAGGAAAATACATAATGCTTGAGATGAATGAATAAGTCCATTGGGCTTGTGATGGTTCGACTAATCCTTCATGAAAATCCTTAATGATTCAGCTAAGGATGGGAAGACATCTCCCTTGGCCGAATGGGCATGCTTGTTCATCTTGGCTCTATTTTCTTCCCTTGGTCGAATGGTGGTGTGTCTCTTCATGTTTGGCGCCAAAGGCTCTCATGTGCATGGCATGTGATGTGGCCGAATAGGCATGGATCCTTTAGCTCATATCTCTTGGTGATTTAAGCTTCCAATAGGTTTGATCTCTTCATCCACGTGTTCCTTGTTGAAAAGGCAACTTCATGGGAAAAATCATTCATGAAAGGTCACAATGTTTGGAAAGGTAACCCTTCATGTTTGAGCTACTTTGGGTGTGAATGAGCTGGTGGTGAGCTGGCCTTAGATGACTTGTAACATTGTGAATGTTAGGGCATCTCCTTGTGAAAAGGTACCTATTGAGGTGGCAACTATTCACGAAAAGGTACGATTTCACAAATTTTTACTTAGGACATATTTGAAGCGTCCTAAGTGGTGATGATGATGGTGCAATTCCCCAGCTGAAATGAGGTCATCTTGTAGCTCAAATCTTCGGCTCAATCCAACTATGAGCTCACGACCTTCAGACAACTTTTGACCAATTGTTCCTTGTGCTCTCCTAATCGATCCCATGTAAGTTTTCTTGCTGTTACATGCTCCATTTAGCTCCAATGCACCTCCCAAGTGTTGGTCGAATGTGCCTATGTGCATAACATAAGAAAATAAACTGAGTATATAAACTTATATAATGTGTATATTATAAAAATGTGACTATAGGTTATTTAATATTCAATATGTAACATATTAAACAACCTATCATCTAATGGTTCTTTCTCATTAAAAGATTTAAAAACATTAAGGCACTTATGAGAAAGTACTTCCCTGAATGGTTTTGCCTTTGCATGAGTGATAGGTCCTTTGGGCATAACTTCAGGATCCATTTGTGTAGTTGTGATCACATCATCCTCCACTTCTTTTGAGCGATTTGCCCTTAAATCGTCATTGTCTTCAAATGGAGAAAGATCTGAAATATTAAAAGTTTCACTTACATTGTATTTACCAGGTAGATCCAATTTTTATGCATTATCATTGATCTTCTTGATGATTTGGAATGGTCCATCTCCTCTAGGTAATAATTTGGATTTCCTTTGGGAAATGAAACGTTCTTTTCTGAAATGCACCCACACCCAATCACATTCCTCCAATTTTAGTGGCTTGCGTCCCTTATTTGCTTGTTGTTCATATTGTCTTGTTCATTTTTCTATATTGTCTCGAACTTGTTGATGAAGTTTCATAACGAACTCAGCCTTGCTCTTGCCATCTTTGTTGATCATGTGTTCCTGAGGCAAAGGAAGAAGATCTAAAGGTGTCAAGGGGTTAAATCCATATACTACCTCAAATGGTGACATCTTGGTTGTTGAATGGACTGCCCGATTATATGCAAATTCAACGTGTGGTAAGCATTCCTCCCAAGCTTTGATGTTATTTTTGATGATAGATCTCAATAATGTTGATAGTACTCGATTCACCACTTCAGTTTGCTCATATGTTTGAGGGTGACATGTTGTGGAGAATAACAACTTTGTCCCAATCTTACTCCATAACGTCCTCCAGAAATGGCTAAAAAATTTGACATCTCTATCGGAAACTATGGTTATTGGAACGCCATGTAATCTCACAATTTCTTTAAAGAACAAGTTGGCCACATGTGTTGCATCGTCTGTCTTGTGGCATGGTATGAAATGTGCAATCTTGGAAAAACGATCTACAACAACAAATATTGAATCTCGTCTATTCTTGGTCCTTGGTAGTCCCGTCACAAAGTCCATTGATATGTCAACCCATGGTGCTTGAGGAATAGGTAAATGCATATAAAGTCCATGAGGCATAACCTTTGATTTTTCCTTTTTGCAAGTGACACATCGTTCATATACCCTTTCAACGTCTCTCTTCATCTTAGGCCAATAGAGGTGTTGTTTCAAAATCTCCAATGTTTTGCTTACTCCAAAATGACCCATGAGACCTCCTTCATGTTCTTCTCGAACAAGCACTTCTCGAAGGGATCCTTGACGAATGCATAGACGTCCTTCTTTGAATAGATATCCTTTCTGCCTATAAAACTTTTCATATGCACCTTTCTCACAAGCCTTATACTTCTCTTCAAAGTCATGGTCAGTAGCATAACAATCTTTAATATACGAAAACCCAATTAACTTTGAATCAAGAGCATTAAGGAGAACATACCTTCGAGAGAGAACATCAGCTACAACATTTTCTTTACCTTTCTTGTAATGAATGACGTAAGGGAATGATTCCAAAAACTCCACCCATTTGGCATGTCACTTGTTTAACTTATGTTGGCCTTTGATATGTTTTAAAGCTTCATGGTCAGTGTGTATGACGAATTCCTTTGGTAGAAGATAATGCTGCCAAACTTCAAGTGCCCTTCTGTAAAAACTTGCAAGACCATGAAAACTTCGAACTTGACTGATTGAAGTAGGTGTAGGCCACTCTTGAATGGCTTTGATCTTTTCAGGATCAACTTCAAGTCCCTGTGAACTTATAATAAAGCCTAAGAAGGTTAAAATGTTAGTGCAAAAGGCACATTTCTTCATATTTTCATAAAGCTTTTCCTTTTAAAGGGTTTCAAGAACATACCTCAAGTGTTGCACATGTGATTCCAAGTCATGACTATAAATCAGAATATCATCAAAATAAACCACACAAAACTTACCAATGAATGGTCTGAGTACATGATTCATTAACCTCATGAAGGTGCTTGGACCGTTTGTTAATCCGAAAGGCATCACCATCCATTCATATAATCCTTGCTTTGTTTTGAATGCGGTTTTCCCCTTGTCCCCTTCTTGATTTGATGATATCCACTCTTTAAATCAATTTTAGAGAACATAGTGGCTCCACTCAATTCATCCAACATATCATCAAGTCTTGGTATAGGATGTCGGTATTTGATGGTAATTTGATTGATAGCACGATAGTCTACACACATTCTCCATGAACCATCCTTTTTGGGCACAAGTAACACCGGAACAGCACATGGACTCAAACTTTCTTGTATGTATCCTTTGTCCATTAATTCTTCAACTTGTTTTTGAAGCTCCTTAGTTTCTTCAGGGTTACTTCTATATGCTGGACGGTTTGGAATAGATGCACCCGGTATGAAGTCAATTTGATGTTCAATCCCTCTAATAGGTGGCAATCCACTAGGAATATCTTCTGGGAATAACTCTTCAAATTCCTGCAATAAAGATGAAATAGAAGAAGGCAAACCTTATGGAATGTTAGTCAAAATTAAGCTTTCCTTGTACCTAAATACAATTAGAGCTTTGTAGGATAACAAATGTTTCCTAATATCTTTTCCTCCAGTATATATGTTCATCTTCGTTGGTTCCTCCTCCTTTATAGATTTGAAAACTTCAATGCTTTTCTTTAAAGCATCTTGATCTTCAGACACTTGATTTGGTGAAAGAGGAGTCAATATGAATTTCTTTTCATTATGATAGAAAGAGTACCAGTTTGTGAAACCATCATGAATAGCCTTCTTATAAAATTGCCAAGGCCTCCCTAGAAGTATATGGCACACATTCATTGGAATGACATCACAAAGGACTTGATCTTGGTATTTCCCAATTGAAAAGGAAATGTTGACTTGTTTGGTGACTTTAACTTCTCCTCCATCATTTAGCCATTGTAGCTTGTATGGTGTAGGATGTTTAAGTGTTTTGAGTCAGAGTTTAGCCACCATTAAAGTGCTTGATACATTGGAAAAACTTCCTCCATTGATAATCATGAAACAAACTTTGTTGTTTACATGACATCTAGTGTGAAAAATGTTCTCTCTTTGATTATTCTCCATGGACTAAATATTCAAGGCTCTTTTCACTACAAAAACTTGTCCTGAAACTTGAGACATTGTTAGTAGATAATAAAACAATATAAACCTTACCAGCACACTCACAAAGTCTCACAAATTCACTCCAAAGAAATGATAGGATCACTCCACTCAATACTCGTGTTTACTCTCGGGAATATATATATATTTGGCTTTTAACAATTCCCCTTTTGATCTCACTCTCTCAATAGCCTTTTTCCACTCAATTTCTCTTGCTAAGTCCTTTGAAGAACTTACTCAAGATTAAAGCAAGTTAACTTTTCCTTGTGTGCGTCGGCTGCAAATAGGTTAGGGTTGAAAAGAAAAAGAAAAAAATGGAAAGGTAGAAGAAAGGATTTAAAGGTATTAAAAGATAGAAATGGTTGAAGACAAGGATAATGAAGGTATAGAAAAGAAAGAGGTGACTTACAATCCAACAAACAATACTTACTGCAACCTTTCTCAAGAAACAATAAGGTTATCTTCTCTTAGTGTAGATGGCCTCTTTGATGTACTTTGCAATGGTAGAGCACTTTCCTTGGCTTGCTTTCTCTTTGAAATTTCTTTTTTCTTTACTGAATTTTTTTCTTCTTTTTGTCTTTTTCTTTCTTTTTGCACTCCAATTTTGTTGAAGGAGTCATTTTTTTTGCTTTTGAACTTCTTTTTGCTTTGCACGCCTATGACACTTTTGTTGTCAATCTAACTATGCACTGATTACCGCTTGATGTAAGGTGAATCTACACGCTTTGATGGAGAGATGTAGATAGCCTTATTGTGTCCCGATCTAGGATTGACAAGTACTGATGTCCTTGAATTTATAAGTTTGGGCTGCAAAATAAGATAAGAAATATGATTAATAATGGACTTAATAAAGGGAATAATAATATAAGTAATGAAAATAAATAATAAGAATGAAATAAAATAAATAAAGGAGAGAGATGGCTGCGAAATTGATGGAAGAGATGGATGATGTTGATGATGAAATGGCAATGGTGGTGATGTTGTATCTCAAACACGCCAAAGAGGAAACTATGCTATGAAGCACAATCCCGGTCTTCACAAACTTGCTTGAGGGGTGGTGATAGTGTCTTCAACCCACTAGATATCAATCTAGGAATTTAGGAATCAAGATGGAAGGAATGACGCCACAAGTATAGGAACTATACTTGTTTAATCAATAAAGTTCACAAAGAAATTTGAAGAGAAATAACTCACAAGAGTATATTTTATATAAGAGATGAGATAGGTACAAATGAAGGCAAGCCACTCTATTTATAGGAAATGAGAGGGCTTGGCCGAATGGTTACAAGTTGTTTCGGCTAGATACATGTTTCCAGGAAAATACATAATGCTTGAGATGAATGAATAAGTCCTTTGGGCTTGTGATGGTTCGGCTAATCGTTCATGAAAAGCCTTAATGATTCAGCTAAGGATGGGAAGACATCTCCCTTGGCCGAATGGGCATGCTTGTTCATCTTGGCGCCATTTTCTTCCCTTGGCCGAATGGTGGTGTGTCTCTTCATGTTTGGCGTCAAAGGCTCTCATGTGCATGGCATGTGATGTGGCCGAATAGGCATGGATCCTTTAGCTCATATCTCTTGGTGATTTAAGCTTCCAATAGGTGTGATCTCTTCATCCACGTGTTCCTTGTTGAAAAGGCATCTTCATGGGCAGCATCATTCTTAAAAGGTCACAATGTTTGGAAAGGTAACCGTTCATGTTTGAGCTACTTTGGGTGTGAATGAGCTGGTGGTGAGTTGGCCTTAGATGACTTGTAACATGGTGAACGTTTGGGCAGCTCCTTGTGAAAGGGTACCTCTTGAGGTGGCAACTATTCGTGAAAAGGTACGATTTCACAATTTTTGACTTAGGACATATTTGAAGCATCCTAAGTGGTGATGATGATGGTGCAATTCCCCAGCTGAAATGAGGTTATCTTGTAGCTCAAATCTTCAGCTCAATCCAGCTATGAGCTCACGGCCTCCAGACAACTTTTCACCAATTGTTCCTTGTGCTCTCCTAATCGATCCCATGTAAGTTTCTTTGCTGTTACATGCTCCATTTAGCTCCAATGCAGCTCCCAAGTGTTGGCCGAATGTGACTACATGCATAACATAAGAAAATAAACTAAGTATATAAACTTATATAATGTGTATGTTATAAAAATGTGACTATAGGTTATTTAATATTCAATATGTAACATATTAAACAACCTATTATCTAATGGTTCTTTCTCATTAAAAGATTTAAAAACATTAAGGCACTTATGAGAAAGTACTTCCCTGAATTGTTTTGCCTTTGCACGAGTGATAGGTCCTTTGGGCATAACTTCAGGATCCATTTGTGTAGTTATGATCACATCATAAACTACACCAATGACTACTTAACTACGGGTGGAATTTATTTTAACCATTTGATCTTTTTAATTTTATCAGTTATACCATATTTAAATGATGTCACTCAAGTCACCAACCAAAATTATATAATTATACATTTGGTCTTCACTATTAATATGTTTTATCAATCTGGCCCTAATTTCAATTTAATTAAAAAATAAATATTTCCATCATATGATGACACATGTTATAGATAATAGATGTCACAACACGCTGCACTAACTGATGAAAATATTTTTATTAATTTTAGTTTAATTAATTTAATAAATTTTCTCACCAATTAGATATTGACATGTGTCTCCATCTAGTTGAAGAGAAAGTAAATTAGAGAAGGATCGAACATAAACACATAGGGGCGTGGGCAAGGCGCTCTAACTACTGGACCAAATTAAATATTGTCTTGAATTATAACATCTTTTATATAATTTATATTACAAGTAATGGGAAAAGAATGAATAAAAGTGACAAAATGAGGACTTGAACCTAAGTTAGATGGGGAGTATGGAACATCAAAACCACTAAAACAAATATAACAACATTATATATATAAAAAAGCTCTAGTTGATACAAGATTTAAAATGAAAATTAGTTTAAGATGTTTATATTTTTAAACTAAATTTAATGTTTTTCTTTTCATATTTTTTTTAATTTCGTAGATATAGTTATTAACTTGAGTTTTTAACTTAAATAATAGTTTTAAAGTTTTATTAAGAAATAAAATATTTCATTTATATTTTGGTTAGTTTTTATTAGATTTTGTAGCTTGAAATATGCAATTTAAGTTATGATATTAACATGATTAAAATTGATTGTAGTTAAATGGAAAATAATTTGACATAATGTAAAAAATTAACCCCCAACGTGTAACACCCTAAACTTGAATACACCTAAAATGCTATAATGGGTTGTCAAGGCTACCACTAAAATTTAAAAAGTCTGTTTCTTTGTCATTTCAAAATATGATATGACTACCAAAAAAGACATTCATAATAATTACAAAAAAATTTCATAAATCAGAGTTTTGTGACACATAGATTAAATCAAATAATATAATCTCAGAGTTTACAAATCTACATACAAAAGTAAGAGTCCTGTGAATACATATGCCCACTAAAAGTAATGATATGGTACTCTATAAGGAATGCTGGAAATCTTACTACGACAGTGCTCCTCGAATGGCTCAATATACTAACCTATGAGTGGAAACATCTGAACGTTAAGCTTACAAAGTCCAGTAGTATAATCGCTAATATAGAGCAACTATTAATATTATAAACATAAGCATGATAGAAGACTTGGTAATAAGCAATAGGTACATGCATGACCATAATGAAGTACTACCTACTTAAGGTCCAACCATTCTATCAGTATAGTATGAGCCTCATGCTTCCCTTAGTTTTCTAATGAGGACCTTTCCATGAATATATATATATATATATATATATATTAGGTCGCTAACCACAATACTATACCACTATTCATGATAAGATGAAACACTCAGTCATCACATAAACACAATGATAGTATTTGGTCTCACATAATCATCATATACTAATCAAACAACAAGTAAGCATCATGATTTAGTTTATAATCACATTAGCATAATAGAATTCACTTTCTTCTAACTTACGACATACGTACACACATAAATAGACATCATTATGTAGTCTAGGGTCATTCTAGCATCACGTTACTCACACTCCTCTAACCAATGATGTGGAAACCTATTTTCGTTCGGGGTCATTTTAAAAAAATTCATATATTTTATAATATATATACAATAGTATATATATATATAGTACATATATTAGTTAATATATATAATATATATTTTAATATATATAGAGTAGTATATATATTATTTTAATATGCATATATATATATATATATATATATATATATATAATATTTTAATAATATATATATATATATATACATGTTATATTTGAAAAAATATATATATTATATATTATGAGACAAATGGCCCAAATAATGCATTTGGGAAATATTAATTCCCAAAATAATGACATTCCAGGATTATTTCCATATCTAGGGTGCTACAGTATCGAGCCAAAGTCTCCAAGATTACCTGGCGTCTTCAAGCCAACCATAAAGACTCCAAGATTATCTGGCGTCTTCAGGCAAAAAGGAAGACTCCAAGTTTACCTGGCGTCTTCAGTCCATGTAGAAGAATTTGGGAATACGCAACATCTTCATCTTTATTTCAACTGCAGGCCTGTATCTGAGCCAAAACTGTTGCATGGTGTGGACAATCTGGGCTCCGACAGTGGTGGAAGCAATGGAAGCAAATAAGAGATTGACAACCTCAATGTTTGTTCATGACTTCGATCAAATTGGAGATACTTGTTTTATCATCGCATGCATGTGTCGCAACGAAGGAGTAGAGCGAGAAACATTTACAGTTAATTTACGACAAAGATGGTGTGATTGTGGCCGCATTCAGGCATGGAGATATTCGTGTGCTCATGCAGTTGCTGCATGTATACATACTGGAATAAATTCATACACTTATGCTGATAAGTCAAATTTAGCCTTATACGCTCAAATTTTTGAATCGCAACCACTTTCACCAACACTCGTTAACATTAATATGTTTCACATATAAGTGTAAATATAATTTAAATGTTATTTTTAATTTACAACATAATGTCTATAATGTATATTTTATCTTTTCAAACTCACTTTTTAAAAATCCCAAATAATTAAATTTTAAACTGCACTTTTGTACAATACTTTTAAAAGTTCATTTCTACATCACTTATAAAAATCACTTTTCAAAAGCTATACCAAAATGATCCTAAATACATAATTGAGTGAGTAAAATTATAATTTGCTTCCAAATGTAAAGTTGAAAATAAAAAAAAAGCTAAAAATCATAGCTTTTGCAATTGAATTGAAATCACTGTTCCTTCGTATTTTTTTCATTTTACTCATTTGAGATTGATTTTGCGATCAAAACAAACTTTTAACTAAATGTTATATTAGAATATATTACTAAACGAACCCTAAATATTAGTCTAACTAAAGACATAATAATTATATAGATTAATTCAATGGTTAAACATTTGACCTCTTTTGTAAGGGTATTGGATTTGATTTGCCCTACTTACGTTTTGACATAATTTTAAGACGATGACATTATATAATTTTTAAAGGGTAGGTTTGACATGGCTTTTGAATAGTGTTTTAAAAGTAAAGTGTTGTTTAAAAGTGCAGTTAAAAATTTAACTGTTTGTGATTACTGTTAAAAAGTGAGTTTGAAAAGATAAAATGTTCATTATAGACATTATGTTCTAAATTAAAAATATAGGATTTAAATTATATTTATACTTATTAATACTATGATATATAAAAATATATCAACTTAAATTATAATAATATATATATATATAATTAAGATAAATCATTAATAATATTTTATAAATAAAATATTTTATTAAGAAAAAATATATTATCAATACTTTTTAACACGTGGATATAAAATTATTACAAAATAATAATTTAAATATTTGTTTTGACAAAAAGAATATTACAAAAAAATATACTAGTTCTTGCAAATTAAAGTGAATTTATTAAACTAGAAAGTATCTTTTCATTAATTCTATTTAGTAATGAGATGGCGTATTTAATTATTCAAATTCAACCACAATCACTCATTTAAAATTAAAAATAACATAATTTAAATGATATATTTTTCCTTTTAATCATTCAAAAATAAAATATATATATTATAAATAATTTCAAAAGAAATTGTTATTAAATATGAAATATATCAATTTAAATATACTAAAAAAATACATATGTATATATTCTTGATTCACTATTTTCATACTATTATTTTAGATAAACTACACATTTAGTACCTAAACCATCAGTTTTGGTATATTTTAGTATCTAAACTTTCAATGTTTTCAAAACCATACCTAACATTTAGTTTTAATTTCATTTTAGTACATGTTAAAAACTTAATGCATTTTGTCAACCCTAAATCAGGGATTAATTTTTTTAAAATTTTATTTCGAGGACTAAATTGAATTTCAATTAAAGTTCAGGGGCTAAAATGAATTTTTAATTAAAATTTAAACTCGAATAAGAAAGTAACCAAAGCTCAATGACCTATGGTAAAATTTAGCCATTTTCTATTTGTGTTGGTTTGAAACACCTCAAAATTCTACATCTTCCTATTTTTAAAAACCCCAAAACCCTTTCTCCCCCGCTTTACATTTTAGCAAGTTTAAGCCAAGAATTTCAATCGTCGTTCTACCGTCGACCGTTATTCCTTTTTTGAAACTACCCTCACCATCGTGTTCCTTACATTGTCTCGAGTCCACAGGTGTTAGTTTTACTGTCTCCGTCATTGGCGTATGGAGGGGTGAGCGATAATAAGTTTATGGCAAAGCGTAATAGGGCTCTCCACCATTCACTATTGTCAACCAAGTTAGGTAAGTGTCTTAAAACACTTTAAATTAATTTTTCTTATTTTTCTATAAATTTTTCAATGCTTTGTGATCATGCACGTGCCCCCATGCACCTTCGTTGCGCATGGAGATCGTCCACTGCCTAGTGGACCTTTAGGAAGCGGGTCGACCCGACCCAATCTAACATATCTGACTCGACCCGTTAACCTATCTAGCCCAAAAATCTACACCAGGACAACTAAATTGACCCATTTCTGAATTGGGCACAATAGAACTAGTTGAACCAGATCGAGTTGCGCCGAGTCGAGCCGTTGACCGTTAACCGTTGACCGACATTGACTTTTTTAGAAAAAGTCCCTCTTGACATTTTCGACATCCTAAGTCCGATTTTACGGCCTAGTTCTTCAAATTATGACCTGAAATCCTTGAATCTAGCTTTTTAAACTAAAAATGCTTAGTACTTTTTAGCATTTAAACTTATTTATTTTTGATTCGATTATAGAATTGATCTTAGATTATATTTTTATGAATGAACTCGTGAGTCCCCTGTTCGAGGGTCAACTAGATCTGATGCTTTTTTCTGGTAGATCAGTACAAACTACGTAGTTCGAGAGCTACTCATAGATCTATGAATAGTTGAATTGAAGTTTATTGTTTATTATGTTAGGATTTTAATACAGTTACTCTAATTCGCAGGATCTACCATTGTTGTTGATCGTGATAGTCAAACCCAAGATATGCTACCGTCCCATACTTCTCAGATCAGTACAAGTGTGTTCTTATGTAACACCCTAATTTAGGGGCTAAATTTTAGAAATTATAAAGTGGTGGATTTAATTGGTATTTTGGAAGAAAATTGAGGATTAAATTATAAAATCGTAAAGTTGGCAGACTATTTTAAGAAGTGCAGGAAGTTCAGTGGCTAAACTCATAGTTTACCCATTTTTCTTTTGGAATGAATTATAAACTCATTCCCATATGTTTTCTGCGCATATTTTCTAGTTTTCCCTTCTCCAACAACCCTCATTTCAACTTCGATCTACTCGCCGTCTGACCTCCGATCGACGAACCGAAACGACCATCGTGTTCATTGTCAACCGAGGAAAAAACCCCCTCAAACCTTTCATCGTGAATTGTCGTCGTTCGTCATTAATTTTAGTCGGAAGTATCATCGGTAATAACTCGATTTCAGTTGGTTTTTCATAGATTCACGATGATCCGATGATCAATTTTTGACACCTCCCGTACCATCGTGTTCCTTGCATCATTCCGAGTCCACCGGTGTTCTCTGTGTTTCCGTCGTCGTCGGCGCGTGGAGGTGTAAGGCAGTCAAAGTTTTCGACGTTTCGGAATCGAGCTCTCCGCCATTCAAAATTGTGAACTGAGATTTGTAAGTGCCTCAAAATGCCTTAAAATAATTTTTAGGAATTTTTCCGGGATTTTTCTGACACCGTATCACTGTCCACGCACCGTACGCGCCACCCCAGATAGTGGGCTTTGTCTGGTTGTAATTAATTTCTGTTTGGGTGCTATTTGTGTAAAATATGGGTGTTAGTTTCGTAAATATTAACAGAAGATGGCTAATTTTGTAATTAATTTCTGTTATGGTGATATTTGTGTAAAATGGTCGACTATTGACAGTTGACCGGTGTTGACCAGAACTTTGACCGGTGTTGACCGAGCATTACACGACCTTTGACTTTGACCGAGTATACCTATCCTAACGTTTTTTGACGTTCCAAATCCGATTCCGTAGTTCGTTTTTCAAAATTCAGACCCGAATGCCTCGAAATTACCAGTCAAACCCGTCGACTTTGATTTTGACTGAAAATTCAAAATTTTTGAAAAGTCACATTTTATATTTTCGACGTCCTCAATCCGAATCCGAAGTCCGTTTCACCAAAGTCTAACCCGGTAAGCTGTTTTTCACTGAATTATCATCCGATTCGATCTATTTTTCAGAATTAAGCTCCGTTTTGATGTAATTTCTATTGATATGGATCCGAGGAAACAGTAGAAGAGGATTTCAAGATCGAGGGCATTCGAATGGAATTTTAATTGTTGATTAGTATTGCACGAAAATCGAGGTAATACTTTACTACCTCTTTATGCTTTATGGAACATGTGAATATTGGTAAATGCATGAATAAGATAATATTGGTCTCATTTGGGTAGTTAATGAATTTCTACACTCGATCCGAACACAGTAGGAATTCGGTAACTGATTATGGTTCAGAGAACTTTTATAAGAAATTGATGAATTGTTAGAATTAAATTACAAGTTTATGATTAGTGATAAAGAAATCAGCCATGGATTTGTAACTTATATTTTATATCAACCAAGGTTAAATACTAAAGTTATTTGGATGATAAATTATGAGAATACTCTGGTTAGGTAAAATTATGAAAATACCCTTATGTTGTAAAATGACAAGAATTGTACCTGGAAGTTGATTAATAACTCTGAAAAGACTTATTGATCTGATAAAACTACAGATGTGTATAAGAAACGCTAGTTTTTCTTGGAAAATTTGGATAACCGGTTTTTAACCCCATGAGGGTTTGTGCAGGATCTAGAAGTCTATTAAGGAATCTTTTCAAGATCAGAGAATGTTTGGGAAAACAATTGATCATAGGATCTCTATATTATAAATATTTACGTTAAGAGTTAATACAAAAATTATCTGATTATGAAAATGCCCTTGAGAGGTAAAAAAATAGTCCAAGTTGACTCTGAATGAGAAGGTAACCTGAGAATTTGTACTTAAACTGATAAATTACTGATTTAATGGTTGAGATCCTACTTTTGTATGGAAAATTCCTAATAATTCGTTAGTAATGTCTGAAAAGACTTTTAACCTGGAAATCTCCGAGTTATGAGTAAATACATGAATAATAAATTATCGAGGGTGCTATTTTGTCAGAATTATTTGAAAGGATTGGAAAAGATGATACGTTTGAATTAAATGATAAGATCAGATGGAAAGAAATGATTTAAATACACTAGATCTGTAAAATGACTAGAATACCTAAAATGGAAATAACCCAAGAATATCACCAAGCTCAGGAATGATTGGATATCTTCGAGCTCAGTAAATGTTTTGGATTAATTAAGGAATCCAAGTAAATATGGGTATTGTATTACCATTAAAAGTTATGGATCACAAATTAAGTGAGTTGATCAACCTTAATGATATGTCAGTACCTGATCTGCACGGATATTACTTAAACGAGTGTTCATCTATTCAAGTTTGGCTCAATGATAATTTTTGGAAGTATTCAGCTCAGCTCAACTCTAGATCGCGTTAAGCACTAAGAATTGGATATTTGTTCAACAAATCAACCACGAAGACCGAATTGAACAGAAGCACAATATGTATCCAAAATTTAGAGACGTCCAAATTAATCTGGAAAACTCTGAAGTAACTGGAATGGATTTGTCTACCAAGTGAAATAAGTAACCTCGATGACTAAGAATTTAATAAGTGATTTGGATGAGTCTGGAAACATTAATGGACATACACGATGTACTATTCTTCTGGGTCATGAACTACAAATCAAGCACGTCAGCATTTCATGATATTGTGGAAGTGTGAAAATGAAATAAAAACATTGAAAGATCTATTAAGCGATGATTCCAAAGATGATCTTTGGACAAGAATTTTTGGTATTAAAGAATAAATACCCTGGAATGGTAATGGATTGATCAGTCGATAAGTATCAGTTATTGGAGTTGTTCAGCTCGAGTTGTTCGATATTCCGATAGATCGACACAAATCGTAAATGTTCTGAATCTTCGTTTCTTCCTTATCAGCTCAAGTTATATTCTGAATAACTGATGATTCTGTTAGTTATTGAACTATTCCTCTAGTGATTCTAAATTCTGACATTATATCGGTAAACTGAAGATCCTTGTTTCTTTGCACAATAAGATTATCCAGTATCTCTAAAGAATATCTGATAAATATTCTGATCCTCTAGTGTGTTCCACGTGTACTACATGATAGTTTTATATGTTTCAAATGAGTTTTAATGAAAGTATTGATTTACTGGTTTATGAACCATGACAACATGGTATATGATCTCTGATTACAGTTTTCATCAAAAAGTACGAATTGTACATGATTTATGAAATAATGGAATTTACTGGTATATGAATTTTGGTTACCTGAAATGTATTATCTGGTTTACTATTTTCACTGGAAAATATGAATTGTTAATGATTTATGGAATCATGGAATTTAGTAGGTGTGCAGGTAGGTGTAAGGTTATGTTGAACCTACACATTATGGAGTGTTGGTTGGAGGGAATAATATGATTTTTGATAAACGTTTTATGGGAGGGTGTTGTTGGAGGAAGTTATCATTAATGCAGGCTCCTCTGCTTTGTGCTCAGGGTAAGTCCTTACTTGGTGTGTAGGTGGGTGTATGGTTCTGGGGAACCTACACATTATGGAGAGTTTGGTTGGAGGGATTAATATGGTTTTTGAATAAAAATATGTTTTTAAACTACTACTGTTTAAAAAGAAAAAATTTGTATCTCTTCACTGGTTTTATGGGAACCCACTAGATAACCTATTCTGATCTCCTGAACCTAGAAATCCGAAATATTTTCATCTATATTGAAAACTCATTATCCGTTACTATCTGAAATATCAGTAGAATCTCCGATCTGCATGAAAATTCATAGATGTTCGGAACCAATAAGAAAATATGTTTATCTGTATCCGCACGTTCTTCAACATCACTTGGTAGTTCTGTATTACTGAGCTTTTCGAAGCTCACTCTATTACTCAACATTTCAGGTTAAAAGAATTGTATCAGTACAGCTATAAACATCAGTAAGGGAGTTCTTCCGGAGTTGCTTGCAGAGTATGGTACATGTGATTAGGGGGCATGTAGATTGTATTTTGTTTTATATCTAAGTTTGAAAAACCTATTTTATTTTTTGCATAATGATAAATCATTTTATGAGTTACATGTTTTGACAAAAGTTTTAAATTTTCCGCTATTTTTACAGTGGGTCACTCTAGTGGCCTAATGTGACACTTCAGATCGGATCGGGCTATCTGCATCGGTCTGAGGGGGTTACATCTTATATGTGTTATAGTTTTATTTTGAAATATTTGTCTGAATTGTTTTGAATTTATGATTTTATTTAAACATTATGAATGCATGATATATGTTTACCGTATACTTCTAAAATGATCTTTGGTTACCATATTTATGTATCTGATTCTTGTATATGGCATGTTTTAACGTTTTAATAAATTAAACTACTATTTTCACTCAAATACATGTGCATTTACTATCACTGGGGGTATGATTGGAGGATGTATCTCAAGTTTAGTCTATGACTTGTAAGACCTCACTGCATACTCCTCTGCTTCGTGCACATGGTATGTCCTTATCGAAGACCTTTATGTTATCAGTATGAGGTCCTTACTAGGTGTACATGTGGGTGTATGGTTCAGGGGAACCTACACATTCTGGTGTTCGAATAGAGGCAGTGTTTATGTTTTCAAAATCTATTTTATACATAACTTTTAGCTAAGTATTTTATCTATATGATTTTATATATCGCAAGAAGCACATTGGGTTTTTTAGCTCATTCTTTAAATTTTTAAGTTTTTAGATACTACTCGACAGTAACCTAGTAGACTTGGCAACAAGAGGATTGACTAATCTCCATTTTATATCATTGTATATTTTTTCCTTTTCTATTATATTTTGGTGACAAGTGTTAAACTACTACTTATGTATATGAATTACCGATATTTTTTTTGGACATATATATACAAACTCTGATGTTAGTATATATATATGTTTATCGTATGAACTTTACAATTATATATATATTTTTTTATTTTATTGTTATAAGTAATATTTTAACTAAAATAATGTGTCCACATAGATTTGATCCTAACATCTAGGTATGGTCTAGGGGTTACACTTGGTGGTATTAGAGCTTTCAATTTTAAACACCCATACTTTATATGAGTCCTAAATACTTTATTTTCAAAGATTTTTTGATCTGTTCAAATACACTGTCACCTTATATTATGAGTTGTAAATAAATACAAGATTTTTTATGTCAATCTAACTTAGGTTTAAATTCTTTCTATAGAGCCTTGTAGGTCGTTAAAGAAAGCACTAGATGATGTAGGCCAGGTCGTGGCTGTGGTCATGGACAATTGACACAACCTTCTATTTCTGTAGAGGACCCGTCGTTAGCTAAAGATCATTCTACTCTAGGTGTTCATACGTCTACTTCCCGAGAGGATATGGTTACTCTTGTGAGAGACCCTCTTATTTTGAGCATGAGTATTCTAAGTTGGATCAAAGTGCCATTGATAGAGCTATTTACCATATGTTTCATAGAGCAGCTAAAGCTCTGGCTAATATGTTTATTGTGGATATATCTATGCCTCTAGTGTCTGATGGAATAGTTCTATTTAAGGGCATTACTGGGGGACCTCTGAAGGATGTCGAGTACTAGTTCGATAATACCGAAAGGACTATAGATGAGATGGAGCTGAGACCCGAGTAGAAGTTGAAGGGAGCACTAGCTTTACTTAAGATAGAAGTATTAAAACGGTGACGTTCGATTTTCACGAGTGTACTAACAATAAAGGTAGGGACGAGTCTTCTAAGAGATGTGGTATGAGTCCTATGCATGCAGCGCCAGACACTCTGATAGTTCAAGCTTCTAATCAGGGTGGTTCCTCTAAAGTACAGTCGTTGGCCACTTGTGAGTGTTATGGGAGACGCTATTTTAGAGAGTGCAAAAATAAAATGGGTACTTGTTTCAGGTGTGTGTCTGACGACTATTTGTTGAGGGATTGTTCGGAGCCAGCTTCCACTGCTCAAGTGTCATTTCAGACTCTTGCTCATACACATAGTATAGTTCAAACTCCAGTTGGGGATCGTATTTATCCGAGAGAGGTTGGTCTACTAGTATATGTCGACCTTCTTATATTAGGGGTACAACTTGGACTGAGGCCAGACAACCTGGATTAGTTTATGCTATTAGACATCAACAGGATGAAGATGAGCCTGATATGATTGTAGGTACTTTTACTATTTATTCAGTTCCATAATTTGCTTTATTTAATTCTAGATCTACCCATTCATATGTATCATATTTTGTATATTGGGGTCTTAACATCCCGGTCAAAAATACTGAGAGTCATGTGACAGTTCAAAGTCACGTAAGTCAATCCATTGACTTGGACCGAATTTTTAGAGGGTGCCCTATAGAGATCTATGGGGAGATCTCTTGGTCAATTTAATAGAGTTTCCATTAGAATAGTTTGAATTGATTCTTGGCATGGATTGGCTGGATAAACATCGAGTTAATCTCGATTTTGAGACCAAGGGATTTGTTCTTAAGACTCTTGATGACAGGAAGATAGTGATGATCGAGGAACGTCATGAGTTTTTAACAAACATTGTGTATGCTTTGGTAGTTGAAAGGATTATCAGAAAGGGTTTTGAGGTATACCTCATTTATATTCAGATACCAGGGGTACTCGATCTGTCATATAATGAATACGTACCATTTAATAATTTCCTGATGTCTTTCCCGAGGAGTTGTCTGGTTTATCATTGAATAGAGAAGTTGAGTTTAAGATTAAAGTCTATTCATGTTCGACTCCAGTTTTGATGGATCCCTATTGTATGGCCCTTAAAATACATAAGGAACTGAAGGTCCAACTCCAGGATTTGTTTTATAGGGGATTCATTTATCCCAGTGTTTCATCGCGGGGTGCTCCAATTTTGTTTGTCAAGAACAAATACAGGAGATTGAGGATCTATATTGATTATCAGAAGCTGAACAAGCTCACTGTTAAAAATAAATATCCCCTACCCAGGATTGATGGCATGTTTGACAAGTTCAGAGGGTCTACTATCTTTTCAAAGACAAACTCGAGATCAAGCTATTACCAACTTAAGGTGAAATATTTTGATGTCCCAAAGACTACTTTCCATACTTAAATGGGTATTATGAGTTTTTAATGATGCCATTCGGGTTAACCAATGCCCCTGCTACCTTTATGGACCTAATGAAACTGATATTTTGACCTTATCTAGACTAGTTTATTTCCATGTTTATAGATGACATATTGGTGTATTTTTAGATTGAAGAAGAGCACGATGAGCATATTAGGATCGTTCTGTAGGTCTTGAGAGAGCATAAGTTGTTTGCCAAGTTGAGTACGTGTGAGTTATGGCTCAACGAGGTGGCTTTTCTGGGACATATTGTATTATTTGAGGGTATTCATGTAGATCCAAGTAAAGTGAAGGCTATTCTAAACCGGAAGTAACCCAAGAATGTCTCAGAGATTCGTATCTTCTTAGGCTTAACTGGTTATTATCTTCATTTCATCTAGGGTTTCTCCATCATTACAACTCATTTGACGAAATTATTGAGGAAGGATGTCATGTTTGTCTAGTCTGAGGCTCGACAGTCTAGCTTTGAGAAATTGAAGACAGTTCTGACCGAAGCCTCAGCGTTGGTTCAAGCTAAGTCAGAAAATGATCTTTCAGTTTACAATGATGCTTCTCACTCTAGAATAGGATGTGTTCTGATGTAGGATGAGAAGGTTGTAGCTTATATTTCTCGTCAGTTAAAGCTACATGAGCGCAATTACCCAACCCATGATCTGGAGTTAGCTGTAGTGGTCTTTTCTTTGAAGATATAGAGACACTATCTCTATAGACATAAGTGTTATATTTGTATCAACAATAAGAGTCTGAAGTATCTTCTCACTCAAAGGGAGTTGAATTTGAGGCAGTTTTTCTGGTTGGAGCTTCTTAAGGATTATGATTGTGAGATAGAGTATAATTCAGGTAAATCGAATGTGGTGGTTGATGTCTTGAGTTGTAAGACATTATATGATCTGATAGCCTTATTTGTTAAGTTGAGCTTATATGATGATGACAATCTATTAGTAGAGTTACATGTTAAGGCGACCTTATCCGAGAAGATTAGGGCTAAGCAGCTCCTAGATAGCTTCTTGTTTTCCACTACCAAGCAAGTTGAGCAGGGATCGAGTTTGAAGATTACTCTTGATTAGGATGCTACTTTTTTCTTTTATGGTCGTTATTGTTTTCCTAAGGATGGTAAGTTGAGACAGACCATTCTTTAGAAGGCTTATAACAACCTTTATGTTATACATCTTGGTGGGGACAAGATGTAAAAGAATATCAAGAAACACTACTATTGGGTTAGAATGAAGAAAGATATTTTTTATTATGTGGTGAGGTGCTTGAATTGTTAGTAGGTCAAGGAAAAATAACAATATCCATCTGGTCTATTAAATCTCATTATAATTCTATAGTGGAAATTAGAGCGCATCACGATGGACTTTGTGACTAGGTTACCTCTGACTCTTTCTGAAAAGGATTCTATCTGGGTGATTATTGATAGACTCACCAATTCTGCTCACTTTATTCCTGTTTGAGTTATTTATTTCCTAGATAAGATATCTAGGTTATATATCTCTGAGATTATCAGACTCCATGGTGTTCTGATGTCTACCATTTTGACCAAAATATGAGATTCACTTCTTGATTCGGGAAGGCTCTACATGAGGCTTTGGGTACTAGTTTGAATTTTAGTATAACTTTTCATCCTCAGGCTGATGGTAAGTCCGATAGAGTGATACAGATTCTGGAGGATATGCTATGAGTTTGTGTGATTAACTTCTGTGGTAGTTAGGAGGACTTCTTACAGTTAGTTGAGTTCGTTTATAACAACAACTACCAACCTGCATCCGCATGGAACCGTATGAGGCTCTATATGAACATAAATGTGGTACTCCTATCTGTTGGATTGAGTTACATGATAGGAGGAAGTTGGGTCCAGAGTTAGTCTAGGAGACTAAGGATACTATCAGATTGATCTGTGATTGCCCAAGAAAGACCTTTGATAGAAAGAAATCTTATGTTGACAAGAAGAGGAACGACATCGAGTTTGAGGATGGAGATCATATTTCTGAAGGCATCTCTCTAGAAGAAGGTGCTGAGATTTGGATGCAAGTATAAATTGAGTCTGAAATTTAGTGGACTTTACCTTATTCTAAAGAGAGTCACATGTGTTTCTTAACAGCTTGAGTTGCCTACTCAACTTAGTCACATCCATGACGTTTTCCATGTATCTATGTTGAGGCGGTATTGTCTGGATCTGAGTCATGTTATTCAAATTGAGGATGTAGAGTTGAAACCTAATTTGTCATATAAGGAGGAGCATGTTCAGATTTTGGACTAGGATGAGAGAGCTCTTGAGAACAAACATATCTTGATGATCAAAGTTCAGCAAAGTCACTGTGGTCCCATAGAGTCTATATGGGAGACGTTGGAGTCGGTGAAGGCTCAATTTTCGCATCTGTTAAGGCCAAGTAAATTTCGAGGATGAAATTTCTTGTAAGGAGGAAAGTTGTCATACCCTAAATATCTAATTTTATTCAATGGACTAAATTGGATTTTAGTTAAAGTTCAGAGACCAAAATGAATTTTCAATTAAAATTCAGACTAAAATCAAAAAGTAACCAAAGCCCGCAACCTATGGCAAAATTTAGCCATTTTCTATTTGTGTTGGGTTTAAAACACTCCAAAATATCTACATCTTTCCATTTCTGAAAACTATAAAACCTTTTTCTCCCTCATTTTCCATTTTTAGTAAGTTTTAGCCAAGAATTTCAATCGTCGTTCTGCCATCTATTGTTATTCCATTTTCAACACCGTACTCACCATCATGTTCCTTGTACCGTCCCGAGTGCACCGATGTTAGTTTTTTTGTCTTCATCATCGCTGTGTGGAGGGGTGAGCGATAATAAGTTTTCGGAGAAGCGTAATCGGACTCTCCACCATTCACTGTTGTGAACTGAGCTAGGAAAGTGCCTTAAAATGCTTTAAATTAATTTTTAGATTTTTTCATAAATTTTTCGATGCTCTGACGCCTTGCACACGTCCCCACACGCCATTTCTATGCGTGGGGATCGTCCACCGCATGGTGGACCTTCTAGAAATGGGTTAACCCAACTCGCTGACCTGATCCAACCCATCATCTGATCCGCTTCTAAAAGGTCCACTAGGAAATGAACAATCCCCACACGTAGCTTCAACATGTGGGGGTACGTGTGGGGCCTTGGAGTATCAAAATATTTATGAAAAATAATAAAAATTAATTTAAAACGTTTTAAGGCACTTACCTAGCTCGATTCACAATGATGAACGGTGGATAGCCCGATTACGCTTCACCAAAAACTTACTATCGCTCACCCCTCCACATGTCGACGATAGAGACATCAAAACTAACACCAGTGGACTCGATAAGATGCAAGGATCAGAATAGTGAGGGCAGTGTTAAAAATGGAATAATGGTCGACGACAGAACGACGATTGAAATTCTTGTCTTAAACTTGCTAAAAATGGAAAGTGAGGTAGAAAGGGTTTTGGGGTTTCTAGAAATAGAAAGATGCATATTTTTTGGGTGTTTTAAACCCGACACATATAGAAAATAGCTAAATTTTTCCATATGTCATTGGGTTTTGGTTACTTTCTTATTTTAGTCTGAACTTGAATTGAAAATTCATTTTGGTCCCTAAACTTTAACTAAAATTAAATTTAGTCACCAAAATAAAATTAAAAAAATAAGGCATAATTTGGGTGTAACACATTTAGTACCTAAACTATAAGTTTTGATCCGTTTTAGTACCTAAACTTTCATTTTTTTTCCCAAAATTTAACATTAAATTTTGAACAAAGGTGCTAAAATGAAACAAAAATTAAAGTTTTAAATGGTGTAATACTAAAATGAAACAAAAACTAAACTTTAGGTATGATTTTGAAACAACTGAAAGTTTAGGTACTAAAACGAACCAAAACTGATAGTTTATATACTAAACGTGTAATTTACCCTATTTTTTTAAAAATGTTAAAGAATTTGAGCATGAGTGTCAACATGACATGAGATTATTTCCTAAATTAGCTTATACATCTTTTCTAAAAATATCATTTTCCTTACTATTATAAGCATTAGGCTTTTATGAAAAATTATCCTTTCCAAATTAACTTTTTTTTTTACATAAATTAATCTTATAATTGAAAAGGAACTTAAGCATAAACTTAAAAAACTTGTATATCTTTTTGGATTGTGAGGAAGAATATTCCTCACGTTGAAAGGGGGAGAAGAAATGAGAAGTTTCTAATTTTCCTTCAATTATTATTATTATTATTATTATTTATACTATTTAGATCACATGCCAATAAACATGTGATGGAGATTTCATGTACGAATAAGAATCTATGAGCTAGGGTCTAATATTACTCTAAGGACTCCATTTCTGTTTATTTTTATTACAGTTCTAATACTTTTCGAACTATTCAATTTAGTTCTCATTTAAAAATTAAGGAATTACAAATATGCATAATAGTTTTGTTAGAGTATGCCCAAAGACCAATAATATGATGATTGTAATAATACTTTTATTTACCGATTTTATTGAATAAAGGCATTACCGCTATTATTTTCATTTATATATATGTGTTTAACATAAACTGGAAGATAATAAAGTCCATATAATGAAATAATTGTTATCATTAAAAGATCCCTAGTCAAGTATTATTATGGGCATGGACAATAATAATACGCTTAAGACTAACATGTTATTGATTGATGACAACGAGTTGTAATTGACATAGAGATGTCAGAATTGATACATGATTATATTGTTAGAGAACAATATATTGGACTGAACGACCATGAGCATATGTCTTGGATTATTATGTGACAGTCATAACATTGCTCATAGTGATGACTATATGTATGATCCTCAGACTTGAGATCAATTCTATCCCAACATTTATTGTTGTATGTTTTGATGCAGCTAAACAAGCTCCGTATTTGGTTGCTCTATAAAGACTGTTATTGAATATATCTCAATATATGTAGTGGGTGTGTATGATTAAGATAGGATTTGTCCTTCCTACATAATAGGAAATATATCACAGACCACTTAATTGAGTAAGACTAGAAATGCATGTCCATGCTCGAATAAGTTGATATGAGATATCATAAACTATTCGTTAATTACAGTCTACTCTAGATATCAAGAAACAATAGATGGTCTATATAAGTGTGACTATTCCAAGACTTGTGCCTATTCTAGATATAAAGGACATAAGGATATAATACATAAAAGAGTTAATCACCAAGATGATATGTCGAATCATATTTTCTTGTAACTTAGGTGACAATGATATATTGCTAGATGTCACTCATTGTATGTAATATTAGAATTGTTCCAATAATTACTGCTAACGTTACAAGAACCTACAAGGTCACACCCTAGGATTGAAACGAGCAAAGATGTACAATTTGTTGTACGTTACTAAAATATATATCTAGAGTTAATTAAATATATGTTTTAATAATCCCAAATATTTAATTTTAATTAATTAAATATAGATTTAATTAATTTGAAATAATATAATCCCTAATATTATTAGGGTAACTTGGATATAAAAGGATTATTAAATTTTAATTAATTAAATATAGATTTAATTAATTTGAAATAATAAAACCCTAACATGATTAGGGTAACTTGGCTATAAAAGGGTGTGTTAGGTCTAGCAGCCGCTTCAGAACACACACACAAAACCTTCATTCATTGTATTCATTACCAGTATTCACTGTTGTACTTGTTGTTTTTCAAGGAATCCGCTATAAGTATTTACATCCATTCCTCCCGATTTTAGTTTTTCGTACTTGGATCGCTGGTGAGACCGTCGAGTTTTGTTTCTGCTGTGCCATGGGGTGCGCCGATGGTCCCAACAGTGGCATCAGAGCCACTTGTACGATCTGAATTTGGGTTAAATTTTTTGTTGATGCTATATGTATGAGATGCATGTTTTAGTTTTATTTATTTTGGTAATTATGCTAAGATTATTGTTTGAATCGATAGCCGCAAAGATTAATATGTTAATTTGTTAATATGTTTTTCAATTAATTTGTTGTTGGATGATCTTTGGGAGTGCGATAGCAGATCGCGTTTGGAAGTGGAACAATGGTTGTTCCGATGCAGAAAACCTTCGAGATTGAAAATCCCAAAAGCATGATTCTGTTGATAATTGTTATCAAATCGTGAAGTTTTTCCATGGAAACAGAAGTATTATTTAAAAAAAAAAAATCCCCCCCGACCGTACCGCGACGGTGTTTGATATACATGGCTATAGCCCTTGTTCAATTTTATAATGGTTTATTTTGAAATACGATCTGCGAGCCGTGCCTTTCTATATCTCTGTTGTATTTATCTTCTCACTAACTCTCTCGTATGTAAAACATGTTTCTTTTAAAATTGTAAACCTATGAAGATTCACAAGGAGCAGAAGAATGGCGAGAAGATGCCTAGAGAATAGTCTTAGGTTTTAGGGTTCTTGGTTCTCCCATTGGCTTGGGATGGGCCACCTTAGTCATTATTTTGGGTTGTAACCATTGCATCTTATTAATTGCTATATTTATTATGTATGCAATGCATCAAATGATAAAATAAGAATAAATATTGATGAGATCAATAAGGGTCTCATATTAAAACGAACAATGATGAGATAATTACGCAAATCCCTTTTTATAATCTAAGTTAGCTTAACCGTCCAATATTTACCCTCGTTAAGGCTTTGATCGATATTGTGTGGGCTTTACCAAAGCATTGGCACATAAATCTATCTTGGTTAAACGTGAAGAAAAAGCAAGTGATATTCACCGATTGAAATATCGATAATAACTTAGCTAGGTTATTCTAATAGGATTAGAAACCTAGAGGTTAAATATTTGGATAAGTCATGAGATGACTTAAACAAAAGTTGTTCACCAAAATGAGGAGCTACATGAGATGTAACTAGTAAAGTGTTACTTACCTAAATAATCACTATCCTAAAAGAAAAGCCAAAGCTGATTTAGGAAATTGATGTATTATGGATCCTCACCCACTAGAAAAATTTTCGCTGAATTTTTCCGAAATTAAAACAAAGAGGGTTTTAAATTTTGAATAAAATAGTGGGAGTAATTTGTAAATAAAGTCCTATTTATAAATTTTAATTCGGTAAATTTACTTACCTTAATATTTCCATTGTTGTAGATTTAATGGAAAACAACACTTTATCATTGCGATGACTCCTTGAGAAGGATAAACTTAATGGCATAAACTTCCTTGACTGGTTTCGTAATTTGAGAATTGTTCTCAAATAGGAAAGGAATGAATATGTCATTGAGGAACTTGTTCCTGATGAACCGACAACTAATGCTTCAGAAGCTGACAAAGAAAAATTCAAGAAACATATGGATGATATGTTAGATGTCTAATGCTTCCCACCATGACTCCTGAGCTTCAGAAGCAACATGAGGACATGGTTGCATATGAGATGATTCAAAATCTCAAAGAAATATATAAAGGAAAGCACGTCAAGAGAGATATAAGACCTCTAAAGCTCTATTTCAATGTCAAGATGATGGGCTACATCCAAACATTGGAAAAGCTGGGATTTCCTCTTAAAGATGAATTAGCTACTGATGTTATCCTGCAATCGTTGCCAGATAGCTTTAGCCAATTTGTCCTTAATTTCAACATGAATGAAATTAACAAGATTTTTCCACAGTTACTTGGCATGTTATGAACTACTGAAAGTAACATGAAAACGGTTGGACCTAAGCCCATTCTGATGGTCTACAAGGAAAAATGAAAGGGAAAGAAAAAGGTAGTGGCAAAGTCTAAGGCAATGTTAAGACAAAACCAAAAGGGAAAAATGCATTGAAACCCAAAGGGGGTGTTAGCAAAGAAGGAAAATGTTTCCATTGCAATAAGACCGGACACTGGAAGAGAAACTGCTTGTTTACCTTGAAGATGTCAAGAAGGCAAAAGCAAACGGAACGTTTGTTTCAGGTATTTATAATATTGATGTTAATTTGTCAACATCTACTTATTGGGTATTAGATACCAGTTGTAGTTCTCATATTTGTAATTCTGTATAGGGACTACAAAAGAGAAGGAATCTGGCTAAAGGAGACGTGGACCTACGAGTGGGAAATGGAGCAAGAGTTGCTGCATTATCTATAGGGACATGTGTTTTATCTTTGCCTAGTGAACTTGATTTAAATTTAGAGGATTGTTATTATGTGCCTAGTTTGACTAAGAACATTATTTCTATTTCTTGTTTGGACAAGATTGGCTTTGAGATTATTATTAAGAATAATTGTTGTTCTTTTTATCTCGATAGTGTTTTTTATGGTTCGACACAATTGGTTAATGGTCTCTATATTTTGGATCAAGATAACACCATTTAAAACATAAATACTAAGAGATAAAAAACAAATGAATCGAATCAAACTTGTCTTTGGCATTGTCGTTTAGGCCATATAAGTGAGAAACGCATATCAAAACTCTATAAAGATGGATTCTTAGATTCATTTATTTTCGAACAATATGATGTATGCAAATCTTGCTTATTGGGAAAAATGACTAAAGCTCCTTTTAATAGTAAAGGTGAGCAAGAAAGTGATTTATTGGGGTTAATACATAGTGAAGTATGTGGACCAATGAATACACAAGCCAGAGGTGGATTCCATTACTTCATTACTTTTACAGATGACTTCAGTTGGTATGGGTATATTTATCTTATGCGTCATAAATCTGAAGCCCTTGAAAAGTTTAAGGAATTTAAAAATGAAGTAAAAAATCAACTAGGAAAGAGTATTAAGGCACTTCGATCAGATCGAGGTGGAGAATACTTAAGCATAGAGTTTGATGAACTCCTAAAAGAATGTGGGATTGTCTCACAGCTTACACCACCTGGTACACCACAGTGGAATGGAGTTTCTGAAAGAATGAATTGAACACTGTTAGACATGGTTCGATCGATGATGAGTCATAGTGATCTTCCGACTTCTTTTTGGGGACATGCACTTGAAACAGCCGCTTTCACACTAAATCGTGTTCCATCTAAATCGGTTCAAACACTACAACAAATTTACCTATTTGTGGCATCTAAAATATTGTCACTAAAACTTATATTTATGTTACTATTTGTATTTTGTGACGTAAAAATTGACGTCACGGCGAACGTCACCCTAGGTGTGTCACTAAATGTCAAATGTGACGATTTATATATTTTCGTCACGTATTACTAAATATATAGTGACATTAATGAATAACGTCATATTATAATTTATATTCAATGACAATCAATTATGTCATGAAATTATATAAAATATTGTCATTATTTATTTATATCGTCACCAATAATATAGTAATTTTATTCTATAACTAACAAAAATAAAATCGTCATAATTTTTTATTAAAAATTTTAAAAAATTATATAAATTAATATTTTTATAAATTACATTTAAGGACAAAGATTTTTATAAACTACAATAATGGGAAAATATTTTTATAAATTATAATAGAATATAAATCTTCTTATAAATTACAATAAAGGACAAATATTTTTATAATTTAAAATAGAGAACAAATCTTTTTATAAATTATAATAATGACATATACTTTTTACAAATTACAATAACAACTCATATCTTTACATATTACAATAACAACCTGTATTTTTACAATCACTACATTTTGATCCCTTATGTGTAGAATGCCAAAAACCAGCCCACATATCTTAACCTCGGTCGTCGCCACTTCATCTCGGTTACCATTCTAAAATCTTGTACATACAAAAAAAAATTAACTAGAAGCAAAACATATTAATGAATTATCTTTATTAAATTTAATTAAAGTAATGCATTAAAAAGAAATAATATTATATATTTTAGCATTGCATAATGACCATAAAATAATAAAAATATTATTGGTTCAAATAATATAACATACCTCCAACTCCAATCCCAAGTTCCATCAATCATTGAGAGTCTCGCTGCTTTTATTTACAATGTGTCTGACAAAATTATCAAAATATTATGGTTATAATTCCAACCAATAAACTTTTCTTAACTCAACCAAAATATTGAAGAAAAAGAAATAAAATTTATAAAAAGTTAAACGAAACGCATTTATATGCAACAACATCCGATATACAACACGACACAAAGACAACAACAATTCTTCAGATTTCACTATACTGACCACTTTTTCCACGGTTAGAATTAGTTCCATGGGGGAGATGATGGTGGTTTTGAAGGAAAATAACAAAAGAAAAAAGAAACAATTAAGAGAAAAGCATATGCCATTGTAAATTAAAAAAAGCCAAGTTTTTTATTGATGAATTCTATCAAAATCTTGTCGAAAGTGAACTCAAATCTAAAAAAATAAATAATGGAAAATAGAAAAACTATGCATAAATTTTTTTAAAACACATGAAAAACCCATAAAATAAATTACCATGGTCTCAAAAAAGGGAGGATAATGAAGAAACAAGGAAATGAAAGAAGAAAATAGGAGTAGAGATGAAGAGAAAAATGGAAAAGGGGAAAAAAGAAAGAAAGAAAGCAACATACCTTGAACTGCAGAAACAAATGAAGAAGTTAGGGGGGAAAACCCTAAATAACATATAAATAGGGAGTAGCATTTTCTGAAATAAATTTATATTTAACTTAAAGTAAATGTGCTATGATTTAAATTTGATATTATTGTTATTTTATTTAAATGAATTTTATATTATCTTTGTATCTCTTATCAATTATATGTTTATTGTATAGTTTAAATTTAAAAAATATGTATATATCAATATTTTTAAATAAAGTATTTTACCTAATTTTTAAATAAATAAAATCATTTTCAGTAAGATTTAATTTTAGAGATCATTGTCTATTAAAAAAGTAAAGGTTATTGTCGAACTTTTGATAAGATTTTTAATAATAACTTATTGTATAAAGTAATTTATAATTTTTTAACAAGTATATTATCAAAAATTACCGTAAGATTTTTGTTAAAATTTTTGTGTTAAAAATTGGTTACTTTAATACAAATTTGTGTTAGTTTAATAAAAAGAGAAAATTTTCAATATGTTTATTAATATTAGCATATATGTGAGTAAATAAAAAAATTTAATAAATGGACACAAGTAAAAAAAGAGACATTTTTTATGAATGAGAATTAAATGAATGATTTAGTTTTTTTATATAAAAAATTACACTAAGGTGACTGGTCAAGCTCAACACGTACATGATCAATGTCAAGATCTATAGATGACCAGATCAAATACTCTAATTTTTTTAAATAAATAAAAATGAATAATATTATAATATTTTTAATTAGTCACAATAAGATATAAAAAAAATCTTGGCGCAAAACATTAAGTGACATAATTTCATGACGTCATTTAAAATCGTCATATAAAAAATAGAGATAACAATAAGTGACAAATAATTAATTTTACCATGCTAAATTTTTTTTGTGAAAATAATAAAACGTCACTTTTAATGTCTTCTAAATTATGATGAATCAAAATTGTCACGAATAAAACTAATTAGTGATAAATGTGCAATGCCACTAATTCAGAAAGAATTGTCATTATAATAAATCGTCACTAATACCTTTTTTCATTTTAGACAATTCTACAACGTCATCATTTTATCTAAATGTCATTAAAAGTTTTCTCACCAAATTTTTTAGAGGGTAGATTTTGGCGCCAAACATATAGTGACGAAAATCAATGATTATTTTTAAAATTGTCATAAAAGATATAACATTAATCACTAAATATGACAAAAAGAAAAAAGCGTCACATTATAGTATATATTGTGACGTTATATGCATCGTCACATAAAAAATTCGTCATAAATTGATAAATTTGTTGTAGTGAAAAGACACCATACGAGATATAGACTGGGAAACGTCCTAGTATGTCTTTTATGAAGATTTGGGGTTGTGAAGCTTATGTAAAACATCAGATGTCTACAAAGCTCGAACCAAAATCTCATAAGTGTATATTTGTTGGATATCCGAAAGAAACTAAAAGATATTATTTCTTCAACCCTAACGAGAACAAAGTGTTTTTTGCCGAACAAGAGTTTTTCTCGAAAGAGAATTTCTCTCAAAGAAAGGGAAGGGTAGAAATATTGAACTTGGAGAAGTTCAAGAGCAACAAATAAATGAACCTAAAGTTGAACATGTTTCACAAGTTGTTGAGGAGCATTCAACGGATTTAGAAACACAATCACTGCGTAGATCCACAAGAGAACATCATGCACTTGAGAGATTTGGATTTCTCGTTATGACACACGAAGATGTTCTTCTTATGGATCAAGATGAGCCCAAGACTTATCAAGAGACAGTATCTAGCCCAGACTCTGAGAAATGGCTTGAAGCCATGAGATCTGAGATGTATTCCATGTCAGTAAACCAAGTATGGACTTTGGTTGAACCACCTGAAGTGGTCAAACCTATAGGGTGTAAATGGGTTTTCAAGAAGAAAACCGACATAGATGGTAATGTACAAACATACAAGGGTCGATTAATCTCTAAAGGTTTTCGACAAGTTCACGGTGTAGACTATGACGAAACATTCTCCCCTGTAGCTATGTTTAAGTCCATCCGAATTCTGCTCGCAATAGTTATATTCCATGATTATGAAATTTGGAAAATGGATGTCAAAATCGCCTTCCTTAATGGAAAACTTGAAGAGGATGTGTATATGACACAACCATAAGGTTTTGTCTTTCCAAGAAAGACTGGAAAGGTTTGTAAGCTACAAAGGTCTATTTATGGACTAAAGCATGCTTCTCGAAGCTTGAATCTTCGTTTCAATGATGCAATCAAAGAGTTTGGTTTTATCAGAAATGAATATGAGCCTTGTGTTTATAAAAAGGCTAGTGGGAGCATTGTTTCTTTCCTAATCTTATATGTAGACGACATACTCATCATAGGAAATGATATACCTACTTTACAATCTGTTAAGACTTGGTTAAGTAGTTGTTTTTCTATTAAAGATTTAAGTGAGGCAACGTATATCTTAAGAGTTAAGATCTATAGAGATAGATCAAGACGACTTCTAGGTCTGAGTCAAAGTACATATATAGACAAAGTGCTGAAAAGGTTCAGTATTGAAGAATCCAAGAAAGGATTTTTGCCTATGAGACATGGCATTTCTCTTTCTAAGGAAATGTGTCCTTCAACCCCACTAGAAAGAGAACGGATGAATAAGATTCCAAATGCTTCGGCTATTGGTTCTATAATGTATGCCATGATATGTACTCGACCAGATGTATCGTATGCTCTAAGCATGACGAGTCAGTATCAAACAAACCCTGGTGAAAATCACTGGGTTGCGGTTAAAATTTTCTTTAAGTACTTAAAAAGAACTAAGGATAAATTTCTTGTCTATGGAGGGGAAGAAGAGCTTAGTATAAAAGGTTATACTGATGTCAGCTTCTAAACTGACAAGGATGACTCACGATTGCAATCGGGTTTTGTGTTTTGTCTTAATGGAGGTGCTGTGAGCTGGAAAAGTTCGAAGCAAGACACATTAGCTGATTCTACAACAGAGGTTGAATACATTGCAGTCAGTGAAGTAGTAAAAGAAGTTGTTTGGATCAAGAAGTTCATATCAGAATTAGGGGTTGTTCCCAGCATATCAGATGTTGTAGAACTCTGTTGTGACAATAATGGAGCCATTGCACAAGCAAAGGAACTCAGATCTTATCAACGATCCAAACATATTCTTAGGCGCTTTCATCTCATTCGAGAGATCATTGATCGGGGAGATGTGGAAATATGTAGAATACACACGGATGACAACATTGTTGATCCCTTGATGAAACATCTTACACAGCAAAGGCATGATCGTCACACTGAGTCACTCGGTATTAAATATGTGAGTGATTGGTCTTAGTGCTAGTGGGAGATTGTTAGAGTATGCCCAAAGACCAATCATATGATGATTGTAATAATACTTTTATTTACCGATTTTATTGAATAAAGTCATTGCCACTATCATTTTCATTTATATTTATGTGTTTAACATAAACTGGAAGATAATAAAGTCCATATAATGATTATATTGTTAGAGAACAATGTATTGGATTGACCGACCATGAGCATATGTCTAGGATTATTATGTGTCAGTCATAACATTGCTCATGGTGATGACTATATGTATGATCCTCAGACTTGAGATCAATATTATCCTAACATATATTGTTGTATGTTTTGATGCAACTAAACAAGCTCCGTAATTGGTTGTTCTATAAAGACTGTTATTGAATATATCTCAATATATGTAGTGGGTGTGTATGATTAAGATAGGATTTGTCCTTCCTACATAATAGGAAATATATCATAGGCCACTTGATTAAGTAAGACTAGAAATGCATGGCCATGCTCGAATAAGTTAATATGAGATATCATAAACTATTCGTTAATTACAGTCTACTCTAGATATCAAGAAACAATAGATGGGTTATACAAGTGTGACTATTCCAAGACTTGTGCCTATTCTAGATATAAAAGACATAAGGATGTAATACATAAAAGAGTTAATCACCAAGATGATATGTCGAATCATATTTTCTTGTAACTTAGGTGACAATGATATATTGCTAGATGTCACTCATTGTATATAATATTAGAATTGTTATAATAATTACTGCTAACGTTACAAGAACCTACAAGGTCACACCCTAGTATTAAAACGAGCAAAGATGTACAATTTGTTGTACGTTACTAAAATATATATCTAGAGTTAATTAAATATATGTTTTAATAATCCCGAATATTTAATTCAATTAATTAAATATAGATTTAATTAATTTGAAATAATAAAATTCCTAATATGATTAGGGTAACTTGGATATAAAAGGATTATTAAATTCTAATTAATTAAATATAAATTTAATTAATTTGAAATAATAAAACCCTAATATGATTATGGTAACTTGGCTATAAAAGGGTGTGTTAGGTCTAGCAGCCGTTTCAGAACACACGCACAAAACCTTCAGCCGTTTTTATCTCAAAACTGTTTTGGGCAAGAAAAATATTGCTCTCAATCGGGTGAACTGAGTAGAGGCCGAGACGTGATTTCATGGAGGCTTACGATTCGAACCGATCTACACCACCAGTATTCACTGTTGTCTTTGCTGTTTTTCAAGGAACCCGCTGTAAGTATTCGCATCCCTTCCTCCCGATTTCAGTTTTTCGTACTTGGATCGCTGGTGAGACCGTCGAGTTTTGTTTCCGCTGCGTCATGAGATGCGTCGACAGTCCAACAAGTTTTGCATCAACTAAATAATTATAATAGAAGATACAATTACTTTTTATATTAATTTTTTATCGTATAATTTGCTTGATTGAATTTGTACAATGTTATAAAAACTAAACCAGAATAAAATTGATCAAATCATTGATTCCATATGATTTAATAAATATATATATATATATATATATATAATTTTTAACCATCTCAAAATAATCTTATATAAAAATATGATTTATCATTGTTTAGATCTTTAATTTTTAATTTAATCGATTCAATTGATTGATTTAGTTTTTTTATATTTGGTTTGGGCCCCATGGAATATTGCTGGTAGACAACGTGTTGCTGTATTTTGGCTTTACTTGGCTGGTGGAGACGTATGCATTTTTCAATTGGGGGCTTAAAAAGCGAAGCAGAATTTTGGTCCATTAAAGCTTGAGGGATCGAATTTATAGTTTTCATAAACTAGCGCGTGCACTATTTCTATGCCCATTAGCTTTAGACGCACCGACACCATGAATGGACGGTCTTTAACCTGCAAATTGCATCACAAGCATTTCATTATTTAATAAAGATTAACCACCAAATTGGTAAATTCACAATAATAATACTCATTTAAATGAATCATGTAAACCCCTCAGAATAATACGGGTAACCTGATTGAATCTGATGTGTTACATTAAGACAACCGAAGCGATCCACACTAAAACAATGAAAAAAATTAAAATTTTAACAGATCAAATTAAAACTATAAAAGAATTTCATAAATAAAAATATAAGTTCATAAATTGTTGAGACGTTAAAAACAAAATTCAGTAATACATAATATTAAAATAAGTTTAAGTCACTTATACAAAAACAAAATTCAATAATACATATAATACATGTCCCATAATTACAATTGTATCGTAGTCTACAAGTGGAGCCGAAAGAACTCTCATTACTGAAGTCGATAGTTGTACATGATTGAATCTTTTTAACATAAAATGGTAAGTAACACAGTGAGCTTTGAGAAAGCTCAGTAATACATAACCACATGATTATACTAAAGGACAAGTAGATATATGGTAAAACATAAAACTTTCTTAGTGATCCATGCATATATATGTTCTAGTGATGAGTTGAGGTTTCTTAAAATTAAATCCTCATGCAACAGTCAGGAAACTTACAGTCTAAAAGAAAAATTCAGAGAAACAGATTCAAGAAATTGAATTAGGGATTCAAATGTCTAACAACAAAACTACAGAAAAATGTACATATAGTTAAAAAAATAATTTATTTTAGTAAAACAAATTTTAAAATTTCATTAATACCCTCCAATTGAACACCGATATTTAGTTCTCCAAAAAATGTATCCATAAGGACTTGCCCTATATCCGTTGGGTATAAGAGCAAACCTAAAGGAGTACCTTAGGCCATAAGGACTTACCTTAGCCGAAGCGTAGGAGCCCGCCTAAGGGGATGCCTCGGGCCCATAAGGACTTTCCCTATGCACAAATAATAGAAGTCATCCCAAAGGATGCCTTAGGATTCATAAGTTTCACTTAAGCTCATTGGGCCTAAGAGCCTACCCAAGGGTCGCCTTAAGTCTATAAGAAAATACCAACTTTGATCAGAGTTAAACATGCAGACTCCAAAATAGATCCCAAAAAGTACTCGAATAAAAATCAATTTTCAGGCGATCATCATTAATATCAAGAGACATGAATTAAATATATTTTTGCATAAGGAAACAAATATCAGAGGTCATATTTTCTTTTTAGATAACAAAGTCATACTTTTAAATCAGAGAAAGCAATCACCATTTCAAATCAGGGAAATACCCAAATATATATGAAACACACTAGAGGGTCTAACTTATTCTTTGGAGGTACTTGGTAATTACCATGAAGGAAACAAATAATTTCAGATAGTATTGAACTTATTTTTAAAAATGAGATACATATTAAAAGGGATTCGATATCTAACATGTCCAATCAAGTTTTCGAAATTAAGTACCGTGGGATCATTTAGGATTAGGATATATCTGAATGTATTTAGGAGTCTTTACATCATAAATATTTAAGATTCAAATATAACAAAAATTGTTCTATTATTCAAGCTATCAAGGACATTTTAAACATTTTGATTCCTGAAGAATTCTTAGTAAATTAACCCAATAGGTGTAAAATGATTATTTGCAGTGTTCAAGATTTATATCAAATTATCAAGATTTCGAGTAAAATTGAACTAAATAGATCCCAACACTATGTTATTTGCCAATCATATGGACCAAGATACTTCATGAATATTCACTTTTTAATACTAATTGTATTATATAGTTGAACTAATCACCTTCAAAATCATCAATGAACGGATCTTGAGAAGATGAACAAGTGTTCCAGTGGTATTTATTTTATTTATATACTACAATAGTATCAAGAATAGTTGACATGCTTGGGGTTGTGTTCATAACCTTTAGGGGCAATACAACATTTCAGTTTATCGGTCTTCAGAATTCATATAAGGGCATTCACTTATTCCAAATTATGAGGGTATTTTAGTCATTTTATTCAATCTAATCGTATGCATTATATCCAATAATTTAGTTTTAAGTTATTTGTTCAACAAATAAAAAATTATAAGTATTTTACTCTATCAAAGGTTAGAAACTGATTAATAATTGTTTTTAAACATGTGAGAGATTTAACAGTGAATCAGTAAGTTTATTAGGTTGAATACGAGTTCTCAGGTCCATTCCACTATCAAAGTCAATTCATGTCTCTTTTTACATTTTAAGAACATTTTCGTAAATTTTTACCCAAGTATTTTTTTTCCTTAATACTTTTATCAATAATAATTAAAAAAAAATTTAATATTTTTGATGTTAAATCCTTCATTAATTAATCACTAATCTTGGAATCATTTCGTATGTGTCTTCTAATTTCTTATATGATTCAATCGAGTCTTAATAAATTTGCTATCCTATTATCATATTTAGTACAAGTTTAATAATAATCATCAAAATTTACATGAATAATCATTTCAATCATGCATTAACTAGTTACCAACTTGTAGTACCATAAATCATGCATAGGGTAGTTACTATCTCGCTTTTCAATTACATCAGTCGGTCATTTAAAATCCATTCGATCATTCTCAAACTTGAATTTGACACCCTAAAGTATCTCAGATACATGGCAAAATAAATTACATCAGAAACAAAACTTAATCATGGAAATCAAATCATATCAAAATGTAAAATGCTGAAAATAGCTTACCAGTTCGAATTTAGAAAAAAAAACTTCAAAAATATACTTGTTACATAAAAAAAAGACCCGGTCAACGGAAATTAACGGTGGTCAACAAGGTGGCTCGACTCAGCTCACGGCTCAATCGGTCAACTTAGCTTGTTTTGTGACTTGGCTCACACGGTTGCTCGGTACGCAACTCGACTTATGAAGTCGGCTCAGCTTGCTTCACGGATTAGTTCAGGCAGCTCGATCTAGACTGGCCCAAACCAGTTCAAACCGATTTCTAGAAGTCCCCAAACAAAAAAACCCATGTGTAGGGAGTGGGGCGTGGGGCACGTACGATGGAGCTGGTTGCCGAAATTCCATAAAAAAAAATTTAAAATTTCTAACCAAGGGCTTGAGAGTCGCGGTGTTATTTCACAATAGAGAGCATCATAGGGATGTTTTCTGAATGGCCAAAACTTCCTTCGCTTCACCTCCATACACGCTAGCGATGATGACAATTCTGAGGACACACGTCGAATCAAAAAATGACGGCTGGTCAGGGATGAAACAATGATACAAATTTCTTAGGAAAAAAATTCAGAAAGGAAAGAAAGGAAGAGAGAATGAATGCTCCAAACAAGTTAGGGTTAAAAAATTTCCTTTTTACTTAAGAAAGGTAAAAATACCCTTCAAGTCCTCAAATTTTCTCATACTACGAATTTAATTCAATATTTTAGTGAAATGACAAGTTAGTCCATGTATTAAAAAATTAGAATTTTTTTATCCAAAATCAGGGTGTGATAACTCTCCCCTCATTACAAGAAATTTCGTTCTCAAAATTACTTGAATAAAAAAAGATGCAAAAATTGAGTTCATTACTTCTCTAGGTTACTTCAACAAGGGCTTGATTAACATATTGAAACTTAATCATCAGAATGTATGTACTCGTTAGAACTATCTCATATTATAATCCAGAATCTGAGTAGACTTTTCCTCGTGTAAATAATCAGACCTCAACTGAATATCCTTAATAAAAAATATAAATGGGTTAGAATGGTTTTATCCATAGACAGATAAAAGACATATAGATTGCATTAAGGTTTTAGAGTCAACTAATTGTGATAAACTACTGATCTTATTATCTTAAATATTCATATAGTTCAAAGAATTCATGACTTGGTCTATTTTTTACGCTCAATCTCAATACTTTATTCCACAAAGATACTCGTATAAAATCTGATCTTCAACACTCGACATCGATGCCATAATCCTTCATATTAACATAAGATTCTTGATTGTTAGAAGTCTCACTTCATTAGCAACATCCATGCATAACAATTTCTTTCAATCATAACTGAAAGACTTCAAAATTTACACTTTCACCATTTACACGAACACTGACTATCCAATTTCTATGTTGATTTCTAATGTCCTTGACATGGTCAACAAATTACTCCACAACCAACTTCCACCATAACACTTCCAAGCATGATTATTATTATTGGATAAACTATTTCTTTATGATGTCCTATATATGCAACTTGATATTGACGATACAATCTTTCACTGATAAATAATTTATCGATCATATCATTGACGTATGCGACTCAACACTTATTGGTATCTAACTTATAAAATTAGTTTGAGAACAATTCTATAATTTCTCTAATTCGATTCACCGATGCAGAACTTAAGGGGAAATCACCTTGTTCAAGCGTGGACAATTGATTTTGCTCTATAATCCATTTGGGTAGTAGTTCTAAATCTCAAAAATTTTCTTTAAGACTTCTAGGAGGTTTAATATGAAATATTTCTTGAATTCTTCATACTTTAACATCATCCACAACCAAATATTTATTCATAATCTGAAACAAATCTTTAATTTCATAAGCATCAGGTATCTCCAGCACTTTATCTAAATTTGAACTCAACACGTCAATGTATAACTCTTCAGCGGTTTGTAACACTATGCTTCTCATCGGTTCATGATCACTATCAAACCATTAAAACTTGAACTAATAGATATAAAATTTCCAGAATGCATCCAGCATATGCATATCTCATCCGATTAAAAACTAACTTCGATATTTTCAACTGTTACACTGTATCCCATAATATGATTTCGAAGTTTCATTTATTACGTTTGAGTACAGACTTATAATCACATAGAGTTTGAGGTAACATAACTTAAATTTTAAGTCGATAATTGGGTTAGAATTATTGAACAAGTAACTTTCACGTTACTATCGAAGCGCTTTATAATATGAACAAATGTTGATCATATTCCTTTTATGTACTGGTTTTGCGCTAACAAACAAAAACCTAAATACACTAATTACAGAAAGATGACACAATATTAGAGTTCTGGATCAGAAAAATATGGTTATAATATGTACTGACCAGACACCCTATGGCAATCGATCAACAGATCTACCCAGAAGACTTGACTAAACCTAATATCACTCAATGTAATACCCTTACACCAATACATTTGAGCTAATCCAATATGATGTATCATATTAGGGTCATCGGAGCAACCTACAATAAAATGATGGGAAAATTAAAATTTTAATAGATTAAATTAAAACTATAAAATAATTTCATAAACAAAAACATAAGTTCATGAATTTTTCAGGCGTTAGAAACAATATTCAATAGTACATAATATCAAAATAAGTTTCAGACACTGATATAAAAACAAAATATGCCCTACATGCCCCCTAATAACACTTGTACTATACTCAACAAGTGATACCGAAAGAACTCCCATTATTGAAGTTGGTAATTGTACATGATGGAATCTTTTTAACCTAAAAACTTAATTAATAGAGTGAACTTTATCTAGTGTGTTCCAAAAAAATTAGAGAAAAATATACATATAGTTTAAAAACAAAATATTTGTTTTTGTAAAAAAAATTAAAATTCCATTAATACCCTCAAATCAAACATCGATATACAATTCCCATAAGGACTTACTTACCCTTATACCCAATGGGTATTGGAGCCAATCTAAATGGGTGCCTCAAGTCCATAAAGACATACCCTATACAAAGCAGATAAGTTATATTATGGGGATGTCTTAGGGTCATAAGGTCTTACCCTAGGTCCCTTGGGCCTAAGAGCCTACCCAAGGGTTACCTTAAGTCTATAAGGAATTATTAACTTGATCGAAACTGAACCCACTAGATCAATTTTCAGACAGTCAACAGTAATATCAAGAATCATGAATCAAATATATTTTTGTATTATGAAACAGAAATCAGAGATCATATTCATTTTAGATAATAGAATTATACTTTTAAATAAGAGAAATAATCACAATTTTAAATCGAGGAAAATACCCAAATGCATATGGAACACACTAGAAGGTCTAAGTTTGTAACACCCCTAACCCGTATCCTACCTTGATCCGAGTCTGAGGTGTCACATTGACTTTTCAACCATGTACATTTACAAAAACTCTGAGAAATTTAAACTTTTATTAACATAAACTTATCAAAACATACTGAAGTTCAAACCATTACAAAATTTGGTCAGAGCACACATACTTAACGACTCTATTTACATGCCAACATATCTATTACATAATCAAAACAAACTATGTAAAGTACTTCTGATCTGATCGTCACGCGGAGATATGCTACTCTACTGCTCCTAAATATGGTCTTCTTGCTTTCCGGTACCTACGTGTAAACCACTTACATGCTAAGTCATAGACTTAGTGGGGCATTATCATATAATAAAGAATTTCTATCAATATGAACATGCAGTCTGTTATCCATATACAATTATGTCATTATATCATAAATCTGTCATACAATATATATATATATATATATATATATATATATATATATATAAATCCATATAAATGATGGTACCATATTAAAATACAATTAAGTACATACTCTTTATATCCTTTATAAGCCCATGTACACTATTGAGAACCCAAGGTATACAAGTACTATGAGGTTGTGCACATCTATGTTGTCACCACAGCTCGTATAAAATCCACTAAGTGGCATATGAAATCTGTGTCCCAAAGGACCTATCCACATATTCCGAAGAACATAGGTAACTGTCCATATGTCTCGAAAGACATAGGTAAAATGTCCATATATCTTGAAATACATAGGTAACCCTCGACTCTTGGCATGCCAACTATACTTATAGCTCTCATAGCATATAACATGGGCATTCTCTTATAATCACATATTCCTTCTCTTCTATCACATACCACATATATGTGCAAACATCTATCTCATATCATATAACATGTATCACTTATACATGTAATCACATATATCATGTCTCATAGTTTATATTATTCCACATATGTTCATATAACCAATCATGCCATATCTTGTTCACATATGTTCTCATATACATCACATAGCATGTAAAATAACATATAATCTTATACATATATTCATGTACATACATTCATATAATTCGTATATCAGTGCCTTATAACTTATCACACAGTTCTACTTAATTACTTATATCACATTAATTATATATTATTTCCATATATTCACTTGTATTGAATTCACTTATCTTATATTACATATTCCTATAATCACTTATGTCAATACCACATAGCATGTATTATAAATTTCATATAATCACATCTATCATGTATACATTCATTCACTTATCTCATAGTGATGTATCATATTACATATATTTATATTGACCTAGTTTATATTCTTCATTCCTAATCGCACTTATCCAGTTTAATAACATATATCATATATGTATATAATAACCTAAATCATATCTTCTAATTTATGTTCCACTCTCTTATTTTTACATAAATCACACACCACATATAAACACCTATATTACTTTCATATAGTTGATATTAACTTACCGAATCATTTCATATTTCTTGTCCCATATCTCATATCACATAACATGTATCATATAAACATGTATTCACACATATCATTCAACATATGAAATAATCAATAACACACATATATCATGTCAAACCTATGCTCATATTAATGAATTCATACGATCTACAGTAGGGAATAGACTTGTCGCAAGTCGTCTTATTTCCCATTAACATCATATACTAAATAATGTGCACTCACCTTAGCCTTGTTTGAATTGAATCAATTCTAATTCTTCGATTGCTCTAGAACAAAGTTACGTTCATTATCTACATAATTATACATTTTAAGGAAATTATCAAATGCCTATACCTTGTAATTTGATACTAATAGCTTAAACGAATTTAATGAACCAATATTTATTTTTTCCTTTAGGGGGTATCGATGCACTATGGGTGTATTGGTACACAAATTAGGTTTGAAATTTCTATGTATTGATGCTTTCCAGTGTGTATCGATACAGAGGCATCGATACACCCCTAAATGTATCGATGCACTATGTAACGGTTCTTCAAAATTTGGTCTTAGTGCATCGATACCTATTCATAGTGTATCGATACACCTTCCCAGAATAGGATGTTTTCACTCGAAATGCATCAATACTTCACCCAAATGTTCATGCATAACACCCTTATTATGCTATCAAACTCATCTATAACCACTATAACTAATTTCTATCATTTCAACACCTTATAACCTCCCATAGTTCATCCAAATTCTTAAAACTAAGAATCTTACCACATTTTCCAGGTTATCCAAACTTAATTCTAACTCTTATAACTTATTATTCTCATAGATGACAAGTCAAATTCAATCTCAAACTTCATTAAAGAACCCTCTTTCAAGATTTCACTTATTCCCCTCATTTATTTAATTCCCTTTATTCTCTCCATCTTATTGTTTCAAGACAATTTAAGCTCTCCTTAAGCTTAATTATTACTTAATAATCAAAACTCAACCTTAAATTTAACAAGAAATCAATTAATCAGAAACTCACCTTTGGCTCTTGGCTTCCACACGTGAAGAAGAAAAGATAAGAAGAGAATTCTGGAAACTCACTTAGTTTTCCTCTTCCCCCACGTGGTTAATATATATAACCATACTTAATTATTTTCCTTACAAATGACCATTTTGTACTTCAATTCTTTTCTCTTTATAATTTAATCCTACACAACATTTTCATATAAGTCCTTGAACTATTCCATTATTCTACTTTATCCACTAAATTCTAAAATTTAACAATTTGGTCACTAGCCCGGTATTGAGGATGTTACAAAGTTATTCTTTGGAGGTACTTGGTAATTATTAGGATGGAAACATAGAATTTTGGATAGTCTCAAACTACTTTTAGAAATGAGATCCATATCAAAAGGGGTTTGATATCTAACAAATCTAATCAGATATTTGAAATATGTACCTTAGGATTATTTAGGATTAGGATATATCTGAAGGTATTCATGAGCCTTTACATCATAATTATTTAAGATTTAAATATAATAAAAGGTTCAGTTATTCATGCCATTATGGGCATTTTGGATATTTTTTCTTGGTGAATTCTTAGTAAATTAACCCAATAAGGGTAAAACGATGATTTACAATATTCAATATTGATATTGAATTATCAGAATTCGATTCAAATCGAACTAAAAAAATCCCATCAAACTTACGAATCATTCGGGACCGAGATTGTAACACCCATAACCTGTATAATTATACCTATACAGATTATAGATGTCACCCGAATATCGAAAACCATTTTCATTTTAAAACTCGATTTAGAATTTTTAATTCCTTAACTAGTAATTGATATTATAAAAATATCATATCATATAATTTATATTACGTTATAAACAAATTTAATTCAAAAGATTTTTTTTATAAATAGTGAACAGTACCCGTGAACAGTGTGGGAATCGATTCCCCTTTTACATTCTGGAAAATTTTGCTAAAACATGGTTATTGTAGCAATAAACAGTAACTGCTATAGTAACTGCTACTCGATTCCCCTTTTACATTCTGGAAAATTTTGCTAAAACATGGTTATTGTAGCAATAAACAGTAACTGCTATAGTAACTGCTACAGTAACTTTCGAAAATACATATAAATTCATAAAATTCCATTTTTGTTCCCAAATTTGTTCAACAAAACAAATAAAACATTTATAATTACATGCTACTAATAAAATTAACATTACAACTTAGGATGTCTTACTGATATTGAAATATACTTCTCGATCTTTGATGACGCTTAAAATTCTTTATTCCATTACTGGCTTTTTACCTACGCGTGAAAATCATCACACGCTAAGTATATACTTAGTGAGGCAATTAAAACAATAACACTGCAATACAACTCATGCATGAATTTCATTATAAAAACCAAATACCTTAAAATCATTTTACCATCATATCCAATATTTTACCATGATCAAAATAATGAAATTGAGTATAAAATTTCTTATCAATATACTTGCCATTTACTCCATAAGCTCATAAGCTTATTTACATGCTTACCATTTATTAACCAACAAACCATAAACCATAGACAATAGCCCAATATAAAACCATGAGGACCCTGGTACACGAGTCAAATATATGGACCGTAATGCAATCCCGAGTATGACACATAAGGTCATGTCCACCATCTATACTAGGTATCCTTAAGTACAGTCCCGAATATGACACATAAGGTCATGCCCACCATATACACTAGGTATCCTTTAGTGTATTCCCGAATATACAGTCTGCTGCTGGGCTCTATGGCATGCCAACTATACGCTGTCCCTCAATGACTTACTTGGGCGTACAGTCTATTTTATTTAATCCATCCATGGAAAAGTATATTATCAATATATAACAAAGGGACAGTTCATACCCGAAATAACATTCATGGTAAAATATCACATTTTCCAAAACCAATGCATTATAATTTCACTCTGACATATCAATGTCATGTCAGTTTCTAAAAATATGATATAATTCATGTTGATAAAACAAGGTCGACTTATCGCAAGTCTTCCTGATGATGTATAAAACATTCATGTATAATTTCATGCATGTATTGCACTCACCTTGACACTTTATGTTTTTCAAAATATATGAGCCTCACTATTGTCCACCATAAGCCCTTTTTATATTTGATTTGCTTCGATTACAATTCAATCACAATCTGTATAAATCACCATTCATAACTATTTCATATGTTAGTATTGTACTAACATAAACACATTCCAAAATAACTCCAAAATATATTTGAACTCATTTTCTATCCAAATACTCAATAATTAATAATTCCTTTTAACATTGGAACCAAGTTTTCCAATTTACACAAACTGGTCCTTCACCATTTCATCACTTTGATTCTTAATACCGATAATTCCATCATTGAAATTATTACCATTCAAATGCTTTGACAAAAGCATAAATTACATTTAAGTACCCCAACAATACAAATATTGTACATAAACCACAAATGTTTTCAAACTTCCAAAACAATCATATATCACATCTAACTCTCATTTTAATTCCAAAACAACATTTTCCAGCATAGTATATCAATTATACAACACTTACACAACAACCCATCAATTTTCTATATTCAGACAACTCGTACTACCTTTAAAGAATCGATATTTTGTATTTATATACATACTGGAATTCAATTCCGTTTCTTTCATTGAAAACTAGACTCGAATATGAATCTATCCATGTAAATAACTCCTTCTAATTAATTCTGTACAATTTATGGTGAATTTTCAAAGTTGATCAACAGAATCTGTTTTTCAGAATCTGCATTCCGATTTTTCTGACATTTCTTGGGTTAAAAATTCATATCTTTTTGTACACACCTTGAAATTGATCCCCGTTTGTTTTAAACAAAAATAGATTGATATATGAACATAATATATAAAAATAACTTCGAAATTAGTTTTATATAATTTCTGATGAATTTTCGAACCTACTTTCAGATTCAAAATCCAAACTGTTTTCTTTAATTTCATTCTTAGGTTCTTCATCAATTCTTACAATCAATTCTTTCAAATCACTTAACTCTTAAAAACCCATAAAACACAAAAAATCAACCATTTAACATCTCTACAATCAAATCCTTAATTAACTCTCATCAAAACACAACTTTCCCCAACTTATGATTTGGTCAAATTTTGAAGAATTAGCTCTAAAACATAAATCAATTCTTAAGAAGATTGAACGTGTTATAACCATAAATCAAACTTGAAAATGAATCTACAACCTCTAAAACATCAAGATTCATCATCAATTTCATGAATCCTATCATGAACATAAACCCTTAGATTTGGGATCTTTTGAAATCCAACAAGATTAGAAAGCAATATTGGTACCAAATGATAGTGTTTTTCGCTTAGATCACTTTCCTATCTCACGACGTAACTCCGATTCCAAAGGAATTAACTCAAAAATGGAAAATAAATATTTTTCTTACCTTGGAAGCTTTCTCACGTGAAGATGCTGGAGAAGATGAACATTGGCATGATATTTTAGTTTGATATCATGCTTATCATCTTTTAAAATCATATTTAAATCATTAACTTGGGAAAATACCAATATACCCTTAATGAAACTTCATAATTACCATAAAACCAAGCCATCTGATCATTATCATATTATAAAGTCAAACATGAATTATTTTGACTTTTATTTCCGAATTTCCCCTTGAATTTCCAAAACTTTCATTTTAGTCATTAAATTCCACTGTTTCGATTAAATCTGAAAAATTGCACAATTCCAAACCAAATTTCTCTGATCCAAATTATTAAAATAATATTTCCAACAAATTTATAGCATCCTTCAAATTTTTGTAAAATTTCAATTCGATCGGAATTACCGATCCTTATTGGACTTTAGCCCTTTCAAATTTTTCTTTACTAAAATTCAAATTCCAAAAAAATATGATTTCTATAAAACCCCACTCTCAAGAGTAAACCATCTATTTATGGAATAAAATTATTTTTAGGAAATTTATCGCTTAATTCCTCAAACTTTTCCCAATTTTTATACTTTGACCATCAAACTTTCAAAATTTTCATTTTGGTCATAATCCAAATTTTTGGGGTATTACAATTCTCCCCTCCTTAAGAAAATTCATCCTAGAATTTTAAAACTTTCTATGAAAACACTAACTCCCCTTTTATAAGGATTACCCTTTCCATTGTAAATTTGTAACCCTAATTTAGGGTTATACGAACTGGTAAAACATATTTCCGCCTTATACGAAAACCTCTTCTGCCAACTTCATGAATTCCGATCTTTCTTCTTTACTTTGAGAATTTTGTAAAGATCATGCAAATCATTAAGTTTTGAACTTGTATAATCCAAAACTTCAACATGATATGAAAAATGTTATGAATATTATTTCTTCATATCCTTATCTCTTTCCCAAGTAACACCTCGACATTATGATTTTGCTAAATCACTTTGACTAGAGGAACCGTCTTGTTATGCAGTTCTTTGATTTCTTAAGATAAGATCCAAATTGATTCTTCTTCATAAATAAAATCTAGTTGGATCTCAATTTCCTCTGATGTAATGATATGTGAAAAATTTAATCGATACTTTCTAAGCATCGACACATGAAAAACATTGTACATTTTGTTCAACTCTGGACCTTAATTACTTCAAGAGTTAATGCTAACTGATAAATCATTAGTCGAACTCTTTTTTTAATATATCATAAGATCCAATAAATCTTAGACTTATTTTTACTTTGCATTTTGAGCACAAAAATCCTTTTCCAAGGCAATATGTTGAAAACATTTTGATATTTTGATATAACAAATTAAATTAAAAGAATTTTAATTTTGAAAATGATTTTTCTAAGCATATTCGATATATTAAATCAAATATCAAAATATTACTCAAAGCATTTCAAATTTAATTTTAAATCCTTACTAATGTGTAAAATTATGTTTTAATCTTAAAATAATTTCAAAACAATTTTACAAAGTATTTCGAACCATTTCAAAGCCACAAATTACAGTTTTTCTAGAGGGAACCGATTCCCCCCTAGATTGTTTGGCTCCGAGAAATTCCAGTATGCTCGGAGGGAACTGATTCCCCCCAGGGGGTATCGATTCCCCCCACTGTTCAACGATCGAATATTTGAATTATACACTTAGGGAACCGATTCCCCATGAGGGGGTACCGATTCCCCCCACGCTACAAGCAGAAATATTAATTGTTTTCACACTTAAACGGCTCCAATAACTTCATTAATGATCCCCCAACGTTCAGAAGTGATTCAAGGTGTATTTAAGAAAGCTTAGAAGCCATTGATCAATAACAAGAAACAACAAGCAACTAGAATCAAGAGAGAATCAAAGAGAAAGCATCAAACCTCATGTTTGAGCATTTCAAGCCTATTTTTCATTCAACATTCATTTTGCTTTCAAGAACACTTATTGTGCTCAATTATATTTATTCTTGAGTGTTCTTTCTTTGTTCTATAATTGTGCAAACATCTTACCTTGTGAGATTTTTCTTGTAAGTTTTTTAAATTTGTAATCTTCTCTTTGAGAAAGAGTGTTCTCAAGAATTGGGGTATAATTCTTGAAGGTGTTGTAAGGTTATCTCTTTGGCCTCAAAAGAAAGAACAAATTAGTGATTTTGTTGGAAAACCCTTAGTGTGGATAGCTAAGGTAGTGGACATAGACTTTGATTGAGAAAGTCGAACCACTCTAAATCGTTGTGCAAATACTTTTAATTTTCTGCAAAAGCTTCCACAAAATTTTAATTGCCAATTCACCCCCTCTTGGCTGATTTCGTCAATCCATTAACTCAACAATTGGCTTCAGAGCCTAACTCATTTGAAGGTTTAATCACCTCTTGAGTCGATTCGGGAAGAGTTACATCGATAATCAAAGTCATCAATGGCCTCTACTTCAAACTTCGACTCCGGTCTCAGTTCGATGCCCGTCAACAAGCCTCCTTTCTTCAATGGGGCTAACTATGCCTATTGGAAAAATAGGATGATGTAATTCATTCAAGCAAGTGACATGGGAGCATGGAATGCAATAGAAGAAGGATATATCAAGCCTCTCACTCATCCAAGATTGTGGGGTGAAGGAGAGACAAGAATATTCCAGCTCAACTCCAAAGCCATCCATATCATTTTTTGTGCTCTTGGACCAGATGAATACGGAAGAGTTTCATCTTGTACAACCGCCAAAGAAATATGGGAAAAGTTTCAAGTCACTAATGAAGGTACCGATGAGGTAAAGAAATCTAAAATTAGTATTCAAACGCATAGCTATGAAAATTTCAGGATGAAACCAAAAGAAAATATCAAAGCTATGACGGATAGATTTTCAACGATTGTCAATGGTCTCAAATCATATGGAGAGATCATTTCAAATTAAAAGCTTGTGAGGAAGTTAGTCTACTCCCTTCAAAAAATGTGGCAATCAAAGAAGACGACAATCATCGAGTCTAAGGACCTAACGTCCTTAACTCTTGAAGAACTAATCGGTTCCCTTCTCACTCACGAAATGATGCTTAAAGATGAAGAGGACCTCGATAAGATTGACGAGACACCAAAGGAGAAGGACAAGAAGAAAAACATTGGAGCTGCTCTCAAATCCACAAAACATGAGAGTAATTCGAATGACGATGATGATGACGAGGAAATGGAATTATTTTCCAAACGATTCAGAAAGCTGATGATACCCAACCGAGGAATAAAATTTAAACGTCATGAAGGCTTCAAAACTGAATCGAAGGAGAAAGACCCGATCATTTGCTATGAATGCAAAAAGCCGGGGCATGTCAAATATGATTGCCCATAATTGAAGAAAAAGGGTCAATCCAAAAAGAATCACAATGCTCATGTAGCTACATGGAGCAATGAAGAAGGTTCCGATGAAGAGGAACAAGAAGTTGCAAACTTGTGCTTGATGGCTATCGGGGAAGATTCTAAGGTAACCTCTAACTCATTCAATTTGGATGAATTATATTATGATGAGTTATTAGAGGATTATAATGGGTTGGCTTCGGATTATAAGACTCTATTTTCAAAATACAAAAATGATATTTCAAAATTGAAAAATGAAAATAGTCTTATATCCAAGCTTATTTATATTTTCCAAATTTCTCCCAGTCCGTAAAAACTACTTTTTTAAATGGAAAATAAAAGGCTTGACTGGTCAACTTTTAAAATAATTCCTTTTTAGCTCTTATAAATTTGATGATTTATTTAATTAATTAAAATTTATATTCATCATTTTTTGAAGCTTAATTTTATTTGTAATTTTAAAATCTAATAGTTTATTTATAATCTTAATAATTAGTAAGTAACAAACAAGCTATTTTACCTTTTTCTTATACTCTCCGATTTGCTAATCCATCTTTGTTGAAAATATTTTGATATTTCGATATAACAAATTAAGTTAAATGAATTTTAAGATTTTCAAAAAAAGATTTTCTAAGTATATTCTATATAATTATTCGAATATCAAAATATTACTCCAAATCTTTCAAATGTCATTTTTAATCCTTACTCAATTGTAAAATTAAGTTTTAATCTTAAAATAATTTCAAAACAATTTTACAAAATATTTCGAACCATTTCAAAGCCAAAAATTTCAGATTGCTCAGAGGGAACCGATTCCCCCCCAAGGGGGTATCGATTCCCCCTGAATGGTTTGGCTCCGAGAAAACAAAATGCTCGGAGGAAACCGATCCCCCCAAAGGGGGTACCGATTCCCCCCTATTTAATGGTCAAAATATTTGAATTTTACACTTAGGGAACCGATTACCTATGAGAGGGAGCCGATTCCCCCCACGCTCCAAGCAGAAATATTAATTGTTTTCACTCTTAAATGACTTCAATAACTTCATTAATGATCCCCAATGTTCAAAAATTATTCAAGGTGTATTTAAACAATCTTAGAAGCCATTGATCAACAATAAGAAACAACAAGCAACTAGAATCAAGAGAGAATCAAAGAAAAAGCATCAAACCTCAAGTTTGAGCATTTCAAGCCTATTTTTCATTCAATATTCATTTTGCTTTCAAGAGCACTACTTGTACTCAATTGTATTCATTCTTGAGTGTTATTTTCTTTGTTCTAGAATTGTGCAAACAAACTACCTTGTGAGGATTTTCTTGTAAGTTTGCAAATTTGTATTGTTCTCTTTGGGAGAGAGTGTTCTCAATATTTTGGGGTATAATTCTTGAGGATTTGTAAGGTTACTCTTTGTCCTCAAAAGAAAGACAAATTAGTGAATTTGTGGAAAATCCTTCATGTGGATAGCTAAGGTAGTGGACTTAGACTTTGGTTGAGAAAGTCAAAACACTCTAAATCGTTGTGCAATTACTTTCAATTTTCTGCAAAAGCTTCCACCAAATTTTTAATTGCCAATTCACCCCCCTCTTGGCCGATTCCGTCAATCGATTAACTCAACAATTGGTATCAGAGCCTAACTCATTTGAAGGTTTAATCGCCTCTTGAGTCGATTCGGGAAGAGTTACATCGATAATCAAAGTCATCAATGGCCTCTACTTCAAACTTCGACTCCGGTCTCGATTCGATGCCCGTCAACAAGCCTTCTTTCTTTAATGGGGCTAACTATGCCTATTGGAAAAATAGGATGATGTACTTCATTAAAGCAAGTGACATGGGAGCATGAAATGTCGTAGAAGAAGGATACATCAAGCCTCTCACTCATCCAAGATTGTGGAGTGAAGGAGAGACAAGAATGTTTCAGCTCAACTCCAAAGCCATCCATATCATATTTTGTGCTCTTGGACCAGATGAATATGGAAGAGTTTCATCTTGTACAACCGCTAAAGAAATATGGGACAAACTTTAAGTCACTCATGAAGGTACCGATGAGGTAAAGAAATCTAAAATTAGTATTCTAACGCATAGCTATGAAAATTTCAGGATGAAACCAAATGAAGATATCAAAGCTATGCAGATAGATTTTCAACGATTGTCAATGGTCTCAAATCATATGGAGAGATCATTTCAAATGAAAAGCTTGTGAGGAAGTTAGTCTACTCCCTTCCAAAATCGTGGCAATCAAAGAAGACAGCAATCATCGAGTCTAAGGACCTAACGTCCTTAACTCTTGAAGAACTAATCGGTTCCCTTCTCACTCATGAAAATATGTTTGAAGATGAAGTGGGCCTCGATAAGATTGACGAGACACCAAAGGAGAAATTATTTGCCAAACAATTCAGAAAGTTGATGATGCCCAACCGAGGAAGAAAATTCAAACGTCATGAAGGCTTCAAAACTAAATCGAAGGAGAAAGACTCGATCATTTGCTATGAATGCAAAAAGTCGGGGCATGTCAAATATGATTGCCCGCAATTGAAGAAAAAGGGTCAATCCAAAAAGAAGCACAAGGCTCATGTAGCTACATGGAGTGATGAAGAAGGTTCCGATGAAGAGGAACAAGAAGTTGCAAACTTGTGCTTGATGGCTATCGGGGAAGATTCTAAGGTAACCTCTAACTCATTCGATTTGGATGAATTATCTTATGATGAGTTATTAGAGGATTATAATGGGTTGGCTTCAGATCATAAGACTCTATTTTCAAAATACAAAAATGATATTTCAAAATTGAAAAACGAAAATAGTCTTATATCCAAGACCAACAATGAGCTTGAAAGTAAGATCAAAGAATTGCAAATCAAAATTAATGATTTTGAAAAGAAAAAATGATTTGCATAACTTACTTTCAAAAGTTCATGATGATCATCAAAAGAAGATTGATGATCTTAAAACTTCTTTTAATAAGGTTGGAACAAAAAGTTTTAAAAAAGGTGAGAATTCAAAATCCAACTTTTGTTAAGAAAAGTTTTAGAAGTTACAATCATAGAAGTCCTCAACGAACCTTGAATGGTAAAATTGTTAGGAGTATATGGGTTCCTAAAGAATTCATTACTACTAAAGATAAGGATGTCCTTCATAAATGGATACCAAAAGGGACAATGATTTTAGAAACTAATGAATATGGACCCAAAAGAATTTGGGTACCAAAAATTAGAAATTAATCTATGTTTGTAGGAAAAGGTGCATTGCTATAAGGCACGGGAAACAAATCCAAATTCATGGTACCTTGATAGTGGATGCTCGAGACACATGACCGGAGACAAAAGCCAGTTCATATAGCTTAACGCCAAAAATGGAGGAGAAGTGACTTTTGGTGATAATTCAAAAGGTCAAATTGAAGGTATTGATACTATAGGTAATACCTCTTCCATACAAATTAAAAATGTGTTATATGTGAATGGATTAAAGCATAATCTATTAAGTATTAGTCAATTATGCGATAAGGGATTCAATGTCATGTTTGAAATTAATGGTTGTAAAGTCATTGACATTGCATCTAATCGGATTATGCTTGTTGGTCATAGAATAGGAAACATATACATGGTGCATTTAGATTCTATTGATATGACTAATTTGTGCCTAGTTGCTAAGGATGAACATGATAGTTGGTTATGGCATAGGAGACTAGGACATGCTAGTATAAGTGTTTTGCAACGGCTAATTCAAGGAGACTTAGTAAAAGGGTTGCCTAAGCTTAAATTTGATAATGATAAAATCCGTGATGCTTGTGCTAAAGGAAAACAAAAACGAATTTTTTTTAAATCCATTAATGACTTAACAACTAGTAGAGTATTACAATTGATCCATATAGATCTTTTTGGGCCAACTAGGACTACTAGCTTGGGTGGAAAACAATATGCATTTGTCTTGGTAGATGACTATTCTAGATATACTTGGGTTCTATTCTTAAGTACTAAAGATGAAGCATTAGAAATTTCATCACATTTTCAAAAGTAATCCAAAACGAAAAAGGTTACTCTATCACTAGTGTTAGAAGTGATCATGGCACTGAATTTGAAAATCTTGGATTTAATGATTTTTGTATTTCTAATGGTATTAGCCATAATTTTTCAGCACCTAGAACCCCTCAACAAAATGGAGTTGTTGAGAGGAAAAATCGAACTTTAGAAGAAATGGCTAGAACCATGCTTTGTGAAAATAATTTGCCAAAATATTTTTAAGTGGAAGCCACAAATACCGCTTGTTATGTTGTAAATCGAGTAATGATTAGGCCAATTTTAAAGAAAACTGCATATGAAATTTTCAAAATAAAAAGCCTAACATTAGCTTTTTTTCATCCTTTTGGATGTAAATGTTTTGTTTTAAACAACGGTAAAGAAAACCTTGGCAAATTTGATGCTAAAAGTGATGAAGGAATTTTTCTGGGTTATTCCTTAAATTCTAAAGCTTATCGAGTATTTAATAAAAGAACTTTAGTTGTAGAAGAGTCTATACATGTTGTTTTCGATGATAATCTCCTTCTGAGGAAGGATTCTTGTGTTAATGATGATGTAGGTATTGTACAAGCAAATGACGTTAGACATGACGTTGGAGAATCATCATCAAAGGAAGAAACGAAAGATGAGGAAACTCATGATCCTCTCGAGAATCCAACCATTGAAGAAAGGGAAGTATCTTATCCAAGAGAGTACAACTATGTCAAGGATGGTGAGATTATAGGTGATCCATCCAAAGGGGTAACAATTCGGTCTTCTCTTAGAAATATTTGTAATTATGTTGCATTTATCTCATGCATAGAGCCTAAGAATATTAAAGAAGCATTAAATGATGAACATTGGATCATGGCTATGCAAGAAGAGTTAAATCAATTTGAGAGAAGTAAAGTATGGACATTAGTTGAAAGGCCTAGTAATAAATCTACTGTAGGTACTAGATGGGTATTTAGGAATAAGCTTGATGAGAGTGGTAATATAGTGAGAAACAAGGCTAGACTTGTTGCTCAAGGGTATACACAAGAAGAGGGCATAGACTATGATGAAACATACGCTCCCGTAGCTAGGATGGAAGCAATTAGAATGTTATTAGCATTTGCATGTTTTCATAAATTTAAATTATATCAAATGGATGTTAAAAGTGCTTTTTTAAATGGTTTTATAAAAGAAGAAGTGTATGTGGAACAACCTCTAGGTTTTGAAGATTCAAAATTTCCGGATCATGTTCTTAAATTGACAAAAGAACTTTATGGTTTAAAACAAGCTCCTAGAGCTTGGTATGAAAGATTGTCAAACTTTTTAATTGAAAAAGGTTTTTCAAAAGGGAAGGTTGACACTACATTGTTTTTAAAGCATAAAGGTAAAGATTTATTAGTAGTTCAAATTTATGTTGATGATATAATATTTGGTTCTACTAATGATGTTCTTTGTCAAGAATTTTCTAAGCTAATACAAAGCAAATTCGAAATGAGCATGATGGGGGATCTCTCATTTTTCTTGGGACTCCAAATCAAGCGAAGAAAAGATGGCATCTTCATCAATCAAGCTAAGTACGTCAAAGATATGCTCAAGAAATTTGGACTGGAAAATGGCAAGCCTCATGACACTCCAATGAGCTCTTCAACAAAGCTTGACTTAGATGAAGGAGGTAAATGTGTAGATGTTAAATTATATAGGTCAATGATTAGATCTTTACTTTTTCTAACTGCAAGTAGACCGGATATTATGTTTAGTGTTTTCTTATGTGCTAGATTTCAATCATGCCCTAAGGAATCACATTTACTAGCTGTTAAGAGAATCTTTAGATACCTTAAGGACACTCCTAGTTTAGGACTTTGGTATCCCAGAGACTCTAGCTTTTGCTTGCATGCCTTTTCTGATGCGGATTATGGAGGATGCAAAATAGATAGGAAAAGCACCTCCGGTACTTGCCAATTCCATGGAAATATGATGATTTCTTGGTTTTCAAAGAAGCAAAATTGTGTTGCATTAACTACCACTGAAGCCGAATACATTTCAATTGGTAGTTGTTGTGCACAAGTTTTATAGATGAAACAACAACTTTTTGATTATGGAATTGAAGTAGGTACCATTCCTATCAAGTGTGACAATACTAGTACTATTTGTCTCACTAAAAATCCCATCCATCACTCTAGAACTAAGCACATTGAAATAAGACATCACTTCATTAGAGACCATGTCACTAAGGAATATGTAGTTCTAGAATTTGTTGATACTTTGCATCAATTAGAGGATATCTTTACAAAACATTTAGACAATGAACGTTTTTGGACACTTAGGAGAGAATTAGGTTTAACTGACCTATCTTTATTAAGTGTTTAAAATAATTTTAGCACTTTTAAGAATAAATGAAAAATGAATATAATAGTATTTTTGATTGCATTCATTACTTTTAGTTAGGGGGTGTTTATGATTCTTGGTGAAAATTAACTTTATGTTCAAATAAATTTGATTGATTGAACATGATTAATTTTTAATATATGAGTTGCCAATACCACTAGAGAAAATTAATTTAGAATTTTGAGTGTTTAAAATCAGATTTTATCAGTTTTGGTACAGAGGGAATCGATACCTCCCTTAAAAGGGAACCAATTCCCCCTTTAAAGGGGAGTCGATTCCCCTTAGGGGAATCGATACCCCCCACGTGTTCTGGTTTTAAACTCAAGAAAACCTTTTTTTTTACTCTTAAACCCTCTCTTCTCTTCGTCGTTCTCCTCTTATCTCTCCCCAAATCATCACTTTGATTCAAAAATAACATTTCTTATCGGAATTACTTCAAATATCATCTCCTAAACCTGTTGGAATCATCAAATTAGTGCAAAAAAATCATAGAACTAGTTTTAATTAGTTCTAGATTGAAATAGTGATTGGGCATTGATTGTTTAGTGATTAGAAACTAGATTTTACAACTAATTTCATCAAAAACACAAGAATTTTCCAAAATTCTTTGAAATTTTCGAAATAAAAAAAATTTGTTTTTCAAATTATTGTGTTTTGATTGAATTACGTTGTTGTTATGAAAACTATACATATATTGATTTTCAAAACCTTATTTTTCAATAAGTTTTCAAAAACTTTGCCGATTAGGATAGGTTTAGAGAACCTTGAAATATTGAGGACTCAATTGAGTTTTGGGATTGATTATTTTGCATACATATGTTTTTAAAAATGCAGGTTATCTTTCCATTTCGATTATCGTAAACAATGTCTCATAAACGTTATAGGGCCTCTTCTAGTCGTTCTAGCCAACCTCCAAACCCACCGCCAAATCCTCCACCTATCCCACAAATTCCTATTCCTAATCCTGATGATCCAAACATGACCATTCTCAATTCTTGTTTCAATGAACCCGGTCGTAAACAAAATCTCTACTATAGGTTTTGTCAATACTTTGAGTCCTACAAAATCCGGGAAGAACGTATCCCATCTCTTCAAGCCATGCTAGACATCAATTTTCGTCATCTTCCTACTCTTCATGAGTGGAAATTTGACAAACTCTTCGAGCTTGAACCAATTGTCTACCATCAACTTGTTCGTATCTTCTACTCTAATGCCGTTTGCATTAAAAACCGAGAGGAAACCTTAACCATAGGGATCCGATCCTATCTTCTAGGACGATTCTTTCATCTTGACTCGGAATCCATTGCCAAAGCATTAGGATTAGATACTGAAGGGTTAGACAATGAAAAACTTATGGTAAGATCTCAGAATAAACGAAGGGATAGTACAAGTGTTCTAGACCTTCATGACCGTTTTCTTCACCTAATGATCTCTTGGTGGTTTCGACCATCCAGGGGCCGTTACTCATAGGATCCGATCCTATCTTCTAGGACGATTCTTTCATCTTGACTCGGAATCCATTGCCAAAGCATTAGGATTAGATACTGAAGGGTTAGACAATGAAAAACTTATGGTAAGATCTCAGAATAAACGAAGGGATAGTACAAGTGTTCTAGACCTTCATGACCGTTTTCTTCACCTAATGATCTCTTGGTGGTTTCGACCATCCAGGGGCCGTTACTCTACTCTTCGCACCTTAGATCTATTTTGGCTTCATTGTGTCCAAAATAATCACAAAATTAACCTTCCACAGATTACTTTTGCTGAACTTGTCGAAACTGTAAATCTTGTTCCCAATAAGAAATTGTATTCTTCTTTAGTCTACGGTTGTATTCTTAGTAATCTGTTTAAGAAGGCTGGGCTTAGAGTTGGTCTTGATGCTTCCTTTCCCCTCAAAAACCAAATCAATCTATTCTCTTGAACTAAATCGGGATAGAAGATCAATGAAGAAACTGGTCTTTGGGTTCGTACCGGTGAGCAACCACATGAAGTTGAAGACTCCGACAATGAACCAGAACAGCACGAGGAGCAAGCACGAGCAGAGGAACAAGCATAGCCAAAGGATCAAATGCCTCCATACTTTCGATCCTTTATGGAGACATTCGATTTCCGATATGCTTCCATGGATTCTCGCTTCACTTCCATAGAATCTCATTTATCCACAATGGGAGCTCAACAATTGGAAATTCTCTGGGAGATGCGCACAAACAAAGCTTCTATGAATGAACGCATTGATGCACTCTCATATGAGATGGCCGCTATGCGAGCTCATTTTCCTCCTCTCGATCCTCCTACGGATGCTTGATTCTGTGTTATGCTTTAGTACTTTGAACTTAAAGCTTATTGTTTCAACATTTTGAATGTTTTTGGATTGTTTTTACTTTGGTTGTTGGATATTTGAACTAATTTGATTAATTATGGATGTTTGAACTTATATTTCTATATATATGGTTTGATTAAATTTATTCATTATTGCATCATTTACATCAATTAGATATATGACCAATTTTGCCATGTCACATTGTTTATGAATATTGATTATGAAACTAATGGATAATGTTTCTCTTGATTGTGATCTTAGCAGCTTAAGCTATTTATCTATATATAATCAGTTGGCTGAATGATTTCAAAACCTTATTTAATATCTTTTAAAAGTCTTTTTGATTTAACAAAAAGGGGGAGAAATGTTAAAAGCGTTTTAAAGAGGAGTAGTGTTAGAGTAAGGGGGAGTAATTTGAAACTTGATTTCAAAATAAAATCTTAAAATCACTAAAATGTTTTGTTATATCAAAAAGGGGGAGATTGTTGAAAACATTTTGATATTTCGATATAACAAATTAAGTTAAATGAATTTTAAGATTTTCCAAAAAAGATTTTCCAAAAAAGATTTTCTAAGTATATTCGATATAATTATTCGAATATCAAAATATTACCCCAAATCTTTCAAATTTCATTTTTAATCCTTACTCAAGTGTAAAATTAAGTTTTAATCTTAAAATAATTTCAAAACAATTTTACAAAATATTTCGAACCATTTCAAAGCCAAAAATTCTAGATTGCTCAGAGCGAATCGATTCCCCCCCAAGGGGGTACTGATTCCCCCCTGAATGGTTTAGCTCCAAGAAAAACAGAATGCTCGGAGTGAACCGATTTCCCCTGTTTAACGGTCGAAATATTTGAATTTTACACTTAGGGAACCGATTCCGTATGAGGGGGAACCGATTCCCCCCACGATCCAAGCAGAAATATTAATTGTTTTCACACTTAAACGGCTCCAATAACTTCATTAATGATCCCCAACGTTCAGAAATGATTCAAGGTGCATTTAAACAAGCTTAGAAGCCATTGATCAACAATAAGAAACAACAAGCAACTAGAATCAAGAGAGAATCAAAGAGAAAGCATCATACCTCAAGTTTGAGCATTTCAAGCCTATTTTTCATTCAATATTCATTTTGCTTTCAAGAACACTACTTGTACTCAATTGTATTCATTCTTGAGTGTTCTTTTCTTTTTTCTAGAATTGTGCAAACAAACTACCTTGTGAGGATTTCCTTGTAAGTTTGCAAATTTGTATTGTTCTCTTTGGGAGAGAGTGTTCTCAAGAATTTGGGGTATAATTCTTGAGGATTTGTAAGGCTACTCTTTGTCCTCGAAAGAAAGACAAATTAGTGAATTTGTGGAAAATCCTTAGTGTGGATAGCTAAGGTAGTGGACGTAGACTTTGGTTGAGAAAGTCGAACCACTCTAAATCGCTTACTTTTAATTTTCTGCAAAAGCTTCCACCAAATTTTTAATTGCCAATTCACCCCCTCTTGGCCGATTCCATCAATCAATTAACTCAACAATCTTTCACGTGCTTCTTGTTTTTTTTCGGTTTTCTTTTCATTTATTTTATTCTATCAGTGGACTTTTTTTTTGAATTACTGGTGCACATTTAAAATATATTATTCTTTATTATTAAAAACATATATTATTTCTTTATTAATTATCTTTTAATAATTTAATTCGAACTCATTGAGTGATTTTAATAATTAAAAGAAATGTTATTTTTCTTTAAAGTTTTAAATTCAAATAATTATATCTACAGATTGTGTGCATATTTTATTTATTAAGAGTTGTTCAGTGTGAAAGCGGAGTTTTAGGAAGTACTTTCAAAACTTTAAATGGCATGTGACCTCAACTTCAAAGAATTGTGGTAGTAACCGACGACAAATATGTTTTAAAGCTGTTCCTACAAGAAGAGGAAATGAAAATAGTAACGCCATTGATTTCTCATATTTTGCGATCGATCTAAAGTAAGTGGAATCTAAGAGTCCGTTTAGTAATGTTTTTTAAAAGTATTTTTAGTTAAAAAAATTCATTTTGATTATTATACTAATGTAAAACGGGTAAAAATGGAAAGAAAATTACAGTGGAAACAATGGTTTCAAACCAACTGCCAAAAATATGAATTCTAGTCTTTTTATTTTTAATTTTACCTTTTAGAATAATTGTATTCTTACTAATACATGAGATCCATTTAATAATGTATTTATATTTTATTTTAATAATTTAATGCTAATCTCTTTAAAAATAATTTATTACTTTTAATAATTTATTTATTTATTTAAAAATAAGTAAAATTTATTATTTATATATTAAAATATTATTAGTGAGATATATAAAATATATTTTTATTATAATTATAATTTTTTTTTATTTTTCTATTTTTATTATAGTTTAAATTGATATAATTCATATATAATAATAATTGTTTTTAATTTATTATAGTTTAAATTGATATGATTCATAAATAAGTGTAAATATAATTTAAATATTATATTTTTAAGGTACAACATAATGTATACAATGGATATTTTATCTTTTCAAAGTCAGTTTTAACAATAATATTAAACACTTAAATTTATTTTAAACTATATTTTTATACAATACTTTTAAAAATTCGCTTCTTCAATACTTTTAAAAGTCACTTTTCAAAAATTATATCAAACTTCCCAAAGATTTGTGTGGGTACCAAGAAAACGTAATATGGTTGCGGATGAAATGACAAAAAAAAATCGACATGACACTACCATCTCCCTTTTTTCCGGTTTCCTCCAACCCTTCACCCTCCTTGACCATCTTTTTCTTCAACCCATTTTCCCCAATCTTTTCTTCTTTTATATTATTGAATTTTGGGAACTTGAGGTCGATTTTCAAGGTAGTTTTTTTTATTACAAGTGTCGCTATCGTCTTTCGGGTGGGCTCGGAATTGGGCTTTAACTTGAATGGAATGGTTTGAGTTGTCACTGATCATTTATTTTAAGAAAACAATGGGTTGATCAGATACCTTGATTTCTTACTTGATCTGCATCTTACCAAAGATATGTCGGATTCGGGAGTCGGTTACAGTCAAGGAATGATCAGCACCCTTGAACTGCCCTTTCGGTACTAATTAATTTCCATTAGTCTTTAATTAAGAAAATTGCAAGTTAGATTAAAAAGGTAAAATATGATCCAAATTACTTACATCTAACGGATTTAAAAGTGTACCCTTAAGAAATCAAGAAACGTATTAGATAGAAAAAAAGTAATGAAAATAAAGAAAATAAAAAACAAATGAAATAAAGAAAATGAGATAACGAAAAAAAATAAAGATAAAGTAAAGATAAAAAAAGTATATAAAATAAATAAAAGAAATATAAAGAAAATAAAAGAAATAAAAACAAAAATAAAGATAAAAAATAAAGAAAGTAATAATAATATATATATATATATATAATAAATAAATAAAAACAAGAATAAAATAAAAATAAATAAATAAATATATAAAGGAAATAAAAATAATAATAAAAAATAATAAAATAATAGTAAATATATATATATAATAAAATGTTAGGAAAAAATAATAGAAAAAAACCAAAAAAAAAGAAAAATAGTAAAAAAATAAAACTAAATAAAACGAATAAACAAAATAAATAGAAAATGTATAATGATAATGATAATAATAATAAATAATAAATAATAAATAATAAATAATGTATATATAATAATAATAATAATAATAAAAGGGTTAAATTGAAAGTAAAACATAATTGAAGGTCAATTTTAAGATGAATTTGAGACTAAAATTGATTCTGGGGTTAAAATGGAAGTTTTAAAAAATGGGGGGGACCAAAACTACAATTCCCCCTTTACCTCAAAAACACGCGGATCCAGAGCTTGGGGCGGCGGGTTGACGCGCGGGTCACATTTGGGTCCACGGGTCGCAAATATAAGGCAAAAATTAACTAAAACATTTCATTTCTTTCATTTTTGCCAAACACAAAGACCCCATATGTTTTCTCTCAAATGTTATAAGGACGATGAACAACCACCGTCTTGGTTCATAAGAACCCAGATACTGACCAGTCATCGGTCGCCGTTCATTGGCGGCATAAATTTTTTTTCTGTTTTCAAAAGCCCCTCTTTTATCTTTTCAAAATATGGTTTTGGTTTTCTAAAAAATGCCTCGGGGATGGCTAGATTTGAGATTGAAAATCTCGGTCACCCTCCCCCCGATTATCGGCCAACCATTCTTTCGAGGAAAAAAAATAAAGGGATAACATGCATGCAAGTGCCAAAAGAGACAGAATAAGTAAAAATACCTTTTATTTGCTTCTCGAAACGTTTACAAGGCTTGGATTATGACTATATTACTTGTGTATTTCTGCGTATTTTGTGTGTGTTTCCATAGTTTTTTTGTATGATTTTCGTACATTTATTTATAGCCTAGGATTTACTATTTTTAAATCCTATTTTTTAGTCCTATTCGAAATAAAATTCCTATTTTTGGGTGTTTTCATTTCACACATCGCCGATGGGTTGTTGCGCCGAGAAAACCGGCGTTGGTTGCGGCTAGGGCGAGGGTTCTTCGAAAGGGATGCGAATGCGATGCTTGAGGGAAATTTAGGGTTTCGGGAACCCTAACTGCTCAGTTCAGGTTACAGTTTTGGGACTGGTTTGGGTCCGCTCTAGTGGGTTCGAGTTGCTTATTTTGTAAACGGGCTGCAAGAAATAATAATAATAAAATGTTAGTTTAATAACAATATATATATATATATATATATAATATATACGTATAATCTATCCAAAAGGTGTGTCTACAGCTGCCCCTCTTTGCCCATAGTCGTGTAACGGGAATAGGGCAAAGATTTAAAAGACACACTTTTCGTTTAACATGAATGTATCCAGATTTAACACCATCCATTATAGGGATCGATTCTCATCCTTATTGAATATCCTCTGTTGTAGAGTTGAGATCGTGATTGGTTTATGATATGTTTTTTGGACTGAATTACGGATGACTCCCTCGCCGTGAGGTTAAGTTGAACTGGAAGATTTTGAGCACGATATCCTTCGTCGTGAAGTTGAAACCAAACTCAAAGTATTGGAAAATGGTTCCCGGATCGTCTTCTAGCCCAAGACACTTCGTCCTGAAGCTGAAACTTGACCTGAAGGCTTCGGTGTTGTTGTGTTACAGATGACTCCTACATCGTGAAGTTTAGTCAATCTGTCAGGTACGATATCCTTCATTGTGAAGTTGAAATCGTGGGAAAATGGGAAAATGGCTTCTTGTTTCCAATCCTGACCCCGGTCTTCTTCTCGACTTAGAGACCTCGGTGTAAAAATTTTGGCCGGAAAGTAATTAGTTGATGCTACCTTGCGGTGGATTCGTCCTCGAGCTAAATGGTATCGAACTCGATAGTGTTTGTTGACAGATAACTCTTCTCACCATTGAGTTATGTTGTACTTGGCTGGGGAATAAACCCATATTGTTGCAGATGACTCTAAGTCGATCTGTTGGGTACAATATCCTTCATCGTAAAGTTGAAATCGTGGATGTCTCCTTCATTGTGAAGTTGAGCTTTGAATTGGATATCATTCGTTGTGAAGTTAAAATCCAAGTATTTTTTCATCAAATTGGCTTTGAGTTGGACATCCTTCGTTGTGAAGTTGAAATCCAATCTTGTATAAATTTCACAGAATTAGCTTTGAGTTGGATATCCTTCGTTGTGAAGTAGAAATCCAATCTTTTGTAAGTTGCGTCGCTTCGAGTTCAATATCCTTCACTATGAAGTTTAGATTGACTCTAACAAGAATCTGTAAAATTATGCATATATGTGATTCTATGAATGCAATGCTCTTAGGTGTGCCTAAAATGCATATGCGAAATATGTTTTTTTTTGCTCTGAAGAGAAACCTCGATCTCTGGATGCCTGTCTTGGTGACTCTTGATTCTGGAATCTTGAATTTCTGATTCGATCTCGAATTCTTCAAATGTTTAAATTTGATGTACAAATTATAGTTTTTATCCTTGATTTGGGAAATGCTTCTCAACCATCTCAACTATAATGCATGAGCCTTGATCGGCTTCCGAGTACATGTACTTTTAAAAAATCTTTGTGCAATAATATGCAATTATCTTTTTCAGAAGTGAATAAATCATTATGTTTAAATTCAACCCAAGATGCTCAAAAGGAATTGGTTTAGAAAAATGATCATCTTCATTCATATAGGGAAAAAGAACAAACAATACAAAACAAACATTATGGAAAAATGAATACATAAATGGAGTATGAATGGATGTCTTAGATCTCAATAATGCGGGCGTTTCTGAGCTGATAAGTCGTTAGGAGACCTTGAATGCAACTTTTGTCAAGGGATCTTCGCAAATGCGACAACGTTAAGAAGAGTTCAACATTTCTCCAACTTATTAAGTCTGTAGAAGATTCAGATGTTGGGATGCTTCATTGTATGGATTAGGGACATTTCTTGAATCAATATCCCAATTATCCTTTTGGGTTTTCAATTTGGACCCATCCTTGGTTTCAAGACGCCAGTTGCTAGTTTTCATCTTGAACACACCTTATTTCTTTTTCTTTTCTTTTTTAATTTTTTTTCTTTTCTTTTTTCAATTTAGGGGACCCTTTCGAGTTCACCCTAAACGTTTTTCCTTTTTCTTTTTTCTTTTTCGACTTAGGACACCCTTTTGGGTTTTCATCATAAGCGAAGTACTTCTTGATTGCATCCAAATTGATGGGATTTGGCAATTCCAGCCCATCTATTTCAACCAAGATAAGTGCTCCTCCGAAGAAAGCCTTTTTCATGACATAAGGTCCCTCCTAATTTGGCATCCATTTTTCTCTGAAATATTTCTGAATTGGCTAAATTCTCTTTAGCACCAGATCTCCTTCACGGATTACTCTTAGGCGCACCTTCTTGTTATGTGCTCGAATCATTCGTCTCTGATAGATTCGACTATGATGAATGACTTTCAATCTCTTTTCATCTATCAGGTTCAACTAATCATAACGGGATTGTACCCATTATACATCAACCAGTTTGACTTCTAACAAGACCCAGAGTGACAAAATTTCTACCTTAATGGGCAGCACTCTTTCTGTCCCATATGTCAATGAAAACAGAGTTGCCCCAGTCGAAGTTTGCACCGAGGTTTGGTAAGAAAACAAAGCGAAATGTAATTTCTCATGCGAATCATTGTAGGTTTCAGTCGTTTTCCACTATCTTCTTGATGTTTTTGTTTGCTGCTTCTACCGCTCCGTTCATATTCAGTCTATAAACACTAGAGTTGTGATGCTTTATGTTTAATTACTCACAAGAAACATCCATCATCTTATTGTTCAAGTTTGTAGCATTATCGGTAATGATCCTTTCAGGTAGACCATACCGACATATGATCTCTTTCTTCAAAAACTTGCAAATAGTGGACTGAGTGACACTGGCATGTGATGCAATCACTACCCATTTCATGAAATAATCAATTGCCACATTGATGAACCGGTGACCATTTGAAGCATTCGGATGGATTTGCTCGATGATATCTAAGCCCCACATAAAGAAAGGCCATGGTGATGTCATCACATGAAGTCCGTAAATTTGACATTTATGACATCTTCTAGCATAGTTAATGCAGTCACTTTCCAGTGTGGACAAAAAATATATGCATCTCATTATTTGTCTTGACATCATATGTCCATTTGCATGTGTTCCACAAATTCCATCATGTACCTCTTCCACTATCATCTTGGCCTCTTCTGCATCTACACACCTTAACAGGACTTGATCATGGCTTTTTTTGTATAAGACCTCCCCATCAAGGACATATCCAGTTTCCATCCTTTTAATGGTTCTTTTATCAATTTCAGTGGCTTCCTCTAGATAACTTCGATTCTTGATGTATTGTAGAATGTCGTGGTACCAGGGCTTAGTGTCTTTCACTTCCTCGACTTGGTAACAATGATTCGGGTACTCATACGAATGCATATCAATTGGCATCATTTTAGACTCCCCGCCAGCCTTGAATGCGACTGCCAGGGTAGCTAAAACATCATCCTTTTGATTTTTCTCTCTAGGCACATAGTGGAAGGTGACTTCATTGATTTTTTTAAGCAGATCCAATATTTGCTTCCGGTACTCCACGAACTTTACATCTATGGTTTCCCATTCTCTACCAAGTTGATAGATTACTCAGGCTGAATCTCCATATACTCATAAGCTCGAATCCCCAAAACACAAGCCTCATATTCTACCATGTTGTTGGTACAATTAAAATTCAGTCTACTAGTGAATGAGTAATGATTTCTTTCTGGGGAGACCAGTATCGCCCCGATACCATGTCCTAATACATTTGATGCACCATCAAAATGCATTCTCCAGGAACTTTCTATTGAAGTACTTGCTTCCTCTAAGGATATGACCATCAAGTCTTCATCTGGGAAGTCAATGTCCAACGACTCATAATTTTCATCGGTTCTGCTTGCCAAGAAATCTGATATGGCACTTCCATTTATGGCTTTCTGGCTCACATACTCGATGTCAAATTCAGATAACAGCATCTGCCATCGGGCTAACCTTTCAAAAAGAACAGGTATACACATCATGTACTTTAGAGGGTCTAACTTGGAAATCAGCCAAGTGGTGTGATACAACATGTATTGTCTGAGTCTTCGTGTAGCCCAAACTAAGGCAAAACAAACCTTTTCGATAGGAGGATATCTGACCTCACAATCGGTGAACTTCTTGCTCAAGTAGTAGATGGCCCTTTCCCTTCCGAATTCATCATGTTGACCTAGGACATACCCCATTGAATTCTCAAATATGGATAGATACAAGAACAGAGGTTTGCCCAGGATATGGGACATCAGGATAGGTGTGTGAGATAAATACTCCTTTATTTTCTCAAATGCCATTTGGCAGTTCTCATCCCACGCTCCGGGGTTGTTCTTTCAGAGAAGGTGAAAGATTGGATCACACTAGTCGATTAACTGAGATATGAACCGTGCTATGTAATAAAACTTACCCAAAAAACCTCGAACTTCTTTTTGTGTTTACAGGGGAGATAGATTATGGATAGCCTTAACCTTATCGAGATCGAATTTAATGCCTTTCCTGTTAACCAGGAAGGCTAACAGTTTCCCAGATGTTACTCCGAAGGTGCACTTGCTAGGGTTCAATCTTAGTTGGAACTTTCTTAATCTCTAGAAGAGCTTTCTCAAATTTTTGACATATTCATTCTCGGTTTGTGCCTTGAAAATGTGTCATCGATATAAACATCGATTTATTTATGCATTATGTCATAGAACAGGGTTACCATAGCTCTCTAATATGTTACCGCATCATTCATCAATCTGAAGGGCATCACTTTGTAGCAGAAAGTTCCCCACATTGTGACAAACGTGGTCTTTTCCATATCTTCAGGATGCATCTTAATCTGGTTATATCTTGAAAATCCATCCATGAATGAGATGAAGGCATTCCCGACAGTATTATCCACTAAAGTGTCTATGTGGGGCAGAGGGAAGTTATCTTTAGGGATTATCTTTTTAAGGTCCTGATAATCGACACACATGCGTAGTTTCCCATCTTTCTTCATAACAGATACTATGTTGGCCACCTACTCTGGATAATTAGCCACTTGAAGAAAACTGGCATTGAATTACTTCAGGACCTCTTCTTTGATCTTAAGGAGCATTTCAGGTCGTGTTCTCCTTAGCTTTTGCTGCACGGGTTTGTATTCTAGTTTGATTGACAGTTTGTGGACTACCATATCTGTGTCTAGCCCCGGCATGTCTTGATACGACCATGCAAACAAATCTTTGTATTCTTGAAGTAAGACTGTCAAGTTTTGTCTTGCCTCAACTGAAAGAGTTGTGCCGATTTTAACCTCATTTCTCTCTTCTTCAGTACCCAAATTCAATATTTTGATCTTCTCCTCATGTAGCAGTATTTGTTGTCTTCTCTTTCTACCATTCTCAACAATTCGGTAGGTAAGTTGCACTCCCCCTCATTGTCGCATTCGTCAAATTCCCTTAGATAAATGGCTGATTCAAAATCCACCTCCATATCAGGATCTTTGGTGCCTGCATTATCGTTATCTGGGGACTTGAAGGAACAATGAAAATATGTATGCGTGAGAGGAAAATATCCCACACGGAACAGTAAAAAATTAAATTCGAAAGAGAATAAAATGGGGTACTGAAATAAAGAAAAGAAAAAATAGAATTCAAAAGAAATGGAATAAGAAAACTGTTTGCTATGGAAGAAATTGCATCTTTTATTGAATTTAAAACAACACGTTTATTCACCCTTACAAAAAATCACCTATTATCCCGGGTATAGGCAAATAGAGATAGTTCGAATATTACTCTGAAAGACATTTATAAATCACATGCAATTCTTCTGCTGACCTGTTGCTAAGCACCGACCCAGGTAGCAGTGGGCGGATTCCGGATCTATCCGCGTCTTCAGCATTTTCTGTGATTACGGTATTGGTACTCAGATCTTTCAGAGCCTCTTCCAAATCTGACTAGGTGGTCTCAAACACATAACCATCTGACTTAAATGTGTCGTAAAGAGGTGGGAATACCATGGGTTCCCGTTGGAATTCATCTCTAGTTAACCTGACTATTCTTCTTTCCCAATTCTTTTGAATTTCCTTCCTCTTTTCTTGACGACTGGGCTAAAAACCAATCTCAAAATGATCGAACTTTGATATATGAATGACTGGATTAATCATTTCTTACAGCAGTTTTCCAAATCCTCTTTTTGTTTTGGCACCTCGTCCCAAGGTTTGCTTGACTTCCATCTTGGTGCACACGGAAAGCTGGGGCTTGGAAAATTTCTTTCCTTCAGCCATGAATGTGGCATTAAAATATTCCAAGGAGTGAAATGAACATTCTACCACATCCTCGTCTACTTTGATGTATGAAGCATCCATGGTCACACTTGCCACAATATCTTCTTCAGCGTTAATAATCACTAGGCCTTCATCGATAACAAACTTGACTTTTTGGTGCAGCGTGGATGGTATTGCACCAACTTGATGAATTCAGTGCCTTCCCAAAAGATAGTTATAGGAAGACATGATGTCCATCACCAAAAACGCAGCGTTGTAGGTGGCTGGTCTGATTGTTAATTACCCTTCAATCTTGCCAATTACCTCTCTCTTGGTCGCATCAAAGGCTTTGACCACGTTCTGGAAAGTTTTCATATTCGAGATATCTATTGGCAGCCTTTTCAATGTGTCTAAAGGCATCACGTTCAAGACTGAAGATGTAAGCCTTAGTTCGGCCTCTCCCTCTAGATGAAATCTCATAATCTGAAAATGAGATTAGATTATCAGCTTGAATATTATTTAACAGTCAATCCATCTTGTTGACTTGTATGTTTTGTGGAACGAACGTCTGATTTAAGACCTTGAACAGTGCTTCTCAGTGTACCTCCGAGTTCAACAACAATAGCAATATTGAAATACGTATCGACAGGTTGTGCAGTTACTCTACAATGTTGTATTCACTGTGCTTCAAGAACTTGAGGAATTCTGTAGCTTCTTCTTCCCTTATGGGCTCATTGATTGCCATTACATCTTCTTTGAAAGGTTCAAGTGGTCTCTGCCCCACTTTGCTTTTGTCTTCTCTTGAAGTGCTCACCTGACATTCATATTTCCATGACACTTGTCGATCTTCCTTGTAGTGAAAAGGTCGGGGTGATGTGATCACCACATTTGCTTGTGTCGTTGCTGCTTTCTTTGCTTTAGGGGTAATTATCAAAGGGCTACCCCTGTTGTATTTCCTTTCGGATGACTCTCCGGTAGCGCAAATATATGTTTTCAGAGAATCTTGAACTTATTAATAAAATTCCAACTCCTTTCTATCCATCATGAGCTAGACTAAAGCTTTAAATTATGGGCAATTATACACCTCATGACCCTCTTCATTGTGGTAACAACAGTGGTTACCATCTCTATTCCTTATTGTATTTGAATGAGTTGTGAGAAGCCATGCCTTTACCATTTAGCTCCATATACAAACCAAAGGAGATTTTACTTTTGAAACACTAGCTTTGACTCTCATACCTTTCTTGGTAGTGACTGCGTTAATCCCAGTCCCCTGATGATTAGGCAAGGGATTTTGTGCAACGTTTGGTGCTCCAGAGTTAAAATGGATCCAATTCTTGTTTCGCATTCGTTGTACAAGTCTCTTAAATGTGAGGTAATTTTCGATCGTGTGCCCCGACACACCACCATGGTATTTGCAGTGAGTGTTCTCATCATACCATCTGGGGTATGGGGGCTTCATTGGCTCCATAGGGTAAGGTGACACCACATGAGTGTCAAAAAGATGTTGGTATAGTTCCTTGTATGACATGGGAATAAGATCGAATTACACATTCTCTCTTTCTTTCCTACGTTCCCTATGATTTTGTTTAGAAGTACCTGACGGTACAGTTGTAGTTGTTTTGGTGCTTGAGATCGTAACACCTTTGTTGGCATTGTAGGTGTTGACGTTGTTGATCTCTTTGTCTTTGTTCTTCATGGGAGGTTTCTTTCTTGATTTCCCTCCCTCTATTTTGCCTTGTTTTATAGCCAACTCGATCATCTCTCCGACTATAACCAAGTCTGAAAAGCTTCCTGATGTGATTGTAATCAGGTGCTCGAAATAAGGAGCCTTCAGGGTCTGTACAAAAAGCTTTCACATTTCCTTTTAATCCAAGGGTGGATGAACCTACACAGCCAAATCCATCCATCTCTGCGTAGGCTGTCAGAAGCTCGTTATGCTTCTTTTCCAGGCTCTGTAGTATAACTCGGTCTGGTCTCATATCATTAATTTGTTTGTACTATTCCAGGAAAAACTTAAAAGATCTTTTCAGGTCTTGATATAAGATCAGTTCAGCTGATTGTACCACCGATAGTTGACCCAGACAGGCTCTCCTAGAAGTAGTGAATCATGAGTTGATCATTTCCCACATATCCTATCATCTTTCGACAAAACATAGTGATGTGGACTGAGGGGCAACTATTTCTGCTATTTCTGTTGAATTTCTCAAACTCAGAGACTTTGAATTTTGGTGGAAGCACTAAATCCGGGACTAGGCTTAGCTCTAGTGTATCTACTCCATAGTAGTCATGGTCCCCGTTGACCACTTTTATTTGGTCTTCCATCATTTTAATTTTCTCTTTCATATTCTTCACCTTATCCTCCTCATCAAAATTCGATATGTGGTAATCATCTGGATTATTGTTGGGGTTGGTTGCAGAAGTTTTTATTTTCATAGCAGATGTCGTTTTCCCTTTGGTAGCAGATGAATCCCAGGGCAAGATTTCGAGTGAAATAACCATCTATGGGGTCTGTGGTATAGTTACCCCATCAGACGAACCACCCCCGGGTGCATTGGTTTGATGTAAGCCGGATAACTTGGACACAATCTGATCAACCAAGGACTCTTGACTCTTTTTGATTGTATCCAAAGTACTCTGAATGTTCTGGTTTATCTTTTCTTCCAGCTCTCTCTGTAGCTTTAACATGTTCTCCTTGATTTGAGCGAGTTTGGCCTCTATTTGTTTTTTCTTTGTTCAAGTGTTCTTAGATGATGTATGTCTAGAGCTTGTGGAGGCAAACTCGGTGTTTGTTCTTTCTTCTGATGAGACATGTTCTGTTAGTTAATATGAATGTAAAAACATAGAAAATATAAAAATAAACATGGAAAATAAAATGCAAAGTATGAGATGCATAAAATTTAGAGATAATCTTATTTAAACAAAAATGTTTTATCTTTTAAGAGACAAAAAAGCAATCTAAAGGTACATCCAGATTAAATCCTCTAGACCCCAAACATCTTCTAGTAAGTTGACAAGTCTTCTTATTTTATCTGTCACTGGTTGAATGCCTTGTCGAACCACTCCAACTTCCCTTACTAAGACATACAAATGACGAGCTACCTTCTGTACCTGCTACAGGAAGTCACGGATGACTGCATCTCTAGCCTTCACCCTTTGTTGAGCTTGCTCCCAACGAAAATGCAATTGTAACCCTCCATCAAAGGGAACTATCTGAAGCTCACTTGCTTGCTTTTTGAATCCATCCACAATGGCTTCTAACTCAGCTATGGTTTTACCATCCCGCTTTTTTTGTTTCTGAAGAGATTTCTCTAAGTCAGCTACCTGGATTCTCAAGCGCTTGTTCTGATTCTGACTATCTATCAAATGCCTCTGAGCAGTCTTTAGCTATTATTTCAGAGTTTCTCTTTCATCATTCCCTTCAAACTTTCTTTTCAAGCTGTCAGCCTCGCCTTTCTAGTACTCAGAAGTCCTTTTCAAATTAGAGTTATTCTGGACTTGCTCTTGGTACCCCTTTCTCAAGTCCTCGAACTCAAAATAGACTTTATTATGTTCATTCTCCAACTTGTCCGCCCGATCCTTCTGAGTATCGGCATCTAACTTCGATTGGTATCGTTCAGCTTCAAGCTCCCTTACACTATGTTTCAGCTCATTCTTTACAGCTTCAAATTATTTCTTTGTTATTTTTAGCTCAGAAGGGACAGACTTGAGATGTTCCTCCATGGTCAGGGTGTTCTCACAATCTGGAACTGGGATGTTGTTATTTTTCCTTAACCTTCGCCACTCTAAAGGAGTGAGCATGCCCAAGGCAGCCACGACATCCATTCAGATAACCTTCTTCCATGACTCAGCTACTTCATTGATCATTATTTTTGTAGTTGTCACCATAGTACACAAATTCTGATCCCGTTAGTCCGTATGTTGCTGGGACAAACTGTTGTGCCCCATACTATCAAAGTGCCCAGAGCGGAGAATACCCAACTCCTCCCTATAGTCCAAGTAGGGTCATAGTTTCTAAATCCCCACATCGGAAGAGAATGTCGCTGTGGGTCAACCAAAGAGCTCTCCAGGTAATATCCCGGTTCTGAAGATGTGTAAAGACTTTCATCTATTTTACTTTCGAGGCACCTTCATGCCATTTCAGAGTGATGAATTCTCCTAATGGGGAATAAGTGGTGCTAAATCGGTAGTAATCAATCCCGTTAGTTTTCCAGAAATGACTGTGAATCCATATTTGGAAAAGCTAAGCACACTCGATGAAGCTTCCTCCGTCAGTCTTTCTATAGTGGTTGAGAGAGTGGAAGGTCTCAGTTAAAATTGGTGGGGCTGGATTTACTCACCTCGGGAGTTGTTCAAATAGTTCCATGATAGTTGTATCAATAAACCCCAAAGTCTTTAGGAAAATAACCAAATCATACAGGCCCAGTGCGAAGAGATCTATTACCTTCCATTCATCGAGATAGTTCATCATTAGTTTCTTGATATGGATCCACTCAATTCCTTCCCTACTACCTTTGCGTCGGAATCGGTTAGTTACTCATTTCTCATATACCCCTACAACGTTTGTCATTCCGTTCTTGAAAAGCTGACTTTTATTGTGCTTGATATATGCTCGTTCCAATCTGATGCTCTCGCAATGTAGTAGTGTAGTATACTCCTCGATTATGGGCACCATGTCCTCTTGGTTAAAGGTGAAACAATTGTACCCCGGATTCCAGAATTGAACCAATGCTCTGATTAGTGGCTCATTGGTCTTGACATAAAGCAAGAGTGCAATATCACCATGCCGCTGGCTGAACTTCTATTTTCGGTTACTCTTCCAACTGTCCTAGATGTTCCGAAGCTCTTGTACATCATTTTGCTTTAGGCTGACAGAGGCGTAGCTAACCAGTTATGACACATTGCTTCCTTAAAGACTGTCTCCCTTTTTCTTTCTGGGTCTTTTCGAAACATAGTCGTACCTCGGTGTTTTTTACCTCTTGTATTACAACCCCTTTATCCATTAATACAGATTATTTGTGTATAACTAACACCTTTTTATGGATCAATAGTATCTTTTTATGATACAAATGCTAGATGGATAAACACGAAAGCACAAAGTTAGTAAGATAAAAAATATAAATGATGAAAGTAAAAAATAAATGAAAAAAATTGCATAAGTAAAAATATCCTATGTTTTGAAAAGGGGTTTTGAGGTAGGCTTTAATTCCTTATCGTCTCCCGGTTTAGGTTCTAAATAAGGTACCCGATTTCTCTTTGCCGGTGCCCCCTAGGGTTTGTTAGACCCTTAGTCCTAAACCCATTGCAGGCTCATGTGGACTAAGTTAAACTCGAGAGGATACATTCCCTTATGTCCGCACGGAGAATAAATTCTCACGAAGACATAAGTTTTATGAATCCCGAATGCTACTTGTTAGGCCCGCACGGTGAATAAATTCTCATGAAGATGTCACTTTCACCCCTACTTAAATAGGGTTCAGAGCTCGGGTATAGAGTCTTATATGAAAAACAAGTTTGATAAGCTGAAACCATTGAAAAGATATCGTCACTACAACTATTTATTTGAAAAGACAATCGAAAGTAAGTAATAAGGATCGAAAAAGTTACCTTAAAATTTAAACTTACCATTTTCATTAAAAAGACAATTGGAAATTAACCTTTAGCCTGACTCACTTACATGTCCCCAACAGAGTTGCCAAGCTGTCGCAACCGTCTTTCGATTGGGCTCGGAATTGGGCTTTGACTTGAATAAAATGGTTTGAGTCGCCACCGATAATTTATTTTAAGAAAAAATGGGTTGATCAGATACCTTGATTTCTTACATGATCTGCATCTTACCAAAGATATGTCAGATTCGGGAGTCGGTTACAGTCAAGGAATGATCAGCACATTTGAACTGCCCTTTCGGTACTAATTAATTTCCAGTTGTCTTTAATTAAGAAAATTGCAAGCTAGATTAAAAGGTAAAATATGATCCAATTTCCTTACCTCTGACGGATTTAAAAGTGTATCCTTAAGAAGTCAAGAAACGTGTTAGATAGAAAAAAAAGAGAAGAAAAGGTGATGAAAATAAATAAAATAAAAAAAACAAATGAAATAAAGAAAATGAGATAAAGAAAATAAAAAAAAGATATAGAGAAAACAAACATAAAGTAAAGATAAAAAAAGTAAATAAAATAAATAAAATAAAGATAAAGTAAAGATAAAAAAGTAAATAAAATAAAGAAAAAGAAAATAAAAGAAATAGAGATAAAAATAATGATAAAAAATAAATAAAATAAATAAAATAAAGAAAGTAATAATAATATATAATAAATAAATAAATAAAAACAAGAATAAAATAAAAATAAATAAAGAAATAAAATAAATATAATGGAAATAAAAAAATAAAGTAAAGATAAGGAAAAAAATAAAAGAAAAAATAGTAAATATATATATATATATAATAAAATGTTAGGAAAACAAATAACACAAAAAAACCCAAAAAAAAGAAAAATAGTAAAAAGATAAAACTAAATAAAACGAATAAATAAAATAAATCGAAAATGTATAATGATAACGATAATAATAATAATAATAATAAATAAAAAACAACAAAAAATAATAAAAAAATGTATATATATATAATAATAATAAAAGGGCTAAATTGAAAGTAAAACAAAATTGAAGGTCAATTTTAAGAGGAATTCGGGACTAAAATTGATTCTGGGGTCAAAATAGAAGTTTTAAAAAATGGGGGGACCAAAACTGCAATTCCCCCTTTACCTCGAAAAACACGGATCTAGAGCTTGGGGCGGGTCGATGCGCGGGTCATATTCAGGTCCACGGATCGCATATATAAGCCAAAAATTAACTAAAACATTTCATTTCTTACATTTTTACTAAACACAAAGCCCCCCCCATATGTTTTCTCTCAAATGTTCATCAGGACGATGATCAGTTGCCGTCTAGGTTCATAGGAACCCAGATCCCGACCAGTCGTCGGCTGTCGTTCATCAGCAGTGTAAAATTTTTTCCGAAAGCCCCTCTTTTATATTTTCAAAATATGGTTTTGGTTTTTTAAAAAATATCTCGAAGAGGGCTAGATTTGAGATTGAAAATCTAGATCACCCTCCCCCGATCATCGACCAACCGTTCTTTCGAGGAAAACAATTAAAGGGATATCACACATGCAAGTGCCAAAAGAGAGCGAATAGGTAAAAATACCTTTTATTTGCTTCTCGAAACATTTACAAGGCTTGAATTTCGACTATATTACTTGCGTATTTTATGTGTGTTTCCGTAGTGTTCTTGTATGATTTTTGTACATGTATTTATAGCCTAGGATTTACTATTTTTAAATCCTATTTTTGAGTCCTATTCGAATTAAATTCCTGTTTGTTGGCTGTTTTTGTGTCACACGTCGTCGATGGGTTGTTGCGCCGATAAAACTGGCGTTGGTTGCGGCTGGGGCGAGGGTTCTTCGAAAGGGAGGTGGATGTGATGCTTGAGGGAAAGTTAGGGTTTTGGGAACCCTAACTACTCGGTTCGGGTTACAGCTTTGGGACTGGTTCGGGTCCGCTCCAGTGGGTCCGGGTTGCTTATTTTGTGAACGGGTTGGATGTTTTGTAATGGGCCTTGGTCTGCATGAAATAATAAAAAAAATGTTAGTTTAATAACAATATATATATAATATATATACGTATAATCGGTCCAAAAAGTGTGTCTACAACAAGATTAGCCGATGAATTCAAAACTAAAACATGAAATCAAACAACCTAAGTGTATAGCAAAACCCATTTCACTTACCTACGTATCAAGATTCCACCCCAAGCAGACAACAACATTTGCTTTCCCTCTCCCAAACTGCTTACCCCTCAACTCTTAATTTGATCACTTACCTGATCTGGTTGAATAACTTCCCAACTAATTCTAAACTCAATCTTAAACTCAAATCTATAAAACCCACTTTTTAATCCCAACATACATACCTAAAACCCAGATTAACTCTTAGGGTTAAGATATAACTTGAGAATTTAGGTATAATTGTAATTTTTAAATTTATTTTTTATTTTAATCATATTTGTATTAAAAATATTAATATGACACATCATATGAGAAAAATAATAAAATAAGCCACATTATCTTAGAGTGAGCAAAAAATTCAATGTCTAAATTTCAATGAGCAAATTAAAAAATTGAAAGTGCGGTGAGTGAAATAAGAGAGATAGTAAAGTTTAGTGATTAAACGTATAATTTACTAAAAAATTATAGACAAATTTTTTTAAATATATTCTAAATATGATATGTATTGCACGATACCAAAGAAACAAATCTTAGAGAATAAAAGAATCTTCTAAAAACAAGTATTTTACGATGATAGACCAAATAAATTATGGAATACGTTCCTTCACCTCTCTTCTCTATTGTTAATAATAAAAAAATTAAAAATTATTTCGATCATTTAAGGAACTCTAATAGGGAGACTCCTTTTCACCATATTTATTCATGCTTATGAAAAATGTTCTTTCCTTTTTGCTGCAAAAAGAGGTTAATTGTTAAAACTTTATATGTTTCTGCATTAATTATAGATGTTGTATCTTAAGTCATCTTTAATTTGTCAATGATAATCTCTTTTTCTATCGCAACTGACTTAGGAAATTGTTCTATCATTCTGCACAGGGACGAAGTCATGCTTTATTTAAGGAAGCCACTTCCCCATAATTTTTTTATTAAAAATATATGAAGAAAATACCTATTTAGTCGATTACAGTAAAATAGACTTATAGAGGTGATTTTAGCAGCATTTATAGACAGGGACGGAGCTAGAACAAAATCTCAACAGAGGCCGAATCTTTTTAACAGCTTTAAGTTTTATATATAATTTTACCTTTATTATTTGTTTATTTCAAAAAATCTAAATGATAACATTAAATATGCATAGTTCTATATTTATATGAAATAACAAATAAAAAAAATAAAAAAATTAATTAAAGTAAATAATAAAAAATACTATTTTAAAAAGTGCAAAAGACATAAATATCACATAATCACAATAAAACACGTCATTTTTTCAAATCTGGAAATGTATCCACAAGCGATGTTGTACTAAAGCTCCTTGCAATATCTCTTTCAATGTTGATAAGCATGCAACTCTCAAAAAATTCATCATCCATTTTGTTGCGAAGTGTTGTCTTGATGATATTCATTGTAGAAAAAGTTCTTTCAACACTTGCTGTAGAAACTGGGAGAGTCAATAGAAGTTTTATCGTTCGGAACATATATGGATAAGTGTTCACTTTCCTAGTATCCACCAACCACTGACTTAGGTAAGAGATTGTCAACAATTTTCTTAGACCTGAATTCCAAGATAACTCCCCCCCATAATGACGCAATTATGTTCATAAATCATACTTTTCAACTTCCGTGAAATCCTCCGGATAAAATTTATTCACAAGATTGCAAATGTCTTCAACCTTGAAAAAATTTGTCACCATCTCTTGGTTCCAAAGCACAACCAAGAGTTAATAACTGTATTGACTTCTCATTAAATCAATTGTTTAACTCTTGTAGTTGAACTTCAATTGTAGCATAAAAATTTCTACTCGATAATGATGTTCAACTGTAAAATGATCTTGTTGGTGACGAACGCGACATCCTCTTTCTCTATAAATAGAACTCATATCTAGGATATCTATATTGTGACTTTCACAAAATGAGGTAACCTCCATAAAACGATTATTCCATCGATCATCTCTAAATTTCTGCAAAAGTATCTTTGAACTCTCAACAAGATGTAGTGAATTCAAAATATTATGAGATTTTCATTTTAATGATTGAGAAAGTGAACCAGTGATTTCTAATATTTTCTTAATAAGATGTAAAATGAAGACAAAATCAAAAGAAGTCAAAGTCTCTAAAGTTGTCGCCGCTTCTCCACGTTCAGAAGATGTACTTCCTTCATCAATGAGTTTATAGAGAACAACACAAGTGGAACTAAACATTTTTATCAAGCTTGAAATTGATCTCAAGTAAGAACCCCATCGAGTGTCGCATGCCCTCAGCAAATTACTTGTTTGATTCAAACCAATTCCATTTTCAAGTTGTTCTTCTTCAATCAAATGATTTATCTCGTCATAATAAGCATTTTTTAAGTTCATCGACGCCCTTACACGAGGCAAGAACAACATTGATAATAAAGGATAACTTGGAAAATTTGATAAACAGGTATGACCTCTTTTTCTGCAGCTACTAGTGCCAACTGTAAACGATGGGAAAAACAATGCACATAGTAAGCAAAAGGACACTCATTGCTAACTAATGCTTGTAACACATTCCACTTTCCTCACATGTTACTTGCACTGTCATAACCTTGGCCTCAAATATTCTTTATGTCAAAGCAATAATGAGAAAGATCGAAAAATATCTCATCTTTTAAAGTCACTGTTGAAGTATTAGGAACATGAATAATGCTAAAAAAGTGTTCCTTTTCTAGACCGAAATTATCAACATACCGTAAAATAATAGTCATTTGTTGCTTTCTTTATCCATCCCCTGCTTCATCAATAATAACACAAAATTTTTTCTTCACCAATTTCTTCACAAATTGCTCTCTTAATTTTCTCTGCTAAAATATGTAAAATATCTTTTTGTATCTCAGGCGAAGTGTAAGAATCATTTTTTGGAGCATTTTCTAATACAACTTTTTCAACATCTTTATTATAAAAGACTAATTGTTTCACGAGTTCAAGAAAATTTCCTCGGTTAGATAAAAATTCACTCTCATCACGACCTCTCATTGGTAGCCCTTGTAAAGCTAGCCAACACAATGCATCTATAGAGGTTCCAACTCTAAGCCTATTATTAGAAATATGTAATGATGTTTGCATATGCAACACTTGTGGCAGGTGCCTAGACTGGTTAATAAAATCCTCCAATTCTTGCTCAATAAATTTATGAGGTGAATTAGGTTTTGAACCTATATGCATCTTAAAATACCAACTTTTTCCATTTAATTTCTTCCAATTTTGAAACCCCTTCATAGTGAAAGTCTTGTGTGATGGATGACTATATGGTTTGTTAAAAAGAAAGCAAATAAAACAGAAAGCATAAGCATCATCATTTTCAGGAGAATATTCTAACCATGAATGAAAGTTTTTGTACCAAAAAGCTTGAAATTGACGAGGGTGAGAAACATGTCGATATTTTAATTCAAATAGTACTGGTTGATATGGACACTCAGCAATATAAGCTCTTGAATTGCATTTCTTTCTTGTTCAGAAGGATATTCTCATATTTACTTGTGCTTACCAGGATCTCGCTCCAAGTAATTAGAGTTAGTACTTGGTTTTTGATTTCTAGCTATCTTTAAAGGTCTATCTTTCGAAGGTGAAACATCAATAGGTGTATCAGTTGAAGTTCCAGTTGTTGTACTTGTATTTTTCGAAGTTTCCCTACTTATTTTCTTAAAAAGCTCAATAATTGTTGGATTTTTTCCCATGGCAAGCTACATTTATATAAAAATAATTTACAAACATAAAAAAAATCAAATCTAATAATCACCATTCACCTTAACAATTATTATATTAACTAAAGGAATACTAAAATTAAATATAAGATCAAATAATTCTAATTAAAAAATAATAAATATACTATTATTTAATTATGTACCTTTAAAAATTAATTGTCGAACAATGTAGAATCTGATTAAAGCAATATTGGAGGAGCTTTAGTCGATGGGAGGGTGATTAACTCAAGGTTTTTCTATGAAAGATTTCAATATTTTACTCTATTTATAAGCCTTTTGTCGGCTCCTACAATTATATTAGTACTAGGGTAAAAAACATAAAATTAGAGCAGGGGCCAGGGGCCCCATTGGCCCTCCGTCTCTGTTTGTAGAGGAAACTTCATTAATTTTGTACATAAAGCTGCGTTTTTAGATAAACACTAGAAAAGCGTTGCGGTAGAATGACGTCATTCTAGTTTTAGTTTAGTTTCATTTTATTTCTCTTATTTTTTTGTATTTTAGTTATACTTTGTCTCTTTGAATTGATATCATGGCTTCATTCCTGATTTTACATGTTCTTAATTAATTTTAAAATGATTATTAGTTAGACTATTAATGTAACACTTTGAATCCCGGGTTAGAAGTTTTGGACTAACCCGAGATGTGCCTTGGGTTAATTTCTAACTTGTAAGAGGTTTTGAACCAAATTAAAGTGGATTGGGCCTGAGGTAAGCCCAACAAGGAGTTAAAAAGGGCATTTTTAATCTACAGTCAGAATTAGAGGGAACAAGTTAGCAATTATACCTTTTAAGATTTCAAAAGGTTGAAATCTTTAATTTCTTGGTGAGATCACGTTTGATGCTCCCTCTTTTTCTCAACTTTTTATTGTCTCTTCTTCCTCTCCAAATATTCATCTTCGTTTTTCTTCCCCTCTAAGTTAAACAAGTTAAAGGTGATAACTTTGGAACATGGCAACCTATTTTAGCAATACAAAGGTAAGGAGAGAATTCAACATCTTTAGAGTTTTCTTTTGAACCCTCAACTTCACCATTTCACCATGGGAACCAAGAATGGGTTTTTGCAGGGTTTAAGAGTTTTTAAGATTTCAACCATTTTCAATAATCCATAGGTTTAGAAAGTGTTATTATTACCTTCTTAATCCTTTCTTTCAACTAGTAATATATCCCTTGATGTTTGTCTAGTGAGAGAGAGATTGGAGAAAACTCCAAAGTTGGAAGGAGAAACCAACCCTTGGTTGAGCATTGGGTGTTTTCAGCAGTTTAGCATCAAAGGTAACTCACTTTTGACTCAGCTATAACATGTGTAAATAATTTAGATGAAATGTAGTAGGTTGTATGAGCTTGAAACACTCCCATGGTAGATTTCATTTTGTCGACACTAACTTTTCGTCCCGTCTTTTAATACATTATTATTATTATTATTATTATTATTATTATTATTATTATTATTATTATTAATGTTACATATTATATTTTACAGGCCCAAGACCCAGTTACAAATATCAACCCAATTACAAGATGTTGGTTCAAGCCCAAGTGTGACCCGGTTCAGTGACCCGACCTAGTGAATTTAGGATTTGCTAAAATCCTAATCCTAAAGCAAACTGCCACCAACTTCAACTGTAATCCACGTATGCCTCCCACTGCAGTGCAAGCCAACATAGAGCCATCACTTGGGGATCTAGAAGCTATCATCATTTGGCCATCTCAGCAAATGTGACTGTATCAAAACCAAAGTCAACAAAAAATATTATAAGTTTACCTAAACCTTTGAAATAAAAAGAAAACCCCAAAAATTACTGGATTAAAGATACATGCTTCAGCACTAATCGAAGAAAATTGTGGATTCAAAACAACCATAAATAGGGGAAATTTCAATGGGGAAGGAACCAATTAGCAATCAAGAACAGAAAGAAAAAAAACACTCATTAGGGGATGGGGAATTTCTTAGTTAAAAGAGAGAAATTTGTAAAAGGTTTCCATATTCTCTTCGACAGAAGCAATACCAAGCAGGAAACATCTTAAGGTTTTCAATTAATTTTTCTAATATATTTTATTTTCTGTTTTTTTTTAATTTGAAATAATTCCAATGTGAATACGTTATTGCTTTATTCCATATTTTTATGTCTTTAAAAGACAACAGTGATATATAAGCATAAGCACTGGTTAAAAGCAGTAACAGAGAACCATAAACCATGCAAAAAAAATATTAACAGTGAAATTATTTTTTAAAAAAATTCATTTTTTATCTTTAAGTTTCTTTTTATGTTGTAAAGAATACAGATAATAATAAAAAAGAGGGGTTTGAGTTAATTTACATGCGGTGTGTGAGTTCCAGTGGAGTCTCGTTGACTCCATCATCGTTCAGGTTCGGGTGCTGTCATTAGAGAAGAAGAATTGATGTTAGCCTTAGTAAATAAAAATTTCTGAATCGAAACAGCAAAGAGTGAGATAGTGAGAACTTACCTAGGCTGCGAGATAGAGCGTCTGGAGATTAGTGGTTGTGGTTTGGCTTTGAGAAGTTTAGGGACTTATTTTGGTCCTTTAGAGGTCAATTGAGAAGGCCTCGGTTGAAAGTATAAAGAGTGGGTGTTGATTTTGAGCAATAGAGATGGTGGCCATTTTGCTTCGGTGGGGGTTTTGTTGGCCTTAGAACGTAGACGTTGAGAACTAAGTAAGGGATGATTTGTGGGTGTTCGGGTAAGAGTGGCCACCATGAAACGGTAGCCTGCCGGTTATGCAAGTGAAGCTTAATGGTTATTGCCGAGAGAAAGAACGAGTGAGATTAGAGTCAGAGAATCGTGGCCACCACAATGCGGTGTTTGGCCATGTGGTCTTGGTTGGAGCCATGATGGTTGTTCGTTGTATAGAGCTTTGTGACTCTCGGTCGAGAAGAATGAATGAGGCAGAGAGTTGGAGAGGAAGAAGAATGGCGCAGGGGTGTTTACAAATAAAAATTAGGGCCAATTGTTATTTAAAATAATTATATATTAAATCTCTAAAACTGCATCGTATGGGTGTTAGGGAAATACCCAGTTCACGTATGGGTTATATCTTGGATGAGCCATTCAAATTTCAGATTTCATGTGTTTTGGTCCCTAAAGTATCTCTAGAAAGCACCCTAAGTTGCCTATCTGAATACCATATCTGAGGTACGCGTTTAGTGGTGTGATCCCCTGAGCTGAACCCGATTCGCAAGTCTGTAATGGTCCAGAATCGGGGGGTAACCTTAGCAGGTTGTAAAGATGGCTTGGGATTGCTAGAACCCAACCTCATATAAAGAATTTAGTAAGCCTACCCCGTTAAAGCCATGCGGATAACTTAGAAGAACTAGATCACATGATATTAGGATTTTTAATTTTCTTTGATTATTTCGCATTCGATACTTTAAATTTTTATTAAGTATTCTTTGATTTTTTGAATTATTCTAATATCACTAACTTATTGTTTTGTTTCCTCATTGCATATATCATTATCATATCACATTATTTCATAAACGGTGTTGATTCCTAGATCACCTAGTTACTATAAAAAATCTTAAGGCAACAATGTCTTTCGATGGGACTGAGAATGCAATCAGTGTTCAGACCTGGTTCGAATACGGGTAGATATAGTTCGAGGATAGCCTTGTCACTATCGAAGATTCAGTTTTTCCAAAAAAGGTAATTATCTGAGTCAGATAGGCACACTGGGCTGAGTTATCAAGAATTTGGTCCACCTGGGACGATAATGAGGAGACACTATTTAGAGGGATATACGGTGACATCGTAGAGCTACTGAGAGTACCAATAGATTCAGTGGTGGTTCGAGCCCTTGCCGAGTGTTGGAATCCAGCTTACAGGTGTTTTACTTTTGGTAAAGTAGACATGATCCCTACCTTGGAGGAGTATACAACTTTGCTGCACATCCCAAATGTTAGAAGTCATTCTATTTACACCAAGGCAATTTGACCTAAGGGGTTCATAACCAAGATGATCATACTGACGTGAAAGACTAAGGAGTGGGTCGAGAGTACATTCGTGATGAGGGGATCTCCTGGGCTTAGCTGAAAAGTTTAATTTACGAGCAAACTCCATCGAAAAGAAGAAGAGATCACTTCGCCCTTGTGGTATATGGTTTGGTAATTTTCCCCAGGAACGAGGATCACTTCAACATCTCCTTAATCGATTTCGTCGAAGCTATTGCTAGAAAGAATCCCGCATCTGCCATCCTTGCGGAAACATTCTTGTCACTGAACCAGTGTAGACGATTGGGGGGAGGTCAGTTCACCGCATGTGCCTCATTATTACTAGTTTGGTGGTGGAGCCACTCTTAGATAGTCGAGAAAGGCTGGGATCGGAGACATCAATCAAAATTTTTGCTTCTAGTGGATTTCCTTGACAAATGTCAAATCCCATATCATCGCAAGAGGAAAGACTGGGTTGAAGCTCTCCATAACATGAATGATACTGAGATAGTATGGAAGGCTTACTGGTTACCCAAAGAAGACATACTTTTCAGGTGCAGTAACGATAGTATTGTAATGTTGCACAGATTATGGGGAGTGATCGGGTATACTTCGCTAACTCAGACAGTTCGATACCCAACAGTTTGTACCAGCTACCCATGGCCTGAAGGTGGTGGAGTTTTCTTTCTTTACTCTGGGTTACCGAGAGTGGATTTCAAAGATCTATGCGGCTTGGCAGAAGCCTCAATGCATGAGCTTTAAGATGATAGAGCCTGTATTCACACCGGTATATGAGGTTTGGAGGTCACAGAGAATTAACAACAACACACCTAAGCAAAATTTAGAGGACAAGTCAACTATGGAGGAGCGATTGTGGAGGCTCCTGATAGAAGCTGAGTTATTAAAAGAGGAAATACGACTGATGAATCTAGAGAGAAAAAGAACAGAGAAACTTCTCGAATGAGTAGACAATATGGGAACTCGAAATGATTAAGAAGGACGAAGTGATAAAATAATTGGCCAAAGAGAAAAAGAAGGTCCAGGAGAATTTTGATGCGCTAAACCAAGATTTTCGGGCCTTAGAGAAGAATATGAGAGCCCGGGGTGTACATCATACTATCAAGACCCTAAAGATAAAACTCAATAGGGTAGAAAGAAGCGCAAGAAGAGGCCAAGAAGAAAAGAAACGAACCATACAACACACTCGGAAATTGAGAGAGCAAAAATATGAGGCCAACTATGAATTAGCACAAAGGCGAGCACAGATTGAACAGCTCGAAGCAAAACTGCTTAATATCGATGAGACTTTTCAGAACCCTTATAACAGTCTTCAAAAAGAAAATGAGATGTTAAAGAAGAAGATAACGGAGCTAGAAGGAGCAGAGTTGATCCACTCATCCGCACAAGAGGTAACCATGCAAGAAAACAAGGCCTTAAAAGCGACGATTGTTGAATTAGAAGTCATAGTGCATAGATGCCATTAGCGAATCCAACAGCTAGAAGAGAGCCGACCATTAACTAATCCAGAGCATGAAATTGCTCTATGATAGGCTCAGGACACTATTCAAAGACAACATGAAGCAATGGATCAGACCCATGAAGTAGCTCGCCAAGTCTACGAGTTATCTGAGGAAGCGACAACTTTAAGAATTTTTGTGATTCCAGAAACAGAAGAAGAATGACGCATCATGGGATTGATGATAGAGCTTGAAAGATTAGGGAATATGGAAAGATTCTATGTTTAGTATTTATGTCGATATAATCTCTTTACCTAAGTTCTTAGATGTTGTGTGTTGTTGAGTACTTTTTATATAAACTAAGTTATTTTGGAATCAATATCGGGTTACATTTTCATTTGCATTTTCATATTTTTTTTTTCTAAATTTTCAAAATATTAATGATTACATTATAACAATTCATTCATTAAAATTCACCAAATAATAAAATACAATTTCCAATAGTTTGTAGTTATCCTGGCATATACCTCACACCCATACGGTACTCGTCAGTCAACAAAGAAAATGGAAGACAAGCTCATCCAAATTGAAAAAACTCAGCTTGTCAAGCAAGAGAGCTTTAAGAAAGTTCAGGGGGAGATGCGTGAACAAATGATAAAATCCCAGAATGATTTGATTGAGAAACTTGCGAGCATGTTACGAGGAAGAAATATTGAACGAGAATATACCCCAGCTGTCGGTGCTACTATCGAAGAACCTTTGTATCCCTCGGGTTTTGCACCACAAGTGGATCGTGGAAAAGCTTCAACTATTGGTGTTACAACTCCAAATATTGGTATTACCTCTGAAAAACCCCTATACCCCCAGGCTTTACACCACCTCATGTTAAAGCACAACAAAGAACAACTGCACAATCAGAATGAATACAAGTGAACCTGGCTCTACACTGCACATCAGAAGAATACAAGTGAACCTACTTGGCTCTTCTTTAAACCCGCAACCAATTGAAGACGTCCCTGATTTGGATGAGAAATACAAAAAAGAACATGATAAGGAGCTAAAGAAAGAATGGGAACAAATGAAGCTTGAATTCCGAGCTATGAAAAAAGATGCTAGCTTATATGGAATCGACGCCAGGGAGCTAAACTTGGTCCCTGATTTAGTACTGCCACCGAAGTTCAAAGTTCCAGATTTCAAGAAATTTGATGGCACCAGTTGTCCTTCTACACATATAACCATGTTTTACAGAAAAATGACAGGCTATGTGAGAGTTGATCAACTATTAATTCATTGTTTTCAAGAAAGTCTGGCAGGCTCAGTAATCTGTTGGTATAATCAGCTAAGTCGGGCTCAGATTAAATCATGGAAGGATTTGGCTAAGGCTTTTCTAGAGAAATATAAACACGTAAAATATGTGAGGCCAAACCAAATTTTGTTACAGAGTATGGAAAAAAGATCTAACGAGAGCTTCAGGCAGTATACCCAAAAGTGGAGAGATATAGTTGTGCAAGTTTATCCACCATTAGAAGAGGAATAAACTAATATTTTTTTCGTAAATACTCTGAGGGCCTCATTCTTTGGACATCTTATTGGAAATTCATCCAAGAATTTTACTGATATAGTCAACACAGAAGAAATTATTAAGATGGTGATCAAAAGCGGGAAGCTAGACGGGGGAGAATCTAGCCGAAAGCCTCCAGCAAGAAAGAAGGATAATGAGGTCAGTAATGTGAAGAAATATGATTCTAATAACATTACAATATCCCGACCTCAAGCCACCACGTCGTCTGCACTAAATCCTGTTAAACAAGGGGCGAAAGAACCAAGACAAGAAATGGAAAGAGTTCAATTTGACCCCATCCCTATGACCTATAAAGAACTTTTCCAGATCCTGTACGACAAACATGTGGTGCCACCTTACCACACTTCTCCAATACAACCTCCTTACCCAACATGGTTTGACATCAATGCTCAATGTGAGTATCATGTGGGGGCATCAGGGCATTCAATTGAAATGTCATCAACTTTGGTGATATCTAGCAGCCTAATGTGGCTCAGAATCCACTGCCGAACCATGCAGGGGTAGTGGTTAATGCTGTTATTGAAGAAAGAGGGAATGAAGTTATAACCAAAGTCAATAAAGTGAAGTCACCCATGCATTGGTATGGGGCAAATGGTCAAAGTAGGCTGGTTGACCTTTAATGCTGATAGGAATAAGCACGCTTTCCCTTACTACCGTTGCGAGGATCATGTCATTCAATATTGTGATGAGTTCAAGGCCTTGGTTCAAAGGCTGATGGATAGTAAAGACATGGAATTTTAAAATGAAGCTAAGAAAGAGAAAGAGGTAGAGATTTGCGCTTCCGAAGGAACATCCAAGGGACTTTACAATACTAGCTGCCCTTTAGTCATCACACCGAAAGCCCTGACTATGGAAAGGTTAATCCCTAAAGTGGTGATCACATTTTCTTCGTCCTTTCCTTATAAGGACAACAAGCATGTCCCTTATAGGTATGGATGCCAACTAGACAATGTTGAATGTTCAGAGGCTGCTAAGGATGAGGTGGATGAGGTATGCCACTTTACTAGAAGTAGGAGATGTTATTCTCCCAACCAGACCAGTAAGCCCGAGAAAAGAGCGGCCGTTGATAAAGGGAAAAGGGTTGAGATATTGCTGAAAGATGATGAGTCAACAATTAAGGAGCCAGTAATTGAAAACGAGGCTGTGGAGATTTTAAAGTTTTTGAAGCATAGCGAGTATAACATCGTCGAACAACTACACAAGTTGCCAGCTCGTATCTCGATCTTGGGTCTACTATTAAGCTATGAGGCACATCAAAATGCCTTGCTGAAAGTCTTGAATCAGACTTTTGTACCGAAAGATATGCCAGTAGAAAAGATAGATCGACTAGTTACAAATATTTAGGACGATAACTTCGTCTCTTTCTCTGATGACGAGATCCCGTCTGGAATGATGAGCAACCCCAAAGCCCTGCACATTACCATCAGATGCAAGGGACATGTGTTATCACGAGTACTGCTCGACAACAAATCTACCCTGAATGTGATGCCATTAATAACCTTGAAGAAACTTTCGATCTACAGTACACACATGAGAAATTGCCAAAGCATTGTTCGAACTTTTGACGGAACAAAGAATGAGGTACTGGGGAAGATCAATATTCCTCTAACCATAGGCCCATCAACCTACGAGCTCGAATTCCTTGTAATGGATATAATGCCCTCCTATAACCGCTTGTTAGGAAGGCCTTGGATCCACCAGACAGGAGCTGTGCTATCCACTAAGCATCAGAAACTCAAATTTGTAATTGAAGGGAGACTGGTATGCCTTAATGCCGAGAAAGATATCATTGCTTCCATATCTACTACCACCCCATATGTCGAAGTAGAGGAAGATGTGGTTGAGTGCTCTTTCAGAGCCCTAGAATTCGTTAATGGTACCTTTATTGCTGAAAGAAATAAAATTTCAAAGTCAAGGTTGTCCAACTGTACCAAAATGGAACTGAAAATGACTCTGGAAAGAGGAGCCATGGTTGGGAGAGGGCTTGGAAGTCACTTACAGGGAAATATTAGTCCATTTTTTCCCAATATTAAGCAAGATCGTTTTGGTCTGGGATATCGCCCAACCTTAAAAGAAAAGTTGAAAAATGTTCAAAAGAGTCAGGAAAAGAGAAAATACAGGTTAGCCGGGGAGGATATTAAGTGGGAGCCCATGATTTTCTCACCGCTGTGTAACACCTTCATATCAGGGGGCCACATGTTTCAGGGGCCCGATTATCTAAAGAGCTTGTTATTGAAAATGCCCTGAGGAATTTGGGTATAAATATGATATCGGAGGAAGGAATCGAAGATGGAATGGCTATGTGCATCTACCCCACACCACCAGGCTTTGTGCTAAACAATTGGACTACAGAATAATTACATGTAGTTTATAAAACTGTTTCATAGTAATGCACAAAAACTTTCCCTATTGTCTAAACCCCGTGACAATAAGTGATCTTCTGTAAGGGGTTAATCTATATGTTTTTTATTTTAATAAATGATGCATTCATGTTAATTCACGAAATGACAAACATCATTCCTTGCATTTTTTCTCATTATTTATTTATTATATATTATTATTTTATTATATTTTGATATGGGATAGATCCTCCTGTATTTGTATATGTATATATATCCTCTTGTTTGTTATTCTTTTAGGACCTCTGATATCAACAGTATGAATGTTTATGACTCTGACCCGAAGATAGATTTCGAGCTGCCTATATGTCAAGGAGAAATTGGAGGTTATGATAGTGATGAGGGAAGCGACTTACCTTCTGAACTACTGAAAATGATAGAGAGAGAAGATAAACAAATTTTGCCTCATGAAGAGCCCATTGAGATATTGAATCTAGGATCATAGGAAGATAAAAAGGAGATAAAAATTAGCACCATCATATCTGTTGAGGGACGACAAAGTCTGATTGAGCTACTTCGAGAGTACAGAGATGTGTTTGCTTGGTCGTATGAGGACATGCCAGGTTTAGACACTGAGTTAGTGGTACATAAGTTTCTAATAAAGACCGAATGTAAACCGATACAACAAAAGCTCAGAAGGATGCGACCCGAAATGCTACTTAAAATTAAAGAAGAAGTAAAGAAGCAATTTGATGTTGGGTTCCTAAAAGTAGCCAAGTATCCGGAATGGGTAGCAAATGTCGTTCCAGTACCAAAGAAAGATGGGAAAGTCCGCATGTGCGTTGACTACAGAGATCTTAATCGGGCTAGTCTGAAAGATAATTTCCCTCTGCCACACATAGACACCCTGGTGGACAATACGGCTGGAAACTTTCTATTTTCGTTTATGGATGGGTTTTCAGGTTACAATCAAATAAAGATGCATCCAGATGATATGGAAAAAAACTACTATTGTCATAATGTGGGGCACATTCTGTTACAAGGTGATGCCGTTTGGACTAAAGAATGCGGGAGCAACTTATCAAAGGGCCATGGTAACACTATTCCATGACATGATGCATAAGAAAATAGAGGTCTATGTCGATGATATAATTGTTAAAGCTAAAACGGAGGAAAAACACATCAAGAATATGAGGAAACTCTTCCAAAGATTAAGGAAATAACAGTTAAAACTCAATCCAAGCAAGTGTACCTTCGGGGTAACATCGGGAAAACTATTGGGGTTTATAGTAAGCAAAAAAGGGATTGAAGTATATCCTGACAAGGTCAAAGCTATTCAGGATTTACCACCCCCACAAACATAAAAATAAGTTCGAGGATTCCTGGGAAGATTAAACTATATTGCCTGATTTATTTCGCAATTAACTGAGAAGTGCGATCTCATTTTTCACATTCTCTGTAAAAATAACCCAGGGGTGTGGAATGATGATTGCCAATGAGCTTTTGAAGTAATAAAATAATATTTATTGAATGCTCCAGTCTTAATGCCACCAATATCAGGCAAACCAATAATCCTCTACTTGTCAATCTTTGAGAATTCAATGGGGTGCGTATTAGGGCAGCATGACCTAACTGAAAAAAGAGAAAGAGCAATCTACTACCTCAGTAAAAAGTTCACTAATTGCGAGACGAGGTACTCACCAATAGAAAAGTTGTGTTGTGCTTTAGTTTAGACTACCCGAAGTCTCAGGCAGTATATGTTGTATCACACTACTTGGCTGATACCTAAACTTGATCCTCTGAAATATCTAATGGGTGTACCTACTTTATCTGGAAGATTGGCTCGTTGGAAAATCTAATTGTCTGAATTTGACATTAAATATGTAAGCCATAAAGCAATTAAAGGAAGTGTTGTGTCCGATTTCATTGCAATTAGGGCTTCTGAAGAGTATGAACCACTGAACTTCAATTTTTCGGAAAAAGATTTAATGGCTATTTCAACTGAAGATGAAGTTTCCTCTACTAATGAACAGGGGAATATGAATTTCGATGGTGCCTCGAACGCCTTGGGGCACAAAATTGGGGCAATTATGGTCTCACTTGGTGGAAAACATTATCCTTTTACCATTCGATTGAACTTTGATTGCATGAATAACATGACCGAGTATGAAGCATGCATCCTGGGTCTTAGAGCTGCCATTGAGCGTAAAGTGAAAAAACTCAAAATATACGGGGATTCAGCCTGGTAATTTATCAACTCAAAGGTGAATGGGAAACAAAGGATGCGAAGTTGGTGGAATACCGTAAGTTGGTCATAGAGATCATTAAAGAATTTGAGAAAGTGACATTTCATTACCTTCCCAGAGAAGATAATCAAATGGCGGATGCCCTAGCCACTTTGGCAGCAACCTTCAAAGTCAATGAACATTCAAGCATGATGCCTATTACGATGCAAGCTTATGGGTATCCAGCCCATTGCTATAGCATAGAAGAGGAAGATAATGGAAATCCTTGGTATTACGACATCTTACAATACATTAGATATCAAAGTTACCCCGAGCATGCCACTGAAAATGAAAAAATAACTATTCAAAGAATGGTCGTAGGATATGTGCTTGATGGAAAGATCTTGTATAAGAAAAGTCATGATCAGGTCTTGTTGCGATGTGTGGATGCTAAAGAAGCTAGAATGATCATTGAAGAAGTACATGAAGGAGTATGCGGTACCCATGGACATGCAATGGCTAAACAAATAATGAGATTTGGGTATTATTGGTTAACCCTGGAAATTGATTGTATAAATTTCACCAGAAAATGTCATAAATGCCAGATTTATGGAGATAAGCTCCACACCCCTCCTCATCCATTGCCTGTAATGACTAATCCATGGTCATTCTCTATGTGGGGCATGGATGTTATTGGGAAAATTTCACCCAAAGCTTCTAATGGCCATCGTTTCATATTCATGGCAATAGACTACTTCACTATGTGGGTAGAAGCAGCCTCCTATGCAAATGTTACTCAGTCAATAGGTTGCAAGTTCTTGAAGAGAGAAATTATTTGTCGGTATGGGTTACCAGAAAGGATCATCACTGACAATACCTTGAATTTAAACAACAAGATGATGAAGTCAGTATGTAAACAGTTCCAGATTAAACATCATAATTCCACCACTTATCACCCAAAGATAAATGGAGCGGTAGAGGCAACCAATAAGAACATCAAGAGGCTCATACAGAAAATGATTGAGACTTATAGAGACTGGCATGAGAAGCTATCATTTGCTTTGTTTGCCTATCGAACTTTAGTGAGGACATCCACTAGGGCAACTCCGTTTTCTTTAGTTTATGGGATAGAAGCTGTGCTACTCATTGAGGTTGAGATTACATCACTATGAGTGTTGTCAGAGGTTAAGCTAGATGAAGGAGAATGGGTGTAAGCTAGGTATGATCAGTTGAATCTGATTGAGGAAAAAAGATTAAAAGCTATCTGCCATAGGAAAATGTATCAGAAACGTATGATAAGGGCACATAATAAAAAAGTTCACCCACGAGAGTTTCAAGAAGGAAACCTGGTGCTAAAAAAGATTTTTTCAGTTCAGAAATACTTTCGAGGTAAATGGATGCCAAATTGGGAAGGACCTTATGCGATAAAGAAGGCATTTTCTGGAGGAGTTTGATCCTCACCGAGATGGATGGACCAGAGTTACCTAACCCTGTGAATGCTGACTAAGTCAAGAAGTATTTTGCCTGAAAAAAAATGAAATAGACTAAAAAATGAAAAAGGAAAGAAAAAGAAAAGAAAAATGAAAGAAAAAAAATGAGAAACAAATAAAAAAAATAAAAGGAGGGCTCAGGTTGAAAACCCATAAAGGACGGCTTGAGAATTGTGTGAATTCAGAATTCGTGCATGATGGAGTTTTTGAATTAGTTTTTAAGGCTTGAAATGGTAGTCAGAGTTAGGGCTGGAAATCGAAAAGCTTGGGTAACCAAAAGTAAATGAGATTCAAACACTGGCTTACGGCAACCAATAGTCGGGAATTTGGTAGTACAGGGGGAACTTCACACCCTTACGTATTACCACAATCCTCAAGATTCCCTTGACAGAAGCTACACTCGGGTCCTGTTACAGCATGCCAGTTCAAAAGCATTCGTACTATTGATGTCTGATGACGCCTACTGTGTTTTCTTTTGATTATTCCATTTAAAAGTTTGCCATGTATTCACGAAAAAAATCTTTATTTATAAATAAAAAGATGTTTTTAACCGCGTTGCAAGCATCATGATTAAAAATAAAAATATGTAGATTATCTTGAGAATCATGAGATCATTGTGCATTATTTTACAAAAAGTTTTGGAAAATGCAGATATTCTGAAGCCGAAAATGGTTTTATCAGAAAGCTTACGCAATATCAGGCCATAAGAAGTTAAAGCTCTGGGATACACGCGATTGCTCAACAATGTGGGATAACCCAAGAGGTTTTGTCACTGATTAAATAGTGGCATGAGAAGCACATGGGTTCAAAGAGTAAAGAGAATCAGATTCAGGCTCAACCAAAGAATGTCCAACCAGGATTTTCGATTGAGATGAACTACTGTTGATTTTTAGTGCCTAAATCAGTCTGAAGTACAAGGCCGTTAACAAAAGAAAATTCTCGTTTGAAAAGAAAATACTCTCAAAATAATTGCATCATTGCACACATTTTAGGCATAAACAGGATCATGAAATAAAATGCATAATAATGAGTGCTTGCAGGTTCTCTTAAAAGAAATGGCAGAGATGTAAAGACCCAACATAGAAATAACCAATTCGAATTTCCATGATTGGTCGGGGCAAGAAAAGCTTCCGCAAGAGAAATCTCTTCCAAAGATTATCATCCCGAGACTTTCAAGTATGATGTTTTGGAATCCTCGAACACATACTAACAAAGGTTAATGTTTAGTTTTAGGTTCGATCCCGATTCAATGGATCAACTTTCTCAGATCTGATATTCCCTCAGAAGAATTGGAACATATCTCTCTCTTTCAACATTTGATATTCGTTGAGTGACAATGGAACAAGTATACCCTGATTCAATGGATCAACTTTCCCAGATTTGAAATTCCCTTAGAAGAAGCAAAACTGATCCCTCTCTTTTAAGATTTGATATTCCTCGAGTGACAGCGAAACAAGTCTACCCTGATTCAATGGATCAACTTTCCCAGATCTGATATTCCATCAGAAGAAGCGGAACAAATCCCTCTCTTTCAAAATTTGATATTCCCTGAGTGGCAACAGAACAAGTCTACCCTGATTCAATGGATCAACTTTCCCATATCTGATATCCCCTCAGAAGAAGCGGAACAGATCCCTCTCTTTCAAGATTTGATATTCCATGAGTGATAATAGAACAAGTCTACCCTGATTCAATCTTCCCTAAAGAATAGTGGAGTGGATCAACATCCCCAGATCTGATATTCCCTGAGTGACAGCGGAACATATCTTTTATCATATTTCAAACTATGAAGTTGACTGGACGAAAAACACATTGTCTCTTCGTCTTTGCCCTATTTTTGTTGACACAAGAATGAGCAAAGAGGGGCATCTGTCGACACTAACTTTTCGTCCAGTCTTTTAATACATTATTATTATTATTATTATTATTATTATTATTATTATTATTATTATATTATTATTGTTATTATTATTATTATTTATTACATATTATATTTTACAGGCCCAATATCCAATTACAAATATCAACCCCATTACAAGATGTTGGTTCAAGCCCAAGTGTGACCCGGTTCAGTGACCCGACCTAGTGAATTTAGGATTTGCTAAAATCTTAATCCTAAAGCAAACTGCCACAAACTTCAACTGTCATTCACGCATGCCTCCTACTGCAGTGCAAGCCAACATAGAGTCATCACCAAATATTTCTAGAAGCTATCATCATCTGGCCATCTCTGCAAATGTGACCGGATCAAAACCAATGTCAACAAAAAATATTATAAGTTTACCTAAACCTTTGAAATAAAAAGAAAACCCCAAAAATTACTGGATTAAAGATACCTGCTTTAGCACTAATCAAAGAAAATTGTGGATTCAAAACAACCATAAATAGGGGAAATTTCAATGGGGGAAGGAACCAATTAGCAATCAAGAACAGAAAGAAAAAAAACACTCATCAGGGGATGGGGAATTTCTTAGTTAAAAGAGAGAAATTTGTAAAAGGTTTCCATATTCTCTTCGACATAAGCAATACCAAGCAGGAAACATCTTAAGGTGTTCAATTTATTTTTCTAATATATTTTATTTTCTTTTTTTAAAAATTTGAAATAATTCCAATGTAAATATGTTATTGCTTCATTCCATATTTTTATGTCTTTAAAAGATAGCAGTGGTATATAAGCATAAGCACTAGTCAAAAGCAGTAACAGAGAACCATAAATCATTCGAAGCAAATAAAATAAATATTAACAGTGAAATTATTTTTAAAGAAATTTCATTTTTTTATCTTCAAGCTTCTTTTTATTTTGTAAAGAATACAGATAATAATAAAAAAGAGGGATTTGAGTTAATTTACCTGCATTGTGTGAGTTCCAGTGGAGTCTCGTTGACTCCATCACCATTCGGGTTTGGGTTCTGTCATTAGAGAAGAAGAATTGATGTTAGCCTTGGTAAATAAAAATTTCTGAATCGAAACAGCAAAGAGTGAGATAGTGAGAACTTACCTTGGCTGCGAGATAGAGCGTCCGGAGATGAGTGGTTGTGGTTTGGCTTTGAGAGGTTTAGGGACTGATTTTGGTCCTTTAGAGGTCAATTGAGAGTGTCTTGGTTGAAAGTATAAGGAGTGGGTGTCGATTTTGAGCAATAGAGATGGTGGCCATTTTGCTTCGGTGGGGGTCTCGTTTGGTTGGCCTTAGAACGTAGACGTTGAGAACTAAGTTAGGGATGATTTTTTGGTGTTCGGGTAAGAGTGGCCACCGTGAAACGGTGGCCTGCCAGTTACGCGAGTGAAGCTTTATGGTTATTGCCGAGATAAAGAACGAGTAAGATTAGAGTCAGAGAATCGTGGCCACCACGATGCGGTATTTGGTCATGTGGTCTTGGTTGGAGCCATGTTGGTTGTTCGTTGTGTAGAGCTTTATTACTCTCGGTCGAGAAGAATGAAGGAGGCATAGAGTTGGGGAAGAAGAAGAACAACGTAGGGGTGTCATTTAAAATAATAATATATTAAATCTCTAAAACTACATCGTATGGGTGTTAGGGAAATACCCAGTTCGCACATGGGTTATCTCTTGGATGAGCCATTCAAATTTCAGGTTTCATGTGTTTTAGTCCCTAAATCGAATATTTCATTGTTTCCAATTTTGCATATTTATTTTATGCATTTTAAATTTTGGTCCCTAATGTTATGTTATTTAATTTTTGTTACTTTAGACATTTAACTTCTGAATTTTTTCATGTTTCTTTTTAGTCCTATATATGTTTAGGGTTTATTTCGGTGTTAGTCCTTTATAATGGTATTTTGTTTTGTTTCAGTTCCATCATTTAACTTCTGAATTTTTCATGTTCTTTTTAGTCCTATATATGTTTAGGGTTTATTTCGGTGTTAGTCCTTTATAATGGTATTTGGTTTTGTTTCAGTTCCATCATTTATTTATAGTATAATATTTGTATTTTTGTTCTAATTATTATTTTGTTTGCATTTAAGATAGTAAAGTTTTATTTAGTATTAGTTAGTCCTCATTTTAATAATTATATTTTTTTATGCTTTGTTTTAATTTTTGTATTTCGATCATATTTGGGTATCATATGTTAATATATATATATGGTATATAATAATTAATAAATATATGTATATAATTTTTGTATATCACATGACATGGTGTTCTTGATTATAATATTTATCTAATTAATTTTGGCATGACATCTTTTTTTTGTGCATAATTTGTATGATATCATCATAAGCATTTCTTGACTCGAATCAAAATAAATTTAAGGGTGTGTTTGGTTCACGAAATGTAAGATTACCAGTGGGAATAAAAGATTACCAGGGAATAGGATTACTGGGAATATTGTATTTTGTGTTTAGTTGATTTAACAGGAATATAAGATTACCGTGTTTGGTTAAAGAAATACAAGATTATTGGAATGCATATTTGACCAAATTGTCCTTATTATATATTTGTTTTTTTAACAAGTTGGAAAATATTTATATATTTTCTTTAAAAAATTTAAATTCATAAAATTTATATAATTGTTTTACAAAATTAAAAATATAAAAGGTTTAATGAAAGGGTAAAATTTTATTTTAACTCTTGAACTTCATATAAAATTTTAATTATAGATTTTTTTTGTAAACTTAAAATAGTTTAAGGATAAATTTGTAATTTAACTTTTGTAGAATTTTTATTATTCAATGACAGAATAAGGATATTTTTTAAAGAAATTTTTTTAAGGGCATTTTAGTCCAAAACGCCGATAATCCAACAATACCTAAGGAAATGGAGGTAATGACATTCCCGGTAATATACCCCAAAAAATCCACTATTGGCAATGTAAGATTACCAGGAATGACATTCCCGGCCAACCAAACAGGGGAATGTGGATTCTATTCCCATGGGAATCTCACATTCCCCCAACCAAACACACCCTAAGGGTAATATTCAATCATTTTAAAATTATTGAAAGAAACTTTGTGAATATTTAATCCATTTTAATATATAGCATTAAGTATTAATACTAGAACTTACATTTTAGATTTGAGATCCTAGGTTCCTTAATTTTCATAATTTTACATTTTAAGTTAGAAAAAACCTTAATTTACTTTTAGTTTATTTAGGACAAATAAAATTTTATTTGATTGCATTGTTTTTACAAATATAAGGCATTGTTTACTTATTAAGGAATTAATAGTATATCTCCCGCGATCATGCTCAGGGGGTGACTACTGGTAATTCTTTGAATAAGTCAACATCCTTTTCAAAACCACATCATGTTTTCTAAGAATGAGGCAATATTCGGTTATTAGGCACAATAGTTGGTCTCTCGCATTTACACTCGGGGGTGAAAGCTATCAGTCTCGATAAACGAATACCCTTTTCAACTTTGCATTCTTAATGATTGGGTAATCAACTAGGTACCAATTTTTTGGGCGCTTGTGGGGGTGCTAATTTTTCCCCACGCGTAACTGACTCCTGAACCTAATTTCTAGGTTTTTGCAGAACTCAAAACTCGGTATTTTGATAAAAACAAAATGTTTTATTAAAATCATTCAGTTATATGGTGTTCCAATTGCACCTTAAATGATTAGTGGCGACTTCTCACATTTCTAAACAATTTTCAAAGAGAAAACCCCGTCGGTATTGGTCTTTCCCCTCCCGGGTGAAAAACGGTTACGACACATGTTTTAGAGTTATAAATATGTTTAAAGCCCTATTTATGCTCCTATAAATCCTCATAAAACATTAGTAATGTTCGGGGACCTCACTAAGGTCATTTGGATAGAAGAATATGAGTTTTTGCACTTATTTTTTGGTCTCTATATGTTGAGTTTCGATACTAGAGGGATAGTATCGAAACCTATTATTTTTATTGGGCAACTCATGAGTTTCTGGGCAAGAGTATCAATACTCTATCAAGAGTATCGATACTTTGGGTCATAGTTTTGAAACTCCCAGAAAGTATCGAAATTAGGTGGTCAGAATGTTTAAAAGTATCGATATTTGTAGAAAGTATCGAAACTTTTGCAGGAGTATCGATATTGTTGAGCTAGTATCGATACTTTCAGTCTGTTTTGGAAAAAAAAAGATAGTTTTTAAGGGAATTAAACTCGAGGTACTCCAACACTTCAGTATATCCTCAAATAAGACTTTAAGCGAGAACAAATAAGCATTGTTTGATGCTCGGGAAATAATTAGGACACCTGAGTTCCTTTTAGCAGAAATACGACAATCATTTGGATCCAAGTCAGTGCCACGACACATCAATAGCCGTCTGGGTATTAGATGCCCCAAAACTTGATGGAGTAAGTCGGTGGGTGCACGTTTCTGATGCATAATTTTAGATCTCTCCTAGGAGTACCCGATGGTGCTTCGACAGTGCTAGAGGGGTGCGTAAGCTCCGAGATGCAGAATCCCTCAGTTGCACCATGATGCCAGCCACAAATTAGTAGTATAGTATTTAGCATGTTCAGACATGTTCCACTTGTCACTTAATATAGTGAGTGCATATAGTATAGTACAGTTTTCAGTGAGGCACTAAGCTATTAAGCTTAGCGTTCGGAATGTGTTTCTGTTTGCAGGTTCTTAAGGGCAGATTGTGGGGAGCTATCGTCATTAGATATTCCAATTGTAGCAGAGCAGATTTCCAGAGACCTTTCAAAGTATGTCTTGAGTAATTTTTAGAGGGCATCTACTATTATAGACCTTGTTATGTATTCAATCGAAACTCTTGTTGAAACTCGGTATTTGTATTATTTTGCGATGCATTTTGGGAACTCCCATAAATTGTAAACCCATATTTTATTATGTTTTTATATTATATCATGGATGATTAAATTTCAGAAATTTACAAACAGTTTTAAAAGAAATTTTTTTGTCACTATTTCGGTAGTCCCGTGTATCATTGTAATCCATGGATCTTTGGGTCGAGCTGGATTAGAGTGTTACTATCAACTTCAAAAAATTAATAATTTATTTCTTCCCAAAAAATAGTATGAAAAAGTATTCCTTCGTGTGCGAAGAGATGCATTCGAAAAATGAAAGATAATTAAAAATATTTGAATCTTTTTATCAATTTGGGGTCGTTGTGACCTTGGAGATTAACCGGAAAAAGTTAGATAAAATTAATTACAAGGACATTTTTTGAAGGGCTTTTCGGACTTGTTTGTAGTTTTATTAACATTTATCATAGAGAGTGAGACCTATATACACTTTGATCACCATTTTCCAAAAAAAAAAATATTATGTGTGATCCATTTTATCCATAATAAAAGGATAAATTACGAGGACCGATTAGTGTCAAGAATAGTTTTTACCCAAGTATCAATTAATCTTTACCTCTAAAAGATGATATCAAACTTCAAGTACTAGCGGTGATATTTGGAGTAACAAGAAGTTATAGAAATCAATTTGGAAAATATTTGTAGGCTTCCAAAATTAAAATCCTTTATTTGACGTGTTTATCTTAATGCTATTGCTTTTTTAATTTTACAAAATACCATCAATATTTCTCGTTTGTATTTGTAAGGTACATATACAAAATAGAAGCATTGGGCACATTGTTCTTTTTTACACTTTTTATAACATTCTAAAATTCCAACGATTAGCACAATCCAAGTTACATCCGTAGTAAAGAAATTGTTGTTATTCATTGAGGATTTGGATTCGAGTACCATAGATACCAGAAGTGTGAGCGTTCAATGTCAAAAGGTTGAGAGTTATGTTTGAATAGATATTACCTTATACTTAACTCAGATTAATAAAATTTCAACTATTAAAAAATACCATTAATCAACCAGAACCAATCATCTAGAGATTTTGTATCGAGTGTATTAATGTTACTGTATATCTTAGTATTGTGGTTATGTAATAATTAATAAAGTAGATCAAGTTTATGGGCTAAGTTATTAAACCATGTCCTGTGTATTATTGATACATGCCCTTTAATATCGATGTCTAAAGCCAACCTTCAAGTGAATGAAATTATAATTGTTGGATTGATCATAGGTGGATTTTAAATAAGGGCTAAAAACTATTTTCTTCCATATTTATTCTTTACCACCAAAATACTATGCTTCTTTCTTCTATATCTCTTCTATGGAAGTCATTTTACGGGTAGTTTAGTTGACAGAATGTTAGATTACCATTAAAAATGAGATTGAATGCTATATTACTTAAAACATTATTGAGAATGTTGTATTATCTTGTTTGGTTTGTTTGACATGAATGTAAGATTATCGTGTTTGGTTGAAGGAATATAAGATAAGAAAAATGTATGTTTTACCGAATTGTCTTTGAGATATATTTTCTTTTTTAACAAGCTAAATTCTCAATATTAAAGTTAAATTATTTAATAAAATTTCATAGAAAATATAATTTTCTATTATTTCTTACATTCCGTGAACCAAACGCACCCTTAGAGATTTAGAACACCTTTATTTATTTTTTTAGTTTTCCCCAACTTTAAGAGCAAAAGTTGTATTTCTCAACCTCTCCTATAAAAAGATGCTTTCAAGTTCTTAACAACCTTGTATGGTAGAGGAACAAGAGGAAGTTTGAGATAAAATCAAAGATTCTCGAATCTAGGAGAAAAATATAATGAGTCTAACATTTTTTCTCATTTTAGTTCAAATATTAGTATTTTGTAATCTTAATTATGTATCAAAGTAATCAAAAGGTTAATTTTTTGTTTTGTACATTATGAGAGCTATAATATAGATCGTAAATGATTAACTCATTCAAAAGGAAAAGTGAAGGATGTAGAATTATTCATACATCATTTTTAACCCTTGTATAATTCTTCCATAGTTTTTCCTTATTTTTCCTTTAGGCTGAACATAACAAGGTACCTTAGGCTTGATTTTACATGCTTTGGAAAGTTGTTTGTACAATCTAGGAAATACACATCTAAGAGGTTTTTCACCCAACAAAAATCCACCCAAAACATTATCATATGACCATCTCCTAAAATCCACCAAAAAGCATCATTATTCATCTATCTACTAACGCTAGTCTTCGTCCAATTCTTTGAGATACGACGCCACACAATTGACATTTTGTTTTCAGATTTGAAGTCTTCATCAGTTCATTGTCAGCCGGGGCACCATATTTAGAAGCTATAATTCTCCTCCTTAGTGCTTTCCTTTCTGTGCAAAAGCGCCATCTCCATTTCGCCAATAAGTCTCTTTTTTTGCTTGCAAATTTATAACACCAACGCCCCATTTCTTCCGGGATAAACACACCTTGCTCCAACTTATTCTAGCTAGTTTTTTTTCTTCCCTCAATGCTTCCCTATAATAACCCCCTTCTAATTCTTTCAATCTTAAAAATATCTGATTTTGGCATCTCAAACAATGACATGTAATATAGCGGTAGTGCAGAAAGAGCTGAACTTATAAGAGTATCTTTCCCAAAAACGATAAAGTTCTACTTTTCCACCTGATTTATTTTGTGCAAAAATTTTCAATTATCGGTTCCCACGTTTCCACACTACGAGAATCAGCACCTAAAAGGATTCCTAAATATGAAAATGGCAATGATCCTACTTTGCATCCACAACATGAAGCCATCGCCTCCATTTTCTTAAACTCGACACCCACACCAACTAAACAAGATTTTATAAAGTTGATACTCAATCTAGAGCACACTTCAAAACATTTAAATAATCTTTTCAACTTGCGGATAAATTCCTCAAGGCCTAAATCGAAGTTGTTTTGAGTAGGAAAGTGTATACATACCACTGTGATGTTATTGATATTGATCGGGTGTTTATATGATTGATGCCTGCTCCTTACTATTGTTAGTTAATAAGTAGGTGGAGTAGATGTTTGAAATAGAGAATTTGAGATGAGCAATCAAATAAGAGGATACGGAAGGAATCCCTAGTGATAGTAATGAGGTAAACCATGAGTCTCCTGCTCAATCTGATATAGGTAGTGCACTGCTACAATAGGAGTGCCAGTGCAAGAATAAAGAGATGAGAAATTTTATTTGAACTGATCACAAGTGATATAGTAGAGACTAACCTTTTGGTTAGAGCTCAATGGTGAGTCGTAATGGTAAAGACTGCCTGATGATAAAGATTCAATGATATAAGTTTTTAGTGAATCTAATGGAGTTATCTTTCGAGAAATTTGAGATAATCCTGGTGTTGGATTGGTTATCCCCTATCATGCCAAATTGAATTATCGCTCAAAGCAATTGATTTTAAAGGACTTTAAAAGTTCAAGGATCATAGTGGTAGGAAAAAGAGTAAATTCGTTGTCTGATGCGCTTTCGACAGTAACTGCTTAGAAGTAGTTGCTGTAAGGTTGCCAAGATTACTTGGCTAATGTGGTGAATACTCCAATATCAAAGGTTAAGTTGAAAGATATTTCAATTGTTTAGGAGTATCTAAATATATTTCCAAATGAGTTACCTAGTTTAACTCCAGATTTAGAACTAGAATTTAAGATAGAGGTGCCACTGGGTACTCTCTCTGTGTGTGTATATATATATATATGACCCCATAAACAATGGTTCCAACTAAGCTATGAGAATTAAAGGTATAATTACAAGAATTGTTAGATTGGAGTTTTATAAGATTGAGAGTGTTGCCTTGGGGCGTACCAATATTATTTGTGGAAAAGAAAGATGGGTATATACAATTATGCATAGATTATGATCAGTTAAATGAAGTGATAGTAAAAGATGAGTATCATTTCCTAAAGATTGAGTAACTTTGATCAGTTAAAAAACACATAAGTGTTTTCTAAGATTGATCTTTGATTTGGTTATCATTAATTAAAGATCAAAGAGGATGATATTTCTAAAATGGTTTTCAATACTCAAAATGGCCAATATGAGTTTTTGGAAATTCCATTTGGGTTGAACAATTCTCCTTTAGAATTTATGTAATTGATGAATTAAGTTTTTCAACCATACTTGGGTCAATTTTAATTGTATTTATTAAAGATATTATGGTCTATTTAAAGCTAAAGGAAGAACATGATGCACATCTTCGTATAGCTTTTAGACCCTCCTAGAGTAAATAAGAATAAATCCATAGAAAGTACAAGCTATTGTTGAATAGAAACTTCAAAGGATGTTTCTGATGTTCAAAGTTTCTTGGGACTTGTTGGTTATTATTCAAGATTCGTAAATAACTTCTTGATGATATTCTCTCTCTTCACTTACCAAATTATTGAGGAAATAGAATATTGATAGAAACTTCAGTACTAGTGTAATCAGAATCATAGTTACTATGGTAAGAAGTGACTCCTGAATCTTATGTGCCTTTATGAATAAGTTAAGTATGTAGAGTAGTAAAATCTACCAAGATTCTATGATTTTGATAGTGATTTTGATAGTAATTTTGGAAAATAACCATAAATTCAATAGAAGGTATTAGAAGGTGATTCTTATACCGTTGGATTTGTATGTCAATCTAGTTTCTTGTAAAGTAAACAAAAATTGATTTCAATATGTATGTTAGAATATATGAATTTTTAATCGATGATAGGTCAGAAATTGAGGTAATAGATTCTGCTCAAAACATAATATGTAAGTTGGATTACAAAATTCTCCCTAAATTGTATAAGTTGAATTAGAATGAGTACTTAATATGGTTATATTATTATTCAAGTCTAGTTTTTAATGGTTTAAATGGAATAAATTTTAAGTGTGTATTTCAATACAAAATAATAGTTCTTTACAGGTAGCGCAAATTGTCAAAATAGAATTATGTTAAATTATACATTTTATAAGGACTATGTGTTTTATAGCGACGTATTTCATAATGGTTAGGGATGCATATTAATGCAAGAAGTAAAAAGTCATGGCTTATGTTTTAAGACAACTTAAGACTCATGAAAGAAATTATTAGACTCATAATCTAGAGTTAGCTGTCAATGTGCTTGCTTTCATGATATAGTGTCACTATATTTATGATGAGCGATGATGTATTTACACTTATCAAATCATAAAGAAATAAAAGTTTGAAGTATTTTTTGAATATAAAGAATTCAAACTTGAAATAAAGAAGATGGTGCAATGATTGTAGAATTGAGAATAAAGTCTACACTATAGGATTGAATATAGGGTCTTCAAAGAAAGGATGAAAAGTGTCTGTTAAGGATTGAACAAGTAGAAAAAGGTGAAACCAAAGACTTTATAGTTAAGTTTGATAGATATTTATTCTATCAAGGAAAAGTTTATAATTTCAAATGATAATAAAGTTTAAGAAAAAGCTTTTCTCTGAATCACATTATAATCCTTGATTATGTATTCGGGAGAAGCCAAGATATATATGTTGGAGTAAAATCCATATTTGTGGGCATATATTTATAATGTACAATGTTATCATAAGGTATGACACAAAATTAAGTGACCAATTATGTTACATGTGTTATATGTATTAAAGTGTCATAGAATCAAAGTGTGTATATCATAAGTTGTATTTATAATTTGATGAGGGATATAATTATAAATACTTAAAAGATTGACCTAATATTCAATCTATATAAAGAGGTATTGATCCCCAAGAAATAAGTTAACTTATATTACTCTTATCCCCATCAGAGAGTTTTTACAACAAGAGCAAACATATCTTTTTGGAAGATCACAACCAAAGAAAAACTCAAAGATTCAACCTATCAATTAATTCATCTACGCTTCTGCAAATCTAGTATTTATGTTATTCTTGATGGTTTGACCTGATTTGATCTTGGTTTGATTTTCATATTTATTTAGGTTTAGTGTAAAAAGTGGCATGATCGCCAGATCTTGTTAAATCATTGAGAATAAAGTAATTTAAAGTCTTATAATTTCTGAGATTAAAAATATGGTATAAAGTTTTAGTATTCGACTTTATTAATCTTAAGAATATTTTGATACAATAAACCTATCATGCTTTTACTTTTGAAATTTGGGTTTTAAGACTCATAAATATTAGTCTTCCATAAAGAATTTATTATGAAAGGTAATTTTTAGAATATGGAAGAATGAGCATTTTTCTTAATATCAAAGATTGTGTTTTTGCTCCTGTTGTAACCACGTGTGTATGTATGTATATATATATATATATATATATATATATATAATTTGATATATTAAAGTTTTTGTTGCTGTTCAGTGAGTTTTCACAATTTTGTTTTCATAGCTACATTTAATAGACTTCCATTTTTAATAGTGTGATAAAGGGACTCCTAAAATATTGATCATTTATATTTCAGGAACTGAGGTTTACAGGTGTTTGAATTTTTTTTTTTGGGAGATGACTAATATAGTCGAGTTTCAGAAGATCGGGGCTCTAATGATTGAGCGTATTGCTATTTATAAGACTTTAAGTGGTATTTCTATTCTTAAAGGGAAATAATCAAATTAGTTTTAAGACATGAAATTTGGTTTAATTTTATAACAGTTACTTGGAATTTTTGTAATCAATTATATTGATGGAAATTGATTTTTTTTTATCTGTATTTGATTTGAATACTCCCCAACCCTATCTTAGTTCTATCTTGAATCATTCTTTGAAGCGATATTAAATCTGTTATATTTGACGTTAAATATTTGATTCCCACTTTGGTGTAACAGTATCACGTACTATTGAATTAATGATTCTACTTTAGAATAGATCCTGAAGAAGTTTACGGTATGAATAAAATTATTTAGCGTTGTCTTGAGTTTTCAGCGTTGATTAATGATAATTTTTCATTGCCATCTTGAATTTTGAAGAATATTAACTTATGTTTCGTTTGATTAATGAGTATGATGAGAAACATGTTGAATATTACATGTATGTGGTTTTTGACATATTATTAAGTGAATAGTTTTTATATATGATAAATATGTTCTTTAAAGTTATATGTCTTTGATATGAAATTCATATTCGATTCAGTTTGATCAGGAATTTTTACTTTTGATCTTTGGTTGTGATGAAAATAATAAATTTCAACATTGATATTTATTTTGAGGTGATTTAATTAAAGTAATAAGTCCTTAAAGTGACATCAGTTACAGAAAATATTTTATTTTAAAATTTGAAGGGTTATGTGCATGTAACTTAGGATGAGTTGCTACTGATCGGCCCAAAGGAAGATTAATAGTTCACATAATCGCATGTACAATTTTGGTAATAAGCATGTGATAGGCTTGATGTGTGAGTAATAAATCAGCCCAAAGGAAGATTTTTGCTTGACATGTTCTTATTATCAGTGTTTGGTTATTGCACAAAATATCACTTAAGGTGAATATTTTATCTAAATATTAAATATTAAATGGAGTATTTGATATCTTGAGATAAGATTTGAGTGTATTCAAATTTAATATTATTTTGGTTATCTTTTAATTAAACGATAAAATCAAGAGAAATTGATTGGTTGATAATAGATATATGGTTTTGTTTATATTGTTAATATAATATATGTATATATTCAATTCAGTTTGATCAAAATTTTAATTTTGGTTGTTAGTTATTAAATTAATTCATATTTTGGCTAGGTCTGATATTTTGATAGATTAGTTGAAACAAAATACCATCAAAGTGACATCTTTTGTGTAGACTAATTTATTTGAAATATCATGATGATTATGTGTTTCTTATAATTCATGCGTTTATTAATTGACCGAAAGGAAAGATAATATTTGGCCGAATTTCAAGCGACAACTATGGTAATAATATGTGACAATTATAAGGTGCTCTATGTGAGCGTTACATTAGTCCAAAGATTAGTCTATTGTTCAACATAGTTTATTGTCAATGTTGATTACTACAACAAGAGTACAGTTTACTGTTAATATTACTGTCCAAGACTTATTATTGATGTAGTGTTTAGTATCTTGTGATGAGAATTATCCATTATTTTGAATTTATTTGATTACTTGTGAAATGTGAGATTGACTTTATTTATATTTTGTTATATATTCAACTTATTTCTTTATTTATTGCTACCACAATATCTACTAATATATTTATATAAGGTTTTGGTTGTGTGAACATAGACTTTCCACTAAGAAAAAAAAAACAATTTCCACCTCTCATGGGGATAACATCCTTAGTTGGTATAAGGGATTTTGAGAGGTGAAATTTGTTCAAATTGTATGAGTTTAATGGTTATGAAGTACAACATTTTAGAAGCCTTTAGGGACACATAATCTAAAAAGACTACTTAGGAAAATGGTTTCCTTGATGAAATTGAGAAATATTTTTCCAAAAATAATAAGGTCTAAATGACATAACTTTTGACTTCTTTGATGTCTATAAAGTATAATGGTCAAGGAAATATGAGGGAGTACATTATGGATATGTTTCATATTGCTTCAATACTTAAGCCGTATAAGATCGAGTTTTTCTAAAAGAATTACTTGTTATAGTGATTTCAGTATTGCTTCCTATAAAGTTTATTCAACTCAAAAGGAGAAGATGTAATACCCCAAATAATAGGTCAGTGATTTATTTGAAAGGAATTTAAAATTTGGAGGACTAAATTGAGTAATTGGTAAAATACAAGAAATGACTTAAGTAAGACCAATTTGTAAGAGATAGTTTATTGAAAGAGCATTTTGGTCTTTTAGGTGAAATGAATTTAAAACTCACTTAAATTAGGGATTTAAGAAAAATAGGAAAGTGAATAACTTATTTATCTTCTTCTTTTTCTTATTCTTCTTGTGGGCGAGAGCGTCCCTCCATAGCTTATGATCAGAATCAAGCAAAGCAAAAGGCAAAGGCCAAGTTCCGGAGTAGTCACCTTTACGTTTGGATACGAAAGTGAGGCAAGCCAGGTGAGTGCATTTAATTATGTATGTATATGTTATGATATTCATAGTTGTAGGAATTATTGATGTATGTATGGTGATTACCGAATGGCACTAAGTGTGCAAAAAGTTAAGAAATTCATACTAAGTGTATGAATTTCCGTATTGGGCACTTTGTGTGCAAAAAAGTTTAGAAATTCATACTAAGTGTATGAATTTCCGTATTGGGCACTTTGTGTGCAAAAAGTTAAGAAATTCATACTAAGGGTATGAATTTCTGTATTGGGCACTTTGTGTGCAAAAATTTAAGAAATTCATATTAAGTGTATGAATTTCCATATTGGGAACCTTTTGTGCATCAAGTAAAAGATTCATACTAAGTGTATAAATTTCCGTATGGGAAATATGTGTATAGACACAAGAAATTTATAATATGAGGTGGATTTTTATATTGGTAATGGGCATGCAAACCACGTGGATTATAGTAATGGTTGAGAAATGACGGTATTAGTACTACCGATGTAAACCATATAGTATTTATTGAATTGAAAGAATCCCTTGTAATGTGAATTGTAATAAAATAAATTGTGTTTAGAATTTTACTTGTGATTGTTTATGACTCACTAAGAAATCTCTTAACGTGTGTTAATTTCATGCGTAGGTTTTACTAGCAGCGGAGTAAGGAGATTTTTGGACATCAAAGAAAAAGGGTCGCCCCATCAGTAACAGTATGACATACATGTCTACTTTTTGATGTATTTAGTTGGCATATAATGTATTTAGTAAAAACGCTCTGAAAAACATTTGAACAATATATTTTGTTATGTAATTAAATTTAATGCATGTTTTATATTAGTTTTAATTAAAATAGTTTTAATTAAAAATGTTTTATAAAAAGAAATAAAATGTTACGGGTTTTCAAAAGAAGAAATGTTTTAAAAGTGATGTAACATCTATATCTCGTGTACAGAAAGGTATACGAGAGATGAGTGTTACATTTATTGGCATTAGAGCCATAGGTTTAGCCGATTCTCGGCTGAAATCGAGTGTAATTTGATGGAAAAAGAGTTTATATGCCACTAAGATGTCAAGTTACTGATAGGGTATAGAAAGAAATATGATAGATGTCTCTCCTTACTAACTTAAGTACTATTTTATGAATGTTATACTAGATATGGGATTCTACGAATTCGAAAAGAGTGGCTAGGCGAGAAAGTAGAGATGGATCGGGAAGTGAAAGTTATGAGGAAAATAGTGAACATCCGATTCTGTCAGAGAACGCCAGCGCACTGACGCCTCAAGGTATGCATGTTTCGGAGTTTGGAGTTTTTATGCAAACTTTAGATGCTATTTTGACATGGTTTCAACCTCCTCCGCCTCCCCCTGCTCCTCCAGTACTACAAATGTTAATCCCAAAGGAGTTAAGAAGTTTGGGAGCTCCTGAGTTCAGGGGAAAAAAGTAAAGGTCCGATGGACACGGATTTATGGTTGAATGATGTTAAGGCAATGTTGGAAAGTTTGCAGTATTCGGATCATGAAAAGTTGGGTGAAGCGGTATCATTACTCCGAGGATCAGCTCGGGTGTGGTGGACAAATACGATAATGTATGCATCGCCGGAACAAGTGAGTTGGCAATTTTTCCAATATGAGTTCAAGAATAAGTATATCGGGGAATAGTTTATGGGATCCATGCTTTTGAAATTTCTGAACTTGAAGCAAGGTGATCGAGAAGTTAACTGTTATGCTACCGAGGTAGTTCCTAATGAAAAAACTAGTCAAGATTGGTTTATTAAGGGACCTAAGTTGAAAGAAATGATGATGGCCTTAAACTTGTCTAGTCTACACGAAGTTATAAACAGAGCGAAGGTTATTGAAAGAGCCTAAGAGGAGATGTTAACAGCGGAACATAGTATTCCAACCATATTTAGATCAGTTCGTGGTAGTGTTTATAGATGATATATTGTTATATTCCAAGTCAAAGGAGGATCATGATACTCATCTTCGAGTAGTCCTTTAGATACTTCGTGATAAGAAGTTGTACGCGAAATTGTCAAAATCTGAATTTTGGTTATCTGAGATTTCTTTCCTTGGTCATATAGTATCTACAGAAGGCATAGAGTGGATCCCAAAAATATTCAAGCTACATTGGATTGGCAACCCCTAAAAATGTTTCTAAAGTTAGGAGTTTCTTGGGGTTTGCTGGTTATTATAGACAATTTGTGAAGAATTTCTCAATGTTAGCTCTTCCACTAACTAAGTTGTTACGGAAAGAGACGCCTTTTGTTTGGACAAAAAAGTGCCAAGAAAGCTTTGAAATGCTAAGGAGAATTATAATTGAGACTCCAGTGCTCGTGCAACTTAAGTCGGGTAAAAATATGTCGTTTACAGTCATGCATCCTATAATGGGTTAGGATGTGTGTTGATGCAAGAAGGGAATGTTGTGGCTTATGCCTCAAGACAATTGAAAAAATAATGAGAGAAATTACCCGACGCATGATTTAGAATTGGCCGCAGTGGTGTTTGCTTTAAAAATATGGCGTCATTATTTGTACGGTGAGCGTTTCCATGTTTACATAAATCATAAAAGTCTAAAATATTTGTTGACTAAAAAAGAGCTGTAACCGAGTTTGTTGCTAAATGTTTGACATGTCATCAAGTGAAAGCTGAACATCAAGTGTCATCCGGGTTACTGCAGCCAATATCTATTTCTGAATGGAAGTGGGAGTGAGTCACAATGGATTTTGTTTCGGGTTTACCGTTATCACCGGTTAAAAAAGACTCAATTTGGATCATAGTAGATAGATTGACCAAGATGACTCATTTTATCCCAGTTCGAGTAGACTGTTCGATGAATAAGTTTATGGAGTTGTATATAAAAGAAATAGTGAGACTGCATGGAGTACCGATATTGATAGTGTCCGATTGAGACCCAAGGTTTACTTCAAGATTTTGGAAGTCTTTACATGAGTCATTGGGTACTCGATTGAACTTTAGTACAACTTTTCATCCGCAAACAGATGGGCAATCAGAACGAACTATTCAGATATTGGAAGATATGTTAAGGGCATGTGTGATTGAATTTAAAGGATCATGGGATAAGTATTTGCCTTTAGCGAAATTCGCGTATAATAATAGTTATCAATCCAATATTAAGATGGCCCTATATGAAGCTTTGTATGGGAGGAAGTGCATGACCCCATTAAATTGGTTTGAACTGAAAGATCGAGACCTGGTCAGTCCGAATTTGATGAAAGATATGGAGGATAAAATGAAAATTATCTAGAGCAGTCTAAACATAGCTTCAGATCGCCAGAAGTAATATGCAGATTTGAAAAGAAAAGAAATAGGATATCAAGTGGGACACAAAGTATTTTTGAAAGTATCGCCTTGGAAGAAGGTATTACATTTTGGGAAAAAAAGAAAACTGAGTCTGAGATTTATTGGACCGTATGAAATATTAAAAAGGGTTGGGCCCTTGGCTTATCAGTTAGCTTTGCCTCCGAATATGGACAAGATTCACAATGTTTTTCAAGTATACATGCTTAGAAGGTACAAATCAGATCCATCCCATATTATTACTCCTGAAGAAATAGAGATCCGATCAGATTTAACTTATGAGGAGGAACCAATGCTGATCTTGGCTAAGGAAACTAAGGAATTACGTAACAAAAGGGTTCTGTTGGTTAAAGTGATTTTGCAGAATCATAAGGATGGGGAAGCTACTTGGGAACAAGATGAGGATATGAGAAAGCAGTGTCAACAGCTCTTCGTTTCAGGTACTTCTTTTAAATTCGAGGACGAATTTTCTAAAGGGGAGAGAATTGTAATACCCCAAATAATAGGTCAGTGAATTATTTGAAAGGAATTAAAAATTTGGAGGACTAAATTGAGTAATTGGTAAAGTATAAGAAATAACTTAGTAAGACCGATTTGTAAGAGATAGTATATTGAAAGGGCATTTTGGTCTTTTAGGTGAAATAAATTTAAAACCCATTTAAATTAAGGATTTAAGAAAAAGAAGAAAGTGAAAAACTTATTTCTCTTATTTTTCTTCTTCCCGTGGGTGAGAGTGTCCCTCAATAACTTAAGATCGAAATCAAGCCCCCGAATCAAGCAAAGCAAAAGGCAAAAGCCAAGTTCCGAAGTAGTCAGCTTTACGTTTGGATACCAAAGCAAGGCAAGCCAGGTGAGTGCATTTAATTATGTACGTATATGCAATGATAGTCATAGTTGTAGGAATTATTGATGTATGTATGGTGATTACCAAATGGCACTAAGTGTCCAATAAGTTAAAAATTCATACTAAGTGTATGAATTTCTGTATTGGGCACTTTGTGTGCAAAAAGTTAAAAATTCATACTAAGTGTATGAATTTCTGTATTGGGCACTTTGTGTGCAAAAAGTTAAGAAATTCATACTAAGTGTATGAATTTCTTTAATGGGCACTTTGTGTGCAAAAAGTTAAGAAATTTATACTAGGTGTATGAATTTCCGTATTGGGCACTTTGTGTGCAAAAAGTTATGAAATTCATACTAAGTGTATGAATTCCGTATTGGGCACTTTGTGTGCAAAAAGTTAAGAAATTCATACTAAGTGTATGAATTTCCGTATTGGGCACTTTGTGTGCAAAAAGTTAAGAACTTCATACTAAGTGTATGAATTTCTGTATTGGGCACCTTGTGTGCAAAAAGTTAGGAGATTCATACTAAGTGTATGAATTTTCGTATGGGAAATATGTGTATAGACATAAGAAATTTATAATAAGGAGGTGGATTTTTATATTGGTAATGAGTATGCAAACCACATAGATTATAGTAATGGTTGAGAAATGACGGTATTAGTACTACGGATGTAAACCATAGAGTGTTTAATGAATTGAAAGAATCCCTTGTAATGTGAATTGTATTAAAATAAATTATTTTTAGAATTTTACTTATGATTGTTTCTGACTCACTAAGAAATCTCTTAATGCATGTTAAATTCACTTGTAGGCTTTACTAGCAGCGGAGTAAGGAGATTTTGGACATCAAAGAAAAAGGGTCGTCTCGTCAGTAACAGTATGACATACATGTCTACTTTATGATGTATTTAGTTGGCATGTAATGTATTTAGTAAAAACGCTCTGAAAAACATTTGAACAATATATTTTGTTATGTAATTAAATTTAATGCATGTTTTATATTAGTTTTAATTAAAAAAGTTTTATAAAAAGAAACAAAATTTTACAGGTTTTCAATAGAAGAAATGTTTTAAAAGTGATGTGACATCTATATCTCTTGTATGGAAAGGTATACGGGAGATGGGTGTTACAGAAACGAACTCTAAATGAGCTCATTTTTCATTTTGTGCAAGAGGAAGAAAGGTTGAAGCATAATAAGTTTGAAAGTACTCACTTGAAAAGTGCATATAAAGATAAGGACAAAAATAAAACCAAAATGTAGTTGTTAAGGATCCAACTCAAAAGAGACAATAATATGTTATAAAGTGTTGTTCTCTTTTGTAATAAGTTAGGACATATGAGGAGAAAATAAATTCTAAAGCAGTAAACAACTACTTTGGTTATTCTACATTATTTAGGGGTTATAAGTTTTATGATCTCATAATTAGGAATATTTTTAAGATGAGATCTATAATATTATTTTTGAGGTGTTGATTTTTGAGGAAGAAATAAGGTTTGAAGAATTGATTTTAAGGAGGAATTGGATAATAACTCAATTCCTATTGTCATTTTTTTTATGATATCCATGTGTTTATACGTGTCGTTAATCAAGAAATCAATATAAAATCTCAATAAGGTTATTTTGAACAAATATCCATTTAATATGAGATTAAATCAGTTACATAAAAGGGTTATGTTCCTCAAGAAATAGACAATCTCGTATTTACTCTTATCACCGTTAGAGAGTTTATAATTGGTCACATCTCATTGCCACATATGTTTGTAAAAATCTAGTCTTTCATTCTCGTATAAAACATCTTGCACTGGATTACTTCTTTATTTGTAACTTAGTTGTTGTGGGTTCACTAATGGTTTAACACATTCCATCCGAAGCTCAAATTGCGGACACTCTTGCTAAACCACTTGAATGAAATTGTTTTCTTCATTTTCGGTCCAAGATTAGAGTCTCCGATGGATTCTCTATCTTATGGACGGATATCAAAGATAAATATTAGATTATATTATCTACTCTACTCTACTCTACTCTACTCTACTCTACTCTACTCTACTCTACTCTACTCTACTCTACTCTACTCTACTCTACTCTACTCTACTCTACTCTACTCTACTCTACTCTACTCTACTCTACTCTACTCTACTCTACTCTACTCTACTCTACTCTACTCTACTCTACTCTACTCTACTCTACTCTACTCTACTCTACTCTACTCTACTCTACTCTACTCTAATCTACTATACTCTACTCTACTCTACTCTACTCTAATCTAATCTAATCTCATCTAATCTCATCTCATCTCATCTCATCTCATCTCATCTCATCTCATCTCATCTCATCTCATCTCATCTTATCTTATTCAATCTAATTTTACCTTGTGTAACCTTTGATTTTCCTTATCTTTGTATAATTAGGTTTCCTTGTAATCCTATATATACTCTTCACTTGTAAATGATATTTTCATCAAATACAAAAATCCTTTACAAGTATAATTTAATACTTCAATTATTAATATAATAATAAAAATATTTTTTTATCTTTAATATTAAATAACTTAAAAGAAGAAAATATTTGTTATACATACATTTGAATAGTTTAAATATAATAAATGTATAAGAAATATAAATATAGATGAAATTCAACATTTTATTAGATTTTATCTATTTAATTTTTTTATTTTAGTATAATAATGTTTTCAATTATAATAACCTTATAATTCAAGATAAATATAGATGTAATTTAATATTTTATTAGATTTTATATATTCATTTTTTATTTAAAATAATAAAAAAATGTTTTCTCATGCTTCGAAAATGGTTTCAAATAATAATATGTTATTTATAAATCTAACTAGTTTAAAGGGTTTAACAAAAAGACTAGTTTAAAGGGTAAACTACATTTTTAGTCACCTAACTATCACTTTGCTTCCGTTTTGGTCACACATATAATATTTATTCACTACCGCAAAATGGATTTTTAGCGGCATTTTTAGCGATTGTTTTTAACAAATACCGGTAAATAATCGTACTTTAGTGGCGTTTTATATAAACGACGCTAAATATTGTACTTTAGTGCCGTTTTTGTGCAAACGCATCTAAAGACTCGTATTTTAGAGGCATTTTGATATAAACACCACTAAATATTATACTTTAGTGGCGTTTTTTGAACAAACGCCGGTAAATACTCATCATTTAGTAACATTTTTATATAAACGCCACTAAATATTGTACTTTAGTGGCATTTTTTGACAAACACCGCTAAAGACTCGTATTTTAGTGGGATTTTTATATAAGCACCGCTAAATATTGTACTTTCGTGGCATTTTTTGAACAAACATCGATAAATACTCGTCATTTAGTAGCATTTTTATATAAACGTCGCGAAAGACTCGTATTTTAGTGGTGTGTTTTAACAAACGCCAGTAAATACTTGTACTTTAGTGGCGTTTATATACAAACGTCGCAAAATACTAGATCTTTAGTGGCGTTTTACGCACAAACGCCACTAAATATTGTATTTTGCTGCTAAGGAAAAATTTGTTTTTGATTGATCTTCGTGTCATTTTTTTGATAAAATGCCGCAAAAGACACTTACAGGAAACACATCCCAAATAAAATCAGTAGTGGCGTTTACGGAGTAGCGTTGCAGTAAGTATTTACCTTATCAGCTTTTTTGATTAAAAACGCCGAGATTGAATATTAGAAGGCGGCGTTTGTCGGTAAGCGCCACTATAGCCCTGAAGTTTAGTGGCGTTTACATAAAAAAAAGCCGCTACTGAGCAGTACTTTAACATACCGGGATCCAAATCCCTAATTTCATTCGAATGTTCTTCTTCCTTTCAACTCTTATCAGAAATCCGACTGTGCTACACGCTGTCCTCGCCAGTCCGGTCCCCAACTGTCGACCATCAGGTATGTCGCCGATTTCGTCGTTGTTGTCCCCCCTTTGGATGTATCTATTATGAAAATAGTTTCTTACTTCCTTCTTCCATCTCCAATTTACACAAACTGCTGAATTGTGCTACTAGTCGATATGGTTGTAGTTCTAACCTTAAATAGATAGCACATGAGTTCTGACCGAGAAAGTAGTCACAAAAAATATCTGCAAATGCCCATCTCACGTTCCTGATGTGCTTGAGCATAGGATTACCCTTCTGCATGAGGTGAGAGTACATCTACATTATAGGCTACTTTTATAAAGGTAGAAGAACCGAAGTGCCATTAATTAAGGCTTTCTATTCCTGTCCTGATAGCAAAATTTCATTCAATCTATGTTCTTCCTCAGGAAGTTTAGGATTACAAGTTTACTAGCAATAGTGTTCAGGAGAATCTTAAAAGTTCATATATTTTTAACTTTGATAATGAATTGAAAACTTTATAAAATAACAGGAAGTTCTGTCATATTTAAAATGAATCAAAAGAACAACATAAGACATCAAACAGAGTGAGAATGAATCAAAGGAATGCGTATGGTTTCAAGCAGTTAACTTTGAATTTCTACAGCAAAAGCGTATGGTTTCACTTATTGGGGCTTGGGAGTTGGGACTGATTTTTTCCCATCATGATAGTTTAAAGTTACCAAATTTTGTTAGTGCTGAATTGTAGTCTTTGGAATAATAATAGAAGGGATTGTGGCGATTTTTGTGGCTGTTAGATGTCCTTGCCTTATTTTTTTAAGGTGCCATTGCTTGCATGGGGCCGGAATGGACAGTTTGGGACGACAATGGGTCCTTTCTTTTACACTGTCAGTCTGTCAGGGATTTTAAATAAGTAGACTTTGCCCTTGTAGTAGCCGTGCTCGATAAAGTAGATGATGATTAATGAGCATGTGTTCTCAGTTGAACTCTTGTTTATCCATGCACTCCGACCCTTTTTTGGGCACCGTTTATTGGTAGATAAACTGCTAATAGTTTCAAATGGGGGCATTGAATATTCATCTTCCTTTTGGTGTGGATTGTGGTGTTTTATAGCCACGTTATGCAAATAATAGAGAATTGCTGTTTGCTGGAGGGGTATAAAAATAGTTTCATTTCATGTTAGTAGAAGATAGTACTAAGCATTTAAATAATTGTTAAAATGTGTAATTGCTCATGTGTAAAACTGAAAATGTCTGTTAATAGCTAAAATTTGGAACAGTTTAATGACATTGACATTGGACATGATCTGTGTTCTACTGAAGTGTGGAAGGGAGCACACCAGGAAGTCATTTTTTATTTGATCATTGCCATAGATTGTATAGAATGCTTGAAAAGCATATTGTGGACAACTCTACCAAGAAACATCTTGTATATCATACTAGCTTCCTTTATAGAAATAGAGACAAGTGCATGTTTAGTAAAGCCTTTCATTCTTCATCAAGTTATGTGTTTTAACTGGTTGCTCAGTCAATCTTGCTACTTTTTAGAAAAATCTACATTATGGTTTACTAGAAAATTTATATTTCATGTCTTGCTAGGTTGTTAGTCATGAAATAATTGACACATTTTATTCTAGAAGGTTTATAAATAAATTATAAAATCATATTTATACCAATATACAACTATAATGATAATAAATTATAGATCATATCTAAACCGCAATGCCTTTTTTCATTTCCAATTTAATAATAATATAAATTGTTAAATTAAATGTAATGCTTATGTTTAGGCTCTAACTTTCTCTATAATATTAGCAATTAACAATTGAAATTGAAATTTAATAAATACGAAATGGATAAGAGTTGGATGGGTTTCTCAAGGGTAAGCGACGAATATCGAAATGGAGTTGAATGTCGTTTTCTTACTAAAAATGTTGTTTGTCCATTACAGATATCATGCCGAGGAGAAAAATAAGTGATTTGCATATTGTTTGAGCTTCTCAAGAGTATGAACAAACAAATAATTAGGAATCGAATGTTGTTGACTCTTCGGAAGTTCCTATTACTGTTGAAGAAGCTCTAGAAATTCAAGGTAATGTTTGACACTTTATTTAATTGTTTGTTCATTTTGAAAACTTACATTTAATAATTTCGTATATAGTTGAAAATGATGGAACGTACAAGACTAGATGATGTAGAACGTTGAAGGAATTATACCAACTTCCTCCTGGGCATCGAGTTAAAGTTTCAAGAAATGATGTCGATCAACCTATTGGCTCAGAAACACATCTTCTATTCGGTTACTTAGGCATAGTTGGACGTAATGCTAATCTTTTACCGATCAATTATGAGTCATGACGTGAAATGCCTAATAGTAAAAAAATTAGTCTTTGGATTTTGTTAAGGTAATAATGTCATTATAATAGATAATCTATAACAATTCAATAGTAATTTATACTTACTTTGAACACTTTTTTTATGTGTAGGAGAAATTTTCTTTGGAGGTCTCTGACGATTATTTGAAGTAAGCGTTAGGGAATAGATGGAGAGACCACAAGAGTTCATTAAAAAAATACTTCAAGAGTAATCTCATCCTTGAAGAGAAGCTACAAACTGTCCCACCTGGAATGCTCAAGTATAAATGGAAAGATACAGTCAGATTTTGGAGTTCACAGAAAGGACAGATATGATGTATTTTTCAATAATAATATTAATGAATTATAATATTGACTTTATAAGTGGTTGTTTGAAATTGTAGGACCGAGAGCAGGTTGGTGTTGCTAGCAGGCAACAACAAAAGTTTACTCACATGGCTGGATCGAAGAGCTTTGCTTATATAGCTAATGATGAGGTATTATAGATTATTCACATACTGATTTGTATTCCCATGTACATACTAAAGAAAATTAATTATATTATGGTACATTGTAGGAAAATACATCTGGTTATAAAGTTGGAAGAATCAAACTCTTCGACATGACACATACAAAAAAGGATGACACTCCTATAACTGCAGAAGCTGCATAAATTATGCTACATTTATTGGACATAAGATTTGAATTATGTTTTATTTATATATGTAGTATGACATTCTTATTTGAAATAATTATTTACTTTATTATTAGGAAAAATTGAGGGATAAAAAAGCGGAGTATGAAGCTACGACTTCAAGTCATGGTCTTGTTAATGCGGATGACATCAAAAATCAAGTTATTAATGACATTTTGGGTCCTGAAAGATATGGTCGAGTTCGCTGTAAAGGATCATTTGTTACTCCCACCAAATAATTTGGATCCAGTTCATCTCAGTACATGTCATCACATACTCAGTCTTCCCAATTAGAAGTTAGTCGTTTAAAACAACGGTTGGCTGAAATGAATCAAAAAATGTCTAAAATGAAAGCTGAAAATGAAGCGAGGGAAGCAGAGAGAGAAGTAGCATATCAACAGAAATGTCAAGAATTTGAAAATCAAATAAAAGCTATGATACATATGATACGAAAAACTCAACCTCAGAGTCCACCATCTTAGGTCTTATTTCTGTTATATGTTTTGTTCATTCTACTTAACAATGTTGAATTGCATTAGATATTACGTTAATGTAAACTTTGATTTACTATAACGGATTTGAAGTTGGTTGTTATGGAATTAAAGTTTGTTGTTATAGATGTCATGTTTGTTGGATAATGGTACAGGTTGAAAATGTAATTTTGGGTAACAGAAGAGCGAAAATTAATGGTTGCAAATTTTGTGTTAATTAGAGCGTTTGTATAAAAAAGGGTCGCTAAATACATAATCAATACCGACGTTTTACAAAAAAACACCACTAAAGTTTTAGATAATTTGCGGCGTTTATGACTAAAAATGCCACTATAAAATTGTAAATAGTGGCATTTTACTATAAAAATGCCGATATATGTCATGACCTTTACCGGCGTTTTTTGACAAAAACACAACTATATGTCACAACATTTAGCGCAGTTCTTTTCAAACGCCACAAAAGAACAATATATATAGTAGCGTTTCCTAACAACACTGCCACCTTTTGCGGCGTTGGTTTCAGCGGCAAATTTGGTGGCGTTTTTTTCCACCACAATTGTTTTTAGCGGCATTAAAAACACCGTTATATGACTAAAAAATGCCTCTAAAAACTTGTTTTGATGTAGTGATTCTTCAAAATCATACCTAAAGTTATGTTTTGCTTCTATTTTGGTCACCTGACGTTAAAAAATTAATGGTGATGCTGACAAGTCATTATAATGTAATGCCACATCATCATTGAAAAAAATTGCATGTCAACAATTCTATTTATTTTTTAACGGTGATTGACTAAAATAGAACTAAAATGTAATGCTAGGTATGATTTTGGAAAAAATAATTGGTGATAGATAGAACCGAAGTGATATTGAGAGACTAAATACATAATTTACCCTACTTCAAATTAAATGAAAGTGTACTTCAAGATGCATATAAAATATAATTAAATATAAATATAAAGTACAGTTCAATATTTATTGAAATTTATCTATTTAATTTGAACATAATAATAAAATTTATAGTTTAAATTTATATACAATGTAATTTAAGAGGAATATAAAGAAATAAAATTTTACTATTAAAACTAAAAATAAAAATAAACAATTTAATGAGAAATAGAATACACATAAAATTAATAAAACAAAATAACAATATTTCATACATATAAAAAATCAAGATTAATAAAAATACTCAAATAAGAATTTGTAATAGTATAATTAATTTCATAGTGAAAATCTTGAACCTTGTGATAACATCGTTATACACTAAAATTTGATTTTTGATTTTTTGAAATTTAAAAAATCAAATATTAAAAATTTATAAATAAATATTTAATTTAATGAATTTATACTGCTCGTATATTACAATTCAATTCAATCAATGAGGGTCGTTGTTACCTATAGTTACCATGAATGAGTTAATCTATAACTGTTGTTACATGTTTATTGGACCAGGCTACTCGTGAATCGTTAAGAGAGTCGTAGTAATTATGCATGCTGTTTTATGCTGCCCTTGTAGACGATGTTGTCCAAAGTACGACTCTTTATTGTCCGAGGACACTTTCTCCAACCCATTGTCGAGTGTCTTAAATGCAAGGATGTTTGAGGAAGGGGCTAACCATTTTTTCCTTCCATATGTCCTGGTTGTTACTTTGGTTGTAGCTGCAGTGAGATGTCCTTGTTTACGTACCCACAACACATGTGAGAGAGGCGATCCTCTCTAAGAGGACGCGTGGCAATACTTGCATTCTCCTCCTTTTTGTTTCTTTTCTCTCTATCACGTGTCCCTCTAATTTTTTTTTTATCGAGAGGACAGATGCATCTGGGTAGATTTGGGCAGGGAGCAAAGGTGAGGATGATTGTTTTGGTTTTTGGTGAAGATGTTGATTGTTTTGATTTTTTAGAAATATATCCATTAGTTCGCTCGATATTGAAACATTTTCATATTTATTATATCAATTACTAATGGGAATATGTTTATCTCATTGATTATTAACGATTCACTTCTTATTTAGACGAAGAGAATATAATAGTTGATTGATGTTTCTTTACGAGTGATTGTTGGTCATGAAGAATAAGATACGATTTCTAGATTGTAGAAGGTTCTAGCCCTTTTCCCAATAGTGTTAAAAATATTTATATTCATCTTAAGTTAATCATGTCAGATATAAGGCTATTATGATTATTTGTAAGTAGACACACAAGATTCTAAGATGAATCTAGTAGCTAGATCATAGATTTTATCCTAATAGGTTATGTGTGCCTATAAATAGTCATCCTAGAGACCCATACTTGGAGAGTAAGTGTTGGTTGAAGACTTTGGTAAATGGGGAGATATGTTTGAAAATCTTGATCGATAAGGAACTGACAATGACCATAGGTTATGCTCGACCACAGTTGGGAAGTTTCTGGAGATTATCTTTGGAGATGTAAGAAGATTAAGAAATTATCAACTGAGTTGAGGCAGTATCTCGTTTTTTTATTTGATGATAATGAGATGGGCAGTGCCAGAGCATATAGCTTATCTCTATGACTCTATGCTGCCAAGTCTAAGTGCATCATATAAGTTTGTCAGTTTCAGAATGATACAAATTTCAATATTTTGGAGTTGGGCTTTTAGGTTGAATAGAAAGCAAAATTGAGAAAATTCAATATTATTTTTCAATTGGAATTTCTTAATCTCTCAATATTATAGAATTTGTACAGGGAAATGAAAAGGGGAAAAGATCACATCAAAATACAAACACCCATGGTGTTTTAAGCAGAAGGGGATGAAATGAAAATACTAATATGATCCAAAAAACTGAGATTTTGAGGCCTATCTTTCCTTTTCACATAACCTTTAGCTTCTTTCTCGGAATATATCCTAAACCCTTTCCTCCCATTCTTCTTCCACATCTCCTTCTCGAAGCTCTTGTGCGCGTAATACGCCTCCGCCGCGCACGTTAGCACCACCTGATCTTCCTCCTCCTTGTTCCCGTTGCCCGCGGGCATCAGAAGGATCGGCCGTCGCTCGTAATGTCCCTCACTCGTGCCCTCCAACTCGTCGACACGAGAGAGTCCCCGAGGCGACACGGCGTACAACTCGCCGGTGACCCGGTGGCCGGAACCGGGCATGTTGAGGAGGAAAGGGACACGGTAAGGCCCGCAAACAAGAGGATAGTTCTCTACCGTTTGGTAAGTGCCTTTGGAAACGGCATCTCCGGATCGCATCAGATCCTGGAGCAGCACGTGATTGGAGAAACCCTGTTTCAAGGTGCCGTACGTGAAAATAAGGGTCGTGCAGCGATTGTTTTCGAAGGCCATTGTTTGTTTACTGGAGATGGTAGTATGATTGGATGGCGAGAAACTGAAGGAAAATAGGAGAAAAAAAAGTGAGAAAGGGATTAGGGGACATTACTGGAGTCATCCTATTGATAGGGATTATTTCATTTTGGTTGGTTAGGAATTTTAACTGTCAAAAACTTTACGCACAAATATACGGAGGAAATCACAAATATACGGAGGAAATCAAACGGTAAAATCATATATTTTAGAATCTTTTTAATAACAAAATTAATCTTTAATTTTTTTATAAACAATAATTTTTATTTTTATTCTTGTTTGAAACATTTTATTCCAAATGTTTATTTTAGGGTACATTATTTCGAGCAAGATAAATACTTTTAGTTGACTAACAATCAATATTTTCTATTCATTAAACAAGTTTATATGGATTGGTATATTAAATTAATGTAAAAAAAAAAATTTACTACCATGGTATCACATATGAACATGTCATATCATCATTCCAATCTATATAAACTTGCTTAGTCAATAGAAAATGTTTTGCTAGTCAACTAACGATTTTCATTTAACTAAGTTATGTTTTTCCTAAAAATAAAATGTTAGAGGACAAATTGTTTAAAAATATATATTAAAATGATTATTTTAAAAAATATTAGAGACTAATTTTTTCATTATACCTTATTTTTCTAAGTTTTATTTTTGAAATAGTATAATCTATTTAATTTTTTCTTTAAGTATTAATAATCCACACGTCTAACAAAAAAGGTTGGTTCAAGTGATAAGTAGTTTGATATCGCTTAAGTAAGGTGACGAGTTTGAATCTTTGTGTATGTAGAAAATCTTTTTAGAAGACTTACTCACCAAAATCAAGTGAAGACACGGGCCAAAATCGCTTAAGAAGGTCGATCTAAATTAATTAAGACGAAGTCTTAAAAAAATAATGAACACGTTTATAAACGCTTCTGTTTCGTATTATCATGGGCCAACTAAACAGTAACAAGAAGAAAAGGAACCAATAAAAATAAAACCTAAGCAATGAAATCTTCAAGGAGCTCAGCAAAATCACGTGAAGACACGGGCCAAAGCTGCCGTTGCTGTTGTTGGTCCCGCTTGAAAATCACCACCGTCGAGATTCGTGGCACTAAACAGCCTCAGCCTATTTGTCAACATACTGTAGTAAAATAAATAATTAGTAAAAACAAAAATGATAAATTTATTTTGCAGTGATAAAAACTATTGGTTTATCAACATAATTATGGAATTAATAACTTCAAGATTAATATAATACTAATAAATTTTATATATCCAAATAAAAATAAGATGAAACTCAAATGATATTACTCCTACATTAATAAGAATCAAACAAGAGATGAAGAGAGGAATCAAATGATATTACATCATGCAAAATAGTGAGATAAAATTTGAAATTTATAGAGACAAATAGAGGGTAAAATAGTAAATAAGACCGGGAGGTTACAAGAAAATCACGAGAACATAATATTTTTTATTTAAAATATTTGATAAAATTATTTTTATTGTTTAAGAAACTAGTGAAATAATATGATAAAAATTTCAGTGACAATGTAAAAAAATACGTGTAATACATATGAATATGAACACAAGCTAAATTAAGTGAAGACGACGACATGCATGTATAAATCTTATCGCCCATTATACAATAAAAATAAGTTAACAGATTCTATTTAAGCACATGAAAAAGTCTATATTCAACCCATATAGATATAACTTCTTTGCATTACTAATATCTCCCACTAATGCAAAAAGTGGAGGATTTTTATTTTTTGTAGAAACGAGGAAAATAGCAATGATGAGATTAGTCACTTAAGTAATAGTATATGTTAGTTTTAAATTAATAAATAATAAAATGGGTGATTTTTCTCTTGAGGTTTAATATATGTTAGATTTAAATAATATTTTGAATTGATTTTTCATGTACAAAGAATTTTCGATAAAAATAGGTGTCTAACCAATAATAGATGCTAGATTTTATGTTAGATGAGTGAATTTGAACTTATAAAGTTTTAGGGAAACTGAAGTTGAAGTTATAAAATTAAAGGTTGCGAAAACAAATTTTTAATATAAAATATATTGTAATTTTAAATTTTTAGGGGAGCGACCGCCCCTACCTAGTTTGCCTAGGTCCATCATTGTGTTTAGCGTTTTCTATGTTATTACTTTAAATGTCCAAGTGTTAACCACCATTGAAAAATTCGTTAAATAACCTGTTTCATTTTATAATAATTTTGATTTTTTTTAATTAAAGAATATTATATTTATTTAAAAAATAATCTCTCCCACCACCCTTGGTCCCCTATCTCTCACCCTCTCGTCTCTCCCTCCCGTCCCTCCTCCCTCTCCTCTCCCTCCCGTCCCTCCTCCCTCTCCTCTCCCTCTCTCTCTCTCTCTCTCTCCCTCTACCTCTCCCTCTCCTTCTCTCCCTCTCTCTCTCTCCCTCTCCCTCTCCTTCTCTCCCTCTCTCTCTCTTCCTCTCCCTCTCCCTCTCCCTCTCCTCTCCCTCTCCCTCTCCCTCTCCCTCTCCCTCTCCCTCTCCCTCTTCCTCTCCGTCTTCCTCTCGTCCCATATGAAGAGAGATAAATAAAGGATTTTTGAATTAATAAATTATTTCTTGACGGTTGTTTTACATTAAGAAATGAGGTAATGAAATTCCAATCCTGACGATGGTTCCGGAAATAAAACCTAAAATCAATCTTGCGCTATTACCATGAAATCAGTGACGAATCTATAAATATTTTTAGGTTAATTACGCATATAATAATAATAGTAAAAAGTTTTATATGGAGTGGACACTAAGAATATTAAAAAATATTTAATATGTCAACTCGACTAAAAAAATATCATATATTTATAATAAAAATACATGATTTTTCGAGTCAAGTACTAGACCTGCTATTTTTAACGAGTTTTCGGGTCGCACCGGTTATAATATGTCACTTTATCGGGTACCCGCTGACGTGATACCCTTTTAATTTAGTTTTATAAATTTTATTAAAACACTCGGTCTCAACTCTCATCTTTCTACCCTGTCACCACTCACACACGGCCTCGTTGGACCTCAGGCGACCGATCAGGTGAGCATTTTTCACTGGTTCGATGCTTCCATCTCATCGTCATCGTCCCTCACCATCACTCGTCAAGTAGGCATTAGCGAGAGACCCAAACCGGTATAACTCATTTTTCTTTTTTAATTTATGTACATACTGCATCCTACTCAAGCAGACAAGCACTGCATCTTGCTCAAAGATATATACATAAAAACAAAATACTTGAATACTAAGAAGCAAAGAGTTTGATATTATTACCCACTTTCTTACTAACAAATACATTTAATGAAAATATTCGAAATAAATAACCTACAACGAACTTCAATCAGGTGAGCATTGTTTTAGGCACTGTTATACGCTTTGATGAAATGCACATTGTTTAATATACTTGTTTTCTGAGTCTAAGTCACAATGCCTATGCACATACTTAACAAATGTGAAATGACAACACTGGAACACTATACTTGGATATGAAGTTACAACTCAGTATAGAAAAAATAAAATAATAATACCAAGTTATGTTTAGCTGATGGTTGAATATGAAAAATTAACTTAGAAATTTTCAATTAGTTCCACTCACGTTTCATTTTTTTTCTTAAAAAAAACAAAACAAAACAGCAACTTACTTTCTACAAATAAAGTGAGTAATATCCTGTTTTATTATTGAGCAAGATTTCATATGTTCATTTCATTTTTTTCACTTACTGAGCATTATGGTTCGATAAATATCCTGTTTTACTATGTTCATTTATTTAATTCACTTTTTACTACTGAGTAATATCTTGTTTGTGTTTGTGTTTCTGTGCTAATATAATATTTTTTTTTCAGATTATGTCGATAATAGGGGAAAGTTATGATCTAAAGAAGATGTATTCCTCAGCTGGGTCATCTAAGGAACCTGAAATTATGATGGAGACTTCAACAAAAACAAAAAACAAAAGGAAAAAGAAAAATACTGCTGAAGCTACAAGTGTATAAAAAAATCTCTACTATAATGAGACTAATGCGATGAAATGCCACACTGATCAGTGCAAGAAAACTCCTTTTAATGCTAATAAAAAATAAACAATCTTAGATTTTTTTTTTTTCTCAGCAAAGGTCAATTTATTAAAATAAAAAGAGTCGAAGTTCAACTTATGAGCCTCAATAAAAACCTCTCTACTCTAATTGGATGAAAAGAGTACTTCATAAAAGAACAATACAAACACAACGAACCAAAAACAGAAACCAGAAACTCAAGTAAACCACCCCTACAAAAACAGCTCTTGACCATCTAAAAGAAGCAAAACATTACAGCCATCAAAGCACTCAAAGGTAAAAATCAGCAAAGCAATTCCACAGATCAACACTCGACACCAGCATCTCATACCGTGGCACAAAAGCATTTCCTCACACTCCTAAGGTCACCAAACTTGGAGTCATGATTCCACAAAAATACTATGGAAAGCAGTACACAGTCCTTCCTAATGTCACCAAACTTGGAGTCATGAAACTCTCAACAAGCCAAACAATCATTAACCAAGCATAAAGGCCACTCGTCAATCAACCAGCAATGCAATTACATCACATACAATCCACTACTTCCACAGCCACTGAAACACAATTCCATTAAAAAACTCCCTATAAATAAATTCCACTAACAACAACGCCTACCACACCCAGTTTTCCTCCACATTTAGAACCAAATCTGGATTTAAAGCAGCTAACTTCACATAAAAACAGTAAAATATAACTGAAAATAAAGCTATACTCGTTCCAATACAAAGAAATAACCTCCACTTAAAATCAGCACTTTAACCTTAGATTTGAAGTAATCCACCATATCGTCTAGGATGCCATTATTTCGAATTCAATAACATACCAACAACAACCAACTACCTTGTCACAATTGAAAATTTCTTGGAATACACCATCTCATACTAAATAAATCTAACCGAATTTCACACAGTAGATTTCTTTGACGCTACCCCTTACCCTTGAATCCCCACTCCAAAGCGAGCATAATCCCATAGAACCCCACTGCCAGTCTTCCTATTGACTTTGATCAACTCTTTAAATCATCTACTCTGGACCTCTTATAAACCATTGCAAAAACCATAAATTTCCAACACCAAAAATCCACGCAACCCCTGCCGCTCTCACACCAACCTCATCACATTTCTAGCGTTGTTAAAACTATTATCACCTCACATTCAGAACCAGCAAATTCAATACTGAGTATCTAACCTATTGACAAAGTCACCCACCTTTTCTCAAAAACAGGATATGAAATGAATCTAACAGCAGAATCCAAACTTCTGTCAAACAGCAGACAGCCTAGTAATCTTCCCCCAACAATCTTGAATTAAAACACAAACTCTCTAAATTCACCGAAATTCAAATCCAGCATAGTAATGAAGATTAATATAACAGATTAACAACCAGGAAAAAAACCTCTTCTCGTAACTTCCCCTAATGAAGACAGCCAAAATTCAATAGACTTAGATTGAGATTCACCTTCCAAATCCTCCAAGGCTATTATTTCCCGAACCAACTTCTCTTCTGAGCCTTTGAAATCTATTCCTAATTCTCTACCAAGCTGTAACGTTAACATCGCTTCCCTCTTTTTTCTTTGACATCCTGCTTGTATGTCAGAATCAGATAGGGACCTACCTTCAAGTTCATTCAATTCTTCCTCGCTCTCTTTATTCTTCTTCCTTTTCTTCATTCGACAAATTTTATTCTTCCTTTTGGTATTTGCGAATTTTTCCTGAATTCTTTGAAGAGAACTGTATTTTTTGTTTTCCCCACCTTTGCTCTTTGAATCTGCCTGGATTTGAGAATTAAAGTATCCTCGCTCAGCTCTTGACCTTCCTCCCCCTTGATTCTTTTGTTGACAATATCGTTTGAAAAGCCCATATTAACCACATCTTCCACAACCCTCGTATCTATTTGATTTTCCCATATCGCCAAGTCTTTAAAATTTTCCTTAATTTCCTCTTTATCACGTACTGACATAATTATATTCCTACTATCATCTTCTGCCACTATCTCCTCATGTTCCACCACTTTCTCGGATTGCTTGTGAACCTTCCCCATTCCATCATCTTTATTCCTCAGACCCGAAATTGCTTCCTCCCCAATGTTTCTTTCCTCGTCCTCTTCGTACGACAAGTTACCGCCTCTAGGAATGTTACCCATACAACGTACTTGACTGTCATCTTCCTCAAGCCACCTTTCAAAAATCTTTTCCTCAGATGAGACCTTACTAATTCCTGTCGAGGACTCAGAATTTAATTCCTCATGTTCCTCACGTGCTACTATTACTAGAGATTTCTATGCTTTGTTTATTGAAAAAAGGAAGAAGTTGAAAAATCATTTCAAGAATTTGTCTTCTAGGGTATGTCTTACAACAGATACATGGACATCTTGTCAAAGTTTCCATATATGTGTCTTACTTCCCATTTCATAGATGATGATTGGAAATTGCATAAAATGATCATAAACGTTTTTTAATTGTTGGTCATTTTGGGAGCTTATTGGTAGAGTTGTTCAAAAGTGTTTACTATATAGGGTCTCAAAAGAATCATGACTATAACAGTTGATAATGCCAATTCTAATGATCTAGCAATAAACTATTTGAAGTAAATTCTTAACTTGTTGGATGGTAGTGTGTTGAATGCTGAATTTTTGCATATGAGATGTGCAACACATATTTTGAATTCGGTTTTGAAAGATGGGCTGAAAGATGTTGATGCTTATGTTGTGAGAGTTTGTGTTGATGTGAAATATGTGAGGTCTATGTATTTTGTTTGTTTGGAAATTGAAACAAGATGAAATTCCACGTATTTCATGCTTAAAAGTGTCTTGGCGTTTAAGAATGCATTCAAAAATATGAAAATTAAGTACCTTCCTTACACAAGGAAAGGAGCTTAGGAAGGTCGGTGGTGCTCCTGATTTGAAGACTAGGATAAAATTACATTTTCTTGCCTTTTTCTTGAAATATTTTATGAGACTACATTGAGCTTCTCTGGATCAAGGTATGTGACTGATAATACATTTGTGGAAGAAATATATTATATTGGGTATATAATTAATTGTTATGTTGATGACTTGAAGAAGGTTAGTTTTCGATTCCAAATTTATTAATTTTATTTTATAATATTTATCTACATTAGATATTTAAACAATTATATTTATAAACATGTAATATTATTATTGACATATATTTGTAATGTTTTTATGTAGAAATGAAAGATTTGATTTTGGAGCAACCCACAATTATCATTGATGAGACGAACGAAATTTCAGAGCAATGAAATATATTTCTTTAGTTGCATTTTCTTTAGACTTGTAACATTTAAGTTTTATATTTGGATTATGCAAAACTTTATGTTTGAAGTACGTAATTCAGATTTTTAGGTGTCTAAGTTTTTTAAATTTTAATTTTTCAGAAAAATTAGTGCAAAAAATTTTTAGTGTAGAATTTGTTAGTACAATTTTTTTTACAGAATTTGTTGGTGCAGAATTAAAAAAAAAGGACCCGAGTACCCTGTGACTCAAAGCAACGGTACCCTAGTTATGTAGGTACCCGAATTACGGATATCCTGATATTACGGGCTGGTTCATGGGCTGATATTTTAGTACCCAAGCAGCCTAGGTACCCAATCGAAAATGTAGGTACCTAGTTTTGAACACCCCTAATAGGTTAAATAAAATTTTAGGGTGGATACCATCAATAAAAAGAACAATAAACATAAAAAAAAATTGAATTTCAAGGTGGACACGTGGACACCCTGAAACATACATGCATCCGCCATTGCATGAAATCAAGCCGACGACGGGAGGGTTTCTAGTGTACAAGTTTAGCTTGCAAAATAATGTAGGCGGGAGTAGGGGTGTTCTCGGTTCATTTAACCGACCGAACCGAACTACCTAAATATCATTAATCAATTTTTTTCTTTTAACTATTGATTGAATCAAATTTTTTCAAAAAATGTTAACTGAATCAAACAAAGTTCGATTAATCAGTCAGTTAACCGAATTAACCGAAATTTATAAATAATACATTAATAATACATAGTATATATTTACTATTTTCAATTAATTTGATCAGTTAATTCGGTAAAATCGAAGTTTAAACACTCCTTAGGCTAAATAATATATAAATGATATATATAATATATTAAATATTTAAAATCTCGGTTAATTCAATTAATGAACCAATTTCGAATTGAATTAATCGTTAACCGAAGTTTGAAAAAAATCTTTAACTATTAACCGGTCGAACGAAAAATTAACCTACCAATTAATAAAAAAAAATTGAGTCAATCGGTAAATTCGATTAAAACTAAACTTTGAAAATCCCTAGATGGGAGGATAAGAAGAGTGGTGGTAGGGGGAGAAGAACATTGACGAGGAGAAGAATAATTGTGTTCTTTTATCCATGAAATAAATCCTGGGTAAGGGGAATTCAGGATGAACTGCTATGCAAAATTAAAGAGTGAAAAAAGTAGGAAAAGAGAAGTGGTAGTGGTGGGAAGAAGAAGAGTGGTGATGTGGTGGTGGTTGGAGGAGGAAGAACATTTTTTGGGGGGGGGGGGAGGAGAGAGATGAGAGGGGGAAGAGATTATTTTAGGGTTTCTTTTAATCTTAAGTTTTTAATATTAAAAATTATTAGAAATAACACTTATCATTTAACGGATTTTTTTAACGGCAGTTATGGTCTAAGCACCTAAAATGATATAGGATAAAATGTTAGACATCAATTTTTAATGAAAAATCTTTAGATACCAAAAGTCAATTCGGGATATAGTTTAGGCACTTAAAAGTGTATTATGAATCTTGTACTTGTTAAAATATGAATTAATTCATAACACAAGATTAATCTCAAATCCAATTGAGTTCCAAGATAGATTAATAATTTAATCAATATACAATGAGATGTTGGTAAATTAGCTAGAAAGATAGTTCAACATCTTTCATGAAATGTGATAAATCTTTTATACTTATATTTCATCAAATTTATCTTAATATAAATGAATTGAATCAGAGCCATAAAATCATTAAGAGTAGTTATGTAACACTTGATAACCAGCTCAGATGGCCCGATCCAAATACTATATGCCACATTAGTTACGAGAGTGATTGAAGCATGAATTTGTGTTTTAAGGGTATATTAAAATGCTAATAAATAAAATTTCCATTTAACATACAACATTGATCATATAGCAGAAGCACACAAGATTAACATGCGAGTAACAATTAGGGATGTAAATAAGACGAGACAGATCGTGAGTGATTCGAGATCGACTTGATCAAATTTCGGCCAACATTTGAATCGAATTGACTCGACTCAAGATTGAAATCGACTATAAGTTTTAATGAGTCAAAACGAGCTTCTTAATACTCGACTAAAAAACTTGCGAGGTATTCAAATTAAATAATTAATAATATGAATATGAATATATATATATATATATATATATATATTATGGGATAAGAGTTTGTTACACAATGTAAAATTCATTTAGTTTTACATAGATTTAGGACCGTTGAATGAGTGAAAACAAATGACTAAGATTAAAAGTAGAAAATGTGAAGATATTTATTGGGGGAAAAACAAGGATTCAATCTCAATCATATGTTTTTATTTATCCAACGATCGTATGTAAAACTAAAGAGTTTTACATTGTGTAAGTGAATCCTAACCCTATATATATATAAGGCTATCATGTACTTAAGGTTCGGGTTCGAGTTTAAGTCGAACTTTAATTTTTGATTTCGAGTGCAGCTTGAAAATTTTAAGATCGAGACCTTTCAAGTTGAGTCGAGTTTCAATTTTTCATTTTGGGTTCGAGTAGAGCTTAATAATTTTTAAGCTCGCAAGTTTTCGAGTCAAGTTGAGTTTAGTTTTAAAGTTTTCGAGTCGAGTCAAACTCAGCAATACTCAAGCTTGACTCGGCTCGTTTACGACCCTCATAACAAAGAAGGGTAGCTTCAAACATTTAAGAAAAATGACTATAATTACCCATATAAATGTAGTTATGACGTTTTATTTTGAACAAGAAACATGCTTGAGAACTTAATTAAATAACACAAAGTAACCTAATTGCACCTATAACATCATCATGCAAACTTTCAATCTAATTGAATTTTTAAAACTCCATAATTTATAAAATCAATATCTTTGGGGACGAATTTGTAAATTATCAATTACTTTTTATTAATGATTTTAAAAATATTTATTTTCTAGTTTATTTATAAAATTAAGGTTATTATAATTTTATTATTGAAATCTTAGATTAATTTGATTTTAAATTCATTTCGAATTTTATCTTCAAAATCAAGGGATTATTTTGTAAAATTTCACTTTTAATATCAAATGTTAGAAACTACCATTGAATTCTTTAAGGGGCATTTAAAAACATTTTGTATATTCTCAAACTTAAGGGTTTGATCCTTTGTTCGAGATATCAACCCATTTTTCACAGAGATCGATCATTCCAATTCTAGTAATCAAGAGATTGATCCTTTCCCTTAAGAGATTGATAATTTGTTTTGTTTTTGAAAAATAAAAGAAAACTACTTGAATATGTAATTTTGAGTTAGCAATCATCCACCTATTTTGTTTATATAACTAATGAAGATATTTTTTTATGAATCTAAGGGTGATTAAAGTGATAATATATGTTCTAGAGACTCTCAAACATTTGACAATGAATACTCAAATACCCTCCAATTGTTGGTGCTCGATTAGTGTAACAGGCAAGTATCATTAATTGTCAAATAATTATCCTTAATCTTAAAAATAAATAATTAAATAGCGTAGTAGAGAGAAGAAGAATCGATCCACAGGGACTTTGGAGTTTTTGATTTAGGAGGCTTTTAATTCTGATGTGAACGAAAATGATAAGTAAATAGGGGGGATTCTTGTTGAGTGATAACAAAGAATAATAAAAAGAATGAAATGAAAAAAAATTAAAGAGAACAATAATTTAAAGAATACAAAATTTGGAAGTAAAAGAAATAAAGCTATGTAAATTTTTGAGAAGAAAAATTAGTATATCATCCCCATGCCTCGCTTTGAGAAGAAAGATGATATTTCTCTCCAGTAAATCAACAATCCAAAATCAATCTTTGGAATTCAATCCTTATTTGGACGAATTACGACAATCGTCGCCAGCACCAATACAATTTCAGTTTGGGAAAAGACCAACACGGATTATGTTGTCTCAATGAGAATCGAATACGATCTCAATTTCCCTTAGTGGACCGCCGCTAAGTATGTTCCAAGGAGGTCGAACTTGCTACCAGTCGATTCTTCCTCCCAACTTAAATCAGAACAACATCGACTTTTTGAAATGCAAGTGTTTTGATTTTATAGGAAAGGAAGTTTACCAATCCAAGTTATATGAAAGTGCTTTTCAGTTCTTACGAATGGAATTGAATCATCTTTTAAGCCTTTGCCTTATAGGAAAATTAGCTAAGCATGATAGAAATCATACTCATCATTTTTAATGAAAGTAAAAATAAAAACTTGAAAAGTAAAAATTGAAATGAAAGAAAAGAAAGACTTTATAAAAATAAGAAAACAATAACAAAGCTAAATTTGAGATGTCTTTCATGCTTACCCTGAGGGGTATTTATAGTTCTCTAATACCCTAAAAATGAAAAAGAAATGAAAAAAGATAATTCTTGGAAAATATTCAAAGTAAATCCTAAAAACAAAAGATAATTCCTAATTCAAATTTAAAATGCAGCTGAGTTATCCGCCCTGCTAGAAACGTTGATTGGACCGTCTTCTAGAAGCTATTGACTCGATGCCACATCGATGCCACGTCAGACGCCGTCATGCCTCGAGTCATGCCCATTATTCCAAACTTGATTACTGAAAAATAAAACTGCAGAATTTTACCTTTTTAGTGTTGTTTCTAGAATTCAACGTCTTACATAGTAAACAAACGAAAACACCCAAATCAACAACATTAGTTAATCAAAAAGGAGTAACTAAAGATGAAATAATGACTAAACAAAGCATTCATCAAATTCCCCCTTACTCATTCAATGCTTGTCCTGAAGCATTCCTCAATCAACACATCCAAAATCACAAGTTATCATCCATCATCTCACAATATATCCAAGACAACCAAGCGAATCAAGATCATAGCAATTGTCGAAATAAAGAAACATTCAAGTAAAGGAACAACTAGGAACAAATTTAAGCAAAGCATGACATCTCAATTATCCGTTAACTTCAATGCTTCAAGACTCAATAACTCACAATGATGCACTTATTATCGCTAAATGTGTTTTCGGGTAAAAGAAGAATTGCTCAAGCTGGAACTAATCAAAACATTACCATAAGCTTGTAATCAAATCAAGTATCCACTAAGAAAAAAGAACTAAATGCATCAATCAAGGGGTCTTTAACAAAGGATGTAAAGGGGTTTAGGTTAGGGTAGGAAAAAGAACAAAAATATGGTGTAACATTAAGATAAGAGATGCAAAATAAATCAGTTCAAACCACAAAATAAGCTAAGTAAATCGAAAGAAACAAAGAAAATACAAATTGTAAAAAAATAAAACAGCCAATTTCTCTTTTTCCTGTTTTTCTGCTGTTTTTTGGTCTTTTTTATTACTGCTTTTTCTGCTGTTCGATCACTATTCGAACATTTTTTTTTCAAACTGCAATGTTTTTTTTTGTTTTTTTCTGTTTTTTCATGTGGAACAAATCCATCTCAGTCTTGAAAAAAGGTTAACAGAAGAGGGTATAAATAAAAAGGTCTTGGGTTGAAACGGGGTAAAAAAAAAAGACACAAAATTGGTTTACTAATGGATAAAATAAATGAGAGGCAGTTTGGGTAGAGAAGTGGCTAAATACTAAGTGCCCCTATCACACTAAAACATAAAGGTCAAACATGTAGTCTCAATATGTACAAAATTAAAAGTTTTAGAATGTCAAAAACTAGTATAGGACAATCAATCAAACAATGAGCAAGAATGAAAAATATGCTCGTTAAGCTTAAAACTCACCTGAAGAGTAATATGTATCGAGTCAAGAACAAATAAATAAAAAATGCATGGAAAATCAAATAAAAATTTAAAGAAAATATTAGTCATGCCAAATAACTACCATGCCTCCTAATTTCAACAAAAGCGAGATCACAAAACATAAGATAATTAAGGAGATCAAGCAAGATTTAGGATAAGAAACAAGAAATTCCAATGTATCAACCGAGATAGCTCAGATTCAAACAATCAAATAAGCGAGAGAAAAATTCGATGCAAGGTCTACCACCTCACTTAAATCATATTGTCCCAATATGTAAATAAAAGTACACGAGAGGAATAGGAAAACTCCCCATTCTAATGACGGCCACAACTTAAATAAAATGATGGCGAAGCGATCAGAGTACGGATTGATGTCGAAGTTTATTGAAAATTTAAAGGGTAATACAACAGTAATGTAGTAATAAAACGAAGCTTATTATTTATCTCAAAAAACATTTCGGCAATAGGCAATGATGTTTGCGGTTCACTAGCGAACGGTAATTGTCGTTTCCTCTCTTTTAAACCATTGTTGTGCAATGCGAGAGAGTTAAGAGCGACGAAGAGCGGTAGAAGCACAACTTGTAGTGATGATCGGACGAACAACGGCATAATGTAGAAGCAATGAGGGATGATTATCCGTTTAAGGTTGTGACTCAATGGAAATAAGGGTTTAGAAAATATAAAGAAGAAAGAAAAGGAAATGAACGACTGGTCGAAAAAAAAGTGGGGGTTTAATTTTAAAGGCACGTGGGTTTGGGATTTAAAAAGGAAAAGAAAGAGTTTTAAATAATAAAAGATAGGTAATAGGGGGTTATTGGTATTTTCAAACGGATCATTTGAATAAATAAAACAAATAGTATTTGAATTGAAAAAGGATTTAAATTAGAAAAGGTGGAGTCCATGGCTTTAAAATCACGTAGGGGGGAGATTATTAAAAGAAAAGAAAAAAAATTGAATTGAATTGAAGAGTTATGTTTGGTGATAAAAATGTGTATGGTCCAAAGTTTTAAAAGATGGGATGATATTGGTGTGTCAGGAGAAAGAATTTATTTTAAAAGGGGTTGTTTTGGGTTATGCTAACGTGAGCTGAAAAAGAAAAAATATGAGTTTTACTAAAATGTTGTTATGGAATGAGGTTTAAGAGTAGAAATATAGAAGATAGGCGAAGAAAAAGAGAATAAGTTTTAGAAACGTGAAAACTTCATTCTTTCCCTTCATAGGTAAAACTGTTCACATGACATAGTTTTATTAATTTACAATGCACTCATATTTCATATGCAGCTGGATTTTCCTTTCTAATATTCTAACGGTTTGGACAGGTGTCCCTCTTCAAGTTGTGGGTCTTCATCAGCAGGCCCATTCTTCTCCCAGTCCGGGTTTGACTTCCTCTGCATGGTTGTTAATAATCTCATGCTTCTCACATGCATCCTCATGATCCCTTTTATCTTCAAAAACCCCAATTCAATTTGTGTAATCCCTAACCTTTTCGCGTTCCCCACTCTACTCTCGTTTCTCCCTTCTTCTTCTCTCTAGACCGTTACAATACCCGCCCCACGTATTGATCCTTGTCCCCAAGGATCAAAGTCTAGCAATTGCATTCGAAGGATACTGTAATATTCCCAAGTGTCATGCAATTGATCAAGATTCAACCAATTAACCAACAAATGTGTAACCGGTGTGTTGTTTCTATTTACATTTCGCTTCCCTATAAGCTTCTCAGGAAATATCTTTAATTGGCCATCCGTTTCAACTGTAGGAGGATTTAAAGAAGAAACAAGAGTCCCCAATTTGTTTCTTCACCAGACTCACGTAAAAGATAGGGTTGATTCGAGATTCAGTTGGTAAGTATGTAAGCCACCTTGCCAATTCGTTCAATAATTTTATAGGGGCCGAAAATTTTTTGATGCCAACTTCAAATTCTTTCGAATTTCCAGGAAGGTTTGACGATATGGTTACAATTTTAAGTAAACTTCTTCTCCCACATTGAATTCCCTCTCCGTTCGATTTTTATCTGCTTTCTGTTTCATTCTATGTTGAGCTTTTTTTTAATTGATCCTTGATTACTTGTCAAAATTCTTCGCTTTCCTTTAGTAATTCACCCACAATGTGCAATGTTATATCTGATTGCCAAGCCAATAGTGGAGATCAATTGCCATTAAGGGCTTGTAAAGGTGTCAACTAGAGAGTTGTGTAGTATGAAGTGTTGTAAAACCACTCTGCCTGTGATAAACTCTTAACCCATAGGGTAGATTTAAAAAAACCTTAGGTATTGTTCTAGGCATTGATTTACCCTTTTTGTCTGCCCATCTCTCTTAGGGCGGTAAGTTGTATTGTATAGTGATTAAGTACACAACAACTTCATCAATTCTCTCCAAAACTGGCCGATAATTGTCTTGTCTCTGTTTGATATGGTCAATTTTGCTAGCCATGCAATTTATAAACCTGGTCTAGATATAATTTAGCAACATCTAGAGTAGTGTATAGACGTGGCAATGCTAAAAAGTGGGCATACTCTGTAAACTTATCCACCACAACCAAAATACAATTGTAGACACCCATTTTCTTAAAAGATAGAACTAGCAAGAGTTCATCTCCTAAGAGGACTCTTCCACCACCATATCTTTTAAAGCAACAACCACACCAACAAACGTGCAACAACCGAGCAAGTAGTCTAGTTGCATTAGGATTCTATTGTTAATAGGATTCTAAAAATAGTTAGTTTTTTTCACTATAAATACATGTAATCCTCCCCATTTATAAGACACGATTTACATACAAGATACAGAGGAAAGCACGAAAAAATACAAAGACAAAGCTATTGTAAACGATTCGAAAAGTAAATAAAAAGGTAACATCTTTTTTTACATTGATTCGTTCATTTCTCACATGTGCATGTTATTTTTCTTGAGATTTGGTTTGAATAACCCAAAGCGTGGGTTGTGCCGATAACCAAAAAGGGGTGGGGTTTCGAAGTTTCGAACCTAGATCTACTCCCGAGGCATGTTCATTTTTTGAAAGTATTTAATATTCCCCCTAAGTCAATCTTAATATTTAATTTACCTTGAAATTTACCCTTTAATTTTACTTTTATATTAATTTCGTCCCCTATATATATATTTTTAATTATATTTATTTATTTATTTACTATATTCCTTTTTTTTATTTATATTATATTATTTTTATTATATATATCTTATATCATTATATATATATAAATATGTATGTATAGATGTATTAATTTTTCTCCATTTACTATGTATATATATATTTTCTTAATATTATATTTTATACGTTTTTATGTATATATTTTCTTAATATTCTATTTTTGTTTTTATTTATTTATATATATATTATATTTTTACTTTATTTTATTTTTTTCTATTATTTTTTTTCTTAATATCATGTATATCTTTATTTTTATTTGTTTTACTTAGTATTATATATTTATTATTTTTATTTGTTTTAGTAAATACTACTTTATATGTACACATTATTTTTATTCTTTTTTAATTTCTTTTACCTTTTTATTTTTTTTACTCTATTAATATTTTCCCTTTATCTGTGTCTTTGTTTTTTAACATTTTATTCATTTTGTTTATTTTTATTTTTGTTATTATTTTTACGTGTTTTGTTATTTTCTATTTTTTCTTGTTTTATTTATTATTCTCACGTTTGCACACTTTCTATCCTAATTCGATTTTATACTCCGCTGCGAGTCAAACGTTTTTATCTTTTAAGGGTATTCAAATCAATCAATTGTAAGTAATTTGAATCGGGTCTGTTAAATTTTAATTTAAATTTCGAATTTTCGCAACTAAGACAACCGACAAATTAATTGGTATCGAAAGGGCGGTTCAAGGGTGCTAATCCTTCCTTGACCGTAACCGACTCCCAAACCCGACACATTTCTGGTAAAAACTCAGATCAGGTAAGATGGTGTCCGACCCACCTAAATTCGTTTTAAAATGGTCGGTTGCGACTCCAATCCACATTTTTCAAGTCGAAGCCCAATTCCGGGGCCCAACCGAAAGACGATTACGACAGCTTGGCGACCCCGCTGAGGACAGGAAAGTGAGTCAGGCTAAGGTAATTTCCAGTTGTCTTTTTAACGAAAAGGGTAAGTTTAAATTTTAAGGTAACATTTCGATCCTTTTTTACTTACTTTTGATTATATTTCCGGGTAAATAGTTGTACTAATCATTTTCTCATGATTTCAACCTTCAAATCTTTTTCATTTAAGGCTCTATACCTGAGCTCCAAACCCTGTCTTAAGTGGGGGTAAAAGCGATGCCTTCGTGTGAATTTATTCACCGTACGGGCTTAGCAAGTAGCCTTCGGGATTCATATACCTTATGTCTTCGTGTGAATTTATTCACCATGTGGGCATAAGGAAATGTGTCCTCTCGAGTTTAACTTAGTCCACACAAGCCTGTGATGGGTTTAGGACTAAGGGTATGGCAAGCCCAAGGGGGCACCAGCTAGGAGAACTCGGGTACCATTTTTAGAACCTAAATCGGGAAACCATGGAGAATTAGAGCCTACCCCGAAATCACATTCCAAAACCTAGGATATTTTTACCCTAACCATTTTCTTTTTTGTGTTTTTTATTTTTTTCGTCATTTTTTTATTTATTTTATTTTACTAATCCTTTTGCCTTTGTGTTTGTTTTCTAGCATTTGCATCATAACAAGAGGCTATTGATCCTTAAAAAGCGTTTGTTAAACAAAAAATAAATATGAATTAATTGATAAAGGTGTTGTAATACAAGAGATTAAAAACGCTGAGGCACGACTATGGTCCGAGAAGACTCAGAAAGAGAAGGGAGACAGTCTTCAGGAAAATTATGTGTCAGAGCTTGTTAGTTACGTATCTTTCAGCCTGAAACAAAACGATGTCCAAGAACTGCGAAATATTTGGGACAGTTGGGGGAATGACAAAAATCAGAAGTTCAACCAACGATATGGTGATATTGCCCTCTTACTCCATGTCAAGACTGATGAGCCTCTACTCCGAGCATTAATTCAATTCTGGAACCCGAGATATAGTTGTTTCACCTTTAACCGGGAGGACATGGTGCCCACAATTGAAGAGTATACTACCCTACTGCGCCGCGAAAACATCAGACTAGAGAGGGCATATATCAAACACATCAAGAGTCAACCTTTCAATAATGAACTAGCTAAGATTGCAGGGGTTGATGAAATATTGGTGACTGATCGACTTCGACACAAAGGTAACAGGGAAGGAATCGAGTGGATTCACATAAGGCAACTAATGAAGAACCACCCTAATGAATAGAAGACTATAGACCTTTTTGCACTAGGTCTGTATGGTCTGGTTATATTTCCGAAGACTTTGGGCTGCATCGACACAGCCGTGGTAGAGCTATTCGAACAACTTCCAAGGCGAGTCAACCCAGCACCGGCCATCTTAGCCGAAACCTTTCGATCTCTCAACCATTGCAGAAGAACTGGCGGAGGAAGGTTCGTTGGATGTATTCAGCTCCTTCAAGTATAGATTCACAACCACTTTTGGAAGACTAATGGGGTAGCCTATCACCGATTCAACACTACCTATTCACCTTTGGGAGAATTCATCACTAGGAAATGTCTTGAAGGTGCTTCAAAGGAAAAGTGGATGAAAGTTTTTACACATCTTCAGGATCGAGATATTACCTAGAGAGCCCCATGGTTGTTCCTCGGTGACGTTCTTTTCCGGTGTGGAGATTCTGATACTATGACCTTACTCGGACTTTGGGGTGCAGTTGGGTATACTCCGTTGATAGCACTTAGACAGTATGGGCACGTCAGTTTATCCCGGTAACATGTTGGCTAGCTAGATCAGAGTTTGTGTATAATGGTGATAGTTATAAGAGGATCAAGGAAGCAGCTGATTCGTGAAAGAAAGTATACCAGATGGATGTTGTGGCTACTAGAGACATGCTTACTCTGGATTTTGTGGAGTGGCAAAGACTGAGAAAGAATGATAACATCCCGGTGCCAGAATGTGAAGACACCCGGACCATGGAGGAACATCTCAGGCATGTCCCTTCTGAACTTGAGATAGCTAAGGCGGAGTTTGAAGCTGTGAATAACGAGCTGAAATAGAAGGTTAAAGAACTGGAAGCTAAACGTTATCAATGGAAGCTAGATGCCGAATCTCAGAAAGATAGAGCAGACAAGCTGGAAAGAGAATAGAAAAGAGTCTGTTTTGAGCTCGAGGATTTGAGAAAAAGGTATCAAAATAAAGGCAAGGATAATTCCAAGTTGAAAGTAACCTCTGAATACTGGAAAGATGAAGTTCATAGCTTAAAAAGAAAGTTCGAGGGGTCTGATGAAAGAGCTTGGAAAGAACAGTTGAAAACTGCTCAGAGGCGCTTAGCAGACAGTCAGCATCAAAATCAATGCTTGAGAATCCAGATGGCTGACCTAGAAAAACAACATGAGAGAGATGGAAAAACAATATCCGAGTTAGAAGTTATTGTGGATGGATTCAAGAAGCAAGCAGCCGAGCTTCAGATAGTACCCTTCGACGGAGGTCTGCAGTGGCGTTTTCGTTGGGAGCAAGCACAACAAAGGGTGAAAGCTAGAGACGCAGTCATCCGAGATTTCCTGGATTAAGTGCAAAAAGTAGCCCGTCATCTTCATGGCATGGCAAGGGAAGCTGGACTAGTTCGACAAGGCATTCAACCAATGAAAGATGAAGGCAGAAGACTTGTCAACCTACTAGAAGCTGTTCGGGGTCTAGAGGATTTAATCCGAACGTACCTTTGATTGTTTTTTATGTCTCTTACAAGATAAAACATTTCTGTCTAAATAAGGATTATTTATAATAATAGACAATTTTCTGGATCAATGCCTCTAAATTGCATACATTGTGCATTGCATACTTTGCATTTTATATTTCATGTTTATTTTTATATTTTCCATGTTTTTACATTCATATTAACTAACAGAACATGTCTCAGAATATGAAATAGCAAACACCAAATTTACCAACGCAAGCATTAAATACGCATCATCCACATAATACTTGAGCAAAGAAGAGACAAATGGAGACCAAAATGGAAACACTCGAGGAGAACATGGCAAGACTACAAAAAGAACTAGAAGATAAGATGGCTCAAAATAATCAGAGCACCCTGGAGTCCATCAAGAAAAACCAGGAGTCCTTGGTCTACCAAATTGTAGCCAAGTTATCGAGATTACAACAAGCTAGTGTAGTAGGGGGAAGTCCCTCCGAGGGGGTAACCATATCACCAACCCCACAAGTGGTTATTTCACCCAAGATCTTACCCAAACCACAAGAAAACTCCTCTGCTATCAAAGGAAAAGTATCATCTGCTGTAAAGGTGCAAACTTCCACAACTAATCCTGATAATCATCCGGATGATTACAATATCTCGTATTTCAATGAAAATGACAAAACAAGAAATATGGAAGAGAAGATCAAGATGTTAGAAGATCAAATGAAGATGGTCCAAGGGGACCATGATTATTATGGAGTGGATGCAAGAGAGCTGAGCCTAGTTCCAGATTTGGTGCTTCAGCCAAAGTTTAAAGTTCCTGAGTTTGAGAAGTTCGATGGGAACAGCTGCCCATCAGCCCATATCACTATGTTCTGTCGGAAGATGACAAGATATGAAGAGAATGACTAACTCTTGATCCACTGCTTTCAGGAGAGCCTGTCCGGTTCAACTATCCGGTAGTACAACCAACTCTGCCGAACTCATATCAAGACATGGAAAGACCTAGCCAAGTCTTTCCTGGAGCAATACAAACATATTAATGATATGAGACCAGATCGAGTTATGCTACAAGGCATGGAAAAGAAGCACAACGAGAGTTTCCGATAATACGCACAGTGTTGGAGGGATTTGTCTGTGCAGGTTCATCCACCCTTGGATGAAAAGGAGACTAGAAAGTTATTTGTATAAACCCTGAAGATACCTTACTTCGGGCACCTGGTGGTAATTACGTCGGGAGGTTTTTCAGACCTAGTCATGACCGGTGAAATGATCGAGTTGGCCATTAAACAAAGAAAAATCGAGGGACGAGACTCCAGTAAAAAGGCTCCCACGGAGAACAAAGACTGAGAGATCAACAATGTCAACACTTACAACGTCAACATGGGTGTTACGGTCTCAAGCTCAAAAAACACTGCAGCTGTACCATCTGGTACTTTAAACCATGATCAGAGCGAACCAAGGAAAGAAAGGGAAAGGGAGTAGATCGATACCATTCCCATTACATATAGAGCTATATCAACAACTCTTTGACACTCATGTAATGTCTCCTTACCCAATGGATCCGATGAAGCCCCCGTACCTGAGATGGTATGACGAAAACGCTCACTACGAATATCATGGCGGTGTGCAGAGACATTCAATCGAAGGTTGTCTCGCATTCAAGAGGCTTGTACAACGAATGCAAAACAAGAATTAGATCACTTTCGACTCTGAAACACCAGACGTTGCCTAGAATCCCTTGTCTAATCATCCGGAGACCGGAATTAATGCAATCACCACCGAAAATGGTAGGAGAATTAAAACCAGTGTTTCAGAAGTCAAAGCTCCTCTGGCTTGGGTATGGAGCCAAATGGTTAAGGCAGAGCTTCTTACACCACAGTTATGTGCAGCAAAGGGTGAAGGTGGTAACTATTGTTGTTATCACAACGAAGAGGGACATAAATTGCAAGAATGCTCTTAATTCAGGACATTAGTCCAGCTCATGATGGACCATAAAGAGTTGGAGTTTTACGAAGAAGTTCAGGATTCCCTGGAGGTAGATGTTTACGCTACCGGAGAATCATCAGATAAAAGACTCGGTAGGGGTAGTCCTTTGTTAATTACTCCTAAACCAAAGATGATAACAGCAACTCCGCAAGCAAAGGTGGTGATCATGGCACCTCGACCTTTTCAATACAAGGATAGTCGACAAGTGCCTTGGAAGTACGAATGCCAGGTAAGCTCTTCCAAAGAATGTGACAACAAGGTGGGGCAAAGACCACTAGAGCCCTTCAAGGAAGATGTGATGGCTATCAATGAACCTATAAAGGAAAAGGAAGCTAAAGAATTCCTCAAATTCTTGAAGCATAGCGAGTACAGTATTGTAGAATAGCTCCACAGCTTGCCAACGCGCACTTTAATGTTGGCACTTTTATTAAACTCTGAAGCACATTTGGAGGCACTATTGAAAGTCCTGAATCGAACGTTTGTGCCACAAGACATACCATTCGGCAAGATGGATTGACTGGTAAGTAATATTCAAGCTGATAATCTCATCTCATTCTCAGATAATGAGATTTTATCTAGAAAAAGAGGCCGAACTAAGGCATTACACATCACTACCTATTGTAAGGGGCATGCTTTACCGAGTGTGTTGATCGATAACGGCTCAGCCTTGAACGTGATGCCTTTGGTGACATTGAAGAGGCTTCCAATAGATACCTCTCATATGAGAGCCTGTCAGAACGTGGTCTGAGCATTTGATGAGACCAAGAGAGAGGTAATTGGCAAGATTGAGGTACCGCTAACGATCGAACAAGCCACTTACAACATTGAGTTTCTAGTGATGGATATTATGCCTTCTTACAACTGTCTTTTGGGAAGGCCATAGATTCATCAAGCTGGTGCAGTACCATCCACACTACACCAAAAGGTTAAATTTGTTAATGACGGGGCCTTAGTAACTATCAATGCTAAGGAAGATATTGTGGCAAGTGTGACCATAGAGGCCCATACATCGGAGTAGATGAAGAAGTGGTGGAATGTTCATTCCGTTTCTTGGAATTTGTGAATGCCACCTTTGTGGCAGAAGGAAGAACGATTCCTGGACCCCGACTTTCCAAGTGTACCAGGATGGAAATCATGCAAACATTGGGACGAGGTGCCAAGACTGGAAAAGGGTTTGGAAAGTTTCTGCAAGGGAGGATTGATCCAGTCCTTCCTATTTCAAAGCCAGACCGGTTTGGGATCAGCTTTCAGCCTAGTTACCATGAGAAGAGAAAAGAAGTTCAGAAGAACCAAGAGAAAAGACTAGCCAAATTGACTGGAAGTGAACTTCAATGGGAACCCATGACATTCCCTCCTCTTTGCCACACATTCAAGTCAGGTGGTTATGTATTTGAGACCACCTTATCAGACTTAGAAGTGGATTTGGAAGATTTGAGCATCAATTTCGTGACCACTGGAAATGCTGACAGCGAAGATGAATCTGGGATATGCCCTCTGCCACGTGGGTTCGTGCCTAGCAGTTGGTCGGTCGAAGAACTACCTGTGGTTTACAAGAGTCTTTCAGAGTAATATTCGAACTATCCCTATTTGCCTATACCTGGAGCAATAGGTAATCTTTTGTAAGGGCAAATAAACATTTGGTTTAAGTTCAATAAAAGATGCATTTTTCTCTTCCCATGGCAAACAAATTTTCCTTTATTTCCTTTTGAATTCATTGTCTATCTTCTTCATTTCGGTATTTCATTTCCTTTCTCTCGAATTCAATTCTTGATTATTTTGTGTGAGATATTTTCCTCTCACACATGCACATTTTCCCTTCTTTCAGATCCCCAGATAACAATAATGTAGGCACTAATGATCCTGATCCGGAGGTGGATTTTGAATCAGCTATTTGTCTCGGGGAATTTGATGAATGCGACACTGAAGTGGAATGTTACTTGCCTACCGAATTGTTGAGAATAATAGAATGATAAGATAAAAAAATACTACCCCATAAAGAGACAATTGAAATCTTGAATCTGGACACTGAGGAAGACTGAAAGGAGGTTAAAATTGACACAACTCTTTTGATAGAAGCATGACACAACCTAATAGTCTTACTTCAGGAGAACAGAGAGGTGTTCGCCTAGTCATATCAAGACATGTCGGGATTAGACACAGATATGGTAGTCCAAAAATTGCCTATCAAACCAGAATGTAAACCAGTGCAGCAGAAACGGAGAAGGATGCGACCAGAAATGCTCCTTAAGATCAAGGAAGAAGTCAAGAAACAATTTGATGCTGATTTTCTTCAAGTGGCCAAATATCCAGAGTGGGTGACCAACATAGTGCCTGTACTGAAGAAGGACGGGAATTACGTATGTGTGTCGATTATCGGGACCTTAACAAGGCAAGTCCCAAGGATAACTTTTCTCTGCCACACATAGACACTCTGGTGGACAATACAGCCGGGAACAACTACTTTTCATTCATGGATGGATTCTCGGGGTACAATCAGATCAAGATGCACCCTGAAGACATGGAGAATACCATTTTCGTCATAATGTGGGGAACTTTCTGTTACAAAGTGATGCCTTTCGGATTAAAGAACGCTGGGGCAACATACCAGAGACCATGGCGACCTTGTTCCTCGACATAATGAATAAAGAAATCGAGATTTATATCGACGACATGATTGTTAAAGCACAGACCAAAAATGAACATGTCGAGCATTTGAGAAAGCTCTTCTAGAGATTGAGGAAGTTCCAGCTATGACTAAACTCTAGCAAATGTACTTTCAGGGTGTCGTCTGGAAAATTGGTAGGCTTCGTGGTCAGCAGAAAAGGCATTGAGGTTGATCCCGACAAAGTTAAGACTATCCAGAATCTACCTCCACCTCAAACATAAAAAGAGGTCCGAGGTTTTCTAGGCAGATTGAATTACATAGCTCGGTTCATATCTCAGTTAACCGATAAGTGTGATCCAATCTTTCACCTTCTCCGAAAGAATAACCCTGGAGAATGGGATGAAAACTGTCAGATTGCATCCGAGAAGGTACAAGAGTACTTGTCTCATACTCCCACCTTAATGTCCCCCATCCAAGGCAAACCTCAGTTCTTGTATCTATCTATATTCGAGAACTCAATGGGGTGTGTCCTGGGTCAACATGATAAATCTGGAAGAAAGGAAAGAGCCATATACTATTTAAGCAAAAAGTTCACTGATTGCGAGGTCAGGTATCCTCTTATTGAGAATGTTTGTTGTGCTTTAGTTTGGGCTACAAAAAGACTCCGACAATATATGTTGTATCATACCACTTGGCTGATTTCCAAGCTGGATCCACTAAAATACATGATGGGTGTGCCTGCTCTATCTGGAAGGTTAGCCCGGTGACAAATATTATTATCTGAATTCGACATCGAATACGTGAGCCAGAAGGCCATAAAAGGAAGTGCCATATCAGATTTCTTGGCAAGCAGAACTGATGAGAATTATGAGCCATTATACTTTGATTTCCCAGACGAATACTTGATGGCTTTATCCTTAGAAGAAACAAGTACTTCAACAGACAGTTCCTGGAGAATGTATTTCGATGGGACGTCAAATGCATTAGGATATAGTATCGGGGAAATACTGATCTCTCCATAAGAGAGTCACTACCCATTTACCAGCAGACTGAACTTCAATTGTACCAATAACATGAAAGAATATGAGACCTGTGTCTTGGAAATTCGATCTGCACTGGGGCAAAATGTAAAGACCTTGCGGATATACGGAGATTTAGCATTAATAATCTATCAGCTCCGTGGAGAATGGGAAACCAAAGATACAAAACTGATGGAATACCGGAAGCTAATACTGGATCTGCTCGAAGATTTCGATGAAGTCACTTTCCACTATGTGCCAAGAGAAGAGAATCAAATGGCTGACGCTTTGGCTACCTTGGCAGCCACATTCAAAGTTGGCGGGGAGTCTGAAATGATGCCAATTGACATGCAGTCGTATGAGTACCCGACTCATTGCTACCAGATTGAATAAGTAAAAGACACTAAGCCTTGGTACTATGACACTTTGCAGTATATCAAGCATCGAAGTTATCTAGAGGAAGCCACTGAAACTGATAAAAGAACCATTAGAAGGATGTCAGCTGGATACGTCCTTTATGGGGAGGTCTTGTACAAGAAAAGCCATAATCAAGTTCTGTTAAGGTGCGTCGATACTGAAGAGGCAAAAATGATAATGGAAGAAGTACATGACGGAGTTTGTGGAGCACATGCAAATGGACATATGATGTCGAGACAAATAATGAGATGTGGATATTTCTGGTCCACACTGGAAAGTGATTGCATCAACTATGCTAGAAGATGTCATAAATGACAGGTTTACAGAGATAAAATAAATATTCCACCTCATGCACTTCATGTCATGGCGTCACCATGGCCTTTCTCTATGTAGGGCATGGATGTTATTGGGCAAATCCATCCGAAGGCTTCGAATGGTCATCGTTTCATCCTTGTAGCCATCGATTATTTCACCAAGTGGGTAGAGGCTTCTTCCTATGTCAGTATCACTCAATCCGTTATTTGCAAGTTTTTGAAAAAAGAGATCATATGTTGGTATGGTTTACCTGAAAGGATCATTACCGATAACGCTACAAACTTGAACAATAAAATGATGAAAGCTGCTTGTGAGCAATTCAACATAAAGAATCAAAATTTTACTACCTACAGACCAAAGATGAACGGTGCAGTAGAAGCAGAAAACAAAAACATCAAAAAGATAGTGGAGAAAACGACCGAGACCTACAAAGACTGGCATGAGAAGTTGCCTTTCGCTTTGTTTGCTTACTCAGTACGAGCCTCGACTAAGGCAACTCCATTTTCATTAGCTTATGGAATAGAAGCAGTGCTGCCCATTGAAGTAGAAATTCTGTCATTACGGGTCTTGACAGAAGTTAAATTTGATGAAACAGAATGGGTGCAATCCAGATATGACCAGCTTAATCTGATAGATGAAAAGAGACTAAAAGACATTCACCATGGTCAAATCTATCAGAAACGAATTATTCGAACACATGACAAGAAGGTACGCCAGAGAATATTCCGTGAAGGAGATCTGGTGCTAAAGAGAATTTTGCCAGTCCGAGGAAAATGGACACCAAATTGGGAAGGACCTTATGTCGTGAAAAAGGCCTTCTCCGGAGGAGCCCTTGTCCTGGATGAAATTGACGGACCCGAAATGCCACATCCCATCAATTCAGATGCAATTAAGAAATACTTTGCTTAGGATGAAAACCCAAAAGGGCATCCTAAGTAACAAAAAAAATAAAAAAACAAAAATGAAAAACGTTTAGGGTGAAAACCCGAAAGGGCGCCCTAAATTTAAAAAATTGGAAAAAGAGAAAAAAGAACAAAAAAGAGAAAGAACAAAAAATAAGATGGGTTCAAGATGAAAACCCGCAAAGAGCGTATTGCAACCAAGGATGGGTCCAAGTTGAAAACCTGAAAGGGCAATTTGGATAATTAAAGAAATCCAGACAGTTGAAACTCCCCAACATCTGAATTTTCCACAGACTCAACGAGTCGGAGAAAGGTTGCACTCTCCTGAATGTTGTTGCACTCTCAAAGATCCTTTGGAAAAGGTTGTATTCAAGGTCACCTAACGACTTTTCAGCTCAGAAGTGCCCACATTATTGAAATCTAAGACATTCATTTACACCTCATCATGTCTTCATCTTCCAGAATATTTTCCATGTGTTATTTTGTTCTTTTTTTTTCCTCATGAATAAAAGACAATCTTTTTTTTCTCCAAACCAATTCCTTTTGAGCATATTGGATTGAACTTAAGCTTAATGATTTATTTACTTATGCAAAAGATATTTGCATATTACTGTACAATGATTCATTGAAAAGTACATGTACTCGGAAGCCGATCAAGGCTCATGCATATACTTGAGATGGTCGAGAAGCATTTCCCAGATCAAGGATAAAAAACAATCATCAGATTTGAACATTTGAAGAATTCAAGATCAGGGATTGAAACTTCAAGATTCCAGAATCAAAATTCCAGACAGGTCTTAGCTAGAGTCAATATCAACTTCACGGCGAAGGATATTGAACTCGAAGCGACACAATTTGTTCGAGAGTAGATTTCAACCTCGCAACGGAGGATATCTAGCTCGAAGCCAAACTTCACAATAAAAGGGACATCCATGGTTTCAATTTCACGGCGAAGAGAATCATGCAATACTTGGATTTCAACTTCACTACGAAGGATATCCAAGTCAAGGCTCAACTTCACGATGAAGGGGTCATCCGCGATTTCATCTCCACGACGGAGGATATCGTACCCGTACATCCACGATTTCAACTCCACGACGGAGGATATCGTGCCATTTGAGGCTCAACTTCATAACGAAGGGGCGACTGATTGTCAACAAATAACTTTTCAGTTTCATTTAGAGTCAATTTCAACTTCACAGCGAAGGATATTGAACTCGAGACAACACAAGCTCAACTTCACAATGAAGGGGTGGCTGGCTGTCAACAAATAATTTCTCAGTTCCAGAGCCAATTTCAACTTCATGACGGAGGATATTGGACTCGAAATAATACTACCCACTTGGATTTCAACTTCACGATGAAGGATATCCAATTACCAGGCTCAACTTCACGACGAAGGGGCCACCCGCGGTTTCAACTTCACGACGAAGGGGAATCGTGCACACAAGCAGCATCCATCTCTAGATTGAATTTCAACTTCATGACAAAGGATATCCAACTCAAAGAAGGGTTATCTATCACCAAAGACCTTCAAGTTCGATTACATTCAACTCAGAGGTAAATCAAATTTACAGCATAGCTCAAGGCAAGAAGGGCTATCTGTCAACGAAAATTGTCGAGTTCGATTCCATTCAGCTCGATGACACCTCAATCACACTATTGTCCGACTGCAATCGAGGTTTTCAAGCCGAGAAGAAGATATGGGTTAGCCGTGCCTTAGTAGCAAGAAGCCTTTTTTCCGTCAGCATAGCTTAAGTCGAGAAAAGCTATCTGTCAACGAAGACTTTTCGAGTTCGGTTTCATTCAGCTCGAGAGCATATCAACCACATTGTGGAGTCAAGGGATTACTTTCCAATCAAATTTTTAGCCAAAGTCTTTAAACCGAGAAGAAGACCAAAGTGGACTACAATGAGAAGCCATATTCTGATTCAAATCATTTCAAGAGGGACTCGACTTCACGACGGAGGAGCCATCTGCAACTCAATTCGACAGGGAGTTATTCTTCAACTCCACTAAAAGAAAATTTGTGTCTTTTTTATCTTTGTCCTATTTTTCGTTCCACGAAAAAGGACAAAGAGGGGCAGCTGTAGACACCCATTTTCTTAAAAGATAGAACTAGCAAGAGTTCATCTCCTAAGAGGACTCTTCCACCACCATATCTTTTAAAGCAACAACCACACCAACAAACGTGCAACAACCGAGCAATGAGTCTAGTTGCATTAGGATTCTATTGTTAATAGGATTCTAAAAATAGTTTGTTTTTTTCACTATAAATACATGTAATCCTCCCCATTTATAATACACGATTTACATACAAGATACAGAGGAAAGCACGAAAAAATACAAAGGCAAAGCTATTGTAAACGATTCGAAAAGGAAATAAAAGGTAGCATCTCTTTTTTTATATTGATTCGTTCATTTCTCGCATGTGCATGTTATTTTTCTTGAGATTTAGTTTGAATAACCCAAAGCGTGGGTTGCGCCGATGACAAAAAAATGGTGGGGTTTCAAAGTTTCGAACCTAAATCTACTCCCGAGGCATGTTCATTTTTTAAAGTATTTAATATTCCCCCTAAGTCAATCTTAATCTTTAATTTACCGTGAAATTTACCCTTTAATTTTACTTTTATATTAATTTCGTCCCCTATATATATATGTTTAATTATATTTTTTTATTTATTTACTATATTCCTTTATTTATTTATATTATATTATTTTTATTATATATATCTTATATCATTATTTATATATATATATATATATATATATATGTATAGATGTATTAATATTTCTCCATTTACTATGTATATATATTTTTTCTTAATATTATATTTTATACGTTTTTATGTATATATTTTCTTAATATTCTATTTTTGTTTTTATTTATTTATATATATTATATTTTTACTTTATTATATTTTTTCTATAATTTTTTTCTTAATATCATGTATATCTTTATTTTTTATTTGTTTTACTCAGTATTATATATTTATTATTTTTATTTGTTTTAGTAAATACTACTTTATGTGTACACATTATTTTTATTCCTTTTTAATTTCTTTTACCTTTTTTATTTTTTTACTCCATTAATATTTTTCCTTTATCTGTGTCTTTATTTTTTAACATTTTATTCATTTTTTTTATTTTTTTTTATTATTTTTTACGTGTTTTGTTATTTTCTATTTTTTCTTGTTTTATTTATTATTCTCACGTTTGTACACTTGCTATCCTAATTCGATTTTATACTCCGCTACGAGTCAAACGTTTTTATCTTTTAAGAGTATTCAAATCAATTAATTGTAAGTAATTTGAATCGGGTCTGTTAAATTTTAATTTAAATTTCGAATTTTCTCAAATAAGACAACCGACAAATTAATTGGTACCGAAAGGGCGGTTCAAGGGTGCTAATCCTTCCTTGACCGTAACCGACTCCCGAACCCGACACATTTCTGGTAAAAATGTAGATCATGTTAGATGGTGTCCAACCCACCTAAATTCATTTTAAAATGGTCGGTGGTGACTCCAATCCACAATTTTCAAGTCAAAGCCCAATTCCAGGGTCCAATCGAAAGACGGTTACGACAACAATATTTCTTAATAGATGTAGGGAGACCATCTATAAAATCCATTGTAATTACCTCCCATGCTGGAGTTGGAACTGTAATAGGCTGTAAAAGTCTTGGTTTAGCCACGTGTTCAACCTTAGTTTGTTGACACACATAACACATCTAAACATAAACAATCACCATTTGTTTCATTCTTGATGAGTAAAAATAATTATGAATTCTCTGATAAGTAACTTGAATGCAAAATGACCTCCAGGAGGGGAATCATGTAAGGTTTTGATAATTTGTATTCGCAAGTTGTCAGTCTTTCCAATATAAACTCTCAGTTTGTATCTCAATATTCCATTAGCAAATTTCTAGTGATCATCAAATGAAGGTTGAACTATTAATTTGCTAATCCTATTTTCAACCAATTTATCCTCTTCATAACTATATTCCACTTCTTGCACCTAATTAGGAATAAGATGGATGTTCTTGATTACCACAATTCCCCTTGATTCTTAAACTGTCTTGAAAGAGCATTATCAACTACATTACTCTTTTCTTTCATGTATTAAATTTTGTAATCCAAGCCCAATAATATAATCAAGGCTCTCTTTTGTATGATGGTTATTAGCTTCTTCTCCAAGAGATATTTTAATGGTTCATGGTCTATCCTAATGATAAATGGACATCCTTCTAGATAATGCCTCCATTTATATACTTCCAATAAGATGGCCAAATATTCCCTCTCATATATTGACAAATAAGAAATTGGTCTCCCATATTGAGACAAAAGCTGCCCCGATTCTTGTTGAACTTGCATCTATTTCTAAATAAAAACATTTAGAAAAATATGACAGAGCCAAAACTAGGGCATAACACATAGCTTGTTTAAGTTCCTCAAAAGCTTTCAATACAGTTGGTGATCATTGGTATTTCTTCTTCTTCAACATCAGAGTCAAGGACCTGCTGATAGATCCATAATCTTTGATAAACCTTCCATAATATCCAATCAACACTAAAAAACCTCTAAGAGGCTTAAGACTCTTAGGTAAGGGTCTTTTCTTTATTCTTCAACCTTAGTAGGGTTTGTGAAAAACCCATTTGATGATATAACATGCCCTAAGTACTCCATGTGGGATTGGCCAAAGAAACACTTACATTTCTTGGTAAAGAGCTTGTTATCCTAAAACTTATACAAAACTAGTTGCAAATAATGTATATGATCTACCTTTGAATTGATATACACCAAAATGTCATAAAAAATAGGACAAGCTTCCTTAGATAAGCTTGAAATAAAGAGTTCAAGAGAGATTGAAATGTGGCAAGGGTTTTATTTCAAAATGGCCATGATGTGATCGGAATACTGTCTTGTAAATGTATACAGTCTTGATTCGAATTTACCAGTATCTTGAGCGCAAGTATAATTTGGAAAAGTAGGCTGCACCATGTAGTTCATCTAATAGGTCTTCAAAAATAGAAATAGGAAATTTATCCTTGATTGTCTGGTTGTTTAATTCCTTGTAGTCTACAAAAAAAGGCCAAGAACCATCTTCTTTTTTTCAGTAGGAGACAAGGAAAGGTAAATGGACCTTTTCTTTGTTGGATGATGGAAGAAGAAAGTATGGTTGCAATTTGTTTCTCCACCTCAGTCTTTTGGTGGCGAGGGAACCTATAAGGTCTCAGGTTAATCGGGGTTGTATCTACTAGGAGGCAAGTGTTTCATGTTATGAGTACTATAAAATTATATGCAATTAATGTGAAAGTATACACAATCGCACAAGTAATACAATGATGAGTGAATATCGTCTCCATAGGGATTAGAACGATCTTGAGTAAAGTTTATGCATTACATTAAAATAATTAAGTATAGTTAATGATATTCACAAATGATTATGCTTAGGCAAATAAAATGTGTATATATGGTGAAAGGATAGCAATGTTAATGAGTAACAAAAGGAAATGTCATGGAAAAGGAAAATAGTAAAGATAGCAAATAAATGAAATAACTTGATAATCCTCACATGGGAAACTACTACGGGAATGAGTGATGGGGAATGATTTAAGGATTCTAAAACTTATCTCTCTAGAAGATTTAATCTATCTAAGTTTCACTTGCTCGACGGAGTTTGCTGAAAGTGCTCCCGCTATCTCTAGTCAAATGAACCTAATAGAATAGAATGCCATGACATCTATTCTTAGTCTCAACTATGGCAACCTATGCTATTGATAAAAACTACCCTCTTAGTCATTGAAATCCTATTTTAGTATATCTCAAGCACTAAGGGATTAGGATATACTCTACTATGCCGGTTTTAAGCTTAAGTAAACTACTACACCCCATTGCTTATATGGATCTTACTTGTGTTTCTCTCGAATGCTCCAAGCATTAATGACTAAGTTTCACTTGAACACCTAGCCTTCATCTAAGTAATGGGCACTCTCGTGCCTTCTACAAACTTAAAAGATGAAGCCTTTATAAGTAAAACAAGTAAATGCGAAAGATATACTTTAATCTACCATTAAAACAAAATCAGACATCCATAAAATCAACTCCTCCAAATAAGGTTAGTTCATGGTGGGGCTCGAATATTCCATGAAATAAAACATGAAAATCATTCGTTCCAAATAACCCAAATAAAATAAATGAAAGAAAATAATAAAGAGATGGAGGAAAAAGCCTTTGTCGCGTGTTGTCAGAGCTCCTATTGGCAACCAGGAACTGTCTTAGCTCACTAGCTCCTCTCAGACGCCTAGCTCACCACTCCCTCGAGCTTCACCAATGGAGGAACACCTAGAAAAATGGAACAAGAAAAACAGTGGAGAAGATGATGATTTTTCTAGCTTAGTAACCTCTTTTTCTCTCTCTTGAGTGGTGTCCTTTTATAATAAAATATCTAAGGGTATTCTTGGGAATTTTCCACTCAAAATACCCACCATACCCAAAAATTAACTCCTTGCACATGAAGCTTATCTCTACAGGTGACAGTGGACCCTTTCAGGCAGTTACAAGCAACAGACACGTGATTTGACAATTGTCCTTTTGCGAAAATATCTTTTTGTCATATCCAGCGCCAGAAATGCCAAGACATTTCAATATGCTTCAGCAATGTGTGATGTCATGACATTCTTTCCCAGGTCACCCTTTTTACTTGTTATTTCCTACACATCACTAAAAAACACATCCTCCTCATACAACACCTTAAGAAAATAAAATAACACAACCATCACAAATGCAATTATATGCAACTATATACATCTAAATTAACCTATATGGAACCTTAAACAAACAATAACTTTATTGAAAAAGGCCTTAAAAGTAACCTTTTTATGGAGTTATCACACCCCCAAACTTAAGCTATTGATTATCCTCAAGTAATGAATAGCAATTAACACAATCAAAATGTCATGGCAATTTTCAACAATAGGATAACAAGACAAAATTTGAATTCCAACCCTTAGAAAAATTGGCTTCAACATGCTAGACATGTTAAGAATTCAGGTACTTTTCCCTAGGTCAAGATTCTTTATGGTTGTGTATGTGCGTGATTGTATCTAATCTATACTTAACAATTTAAACAATTTCTAATTGAGTTCTCTAGTTTTGCCACCTCCATAAACTTGAGTTCTCTCAAGATTCTTTATGCTAGAAATTGTTTAAATTGTTAAGTATAGATTAGATACAATCACGCACATACACAACCATAAAGAATCTTGACTACTTTCATTCACTCATATGCGGATGGCTGCCATTTATTAAAGAGAGTTCCAAGAAATGCCATGACAAAGAGGAGTGTCCCTCTACAGCTTTGCCGAAGCACTTATTCATGATTAAATAAAATTCAAACATAAGGGAGTTCTTTCAACAGTGATTTATCATTTAAGCATAATACAAAATTTTAATGCCAAGACTAACCATAGTTCTTTCATAAAAACTTCCTAAGTTCCTTAAGTATAGAGAACATACAAATTGTGTAAGAATAATTCGTAAAGCATCAAGCCCTAGAGTCAGATTTATCATTCTCAACATCCATTTACATTCAATTTCTAGCCTAACAAGTTCGTCATCGTCAGGTATCATCAAACTATTTAATCTAACTGTCCTACCATTTACTGATGCCATGACATAATGTATGTTAATACTATCATACACATGTTCTACAAAGAACACTACCTCCATAAACTTGAGAGAAGCATTTTCCTCAATGCAGAATAAAAACTAAGTTAAAACTACACTAGATGTTATGCAATTCAATGCAATGCAAGATACCTTGTGTTCCTAAGATTGTGGTGGAGTCGCGCTGGCAGTGCTAGTAGTACTACGCTTGGTGCACTTCCTCAGTGGGGTGGGACTTGCGTAAGGGTCAGAATTGGGTTCAGCAGGTGGTGTACTGGGGCCTTCAGCGTTCTTGGATGTTGGGGGTCTCTATACGCCCAATAGATGTCTTCAGACATCATCTAGTCCTGCCTTACAAAGGTTGTAACAACTTTTCTGTGTGGTTGGGTATCTTACTTGAGGGCTCATCAACATTATGGGTCTCCTTGACTTTTCGGGCTCATTTTGGGAGTTGGCTGAGACTTATGTACTTTCTCGGGCACTATACAATGTTGATTGTGTGAGCATCTTATGGCTTGTATATACTGTCTTGCGAAGTGACATTTTAGAAATGTCGTGGCATCCTCAGATGCTGGCAAGATCATGTCCAGAATGACTTGAAGATAATAACGAAAATTTGGGAGCATCTCCTTGTGAACAGGTGTCACGACTGCGTCTTCTTTCTTGACACTTGTAAAGAAAGTCGTTCCATCATTATTTAGAGCCTCCATTTGTTCCCTCATATATTTTATTGATTCTTTGATTGCATATAGCTTTGCCGTGGCATATTAGTTTGCAACAACCTGTGAAGTTCCCTCGTCCTTATCCTTGGCTTTTTCCTTGTTTAATCCCAATATCACGGGCATCTTTGTATTATTATTGCCTTTCAACCCATGTGAGATTTCATCATATTATCCTCCAAAACACCCTTCGTCCTAAGTGGTTGCAGCATCCATGAGGGCTTTACCCTTGGCAAACATGCTTGGGACTTTGCTCTACTAAAATGAACTAATATTAAAATTTAAAATGAAGAAATAAAACAAAGAAAAATAAACAAACAAACACTCACGACAAAACAAATCTTCTATAACATAAATTAAAGGGGGTTGAAGGGATGCACACTCCAAAAATCATGAATTGTTATGACATTTTTGTCGCATTCGATTGAAGCACCAATATAGACCAAAATACTCCACACATATAACAAAGCCACCTTCAGTGTAAGCCGATAGAACCCAATTTGTAGGACATTTACATTAGTCCTCTCTCATATTGAGTGTTCTCTACATATAGCTAACTGGTACCAGAATAAGATCTCTTTTTGTTCCCCTTTTCCGTAACATCTTTTAATTGGTTTGGAAGCAAAGTCTTTGAAGAAGTAGGGGTCATCTTAGTGACATAGCTAACATCTTGCATCAACCTGTTCTTTTCATCTAACAAGCATGATTGACTCCTTCCTGTCAAATTCACATCTAGGCCATTAATCTATTACTCAAAGGTATTGAACTTTTCATCTAACTGTCATAATTGACACATTTCTGCTAAATCCACAACTAGGCCGCTAATATTTTATTTTGGAATAATTTATATTCTAATAATTATTTATAATATCAATTAACTCTGTCAATTCATTTTAAACTCTATAGTTTGCACACTTAGTGCCAATTACAGTAATTCACAACTTATTATAATTTACGTGGGTTGCACATCTACTATCGATACGGAAATTCATAAACTTATTATGAATTTCTTAGATTTGCACACAAAGTGCCCATACGGAAATTCATAAACTTATTATGAATTTCTTAGTTTTGCACACAAAGTGCCCATTCGGAAATTCATAAACTTAATTTAGGAAATATTCGATTTAGCCGTCGCCTTTATACCCGAGGGTCCATTTTGACTATTCGATTAAATAATTTATTAAAATCAAATATGGTTAATATTAGAGCCTACATTTTTAGGATTATTCCTATAGGTTCTTTTAATTGTATAATTTGACACTTAAGTTATAGAGAAGCCTTAATTAACCCACTTAGCATAATTAGGTTCAATAATGAGTTGTTTGATTGCATTTTGATTTTAAAAAATAAGACAATGTTCATTTACTAAGAGTTAACAATGTATCTTTCGTATAAACTCATGGGGGTGACCACTGTTGGTTCCTGAAGTAAATCAACATCCTTTTTGAAACCCTACATCGTGATTTCTCAATTTTTGAGGCAATGTTTGTTTATTTGGATCAATAACGAAGCTTTCACATAAATGACCGACGGTGGTCATTATTGGTCTAGGTAAACTAACATCCTTTTCAATTTTTACATACACAGTGAATTTTAAATTAAATTTTATATCAAACTCAAAATTTCTAATTTTTAAAATATAAAGTAATCGAATATGTACCAATTTTTAGACACTGTGGAGGTGATAATCCTTCCCCACGCGTAACTGACTCTCAAACCCGATTTCTGATTTCACATACCAAAACTTCGTATTTTTTATAAATAAAAATGTTTTATTCAAATTACCCGATTTTAAGTATTCCAATCGTACCTTAAAAATGATTGGTGGCGACTCCTATCTTTTCATGAAAAATCTTTTCAAAAACCCCAATCGTCGTAACTAATCAACTTTTCCCTCAAAGGGTTAGTTGTGACAGCTTGGCGACTCTGCTAGGGACTTTTGTTTTCTAAAACAAAATAGAGAGTGGAGCCAATAATCAATTACCATATTTGAAATCTAGAAAATTTGATTTCGAATTTATTAAATTTAAGATTCATTATGATCTTTTAAAATTTGAAAATTAATGTTCTCTTTGGTTAATGCTTTCACTTGTGTGGATATAAAATAGGACTGTTACATATCATAGCTCTATACTCGAGCTTAGTCTTGTTTCACCTTAGTAGGGAAAACATCACACCACCAAGGAATATTGGTTTTCCTCGTGTAGGTCTGGCAAAGTACCTCTAGAAAGCATTTTTTATGTTTGTCTGAATATTGACTTTCACGATAGACATTTAGTGACGTGATCCCCTAGACTGAATTCGATTTTTAAAGTCTGTAATGAGCTTGAATCGAAGTCCTTATTAACCTTAGCAAGTTGTAAGGATAATTTGGGAATCTCTTTTAGAATCAAACTTCATATAGAGAATTTAGTAAGCCTACCCTCTAGAGCCATGTGGATAACCTAGGAGAACTAGAATGTATACAGCTATGGCTTTAAATTTCCTTTGTGTGCTTTATTCACATTACTTATTTATCTTCCCATAAATAAGTTGCATTAAATTAATTTTTAATTCATATTATTTCAGTTATTATTTCTACTAACTTGATTTTCTGTTGTCTTGTTACATGCTTTGTTGTGTTTTTATTCTTGCATAAACATGACATCTCATCAAAGGTATTGATCTCTGAAATAGTTTGTCATTTTAGAAGGTTCTTGAAACGACAATGCCTTTTGATGGATTAGATAGAATTTCAAATATTCCTATATGGAAAGAGCAGTATTAACATATCAAGAGACAGTCACCTACTGAGGAGATAATCTAGATCGAAGAAGATTCAATGCTGAAGGCAGTAGCTAAACATTAAAATTGACTCGATAAACCTTTGCTATGAGAGAAAAAGTAGAAGCTTTGAGGATTTTAAGCGCTAAAGGTAGTAGCATGATGACTACAATGATATATAGGGAGAAGTCATTAGAGGATCCTGTTGCGCAAAAAAATGAAGACTTTTAATGAGGATATGAATATTGGTTATGAGGCCAGCGTGATAATAATAGATGATTAAGAGCGTGTTAAGGAGCATGCTAATCCAAATCAACTTCAAAAATCATGTATGGTCCTATAGAGCAAAGCATAGACCATGCTGTGAAAAGCATCAATGCAGGATAAAGCTTCTAATATGAAAGGTGGGTCTTACTCCAAGAAGAAGGGCATAGAGGGATTTCAAATGCCAATAAAGAGAGCTAAAGAGAACAAGAGAAAAAAAGAGGTCACCACTTGTTTCAAACCCAAGGTCATATCCAGACTTGTTACCCTTTCTCTTCAAGAGTGGTCTTCTAGTGCCTATTCGTCCAAGACCTAATACTTACTTGTGTCCTAAATGATAGTGTTTCAAAAATTCATGCGGCTACCATCATGGTGATTTTAACCACTTTACTAAAGATTATGGGTTCATGAGATTAAAGGTTCGAAACCTCATCATATAAAGGTTACTATGATTTGAAGATAGAAAACCTAAGCTCTCTGAAAGTTCAAAATTTTTCGATAAACCTAAGAAGAAAGAGAACCGAGGCCAAACATTTGCAAGCCAACGTCTTAGTATGCCTGAAGCTCCTAGTCAAGAGTTGAACTTCAAAATCAATCTATAAAATATCCTTCATCTTAGAATGACCCCACACTAGATTTTTAGGTTGATCGTGTCAATGGAAAAGGGAAAATGAAATCGAAAGAGCCTTTATTTGATATTTCTTCATTTTCATGCAACAAGATATATACCATGTTTCTAAACCTCTATTATCTTTTTATCTAAGTTGATATGATGAGAACGTTTCTTGTGAATTTCACACCGGAGCCCGAGGACACTACATCGAGAGATGTGTTAACTTCAAGCGACAAGTTCAAAACCTTATAGCTCATGGAGTTATAGAATTAGATGTGAACAATTAGTCTATTTTAGTTTAACAGTTGGAAATCAGTCACCAAGATGAAGCTAAAATAGTAAAGTGGAATGAGGAGAATACGAAAAATGGCATGGAAAAGAGAAAAGATAAAGTGAACGAAAGAAAATAAGGCATGTGAATTAGAGTTAATGGGTTCGAATCTCAAAATATCTCTAATGGTAGAAGAAGAGAAAAAGAATAAAATGAGAAAAGATGGTAGAAAAGACATTAAATTAGAGGTAATCTTAGACTGGCCACTAAAGATGTTTTGGAAATATACGACCCTCAAGATTTTCCAAGTGTCTATTTCAAATACGTTGCACCATTAAACTAAGAGTAAACACCTCTATAACACCCATCGCCTTATTTCCTCTTTTAAAATCACGTAAAATTTTGTTTCCAATTTTTCTTAAAACATAACATTTTTAATATAAAGCAAAATATTAGTTGAAATATGTTATTAGGTTATACTTAAATACAATTCAGATCATTTTTCTTACTTTAATTACATGCCAACTAAATTTTTCCATAGCAAACCAGATTGTCCAATTGTTACTGATGAGTCAACCGTAATTGATGATAGTTGCTGCTACTGTTGCACTCCTTACTCGACTAATCTTTGCCTTTACCTACGTTTGAAATCAAAACACGTTAAATACTTATTTAGTGATACATAGTATTATAAAGAAACATTTCTATATACATAAGTATATCATGTTTACTTGGTTACGAACTACTTCGTATCATCCATAGGGATTATATTGGTCCCTATTATTTAAACCATATTTCTTTCATACCATCTTTGTAAACATTCTTAGTATGTCCAACATAACTTTCTTTCTGTCTAATTTTCCCATTATTCTTTAGTAATTATTCATTAATTTCCTTTACGAAATCCTTTCATGCCTTTAATATACCGTTATGCATTTCATTTATGTCAATTTGCACTGTTAAACATTTAGACTTTTACCCAAAGGCATAGAGCCTTTCATCTAACTTTCATGATTGACTCATTCCTGTCAAATGCACAGCTAGGCCATTAATGTATTACTCAAAGTTATTTAACCTTTCATCTAACTGGCATAATTGACACCTTTCTGCCAAATGCACAGCTAGGCCGTTAATCTTTTATTTTGGAATAGTTTATACTCTAATACTTATTTATAATATCAATTAAATCTTTCAATTCATTTTAAACTCTATAGTTTGCACACTTAGTGCCAATTACAGTAATTCACAACTTATTATAATTTACGTGGGTTGCACATCCACTACCGATACGGAAATTCATAAACTTATTATGAATTTCTTAGTTTTGCACACAAAGTGTCCATACAGAAATTCATAAACTTATTATGAATTTCTTAGATTTGCACACAAAGTGCCCATACGACAATTCGTAAACGTATTATGAATTTCTTAGTTTTGCACACAAAGTGCCCATACGAAAAATCATAAACCTATTATAAATTTCTTAGTTTTGCACACAAAGTTCCCATACAGAAATTCATAAACTTGTTATGAATTTCTTTGTTTTTGCACACATAGTGCCTTTTGGTAATCACCATACATATATTAAGCAATCATGCATCCATGACTATCATCACATATATGTACATAATAAATGAACTCACTTGGCTTGCTTCGCTATTATTTCTAAAACGTAATTCTGATTACTCAGCTACTTTGCCTTTGCCTTTCGTTTTGCTTGACTCGAGAGCTTGATTTCGATCTACTCAAGCATTCATTAAAGTCATTTATAATATCAATTTTTAGTATATTCTCTAACATTTATACTTAAACAATACTCAAAAGTACTATTTTTAAATTTTCTAAAACAATCTCAGCCTATCTTAAAATTTCTGGCTCAATAGTATCGATACCTCTACCATGGTATCGATACTTCTGTACTATGGTATCGATACCCTTACCATGGTATCGATACTACTATACTATGGTACCGATACTCTATTACGGTATCGATACTATTTCTGCATTCTGTTATCAATGGTATCGATACCTTCTCCATAGTATCGATACCCACCTCTTGGTATCGATACTACATGCATCAGTATTGATACTACTCAGCTGATTCTTCCAATTTTAAGCCTATAGTATTGGTACTGTTCTATCAATATCGATAACCTTACTCAGATTTTCCATTTTTCAGCCCGAATCTTACCCAAATTTAGTCAAATTTCCTCATGTTTACCCCCAACAATATTATTAAACTCTTCTCTACTTATCCCTACTAACTTTCCTTCATTTAGCTTCTTAAAACATCTAAAAACTCCTAAAAATATTTCAATCTAAGAATCATACCACTTTTTCTAACATGTTCTTAATCCCATCCAATCCTTATAACCTCTTATTTACTTCTTTGACAAGTCAAATATACTAATAAACATCAGTAAAAACTCATATTCTAACATATCCATCAAAAATCCATTTTCTTCAATCTCAAAATTTTCAACCATCTTCTAGTTTTAATCTTACTAAACCCTTCCTTAAGCTTCCTTAATACTCAATGTTCCAATAACAACCCAAAAACAAGAGGAAGAGCTGGTTAAATTAAATCTTACCTTTGTCTATGGAGGATGGTCCTTGCACGGGGAAGAAGAAGAAAATAGATAGCTTTTGTTACTTACTTTCCCCTTGTTTCCTTACTTTAATACCTTATTAAGAATGGATTTTAAATTCATTGCCCTTTAAAGGACCAAAATGCCCTTTGTATTCCTCTATTGTTACAAATTAGTCTAAAATACTTTTCCAAATCATTTTCTCATCTTTTATCATTTATTTAAATAAATCCTCAAATTTTAAATCTTTTCAATAAGGTCACTGACCTAATATTTGGGGTATTACAATTCTCCCCCTTAAGAAAATTCGTCCTCGAATTTAAAGACTTTATGCTTTTACCATAACACTTCAACTAGAAAAATCGTTTTGTTACGCGGTTTCTTGATTTCTCGAGTCCAAATCTATATTTGTTCTTTTTTATAATTCAAATCTGATTGAATCTCTATTTTCCCCACTGTAAGAACATGCAATGGATCTGATCGGTAATTAATAAGCATTGACACATGAAAAACATTATAGGTCTTATCCATTTCTGTAGACAAAAACTAACTGATAAAATATCATAAGGTTTAATAATTCCCGGACTCAGTCCAAACCATAATACTTTCTTCTAAAGCGATACTTTCAGAAAAACTTTATCACCTTTTTGCTATTCAATCACTTTTCTCTTTATATCAGCCTAAGACTTTTTACAATCGGAAGCGATCTTAAAATTATCTTGGGTAACTTTCATTTTATAATCCATTTTTTTCATTAAATCAGGCCAACTAGATTTCGATCTTTTAATCTCAAAGTAATTTAAGGGTGTTTAACCTTTTCTCCCCTATAAAGCTTCATATACCACCATCTTGATGTTCAATTAATAACTATTATTGCAAGCAAATTCTTCTAAAAGAAAATATTTTTCCCATGATCTATTTTCCATTCATGAATCGAGATTGATTGAAACAATTTAGAAGATACTTGATGTTCAGCTTTTCCTCTAATAGTACGTCAGACGTTTTGCTAAAATTTTCGTGATAGCTCTTTTCAAACCAGGCCACCCAACCATCTCTTTAAATCTTGGTACCTCCAGTTTCCACCTGAATGCATAGTCAACGGACTTAATGCCTCAACAAGAATATCTTTCTAAATTCTTATTCGTTGGGAATACAAAATCTCCCACGATAATACGAACATCCATCGAACCTAACCTCAAAAGTCTTTAATCTCTTCAATTTCTACTTATAAAATTCTTATTACAAAATTTGCGTCTTTCCTTTATAATTCTATTATTAGCTCTAATAAAACATCAGTGTCATCTTTAATTCATTCCACAGTTCCATTTTCATTCAATGCTAATTGCACATCCATAGCTCGCAAAACTGCAAAAGGTTCTGAGCAAGTACCTCCACAACAACATTGACCTTTCCTAGAAGATAATCAATGATCACTTCATACACCTTTAAAGGTTATGCCCATCTTTTCTATCTCAGGTTCATTCTTTTCAATTCCACTAGTAATTTAGGCTTTTGTAATTAGCACAACTATAGCATCGCTCACTATACAGATAATGACGTCAAATCTTTTAAGGTAACTCGACTACTGCCGACTCTAAATCATGCGTAGATAATTCCTCTTGTGAGTTCTTAAATTTATCGAGGCAATATGCCACAACCTTACTGTTGAAAACATTTTGATATTTCGATATAACAAACTAAGTTTAAATGAATTTTAAGATTTTACAAATGATTTTCTAAAGTATATTCGATTCAATTAATCGAATATCAAATTATTACTCCAAGTCTTTCAAGATCATTTCAAACCTTACTAAATGTGTAAAATTGTGTTTTATACTTAAACTATTTTTGAAACAATTTTCACAAAGTATTTTGAACCAAAATCAAGCCTAAAATTAAATTTTCAAAGTGATGCATCGATGCACCAATCCATGCATCGATGCACCATGGAATTAATTGAACATCAAATGCATTTTATGCATCGATGCACATACCATGCATCAATGCACTTAGTGTATTTGATGCATCGATGCACAAGACCATGCATCGATGCACTCAGGCTATTTCAAAACATCGAATGCATTTCATGCATCGATGCACTCTTAGTTCACCGATGCACTGAGAGTCCAACGGTCAAAATATTTGAATTTTACACTGATGCACCGATGCACCTATGGTATGCATCAATGCACTGACACTCCCAACTACTTTAATTAATTGTTTTCATACTTAAACGGCTCTATTGACTCCACTAATCATCCCCAACGTTCAGAATCATTTAAAGGTGTATTTAAACAAGCTTATAAGCCATTGATCAATAACAAGAAACAACAATCAACTAGAATCAAGAGAGAATCAAAGAGAAAGCATCAAACCTCAAGTTTGAGCATTTCAAGCCTATTTTTCATTCAATATTTATTTTGCTTTCAAGAACACTACTTGTACGCAATTGTATTCATTTTTGAGTGTTCTTTTCTTTGTTCTAGAATTGTGCAAACATTCTACCTTGTGAGGATTTTCTTGTAAGTTTGCAAATTTGTAATCTTCTCTTTGATAAAGAGTGCTCTCAAGAATTGGGGTATATTCTTGAGGGAGTTGTAAGGTTATCTCTGTGGCCTCAAAAGAAAGAACAAATTAGTGAATTTGTTGGAAAATACTTAGTGTGGATAGCTAAGGTAGTGGACGTAGACTTTGATTGAGAAAGTCGAACCACTCTAAATCGCTGTGCAATTACTTTCAATTTTCTGCAAAAGCTTCCACCAAAATTTTAATTGCCAATTCACCCCCCTCTTGGTCGATTCCGTCGATCGTTTAACTCAACAATTGGTATCAGAGCCTAACTCATTTGAAGTTTTAATCGCCTCTTGAGTCGATTCAGGAAGAGTTACATCGATTATCAAGTCATCAATGACCTCCACTTCAAACTTCGACTCTGGTCTCGATTCAATGCCCGTCAACAAGCCTCCTTTCTTCAGTGGTGCTAACTATGCCTATTGGAAGAATAGGATGATGTATTTTATTCAATCAAGTGACATGGGAGCATGAAATGTTGTAGAAGACGGATATATCAAGCCTCTCACTCATCCAAGATTGTGGAGCGAAGGATAGACGAAAATGTTCTAGGTCAACTCCAAAGCCATCCATATTATATTTTGTGCTCTTGGACCAGATGAATATGGAAGAGTTTCATCTTGTACAACCGCCAAAGAAATGTGGGATAAACTACAAGTCACTCATGAAGGCACCGACGAGGTAAAAGAATCTAAAATTAGTCTTCAAACACATAGCTATGAAAATTTCAGGATGAAACCAAATGAAGATATCAAAGCTATGACGGATAGATTCTCAACGATTATTAATGGTCTCAAATCATATGGAGAGATCATTCCAAACGAAAAGCTTGTGAGGAAGTTAGTTTACTCACTTCCAAAATCATGGCAATCCAAGAAGACCGCAATCATCGAGGCTAAGAACCTAAAGTCCTTAACTCTTGAAGAGCTAATCAATTCCCTCCTCACTCATGAAATGATGCTTGAATATGAGGTGGACCTCGATAAGATTGAAGAGACACCAAAGGAGAAAGAGAATAAGAAAAACATTGGAGTTACACTCAAATCCAAAAAAGAAGAGAGTGATTCGGATGAAGATGACGATGACGAGGAAATGGAATTATTTTCCAAACGGTTCAGAAAAATGATGAGACCTTACCAAGGAAGAAAATTCAAACGAAATGAAGGCCTAAAAAATGAACCAAAAGAGAAGGACCCGATCATTTGCTATGAATGCAAAAAGCCGGGGCATGTCAAATATGATTGCCCACAATTGAAGAGAAATGGTCAATCAAAGAATAAGCACAAGGCTCATGTGGCTACATGGAGCAATGAAGAAGGTTTCAATGAAGAGGAACAAGAAGTAGCAAACTTGTTCTTGATGGCATTCGGGGAAGATTCTAAGGTAACCTCTAACTCATCTGAATTTGATGATTTATTTTATGATGAGCTATTAGATGAATATAATGGGTTGGCTTCAGATTATGAGAAATTGTTTTTAAAATATAAAAATGATATTTTAAAATTGAAAAATGAAAATAAACTCATATCCAAAACCAATAACAATCTTGAAAGTAAAATCAAAGATTTTCAAATCAAACTAGAAGAGTTTAAAAATAAAAATTTGGATTTGCAAAATTTACTTTCAAAGGTCAATGATGGTCATCAAAAGAAAATTGATGATCTTAAAACCTCTTTTGATAAAGTTGGAACAAAACGTTTTGAAAATGGAGAAAATTCAAAATCCAACTTTGTTAGAAAAAGTTTTAAAAACTACAATCATAGAGGTCCCCGAAGAACCTCTAATGGAAAAATCGTTAGAAGTATATGGGTTCCTAAAGAGCTCATTATTACTAAAGATAAGGATATCCTACACAAATGGATACCTAAGGGGACTAGGATTTTGGAAACTAATGAATATGGACCCAAAAGAATTTGGGTACCAAAAATTAGAAATTAATCTATGTTTGTAAGAAAAGGAGCATTGTTACAAGGCACGGGAAATAAATTCAAATTCATGGTAACTTGATAGTGGATGCTCGAGACACATGATTGGAGAAAAAAGCCGGTTCATAGAGCTTAACGCCAAAAATGGAGGAGAAGTGACTTTTGGTGATAACTCAAAAGGTCACATTGAAGGTATATGCACTATAGGTAATACCTCTTCCATACAAATTAAGAATGTTTTATATGTGAATGGATTAAAGCATAATCTTTTGAGTATTAGTCAATTGTGTGATAAAGGATTCAATGTCATGTTTGAAACCAATGGTTGTAAAGTTATTGACATTGCATCTAATCGAATTATGCTTGTTGGTCATAGAATAGGAAACATATACATGGTGCATTTAGACTCTATTGATATGACTAATTTATGCCTAGTTGCTAAAGATGAGCATGATAGTTGGTTATGGAATAGGAGACTAGGACATGCTAGTATGAGTGTTTTGCAACGATTAATTCAAGGAGACTTAGTAAGAGGGCTGCCTAAACTGAAATTTGATAATGATAAAATTTGTGATGCTTGTGCTAAAGGAAAACAAAAGCGAGTTTATTTTAAATCCATTAATGACGTATCAACTAGTAGAGTATTACATTTGATCCATATAGATCTTTTTGGGCCAACTAGGACTACTAGCTTGGGTGGAAAACAATATGCATTTGTCTTGGTAGATGACTATTATAGATATACTTGGGTTCTATTCTAATGTACTAAAGATGAAGCATTAGAAAAATTCATAACGTTTTCAAAAGTAATCCAAAACGAAAAAGGTTACTCTATAACTAGTGTTAGGAGTGATCATGGAACTGAATTTGAAAATCTTGGATTTACTGAGTTTTGTAATTCTAATGGTATTAGCCATAATTTTTTAGCACCTAGAACCCCTCAACAAAATGGAGTTGTTGAGAGGAAAAATCAAACTTTAGAAGAAATGGCTAGAACCATGCTTTGTGAAAACAATTTGCCAAAATATTTTTAGGCGGAAGCTACAAATACCGCTTGTTATGTTATAAATCGAGTAATGATTAGGCCTATTTTAAAGAAAACTCCATATGAACTTTTCACAAATAAAAAGCCTAACATTAGTTATTTTCATCCTTTTGGATGTAAGTGTTTTGTTTTAAACAACGGTAAAGAAAATCTTGGCAAATTTGATGCTAAAAGTGATGAAGGAATTTTTCTGGGTTATTTCTTAAATTCTAAAACTTATCGAGTATTTAATAAAAGAACTTTAGTTATAGAAGAGTCTATACATGTTGTTTTCGATGATAACCTCATTCTGAGGAAGTATTTTTGTGTGAATGATGATGTAAGTGTTAAAAATACAAATGACGTTAGACATGACGTTGGAGAACCATCATCAAAGGAAGAAACGAAAAATGAGGAAATTCATGATCCTCTCGAGAGTCCAACCATTGAAGAAAGAGAAGTATCTTATCCAAGAGAGTATAACTATGTCAAGGATGGTGAAATCATAGGTGATCCATCGAAAGGGGTAATAACTCGATCTTCTCTTAGAAATATATGTAATTATGTTGCATTTATCTCATGCATTGAGCCTAAGAATATTAAAGAAGCATTAAAAGATGAACATTGGATTATGTCTATGCAAGAAGAGTTAAATCAATTTGAGAGAAGTAAAGTATGAACATTAGTTGAAAGGCCTAGTAATAAATCTACTATAGGTACTAGATGGGTATTTAGGAATAAGCTTGATGAGAGTGGTAATATAGTGAGAAACAAGGCTAGACTTGTTGCTCAAGGGTATACTCAAGAAGAGGGCATAGACTATGATGAAACATACGCTCCCGTAGCTAGGGTGGAAGAAATTAGAATGTTATTAGCATTTGCATGTTTTCATGAATTTAAATTATATCAAATGGATGTTAAAACTGCATTTTTAAATGGTTTTATAAAAGAAGAAGTGTATGTGGAACAACCTCCAGGTTTTGAAGATTCAAAATTTCCAAATCATGTTCTTAAATTGACAAAAGAACTCTATGGTTTAAAACAAGCTCCAAGAGCTTGATATGAAAGATTGTCAAACTTTCTAATTGAAAAAGGTTTTTCAAAAGGGAAGGTTGACACTACATTGTTTTTAAAGCATAGAGGTAAAGATTTATTAGTAGTTCAAATTTATGTTGATGATATAATATTTGGTTCTACTAATGATATTCTTTGCCAAGAATTTTCTAAGCTAATGCAAAGTGAATTCGAAATGAGCATAATGGGGGAGCTCTCATTTTTCTTGGGACTCCAAATCAAGCAAATAAAAGATTGCATCTTCATCAATCAAACTAAGTACGTCAAAGATATGCTCAAGAAGTTTGGACTGGAAAATGGCAAACCTCATGACACTCCAATGAGCTCTTCAACAAATCTTGACTTAGATGAAGGAGGTAAATATATAGATGTTAAATTATATAGGTCAATGATTGGATCTTTACTTTATCTAACTGCAAGTAGACTGGACATTATGTTTAGTGTTTTCTTATGTGCTAGATTTCAATCATGCCCTAAGGAATCACATTTACTAGCTGTTAAGAGAATCTTTAGATACCTTAAAGACACTACTAGTTTAGAACTTTGGTATCCTAGAGACTCTAGCTTTAGCTTGCATGCCTTTTTTGATGCGGATTATGGAGGATGCAAATTAGATAGGAAAAGCACTTCCGATACTTGCCAATTCCTTGGAAATATGTTGATTTCTTGGTTTTCAAATAAACAAAATTGTGTTGCATTATCTACCATTGAAGTGGAATACATTTCAGCCGGTAGTTGTTGTGCACAAGTTTTATGGATGAAACAACAACTTTTTGATTATGGAATTGAAGTAGGTACTATTCCTATCAAGTGTGACAATACTAGTGCTATTTGTCTCACTAAAAATCCCATCCAACACTCTAGAACTAAGCATATTGAAATAAGACATCACTTCATTAGAGACCATGTCGCTAAGGAAGATGTAGTTCTAGAATTTGTTGATACTTTGCACCAATTAGCGGATATTTTTACAAAGCCTTTAGACAATAAAAGATTTTGGACACTTAGGAGAGAATTAGGTTTAACAAACCTATCTTCACTTAGTGTTTAAAAATAATTTTAGCACTTTTAAGAATAAATGAAAAATGCTTATAATAATAATTTTTTATTGCATTCTATGCTATTAGTTAGGGGGAGTTTATGTTATTTGGTGAAAATTAATTTTATGTTCAAATGTAGTTTAAAGAATAATTTGATTGATTGAACATGATTAATTTTCAATATATGAGTTACCAAAACCACTAGAGCTAATTAATTTAGCATTTTGAGTGTTTAAAACGGATTTTTGACATTTTTGTTCTTAATGCATCGATTCACTTAACAGTGCATCGATGCATCCCTTTGAATGTGCATCGATTCATCTTGCTGATGCACACCTTTAATGTGCATCGATGCATCCGTCGGGTTTTAGGTTAAAAAGGCTTATTTTCTCATTTGTTTCAAAACCTAAAACTAAACTCTCTTAGTCGTTCGCCTCGTCTCTCTTTCCTACTCTCAAAATTGCTCCAAATCCTTGGTTTTTAATCGAAATCTTCGAGCTTTTCAACTCCTAATCCTGCTTCAATCATTAATTCGTGCAAAACATCAATACATCCCTCTCAATCCGAAATTTCAAGGTAAACTTTTCTATAAAAAAACTCATTTTATCAATTTTCGATCCTAGGGCTAGTCTTGATTAGTTATAGGATGAAAATTATATCGGGCATTGGTTATATGATGATTCTAAACTAGATTTTTCAACAGTTTTAATCAAAAACACACAATTTTTCAAAATTTTCTTTGAAATTCGAAATTAAAAAAATTATTTTCGAAAATCATTAATGTTTTTGACTTCATTATATTGTTTTTATGAAAACTATATGAATTGCAATATTTCCAATGATATTTAAAAATAGTTTTCAAAACTTTGCCCATTAGGATTGTTTTACAGAACCTTGATTATTGCGGACTCAATTGAGTTTTGGGATTGATTATTGTGCATACATGTTTTTCAATTTACAGGTTATCTATTTCTTTCTTTTTCCGATCACTAAACCATGTCTAATCCCAAACGCCCTAGGACTTCATGGAGTTGTTCTCGTTCAAACCATTATCCTAATCTCGTTCCTCCTCCACCTATATCTCTATTAAGATCTTGTTTTAACATGCCTGAGCATCGTAAGAGACGAATTGTACTATAGGTACAAAAATTCTTTTCAAACTTATAGAATCTGGGAAGAGTGTATTCCTTCTCTTCAAGCTATGATAGATATTAACTTTGAATACCTTTCGATTCTTAAAGCTTGGAAGTTTGATAAATTGTTTCAGCTCAAACCTATCGTCTATCAACAATTAGTCCGCATTTTCTATTCCAATGCGGTATGTATTCAAAACGAAACTCAATGTGGAACTATAGCCATTAGATCTTATCTTTTAGGCCAATATATTAATATTGACCCCGAGACTATAGCTTTCCGTTTTGGGTTAGATGATGATGAGATATATAATGAGAATGAAACTGTAGATTATCCCTATGTTCCAAACGCTAGTGTTAGTACTCTACGATCTCATCACGATCATTTTTTTCATCTGATGATCTCTTGGTGGTTTAGACCATCCAAAGGTAGGTACTACACTCTTTGTATTAGGGATTTTTGATGGATGCACTGTCTCAAGAATAAAATCAAAATCAATCTACCCTACATTATCTTCAATCAACTAGTTGATGTCATAAACATTGTTCCTTCAAAACATGTCGAAATATTAGTTTATGGATGTCTTCTTAGTAACCTCTTTATTGAACTTGGTCTAGACGTCTCTCTCGACAATCCTATCCCACTCCTAAACCAAATCAATCTTACTTCCTTGAAGAAAGCAGATTGGAAACAAGACGAGGTAACCGGTCTATGGGTTTTTAGACCCGGTAAGCAAACTCCGGGAGCTAGTTCCTCACGAGCTGCTCCTAATTTCTCTCGTGCTCCTCCTCCTCCTCCTCCGGCTTCGGATACTGACGATGATCCTGAATTTCAACAGCTTATGCAAGACATCGATGATCACGTACCCGATGACGAGCCTGCACTGGAACCAGCTCCACAAGAGGGTCAAATGCCTCCATATTTTCGTTATTTTTTGGAGACATTTGATCTACGGTATGCTTCCATCGAATCCCACTTGACTGCTACTCACGAAGCAGTAAATCAATGCTTAGACACTTTAGAAGCTCATCAGATGGAGTTTCAAAGGGAGATGCTTGCACGCATGGATGTTCTCTCTCTTGAGATGCAAGCCCGATTTCCTCCTCCGCCTCCCGATCCTTCTATGGATGACTAGACTTATTTTATTTTTATTGTATTTGGGATTAAAACTTAAAACTTGGATTGTTAAAACATTTTGCTATTTTTAAATTGTTTAACTATTATTGGATGTTTGAACTTTTTATTTATTTGGTTTGATCTTTATGAGCTTCTTGTTTATTAATTTTTGCATTATTGACATCTTAGTTGCATTATAACCAATTTACCATTTCACATTTGATTTGAATATTGATTATGAACACTAATGGCTAACCTCTATTTTGATCTTTGATATTAGCAGCTTAAGCTATATTCAATTAAAATGTTTACTCAATTGGCTATGTTTTTCAAAGCCTTCTTTCACTCAGTTTTTGAGTCTTTTTTATTTAACAAAAAGGGGGAGAAGTGTTAAGTGTTAAAAGTTTTAAAGGGGAGAAGTGTTATAGTAAGGGGGAGTAATTTCAAAACTTATTTTCAAAGAAAATCTTAAAATTACTCAAAAGTTTTGTTATATCAAAAAGGGGGAGATTTTTGAAAACATTTTGATATTTCGATATAACAAACTAAGTTTAAATGAATTTTAAGATTTTAAAAATTATTTTCTACAGTATATTCGATTCAATTAATCGAATATCAAATTATTACTCCAAGTCTTTAAAGATCATTTCAAACCTTACTAAATGTGTAAAATTATATTTTATACTTAAACTATTTTTGAAACAATTTTCACAAAGTATTTTGAACTAAAATCAAGCCTAAAATCAAATTTTCAAAGTGATGCACCGATGCACCAATCCATGCATCGATGCACCATGGAATTAATTGAACATCGAATGCATTTTATGCATCGATGCACTTAGTGCATTTGATGCATCGATGCACAAGACCATGCATCGATGCACTCAGGCTATTTCAAAACATCGAATGCATTTCATGCATCGATGCACTATTAGTGCGCCGATGCATGAGAGTCCAACAGTCAAAATATTTGAATTTTACACTGATGCACCGATGCACCTAGGGTATGCATCGATGCACTGACGCTCCCAACTACTTTAATTAATTGTTTTCACACTTAAACGGCTCTATTAACTCCACTAATCATCCCCAACGTTCAGAATCATTTGAATGTGTATTTAAACAAGCTTAGAAGCCATTGATCAATAACAAGAAATAACAATCAACTAGAATCAAGAGAGAATCAAAGAGAAAACATCAAACCTCAAGTTTGAGCATTTCAAGCCTATTTTTCATTCAATATTCATTTTGCTTTCAAGAACACTACTTGTACTCAATTGTATTCATTTTTTATTGTTCTTTTCTTTGTTCTAGAATTGTGCAAACATTCTACCTTGTGAGGATTTCCTTGTAAGTTTGCAAATTTGTAATCTTCTCTTTGAGAAAGAGTGTTCTCAAGAATTGGGGTATATTATTGAGGGAGTTGTAAGGTTATCTCTTTGGCCTCAAAAGAAAGAACAAATTAGTGAATTTGTTGGAAAAACCTTAGTGTGGATAGCTAAGGTAGTGGACGTAGACTTTGATTGAGAAATTCAAACCACTCTAAATCGTTGTGCAATTACTTTCAATTTTCTGCAAAAGCTTCCACCAAATTTTTAATTGCCAATTCACCCCTCTTAGCCGATTCCATCGATCGATTAACTCAACACTTACCTTTATGCATAAGCACACTTCATAAACTGTTGATAGATGCATCAATAAAACCACATAATCCTTACCCAACTCAAGTTGTATAAACATTGGTGTCTCTATTACAATCCTCTTTAGCATTTCAAAACTCTCTTGACCCTTTTTCGTTCTACAAAAGACGTATATTTCTTTAAAAACTTTATTAGTAGCAAAGCTAACATCGAAAAGTTTTTCACTAACTTTCGATAGTAACCAACAAGCCCTCAAAGAAATATGAATTTCAAGATCATTCTTTGGGAGTTTCCAATTACGACAACATGAGTTTTCTTAGGATCTCTTCTTATACTATATGCTAAAACAACCTGGCCAAAAAAAGCCATATTTGTTAACCAGAATTTCATATTGGTATAGTTTGGCATACAAGTTCTTCTCTTGAAGAGTCTTAGTTAACTATAAAAATCTATGCAATACAATATAGGTTTATCTTTCTTTTCGCTAGTAACACAAATATTTTCCAATATGTAATACTCAAACTGATAAAATTTTGATCAATCAACTCTTATAATTGAGCCCCTAATTCTCTTGGCTTACATAAGTCATTTGATACGAAATCAGAGAAACATATTCAATACCATAATAACCATTAACTTTGAATTCCACATCTCGATCTGGAGGTAACTCCAAGAATTTATCTGAAAAGACATCTATAAATTCCCAATTTTATGAAATTATCTGACAATTCTACTTTAAATAATTGAGTATCTATTACGTTAACCACAAAAGCTATATATATATGTTTCTGACATGATTTTCTTCACTATCATTATCGATATCACCTTGAGCAATGATTTTACTTTCTCTTCAAAAACTATAATTTCCATACCCTCTACATCTTTTTGAACTAATCTTCTGGAGACAAACAACTTATACTCAATATGATTTTAACTCATCAAATGCCAATTCCATCAGATCCACCGGGAACATAGCCCCGTGAATCTTTATTAAATGTTTACTAATTGTCCAACTCACACTTGTATCATGGCCCACTAGGGTTTACCTTATCATCTTACTCGAGATTAAGTTAAATAGAATACTTTTATTTTAAAATCATTCATTCCCTTCTTCAGGTAATCCATGTAACTTTTACGGGTCCATTTAAAATATTCTCGTACAGTTGAAACATTTTTTATCTCAACTATGAAAGTGTAATTATCTACCTCATTTAATAAGAAAACTTGACAGCTTTGTAGCAATAACTTCATAGCAGCTAATGCTAAAAATTACAGTAGTAAAAAAAATTACTCTTTTTTCTATCATTACGAACTTGACAATTTTCCAAGTTCTCGAGAATTAATATTAATTTTAAATAATAATTTATTAAAGTATGAAATGGGTAGAAAATCAATTTCACAAATTACCTTCTATAAATAACTCTATTAGGTCCATAAAACTTAACATTTATTCTTAACAAACTTATAATCAGTTGATCCACTAATAACTCCTCTTTCTATAAACTTTTAGCAGTCAATGTATTTACCGCTTACACATTTCCTCAATTATTTAAGCTTACAAGAAGAAACCTCGGAATCATCTCTAGATTCAGAAATCTCCTCTAGATCCTCATCTGATTCAACATCTCTTGGGTCAATTTTTATCTCGACCTTCTTTTAAATATCATCTATCTTCTTACCTCTGTCTTTAGTTTCTGACATCTATTAGGACATACTAATTAATAACACTTAAGTTAATAAGAAGAGACATCAATCACACTCTAATCGACACCATATCAGTAACTTTGACAATCTTAATGGCATGTAATCATTTTTCTCAATTCAATTAAACTTGATTTCGACCGAGAATTGGCTAAACCTGTAGCTTTGATACCAATAAATGTAACACCCATATCCCGTATACCTTTTTGTACACGAGATACAGATGTCACATCACTTTTAAAATATTTTCTCTTTTGAAAACACGTAAAATTTTGTTTCCAATTTTTTCTTAAACATAACATTTTTAATATAAAGCAAAACATTAGTTGAAATATGTTACTAGGTTATACTTAAATATAATTCAGATCATTTTTCTTACTTTCATTACATGGCAACTACATTTTTCCAAAGCAAACCAGATTGTCCTATTGTTACTATCTAGTCAACCTTAATTGATGATAGTTATTGCTACTGTTGTACTCCTTACTCGACTAATCTCTGTCTTTACCTACGCGTGAAATTAACACACGTTAAATACTAATTTAGTGAGACATAGTATTATAAAGAAACATTTCTCTATACATAAGTATATCATGTTTATTTGGTTACGAACTACTTCGTATCATCCATAAGGATTTTATATGTCCCTATTATTTAAACCATATTTCTTTTATACCATCTTTGTAAACATTCTTAGTATGTCCAACATACCTTTCTTTCTGTCCATTTTTTCCATTATTATTTAGTAATTATTCATTAATTTCCTTTACGGCATCCTTTCATGCCTTTAATGTACCGTTATGCATTTCATTTATGTCAATTTGCACATTTAAACATTTAGACTTTTACCCAATGGCATATAGTCTTTCATATAACTTGCATGATTGACTTCTTCGTGTCAAATGCACAGCTAGGCCATTAATCTATTACTCAAAGGTATTTAACCTTTCATCTAACTGGCATAATTGACACATTTCTGCCAAATACACAGCTAGGTCATTAATCTTTATTTTGGAATAGTTTATACTCTAATAATTATTTATAATATCAATTAACTCTTTCAATTCATTTTAAACTCTATAGTTTGCACACTTAGTGCCAATTACAGTAATTCACAACTTATTATAATTGACGTGGGTTGCACATCCACTACCAATACGGAAATTCATAAACTTATTATGAATTTCTTAGTTTTGCACACAAAGTGCCCATACGGAAAATCATAAACTTATTATGAATTTCTTACTTTTGCACACAAAGTGCCTATACGGAAATTCATAAACTTATTATGAATTTTTTAGTTTTTGCACTTATAGTGCCATTTGGTAATCACCATACATATATTAAGCAATCATACATCTATGACTATCATCACATATATGTACCTAATAAATGCACTCACTTGGCTTGCTTCACTATTATATCCAAAACGTAATTCTGATTACTCAGCTACTTTGCCTTTGCCTATCGTTTTGCATGACTCGAGAGCTTGATTTCGATCTACTCAAGCATTCATTAAAGACATTTAAAATATCAGTTATTAGTATATTCCTAACATTTATACTTAAACAATACTCAAAAGAACTATTATTAAATTTTCTAAAACAATCTCAGTCTATCTTAAATTTTCTGGCTCAATAGTATCGATACTTCTATAATATGGTATCGATACCCTTACCATGGTATCGATACCCTTACCATGGTATCGATACTACTATACTATGGTACCGATACTCTATTAGGGTACCGATACCATTTATGCATTCCGTTATCAATGGTATCGATACATTATTCATAGTATCGATACCCCCTCTTGGTTTGATACTACTTATATTAGTATCGATACTACTTAGTTGATTCTTCCAATTTTAAGCCTATAGTATCGGTATTGTTCTATCAGTACCGATACCCTTATCTATATTTTCCATTTTTTACCCTGAATCTTACAAAATTTAGTCAAATTTCCTTATGTTTACCCCCCAACAATACTATTAAACACTTCTTTACTTATCCCTACTAATTTTCCACCATTTAGCTTCTTAAAACATATAAAAACTCCACAAAACATTTCAATCTAAGAATCATACCACTTTTTCTAACATGTTCTTAATCTCATCCAATGCTTCTAACATCTTATTTTGCTTCTTTAACAAGTCAAATATACTAATAAACATCAGTAAAAACTCATATTCTAACATATCCTTCAAAAACCCATTTTCTTCAACCTCAAATATTTCAACCATCTCCTAGTTTTAATCTTACTAAGCCCTTCCTTAAGCTTCCTTAATACTCAATGTTTCAATAACAACCAAAAAACAAGAGGAAGATCTGGTTAAATTAAATTTTACCTTTGTCTATGGAGTATGGTCCTTGCACGGGGAAGAAGAAGAAAATAGATAGCTTTTGTTACTTACTTTCCCCTTATTTCCTTACTTTAATACCTTATTAATAATGAATTTTAAATTCATTGCCCTTTAAAGGACCAAAATGCCCTCTATATTCCTCTATTGTTACAAATTAGTCTAAAACACTATTCCAAATCATTTTCTCATCTTTTATCATTTATTCAAATAAATCCTCAAATTTTAAATCTTTTCAATAAGGTCATTGACCTGATATTTGGGGTATTACGACATCTCCCTAAGGCCTTTGAGAATGAGGACCAGCCCATCTACTTATAGCTATGGCCTAAATAGTGCTTATGATTTCCATATGGGGGCATTGAGATATTCCATTGGCAAAAACATACCACTCATGGAAGAAATAGAAAAGCTTATCAAGAGTGGAGTTCTAACACGAGAATTGATTGAAGAATTGGGAGAAAATTAAACACTAAAGGGTAAGTGTAACACCCATAACCCGTATAATTATACCTATACAGATTATAGATGTCACCAGTATTTTCTAAAACCATTTTACGATTCGAAAGAAATTTAAAATTTATTTTCTTAAAATAGTAAATGATGTTATAAAATTATCATATCATAAAAATTATGTTTTGTTGTAACCAATTTTTGTTAAAACCGTGGTTACTGTTCATGCTACAGTAATTTCCGAAAATTTACATATAAATTCATAAAAATTCACCTTTCATCACTATAAAAATTTCCAAAATTTACTCAACAATTAAATTAAACCAATAAATTACATGCCACTATCTAAAATCAAATTTCACAATAGGATATCTTACTGATATTGAAATATACCTCTCAATGCTTGATGTCGTTTTGAACACTTTATTCTTATTCTTTGCTTTTTACCTACGCGTGAAAATCATCACACGCTAAGTATAAACTTAGTGAGGCAATTAAAACATTTAACAGTGCAATACAATTCATGCATGATTTTCAATGTCAAAAATTGAGTTTCCATAAATTCATTTTACCATGATCAAAATAATATAAAATCCCTTACCATTTATTCCATAAGCTCGTAAGGTTATTTTACCAAAATACTTACCATTTAAATTCCATAAGCTCGTAAGCTTATTTTACCCATATACTTACCATTATTCCAAAAGCTCGTAAGCTTATTTATATTCTTACCTTTTATTAAGCAATAAACCATAAACTATAGCCTATAGCCCAATATTCAACCCTGAGGACCCTGGGTACACGAGTCAAATATAAGCACCGTAGTGCTATCCCGAATATGACACATAAAGTCGTGTCCACCATCAGTACTAGGTATCCTTAAGTACAGTCCCGAATATGACACATAAGGTCGTGCCCACCATATACACTAGGTATCCTTTAGTGTATTCCCGAATATTCAGCCTGCTGCTAGACTCTATGGCATACCAACTATACCCTGTCCCTCAATAACTGACTTGGGCATACAGTCTATTTTATTTGATTCATCCATGGCAAAGTATATTATCAATATTTAACAATGGGACAGTTCATACCCGAAATAACATTCATGGTAAAATCATATGTAAAAATCAGTGATCAATGCATTTTAATTTCATACTCTGACATATCAATGTCAATTTATAAAAAATAATATAAAATCATGCCGATATAAACAAGGTCGACTTATCGCAAGTCTTCCTTATGATGTATAAAACATCCATGTATAATTTCATGCATGTATTGCACTCACCTTGACACTTTATGTCTTTCAAAATATATAAGCCTCACTATTGTCCACCATAAGCCCATTTATATTTGATTTGCTTTGATTACAAATCAATCACAATCTGTATAAATCATCAATTCATAATAATCCATATGTTAGTATTTTACTAACATAAATACATTCCACCATATCTCCATACTATATTTGAAATTCATCATCTATCAAAATATTTACTCTTAATAATTCCTTATAACATTGGAACCAACTTTTCCCATTTACTCAAAATGGTCTTCACCATTTTACCACTTAAATTCTTAATACCAATAGTTCCAACATTGAAATTATTTCCATTCAAATGCTTTTACAAAAGCATAAATACATTTAAGTACCCACACTGGAATTTAATTACGTTTTTTCCATTGAAAACTAGACTCGAATATGAATCTATCCATATAAAGAAATCATTCTAATTCATTCTGTACAATTTATGGTGAATTTTCAATGTTCCCCAACAGAATCTGTTTTGTTACAGAATTCTGCTGTCCGACTTTTCTGACCTTTCCTCAGTTAACAATTCATATCTATTTGTATACAACTTAAAATTGATCCCCGTTTGTTTTAAACGAAACTAGATCCATATATGAACACAATATATAAAAATAACCTCCAAATTATTTTTATATATTTTCTGGTGAATTTTCGAATCTACTGTAATTCCCAAAATCTACACTGTTTTTCTTTAACCTCATCCTTATGTTCTTCATCAATTCTTACAACCTCAAAATCATCAATAATCGTCATCAAGTTAACAACCATAGTATAAACCCAAATTTCCATATTTGGGGATATTTGAATCAATCAAGATTATCATGCAATATTGATATCAAATGATAGCGTTTTTCGTAAATAACCATTTTCTATTTTCATCATACTCATAATCCTAAAGAAATTGCTTGAAAAATGAGTTGAAGATTTCTCACCCTTTGAAGAAACCCACGTCTGGTTTGAAGAAGAAGAAAGCAAATTTAGATGACATTTTGAGTGCATTTCATCTTAATTAACATAATATCTCACTTTAAATGAATATAAAATTTATTTAATTGGGATAAGACCAAATCACCCTTAATGAATCTCCAAAATCACCATAAAACCATGCCATCTGATATTACAAAGTCAAATATAATTTAATTTGACTTTGACCTACGAAAATGCCCTAAAATTTTCAAAACTTGCATTTTAGTCACTAAATTCCACTGTTTCGGTTTAATCTGAAAAAATGCACAATTCCAAACCAAATTTCTCTGATCCAAAATATTACAATAATATTTCCAACCATTTTATAACATCCTTCAAATTTTTGTAAAATTCTGATTCGATCAGAATTTACCGATTCCTTACCGGCTTTAACTCTTTCTTTACTAAATTCCAAATCCAACAATATGATTTCCATAATACTCTAATCTCAAGAGTAAACCATATATTTATGGAATAAAAATCTTTTTAGGAAATTTATCACTTAATTCCCTAAACGTTTCCCAAGTTTTATACTTTGACCATCAAACTTTTAAAATTTTCATTTTAGTCATTGTCTAAATTTTTGGGGTATTACAATTCTCCCCTCCTTAAGAAAATTTGTCCTCGAATTTTCAAACTTTCTTTGAAAACCCTAACTTCCCTTTTTATAAAGAATTTTATCAACAAAAATAAATCCCACCAAAATAGAGATTTTTTTTTACTGTCATCTTTCTCTAAAGATAAGAATACTTCAATAATATTTAAACCATCATTAGATTCCTTTTTCCCTTGTATATTCGTAACCCTAATTTAGGGTTATACTGACTGGTAAGACTTAATCTCGTCTTATACAAAAGCCTTTTCTGTCAACTTCTAGAATTCTGATTTTTTTTCTCTCCTCAATTTAGGAATTTTGTGAAGATCGTGTTAATTATTATATTTGGAAACTGTTTAATCCAAATATTCAACTTTGACATTATGATTTTGCAAGTAACGTCCTTGACATTATGATTTTGCTAAATCACTTTGACTTGAAGAATCATCTTATTACGCATTTCTTTGATTTCTCAAGATAATATCCGAATTGGTTCTTCTTCATAAGTCAAATCCGTTTGTATCTTAATTTCCTCTGATGAAATAACATATGAAATATCCAATCGATACTTTCTAAGCATCAACACATGAAAAAATATTGTATACTTTGTCCAACTCTGGTTCCCAATTACCTCCAGAGTTAATGTTAACTGATAATCCAACAGTCCAACTCTTTTTAATATCTCATAAATTCCAATAAATCTTAGACTTAGTTTTTCTTTATATTTTAGGCGCAACATCTTTTTCCAAGGTGATACTTTAAGAAAAAATTTATCACCTTCATGAAAATTCAATCTTTTTTTTTTCAATTCAAGTCTACATAAGACTTTTGTCGATCCAATATCATCTTGAGATTATCTTAAATTATCTTTACTTTATCCTCAACATCATTCAATAAAAATCTGTGCCAACAAGATTTCGATCTTTTAACTTGAACCCATTCAATGGTGTTCGTTATTTTCTCCCATATACAACTTTATACGGAGTTATCTTGATACTCAATTAATAAGTGTCATTGTAGACAATTTTTACTAAAATTAAATACTTTTCCTTCCCCATGATTCCTTGGAATCAATCACATATGCTCTAAGCATATCTTTAAATATATGAATAATACTTTCTGACTTACCATCTGTCTGTGGTTGAAAGATCGCACTGAAATTCAATCAAGTACCCAAACTTTATGCAAATATTTCCAAAATCTTAAAGTGAACTTTGGATCTCTGTCCGATATAATGGAAACTGACATTCCATGTAGTCGAATTATCTCCTTGATAAACAACTCTGTATATTTATCCAATGCATAGTCCATCCACATCAGAATTAAATGTGTCGATTTAATAAACCAATCACTATCACCCAAATGGATTCCTTTTTATTTAATGTCCAAAGTAGTCTTCTAACAAAATCCATAGTGACTCTTTACCACTTCCACTCTGGAATAGCAATCAGTTGTAATAATTCCAAAAGCACTTGATTCTCAGCTTTTATTTGTTGACATGTCAAACATGTAACAACAAACTCAGTAATGTTTCTTTTCATACCTAGCCACCAAAATGACTCTTTACATCCTGATACATTTTGTTCCCACTTGTATGCATAGTCAGTAGACTATAATGTGCCTTAGAAAGAATATCTTTCTTCAACTCATCATTATGAGGAATACAAATTCTTCCTCAATAATTTCCATCAAAGTTGACTTCAAAGTCTTTAGTCTCGTATTTTTTTTCCATAAGTGAAATATTTTTTTTTTCATTTCTCATTTTTTTTCTCTATCTTTTCTTTCTCATTTTCAATTTTTTTCTTCTTCGTTTTCATTTTCTTTTTCTATTTTTTTTCTTCTTCTGTTTTTTTTCTTCTTATAATATATATATATATTTTTTAGCTCTTATGCCATATGCCGAGACAACATGACTAAGAAAATCAACTTCTAATAGTCAAAACTCACACTTTGACAGTTTAGCATTTAAATATTTCGAATACAATACGAAGATAAGCATCATGCTCTATATTTGTATTCGAGCATACCCGAATGTCATCAATACAACCACCTCAAATTAATCCAATTAAAATTGAAATACTTGATTCATCAAGTCTATGAATGCTACCTGAGCATTTTTCAAACCAAACGGCTTTACTACGAACTCGTAGTGTCTATACCGTTTCTTGAAAACTATCTTTGGAACATCTTCCTCTTTAAAATTTAACCGGTGATATCCCATTCGAATATCAATTTTAGAAAAATTATTGCTCCTTTTAAGCTGATAAAACAAGTCATCAATCCTCAAAATAGGATATTTGTTTCTGATAGTTACTTTGTTTAACTATCAATAATCTTTTCAATAATCTATGCATAGTTGCATATATCCATTTTTTTATAACCAATACCTATTTACCCCAAGGTATAAAATATTCAGTCTAATGCATCCTCCATTTATCAGCTCTTGCATTTGTTTATTTATTCTTTTAGCTCAATCGCAATCATTCGATATGAATCCATAGATACAAGATCAATGCCTTAATAACCCTTAATATTGAATTCCACCTCTAAATCTGGAGGTAACCCATAATAATAAATCTAAAAAGACTTATGGAAATCCCCAAGTTATGGAAATATCATTTGATCTTACTTCAGATACTTGAGTATCTATTACCTTAGCTAGAAAAGCTATGCATCCTTTTTACATCATCTTAATCGTAACCATTTCTGATATCACTTATTGATGATTTCACTTTTTCATTAGTCATTAAAAATTTTAATTTCTCTGCACTTTTTTTTATAAATTAATCGCTTATTGCGACCATTAACCCAACCTTAATGCAGAGACAACCAACTCATGATCAAAATGATCTTAAACTTGTTAATGATAATCCCATCAGATTCATCAATAACATAAGCTCCTGAATCTTTACTAGACATTTATTAATTGTCCTTCTAACACTTGTATCATAATCGTGACCATGACCATGAACATGACCTATGGGTCTTCTGTTATAATATCACTCGATATCAAGTAGAATTGAATATTTCTACTTTAGAATTCCTTATTTCATTCTTAAGGAAATATTTATAACTTTTCCAGATCCATAGAAATTATTCTTGAATAATTAAAACATTTTCCATCTCCAAGGAAAGTCTTAATGTTCACATCGTTCAATAAGAAAACTTGATAAATTTGTAGCAATAACTTCATAATAGTTAATGCTAAATTCACACTAGTAAACAAATTTACTCTTTTTCTTATCATTACGAACTTGTCACTTTTCGAGTTCTTGAGAATCTATCTCAATCTAAACAATAATTCATTGAAGCATGGAAAGTTGGACAATTCATTGAAGCATGGAAAGTTGGACAATTCATTTTCACATATTTACCTTCACAAGGTAACTCTATCCAATTTTATGGACTTGATATCCATTCTCAAACCAACTCATAACCATTTGATTCCCTAATAATTCATCTTTCTTTAAACTTTTAGCGGAAATCATATTTACCGCTTACTCAATTTTTCTTATTCAAATCATCAATGATTTAAATAATTTAATGCTTAGCTTAAATATTTCTCACTTATTTAAGCTTACCTAGATAAACCTCAAAATCATCACAGATTCAAAAATCTCCTTTGGATCCTCATCCGATTCAACTTTTCTTGTAAGTCATTCAAACTTTTTAATAAATTCTTCCACAAAATGGAGAAAAATCCTTTATAACATCCACCATTCTAAGGTGTTTTATATAAGTCATATATGTTCCCTTTTTGTCGATTTCAATCTCGACATTCTTTTCAACCATTTCGACTTTATTACCTTTGTCTTTAATTTCAACATCTGAACATAGTTAGAATTATCATACATTATTAAAAGTAACTTTACTCCCAATAAACATCATCACAGTATATATACAAATATCAGTAACTTTTGACATCCTAGTGGCATGTATACACTTTTTAACTAAAAATACAACCTCGGTTTAGTCCTAGAATCGGCTAAACCTGTAGCTCTGATGCCAATAAATGTAACACTCATAACCCGTATAATTATACCTATACAGATTATAGATGTCACCAGTATTTTCTAAAACCATTTTACGATTCGAAAGAAATTTAAAATTTATTTTCTTAAAATAGTAAATGATATTATAAAATTATCATATCATAAAAATTACGTTTCGTTGTAACCAATTTAATTCAAAATATTTTTAATTATGAATAGTGAATAGTATCCGAATAGTGAACAGTGAACAGTGGGGGAACCGATTCCCTGTTGCAGGGGAATCGGTACCCCTTTAACAATCTGGAAAAATTTTGTTGAAACCGTGGTTACTGTTCATGTTACAGTAATTTCCGAAAATTTACATATAAATTCATAAAAATTCACCTTTCATCACTATAAAAATTTCCAAAATTTACTCAACAATTAAATTAAACCAATAAATTACATGCCACTATCTAAAATCAAATTTCACAATAGAATGTCTTACTGATATTGAAATATACCTCTCAATGCTTGATGTCGTTCTGAACTCTTTATTCTTATTCTTTGCTTTTTACCTACGCGTGAAAATCATCACATGCTAAGTATAAACTTAGTGAGGCAATTAAAACATTTAACAGTGCAATACAATTCATGCATGATTTTCAATGTCAAAAATTGAGTTTCCATAAAATCATTTTACCATGATCAAAATAATATAAAATCCCTTACCATTTATTCCATAAGCTCGTAAGCTTATTTTACCAAAATACTTACCATTTAAATTCTATAAGCTCGTAAGCTTATTTTACCCATATACTTGCCATTATTCCAAAAGCTCGTAAGCTTATTTATATGCTTACCTTTTATTAAGCAATAAACCATAAACTATAGCCTATAGCCCAATATTCAACCCTGAGAACCCTGGGTACACGAGTCAAATATAAGCACCGTAGTGCTATCCCGAATATGACACATAAGGTCGTGTCCACCATCTGTACTAGGTATCCTTAAGTACAGTCTCGAATATGACACATAAGGTCGTGCCCACCATATACACTAGGTATCCTTTAGTGTATTCCCGAATATGCAGCCTGCTGCTAGACTCTATGGCATACCAACTATACCCTGTCCCTCAATAACTGACTTGGGCATACAGTCTATTTTATTTGATTCATTCATGGCAAAGTATATTATCAAATATTTAACAATGGGGCAGTTCATACCCGAAATAACATTCATGGTAAAATCATATGCAAAAATCAGTGATCAATGCATTTTAATTTCATACTCTGACATATCAATGTCAATTTATAAAAAATGATATAAAATCATGCCGATATAAACAAGGTCGACTTATCGCAAGTCTTCCTTATGATGTATAAAACATCCATGTATAATTTCATGCATGTATTGCACTCACCTTGACACTTTATGTCTTTCAAAATATATAAGCCTCACTATTGTCCACCATAAGCCCTTTTATATTTGATTTGCTTCGATTACAAATCAATCACAATCTGTATAAATCATCAATTCATAATAATCCATATGTTAGTATTTTACTAACATAAATACATTCCACCATATCTCCATACTATATTTGAAATTCATCATCTATCAAAATATTTACTCTTAATAATTCCTTTTAACATTGGAACCAACTTTTCCCATTTACTCAAAATGGTCTTCACCATTTTACCACTTAAATTCTTAATACCAATAATTCCAACATTGAAATTATTTCCATTCAAATGCTTTTTACAAAAGCATAAATACATTTAAGTACCCCAACTATGCAATTGTTGTACTTGAATCACCAATCATTTCAATCTTCCCAAAATAATCAATTTCACATTTAAGACTCATTTAAATTCTCAAACAACAATTCCAGCATAGTACATCAATTATACAACACTTATACAATAACTCATCAATTTTCCAGAATTCTAACAACTCGTACTACCTTTAAAGAATCATTAAACTGTATTGATACACACACTGGAATTTAATTACGTTTTTTCCGTTGAAAACTAGACTCGAATATGAATCTATCCATATAAAGAAATTATTCTAATTCATTTTGTACAATTTATGGTGAATTTTCAAAGTTCCCCAACAGAATCTGTTTTGTTACAGAATTCTGCTGTCTGACTTTTCTGACCTTTCCTCAGTTAACAATTCATATCTATTTGTATACAACTTGAAATTGATTCCCGTTTGTTTTAAACGAAACTAGATCCATATATGAACACAATATATAAAAATAACCTCCAAATTATTTTTATATATTTTCTGGTGAATTTTCGAATCTACTGTAATTCCCAAAATCTACACTGTTTTTCTTTAACCTCATCCTTATGTTCTTCATCAATTCTTACAACCTAAAAATCATCAATAATCATCATCAAGTTAACAACCATAGTATAAACCCAAATTTCCAGATTTGGGGATATTTGAATCAAGCAAGATTATCATGCAATATTGATATCAAATGATAGCGTTTTTCGCAAATAACTATTTTCTATTTTCATCATACTCATAATCCTAAAGAAATTGCTTGAAAAATGAGTTGAAGATTTCTCACCCTTTGAAGAAACCCACGTCTGGTTTGAAGAAGAAGAAAGCAAATTTAGATGACATTTTGAGTGCATTTCATCTTAATTAACATAATATCTCACTTTAAATGAATATAAAATTCATTTAATTGGGATAAGACCAAATCACCCTTAATGAATCTCCAAAATCACCATAAAACCATGCCATCTGATATTACAAAGTCAAATATAATTTAATTTGACTTTGACCTATGAAAATGCTCTAAAATTTTAAAAACTTGCATTTTAGTCACTAAATTCCACTGTTTCGGTTTAATCTGAAAAAAATGCACAATTCCAAACCAAATTTCTCTGATCAAAAATATTACAATAATATTTCCAACCATTTTATAACATCCTTCAATTTTTTGTAAAATTCTGATTCGATCAGAATTTACCGATTCCTTACCGGCTTTAACTCTTTCTTTACTAAATTCCAAATCCAACAATATGATTTCCATAAACTCTATCTCAAGAGTAAACCATATATTTATGGAATAAAAATCTTTTTAGGAAATTTATCACTTAATTCCCTAAACTTTTCCCAAGTTTTATACTTTGACCATCAAACTTTTAAAATTTTCATTTTAGTCATTGTCTAAATTTTTGGGGTATTACAGTAAGGTTTCAGATCCAGTCTAGTCAAGCACCCTTATATTTGATGAGTAATGGGGCATTTTTATTTGAATCAAGAAGAAATCATTCCATCCACCATCAAACATAGTTGCACATTAAGCATTTTGTTTTGTTTGAATTTTTTTTCCTTTCTCATTTTTCTTCTTAAAGATGTTTAAACAAATATATGTCACTATTTAGATTATGAGCAATGAAATAAATTTATTTTTGAAGTTCAATTAATATAATACTTTTATAGCTTTTGATAAGTGATAAGACCGAACCTTTGTAAAATAATATCCTTTATCATGATTTATAGGTTACACCAGAATATCATATCATTTTTTGTAGGTTTGAATATAACCTCTTCCTCACACGATAAAGCAGTCAAAAGGCTTGACATTTAGGTATGTATATGAGCGAACAAAATGAGGCATCTTTTGTGTATGACATTGCAAAATTGATTAGATCACAGTTCCATTGAGGACATTCAGCGATGATCATAATCTTCACATCTATACTATAAAATGTTTTTCTTGATAAGCTTAAGAAATCTTGAAGTTGAGTATTCAAAAGGTCAGTGAGATGTTACTAGGTGAGTATAATAAAATGGGGTCGCTTTGCTGAAACCATTAAGGTGATAACTTGAAAATAATTTCAAGCAGTTATTGAGGTAAGTGAGAGCTTCATGAAGTGGTTATTTTCAAATTGTGACGTGATGAATTCCCATAGGGGAGAGAAAGAAATGAGAAAATAATGATTATGAGTTCAATAAAGGCAATAATGTCTAAGGGTGACGTAAAAATGATGATGATGAGTTTAATAAAGGTGATAATGCCTAAGGTTAAGGTAAAAATGATGATAATGAGTTTATGTAGTCCAATAAAGGTGACAATGCTTAAGGTTTATAATGAGTTTAGGTGAAAGATGGACTAAGGGAGTTGAGAAACACTTGTTATAGTCAACTTCACACAAACACCCATGAATTTTATTTTTAGACCTATATTTCTGCATTGTTTTTGTTAAAAGAGTCAATGAAGCTTGAATAAATAAAAGATTTCAGGGATTGAAATAAAATTTCTCTAAAAGGTTTAGCGATTGAATACACTAGTTGTTTTATTTTGTCCGCCTCCAATTGAAACTCTTAGTGGTGCTAGATGGGGTATGTCACGATGTCTACAATGGCCAAGAAAAGAATGGTGTCTCAATGATTGAAACCTTAGAATAATAAAAAGCCAATCCTTTGATCTTAACACTTGTCAAAAGACTACGATTTTTGAAATAACGAAAATGTTAGATTTTTTGGATATTCATTGAAGTGATGATTTGTTTCAATTGTGAGCCTGAAGTAAGGGGATCATCTTGTTTTATAAAATTCTTTCAATAAGTAAGGGAAATCAACTTGTTTTATAAAATTCTTTCAGTCGTTTGAATTCTAAAAAAAAGTAGAAAGGATAAAAACATTTTCAAACATGACAATCTCTTAATAATGAAGAAGGTCCTTGAAGTTAATGAGGCTTAATCTGACTCAAATGAAGAAGTTAGACAATAAATAAAAGTTAAAGTAAGAAAAATAAGCTATGCATGAGCAATGAAGACATTCTATAATTTTCAAATGATAAATCTTGAAAGTTAGAAGACTCAAGATAAAATTTCTCACACTTCTTTTTGATGTTGTTAACATTAATAATCGATCAAAAAGCAGATGATCGCCTTAATAAGAAAGGGCATGATTCATTTTGAGATTTTCTAGTATCTCAATTCATAGCCAATATTCAAGGCATTTTTATTAGAAGTATTAATCACTTCTTGAGTGTCCATCTGACTATGAGACCTCACAGAAATAAGCCCTTAACCTTTTACATCATAATAAGAAGAAAGAAAAATCTCTGATGAGACTTATGTTAACCCAAGTCGAGAATATTAATTGTTGATAAATGGCACAAAGATTAAATCATTTGAAGTCAAATTTTCGACATAAGGATGAGCCATGAAATATTCACATTATGGCATTCCCAAAGGCACATATCATGTTGAGATAGAAAGATTCAGATCAAAAGGACATTGAAGAAGAGCTTTGCCACTTAATATGACAGGGGCAGAATATGAAGAAAAGAAGAGCTTACCTTAGAAAAGTAATCCATTAATGCATCAATTGGGCATAGAGTCCTGAAGAATCAGCTATGATAGAGCAATTGAGTTAGAGACAAAAAGGGCATCAAAACTATATGTCAAACCCACAACAAGAACTCAAGAGAGAGAACACTTATTTTGAGACTTTAATGAAGAAACCAAAAGATAAAAGACATGAAAGACACGATTGCACAAGATAATTAAATTTTTCTTCAGAAGATGCAAGCCTGAACTGACAAGTTACCACTGATATCGAGGTAGGGTCTATTCAAGAGTGATCAAGTGAAGGAAGATTGAGTTCTCCACTTTAGAGTTAGAAGAAGATTAATGACCAATATTTCTGCATATGAGAAAGTCATGCATTACATTTAGATGCATTTAATTGCATTCAAATTTTCATATATAGATGCATAATTCTTACAGATCTTCTAGGGAAAGAAGAAAAAGATGAGAAAATCAAAATTCAAACCCCAAATAGAGATAATCATGTTTGAAGTAGCAGAACCTCAAGAATCGAGGAGCTCAATCCACATAAGAATCATTAATTTGAAATGGGGCATGTTACCCGACCGGTATGTTGTTTTCAAATGATTTTTTAAATAAACCTAAACTGATTTTTTTGCTTGAGTAAGTCCTTTGGGACATCAATAAGTCTTTCGAGCATGATGATTAAATTCTTCGGGTATTCTGTAAGCCTTTCGAGCAAGATGATAAGTTCTTCAAGCCATTTATTATACCTTCGGGCATGATGTTTTCATATGATATTTTTGAAAAATGAGAAATCAATTTTTAAAGTTTATCATTTAATCTTTTCTGAAAGTGAAATTTGAAAGATTTGATTCCATCACAGAAGAACATGGATAAATATTCCCTTTTTGCTAGATTTCATCACATAAGGAGTTGGATCAACATCAGCCTTTTATTTGATTCTATCGTAGGATGCGGATCAACATTCCCTTTTTTACTATATTCCATAACATAAGGAGTTGGATCATCATCAAATTTTATTTGATTCAATAACAGATGGAGATGGATCATCATTCCCTTTTTGATCGATTCCATCACATAAGGAGTTGGTTTAGCGTCACCCATTTGCTAGATTCCATCACATAAGGAGGTGAATTAACACAATCGAAGGAAGAAGAAGTTCATATAGAAGATCTTGTTCGACCACAACATTACCTTGTGGGAGATTAGGGAGCTTAAATAGGAGAGCTCATCTATTCATTCAAGAGAGGGGTCAATCATCCAAGATTAATTAAAAAAATATTAAAAAATAAAAAATGGAATATGAAAAGAAAAATAAATAAAAAGAAGATGAAAAAGGAAAAAACAAATAAATAAATGAAAAATAAATCCTCAGACGTGCTAATTAGGGGTAATTATGTCTTGCAGGCCCATTATTTATGGGATTGGGGTATATCAGACAAGAAGGTTTTCAGATACTGATTGTTAGATCAACCGATAGAAAGACAAGAGGATGGAGCGTTATAAGGGTCAAAAAAAGGATGACGGTGTTGAAGAAATGGAATTGCAATCAGAAAAAATTAGGTCATTATTTATCTTTTCTACATTCTTGTTTCCACAACAACTAGCAAATAAAGACAGTTGTAATACCCTAATTTTGTCCATCCAATTCAAATTGGATTGAAGACTTATCACATATTAGTTAAGATGGTTTGTGCGCTAATTCAAGAGACATTGGTGACATTGGCAAAAAAATTAGTTTATGGAATCTTGTGTGTGATGGGCAAAGGCATTAAGGGTGTGTTTGGTTGGGGGAATGTGAGATTCTCATGGGAATGGAATCCACATTCCCGCGTTTGGTTAGCTGGAAATGTCAGTCCCGGTAATCTTACATTACCAATAGTTGATTTTTTTGGGTATATTACCGGGAATGTCATTACCTCCCTTTCCTTAGGTATTGTTGGATTACCTGCGTTTTGGACTATAATGCCCTTAAAAAAATTTCTTTCAAAAATATCCTTATTCTGTCATTGAATAATAAAAATTATACGAAGATTAAATTACAAATTTATCCTTAAATTATTTTAGATTTATAAAAAAAATCTATAATTAAAATTTTATATGAAGTTCAGGAGTAAAATAAAATTTTACCCTTTCATTAAACCTTTTTATATTTTCAATTTTGTATTAAAATTTATATAAATTTTATGAATTTAAATTTTTTAAAGAAAATATATAAATATTTTCCAACTTGTTAAAAAAACAAATTTACAATAAAGACAATTTGATCAAATATACATTCCAATAATCTTTTATTCCTTTAACCAAACACGGTAATTTTACTTTCCTGCTAAACCAACAAACATAAAATACAACATTCTCAGTAATCCTATTATCGGTAATCTTTTATTCCCACTGGTAATCTTACATTCCGTGAATCAAACGCACTCTAAGAAATTGTGATGTTGAATAAACGGGCTGTGGCATTCGCTTAATTAAAGTCGGGTTTGGGACCATGCGTTGATTTTAAATTAAAAACCAGTTTTTATTGTGTCCAAATTAAATTAAATGACCAAATGTCCATTTATAAGTCCAATTACAAGTCCATATCAAATACCCAAAGCCCAAATTAAGCTAAACTTGTTACAGGCCCATGCGTTAACCAAGAACCCAAATAAATTCACAATTACATTCATCCTTCACCCATTTCCTTCACCCATTACACAAAGCTCATTTACAACACCACACCATTAACCCATAGCCAAGAGCCCGTTTATACCAACTTGAACCTAATTGGCCCGTTGCATCAGTCCAACAAAAACATGCATAGTACACAGCAAGCCCAACATCTAAGATGTTCTAAACCATAGTGAGGGTTCTGAAGCTCATCTGTCGCCAGAAGGATCCTAAATCAGTGATCCCCAGCAGCCATTCGATCGTGATTCTTCTGCACTTATGTAAGCCTTCTCACGTGCTCTAATCGTCCCAAACCCCACTCGACAGATTGGTTCCGCGTCCACATTGTCCAATAGGTGGTCCAACATGCCTCATGAGATGCCATAACAACCCTGCAGTGGTCCCTCTCCCATTCTGGCCTCCACTCCAGCAAGCACTCAGCAGTCCGCTCGTGCATGCAAGCACAACATGACAAAATTTGTAAACATCAATGTAATTTTTCTGAAATGTAATAGGGTTATCAAAACCCACAAGAGCAATTATAAAGGGGACCTCTCTCTTCGTTTTTTTTTCCAGAGAAAGCAATACACAAATTTTCCCATTATTCGATCCCCATTTTTTTAGAGAAGCAATACAATACTTTAGGCCTCTTTCAAAGGTATCATTTTTTTAAGAAACAATTTTCCTTTACTGATTTTGAAGAAAAAAATAAGCGAGGAGGGGTTCGGTTTTGTTACGTTTTACCTTTGGTTTTGAACCCCATGATCAGTCCCTTTAGTCTCCTTCTGTGGTCGTTCGGGATCTTTTCGGGAAAGGGTGTAAGCGAGGCCCTCTAGATTGTTGTTTGTCAGTTGGAGATAAAAGGTCAAAAACTTTGGAGCTTTAGGGGTTGTTAAGTTTCAGGTTCTTCTTTTGGTCTGGAAAGGAAATGGGAATCTTAGGTTTAGGTTCGGCATTTGGCGTGCCCGGCCATCGCTGGAGGTGGCCAGAGAGGGAAGAAGCGGCGATGGAAAGTGATGTCAGAGGGTTTTGTTACAGTCTTAGTCGAAATGGGGGGTATGCTGTAGGATTGGAGCTTTAGGTTTTGTTTGGTTTAGATCTCGGCCATCTCAGTCCTCGCTGACGATGATCAGATCTCGGCCATCTCAGTCCTCGCTGACGATGATCTGTGAGCAACCGGTGATGTTCGGAATTTTGAGGGTTTAGAGCTATGAGGTCACATGTTAGGGTTGAGAGAAAAGGGGTTTATTCTGGCAGTTAGGGTTATAAATGAAACAAAAAAACAAAATGTAGGTTTTCTACAACAACTTTTAGGAAGAACTGTGTAGAAGTCTCCGAAGTTTATGCGTATTTTTACATTTCAGTAACCAATTTCTAGGTTTTTATGTTATTTTGTTTTGAATCGAATCACTAATTTGGTTATTTGACCTTCTGTTTCTTAAATCTGTTAGGGTAGAGATAAAAATGAATTTTAAGCTTTAGGTCACTGTAATTATTCATTGTTTTTACAATTTGGTCATATGATTTAATTTTATTTGTTATTTAGTTTCGAATTAAGGTATTAAATGTGGTATTTTACCTTTTTGCTTATGGTTATTAATTATTAAGGCTTTTAAAAAAGAAAAAATTGTGTTTAGATCCTCTTAACTTAGTATTTTTATATTCTTCTCGTCCTGTTCTATTTTCTGTAGACACACATTTTCGTCCGATCTTTTTTATTTTTATATATATAGTATATTTATATAATATAGTATATATATTATAATATTATTTATTAATTATATATTATAGTATATTTATATTATATAATATATAAATATATATTATATGTTATAGTATATTTATATTATATAGTATATATATATATATATTTATTTATTTGTTTTTTGTTTTTTGTTTTTTAGGTTCATTTTCGGTCTAAGGCCAACATCCAGGTGGTATAGCAAGGATCCCAACCGGGTAGCCTGACCTAGCAAACCCGGTTAATGGACCTGACCTAGCCCAAAATCCAAAGTTAAGGTTTTGTGTTTAGCTAGAGGCACCGAGAGAGGAAAACGACATCGCACGTGGAGGCCACGTGCCAATAAGTTGGCCGAGACTTTCTGCCGAACATCGGGGACTAAACCATCTCGGTATTTCTGGCCCAACGATGACCTTAACAGAACGTAACAAGTCATGAAACAACCCCGGAAAGATCGGGAATGACCCCGAGATCATCGGAACCCAAACGGTCGATCGAAGGCTATAAAAGCCTTGTCGGGGAAATCGAAAAGAACAAGGAGAAAACAGTTGGAGAAAACCCGAGAAAACATAAAAAATCCAGCAACGACCGAGAGCCAAAAGACAGTGGAAACCGAGCATCACCCACAAGTCGGGCCAACCAAACAACCAAAGCCACAAATCGAAAGAAAAAAAATAAGCAAAGCAACCGAAAGCAAAAAAAAATAAACAAAGCTTGAGGATTTCTTTCGTCAAAGGACGTCGGAGATCTCGTTCGGATAGGAGAAGCCACCGGGAATTCGAAAAGACATCGGATTAAAGGTAAAAATTGAATATTTAGTTTTAGATCTACGCCATTAGGGATTTTTTTAGGGAAATCGAGCTTCAGATTCGACATTAGGGGATCAGGGGAATCGTTTTGGTGCAGTGTGGAGCTTTTCCGGCCGCCGTTCCGCGGTCGACGGTGGTCCAGACGACATTTCGTCATCGGTGGGTGGCCGATTTTCTGTTGACTATAGGAGAGAGGGGAGAGGGTTTAAAAGAGAGGGAGTTTTTTTTAAGAAATGGGATTGAGTATTTTTTGTGATTTTAGGGGTATTTATAGGGGGTCTTGGTGTAATTACAATATTTTTAAATTATTTCCGCCGTCCCTGAAGGTTTGATGCTTTGGTCACTTATTGTAAATTTACCCTTAAAATTTGAATTTATTCAATTTAATCCCTTTTTAAATTTCTTACATTTTACAATTTAGCCCCCTTATATTTTTGTTTTTCTCTTGTAGCTCATTTTTGCGTCAATTGATCCGTAAATTTTAATTTGTTCTAATTTTATCTTTTAACACTTTCTTCATTATTTTTTTAAATATTATTTTTTATTTATTCTAAAATTTAATATTTCATTCCTTTTTATTTTATTTTTATTTCTTTTAGAAATTAATATTTGTTCTATTTTTTTTATTTATTTCTCTTTTAATATTATTTCACTTTATTATTCTTTTTTTATCTTAACTTTGTTTTTATTTTTTATTTCTTAATTTAACCTTTTCTAAATTATTTCTTTTTATTTAACATTTATTTATATTATTTTACAATCTAACATTTGTTTTGACTTTTTTAGGGGAATTTTAATCGATCAAAGGTAAGTAATTTGGATCGAATTTTAAATTTTAATTTAACTTCTAATTTTTACAATTAAGACAACCGTAAATTTAAATTAGTACCGAAAGGGCAATACAAGAGTACTAATCCTTCCTTGACTGTAATCGACTCCCGAATTTTACATATTTATGCTAAAACATAGATCATGTAAGATGATAAATTAAGGTATCTGGTCAATCTACATTTTTCTAAAAAATAAATGATCGATGACAGCTCTAACATGTTTTATTTAAGTCGAAGCCCGATTCCGGGCCCATCCGAGGGACGGTTACGACAACTTGGCGACTCTGTTGGGGACAAGTAAGTGAGTAGGCCAACATTAATTTTTTGTTGTCTTCTTTAGCGAAAATTGTAAGTTTACATTTTAATTTATATTTTTCGATCCTTATTATTTATCTTGGATTTTTTTTCAAATAAATAGTTGCACTAATGTTTTTTTTTGTTGATGATTTCAGCTTTTCAAAATTTCTCTCAGACTCTATACCCGAGCTCTATACCTTTTCATAAGTGGAGGTAAAAGCGACGCCTTCATGAGAATTTATTCTCCGTTTAGGCCTAGCAAGTAACCTTCAGGATTCATATACCTTATGTCTTCATGTGAATTTATTTTCCGTACAAACATAAGGGAATGTGTCCTATCGAGTTTAACTTGGTCAACATAAGCTTGTAATGGGTTTAGAACTGAGGATCTGGCAAGCCCAAGGGGGCACTAGTAAGGAGATGATAGGGAAGCGGTGGCGGATTGATGAACGTTGCTCTTGTTGAAGAATCAAACCTAGAAAAGCTCTAGACTCGATGAAGAACAATAAGGAATGAATAAGGGAGGTGGCGGCAATAGCTAGGATTCTTTAGGGTTTCTTTTAGTGCTAGAAACAAGAAAAGAAACAAAATTAAAATAAGATAAACAAAAGATAAAAGAATTAAGAATAGAGAAAATAACCAAGAAATCAAAGATCTCCCTTATGAAAGTGAACGGTAAAGATGATTGATGGCGTGGATGGATGTGGAAAATCGATGGATAATGTCCTATCGAGCCCTCCTAGTCGCAATGAAAAGGCAAACACGATAATATGGCTCTAACCAACCCTCCTAGTCGCGATGAAAAGGCAAATTGGAGTGTGAAGATTAATCTCCCTCACAAGAACTTGAAAGAACTCCAGGAGAAGAAGCTTCGAAGGCACAAGGCAATCAGCACTTGCAAAAACAAACTCTTGTTGTATTATTGATCAAAGAAATCTGATTTACAAAGTTGAATGAAGCCTCCTTTATATAGGGGCTGAATCTAAAGGTCCTAAATAACTAAAGAATAAAATATAATAAACTAAACATGTTTTAACCCTAATTCCTAATAAAATAATAATAACTAAAAATATTGTTTTAACCCAACCTTAATTCCTAATAAAATAATAAATCTGATCCTAAAAGATAATTAATCATCCTATATTAAATTATATTACAAATAATCAATATAAATATTGAAAATTCGTAATATTTACAAAATAACGTATTAATCCCGTATAGGATTTCCTGCATGCACCGTCTTCAGTAAAATGACCATATCTTGAGTTCCCGATATCGGATTGATGCGATTCAAGAACCGTTGGAAAGATAAGAGACAGACGGCTGTATCTCCAGAAGACATGTCGACCGGATAACAACTGGATCCCCTTCAAAAAGTTGTTGAAAATATGCTGCTATTAGACCCTTCCGGATGAATGCTTGAACTGCGCTTTGAAGCTTGTCTTTAAGAAGTTTGGTCCGGCCTCGTGTGATAGGGCCAAGTGGTATAGTAAATTCATCATCCTTAGATTTAGGGAATGTGGTGCATGTATCATCTCCCCCTTCCTTAAAAGGATTCGTCCTCGAATCTGAAATATCAAAAGGAGATAAGTCAGAAACATTAAAGGATGCACTCACGTTATACTCACCGGAAAGATCAATGCGGTAGGCGTTGTCATTGATTCGTTAAAGAACTTGGAATGGGCCATCGCCTCGTGGATCTAGCTTGGATTTCCTTTGTGTCGGGAACCTTTCTTTTCTCATGTGAACCCATACCCAATCTCCTGGTTCAAAGGTGACATGTCGTCGGCCCTTGTTAACTCGGTTTGCGATTGCCTCGTAGGTTTTCTCCATCTTGAGTTTGGCTTTGGCGTGAATGTCTTTGACAAGAGCAGCCTTCTTTTCACCATCTAAACTGTCAGCCTGATCTAAAGGTAAGGGAATAAGATCCAAAGTAGTTAGTGGGTTAAAACCATAAACTATTTCGAATGGAGAATAACCTGTTGTGGAGTGAATGGATCGATTATAAGCAAACTCAACAAAAGGTAAACATTCTTCCCAATTACGGGTATTCTTACCTACCACAGTTCTTAGCAAAGATCCTAGAATCCGATTTATTACTTCGGTTTGTCCATCGGTTTGAGGATGACAAGAAGTGGAATAGAGAAGTTTTGTGCCAATCTTACCCCATAATACCTTCCAAAAGTGGCTTATGAACTTAGTGTCACGATCGGACACAATGGTGCGAGGAATGCCATGAAGGCAGACTATTTCTCGAAAGAATAAATTAGCAATATGTGTGGCATCGTCCGTTTTATGGCAAGGAATGAAGTGTGCCATCTTTGAGAATCTGTCCACAACCACAAAAATACTATCTCGTCCTTTCTTAGTGCGGGGTAAGCCAAGTATAAAATCCATCGATAAATCGATCCAAGGAGAAGCAGAAATTGGTAAAGGCGTATACAAACCATTAGGATTTACCTTTGACTTTGCTTGTTTGCACGTGATGCATGATGCACAAATCTTTTCCACTGTTTTACGCATGTACGGCCAAAAGAAGTGTTCCATGACCATATCAAGTGTTTTGTGAATACCGAAGTGTCCCATAAGTCCTCCGACATGTGACTCGTGAACCAAGAATTCTCGCAAAGAGCTTTGTGGTATACACAACCTGTTCATGCAAAAGAGAAAGCCATCTACAAGATAAAACTTGTTAAAAGCACCTTTTACACATTGTTTATAAATCTCAGAAAAATCTGGATCGTTAGGATAAAGTTCTTTGATATGTGCAAAACCCAGAACAGTAGCATACATTCGAGTGATAAGTGTGTATCGTCTGGATAATGCATCAGCTACGATGTTATCTTTCCCTTGTTTGTATTTGATGATGTAAGGGAAAGATTCAATGAACTCAACCTATCGAGCATGTCGTTTGTTTAACTTACCTTGTCCATTTAACCATTTGAGTGATTCATGGTCCGTGTGAATGACAAACTCTTTAGGGAGAAGATAGTGTTGCCACACTTCGAGTGCTCGGACGAGTGCAAGAAGTTCCTTGTCGTAGGTAGAGTAGTTCAATTGTGCACCTTTTAACTTCTCACTAAATTAAGCGATAGGTTGTCTTTCTTGCATGAGGACGGCACCAATGCCTATGCCTGAAGCATCACATTCTAGCTCAAAGGTGTTAGAAAAATTGGGAAGACGAAGAATAGGGGAAGAATATAACTTATCTTTAAGAAGTTCAAAAGATTTTTGTTGTAGTGGTCCCCATTTGAATTCAACTGACTTTTTGATGATATCGGTTAATGGTGTAGCAATGGTTGAGAAATCTTTGACAAAGCGGTAGAAACTTGCCAAACCATGAAAAGATCTTACCTCGGTGATGGAAGTAGGCGTGGGCCATTCTTGAATTGCCTTGATCTTCTCTTTATCTACATGAATACCCTGTACACTAACTATAAAGCCTAAAAACATAAGCTTATCACTGCAAAACACACACTTATCCATGTTAGCATATAAATGTTCTCGTCGAAGAACTTCGAGAACCATTCGAACGTGAATGACATGAGAATCAAAAGAAGATGAGTATATAAGAATGTCATCAAAGTAAACGACAACAAATTTACCTATAAACTCCTTAAGAACGTGATTCATTAATCTCATGAAGGTGCTTGGAGCGTTTGTGAGTCCAAAGGGCATAACAAGCCATTCATACAAGCCGAACTTTGTCTTGAATGCTATTTTCCATTCATCACCTTCTTTCATTCGAATTTGATGGTAACCACTCTTTAAGTCAATTTTGGTGAAGATACTTGCACCATGTAGTTCATCCAACATATCATCTAGGCGTGGAATAGGATGCCTATACTTGATTGTTATCCGATTGATAGGTCGACAATCTACACACATTTGGAATGTGCCATCTTTCTTTGGAACTAGAATGACGGGAACTGCACAAGGACTAAGACTCTCACGGATGTGTCCTTTTTGTAATAATGAATCTATTTGTCATTCTAATTCCTTTGTTTCCTCAGGATTGCATCGGTAAGCAGGGCGGTTTGGTATGGTTGATTCAGGGATGAATTCGATTTGATGTTCGATTCCTCTTGTAGGTGGTAAACCATCCGACGGGTTGCTTAAGACATCTTGAAACTCCTGTAATAGAGAAGAAAACACACTAGGCAAATCTGTGATGTTAGTGATAGTTGATAAAATGGAGTCCTTGAAACGGACTAGAATGCACGGCCTATTTTGAAAAAGGGTATCTCTCATGTCTTTTGCACTCGCATAAATGTTTTGAGACACTCTTTTATTTTCACATTGAGGTTCACTCACCACCCGTGGGTCATTTGTTTGGCTTTTATCGGTTGTGACCTCTTTTGCCTTTTGTTTCAAATTCCCTGTTTCCTTGAGAATTCGTTGTTGATCTATGAGAATCTCTTTGGGGGGTAGGGGGTTAATTCGGAACGATTTACCTTTTATTGGAATTGTGTAAATGTTCTTTCGACCATAATATGTGACGTCATTGTCGTATTGCCAAGGTCGTCCTAAAAGAATGTGGGATGCTTGCATCGGAATTACATCACACCATACGTCGTCACAATACTTTCCCATCTTGATATTAACGAGGCATTGTTTAACCACCTTCATCTCGGCACTCTCATTAAGCCATTGTAAGCAATAAGGTTTCGGATGTCGTTGGCAAGGAAGTTTGAGTGATTCAACAACATTGGAGCTAATGACGTGGACACAACTTCCATTATCAATGATGATGGAGAATGGTTGTTCCTTGATTAGGCAGCGTGTGTGGAAGATGTTGGAACATTGTATGTCAGACTCGTCGGATGCTTGGATGTTCAATGTATGACGGATCACCAAGATTGTGCCATTGTACTCATCGCTTCCATAGTCATCACTGTCTTCTTTGGCTTCGGCATGTGCTGGAATGTCGGCGAGGTCGTCATCAGAGTCAGAATTGTAAGATCCATCACCTAGTATGGTTAAGGTCCTCGTGTTTGGACAATTGCGGCTGATATGGCCTCTTCCTAAGCATTTAAAACACTTGATGTCTCTTGCTCGGGTGTCGTCTTTAGGGGCTGGAAGTGTCTCATTCTTCGCTGGTCGTTGTTTTTCTTTGTCGAGTTTGTCATCTCTCGACTTTTTTTGAGAAGATGGAGTAGAAGTTGAGGAAGGATTTGAAGTATTACCTTGGTAAGAGAATGAAGTGCCTTGGTAATGTTCTCTGAATCGGAATCTCCTTTGTATTTGTGTTTCGATTTTCATTGCTTTCTTTAGTGTATCTTCGAGGTTTTCGTACCCATGGAGATCAAGAAGATCAGTGATGTTTGAGTTTAAGCCAATGACGAATCTTGACATGTTGTCCTCTTCTTCTTCAGTTATGTTAGCCCTATTGAGTAAGGACTGCATCTCCTTGTAGTAATCTTCAACTGAACTTCTACCTTGTCGAAGTCGGTGTAGTCGTTGTTTAACTTCTCGTGTATAATGTGTCGGTAGAAATCGGTTCCTCATGGCATGTTTGAGTTCGGTCCAAGACGTGATTGGTTGAATTTGGTAGTTGTTGATCTTTTTCCTTGTTTGCATCCACCAAGTGTGAGCATATCCTTCGAATTCCAAGGTGATTAGGGGAACTTGTTCAGCTTGGGGGCAGTCATGGTATGCGAACAAGAGATCAACTTTTCCTTCCCAATCGATGTACTTGTCTGGGTCGTAGTCTCCTTTAAAAGACGGGATCGTGAACTTTGGTTTTGCAAAGAGTTCGGGTGTTTGAAAACGTGGTTGTGCTCGCCTGGGGGCCAAAAGTTCAGCATTGTTTGGCCTTGGATTCTGGTTTGGTTGATCCAGTTGTAGTTCTTGCCGTTCTCTCAAGGCATTGTTAAGTTGATCAAATTGAGTTGTGAGTCGTTCAAGTGCGGCTAAGATAGCCGTAAGTGTCTCATTGTTATTGTCGCCCATCCTGCAATTATAACACTCAAAAGAAGATTTTAAAGTAGAATAAAATAAAATAAATTCAACAAAGCAAGAAACCTCACAAGTCACTCCAAGAAAGTAACACAACGAGAGGCAAGTAAGCCGATCTTGTACTCTTTAAAACTCACTTTACCAAGTAGTCTTTCACAGTTCGTATCGGAGTTTGATTACTAGCAAAGGCGATAAGAAAAACCTAAAAGCTCTAAGAGGCCAAACAAAGGTTAGACTCCAAGAGAACGAGAATGCAAAGAAGGAAGAAGTATGCAAACTCTTTAGTCCTACTAACACAAAGAAGATAATGTGTTAGATAATTCAAAAGAACAATAACAAGGAAAAACAAAAGAACCTAAAGCACTAAGAGTCAAAGAAAAAGGGACCAAACCATAAAACCTAAAAAACGCTGGATCAACTTGAGCAACGTTTTTGAGGGGGTTACCGGTGTCCAAAAATTCTGAAAAATTTCTTGAATGTCTTTCGATGCGTCAAGAAACCACCTGTAAAATTTCAGAACCAAATACCTTCAGTAGTATCCAGTAGACTCTGTTGAACGGTGAGTCCTCAAACAATCTGTTTTTCTTTATCACTATTTTCGAAGTTGTTCTTAATCTCCAAAAATTCTGATATTTTGTGTGAATGATCTCCAATATATGAAGTTTCAATCTGAAAATTTTCACCACGAAATTCCTCCTGTAAAAGTTTCAAGAAATTCGACAAGATTCTAAACCGAATCTGCCGATGAAACTTGAATGATGTATTTGAAGGCTCCAATGAACTCCGATTGGGGTGAAATTTGGACTGGGGATTACTCTTAGAATGAATATAATTTATGGATAAAATCAGCCCTAAATACATTCGTTTGCAATTTGTTTGAAATTTTAGCTTTTTTGGCTTTTTTTTTGTTTTTTTGAAAAAAAAATAGCAAAATAACAAGAAGGATTTAAATCTAAATTAAAATTAAATAAAAAGAACCTGAAATGCTGAATCGTTTGTGAACTAGCTCCGTTGGGGTACCTTGACGGTTTTGTGTGCAAGAACAAGAAAGATTGCTTGTTTCTCTCCAAGAATCGGCCCAGCTCTGATACCAATTGATAGGGAAGCGGTGGCGGATTGATGAACGTTGCTCTTGTTGAAGAATCAAACCTAGAAAAGCTCTAGACTCGATGAAGAACAATAAGGAATGAATGAGGAAGGTGGCGGCAATAGCTAGGATTCTTTAGGGTTTCTTTTAGTGCTAGAAACAAGAAAAGAAACAAAATTAAAATAAGATAAACAAAAGATAAAGGAATTAAGAATAGAGAAATAACCAAGAAATCAAAGATCTCCCTTATGAAAGTGAACGGTAAAGATGATTGATGGCGTGGGTGGATGTGGAAAATCGATGGATAATGTCCTATCGAGCCCTCCTAGTCGCAATGAAAAGGCAAACACGATAATATAGCTCTAACCAACCCTCCTAGTCGCGATGAAAAGGCAAATTGGAGTGTGAAGATTAATCTCCCTCACAAGAACTTGAAAGAACTCCAGGAGAAGAAGCTTCGAATGCACAAGGCAATCAGCACTTGCAAAAACAAACTCTTGTTGTATTATTGATCAAAGAAATCTGATTTACAAAGTTGAATGAAGCTTCCTTTATATAGGGGCTGAATTCTAAAGGTCCTAAATAACTAAAGAATAAAATATTAATAAACTAAACATGTTTTAACCCTAATTCCTAATAAAATAATAATAACTAAAAATATTGTTTTAACCCAACCTTAATTCCTAATAAAATAATAAATCTGATCCTAAAAGATAATTAATCATCCTATATTAAATTATATTACAAATAATCAATATAAATATTGAAAATTCGTAATATTTACAAAATAACGTATTAATCCCGTATAGGATTTCCTGCATGCACCGTCTTCAGTAAAATGACCATATCTTGAGTTCCCGATATCGGATTGATGCGATTCAAGAACCGTTGGAAAGATAAGAGACAGATGGCTGTATCTCCAGTAGACATGTCGACCGGATAACAACTGGATACCCTTCAAAAAGTTGTTGCAAATATGCTGCTATTAGACCCTTCCGGATGAATGCTTGAACTGCGCTTTGAAGCTTGTCTTTAAGAAGTTTGGTCCGGCCTCGTGTGATAGGGCCAAGTGGTATAGTAAATTCATCATCCTTAGCTTTAGGGCATGTGGTGCATGTATCAGGAGAACTCGGATATCTTTTTAGAACCTAAACCGAGAGACTGCAAGGAATTAGAGCCCACCTCGAAACTCCATTTCAAAACCTAGGATGCTTAAGTTATTTCCTGTTTTATTTTCTGTTCAAAGCATGCAAACTAGAAATATATGCGGTTAGGACTTGCTCAAAAATAAACATGAGGGATAGAAATCATGTCCGGGTAATAATAAAAGCATGTGGGGTAGATATCATGTGGGGTAGGAATTTTTTATTTTTATTATTATTATTATTATTATTATTATTATCTTACTAACTTGTTTCTTCTCATTTGTTGTTCTTTTTTATTTTTTCCATTTGTATCATTTAAAGAGGTGATTGATCCACAAAAAAGTGTTCATTAAACATAAATAATTTGCATTAATAGACAAAGGGGTTGTAATGAAAGAGGTAAAAACGCAGAGGTTCAGCTATGGTCAGAGAAGACTCAGAAGGAAAAGGGATTATGTGTCAGATATGGTTGGTTATGCTTCTGTCAGCCTTAAACAGAATGATGTTCAATAATTGCGGAGAATTTGAGATAGTTAGAAAAACGGCCAGAAATAGAGATTCTGCCAGCGGTATAGTGATATCTCGCTTCTACTCTATGTCAAGATAGACGAGCCCCTAATTCGAGCCTTATTGCAATTTTGGATTTCGGGGTACATCTGTTTTATATTCAACCAAGAAGATATGGTGCCCACAATTGAGGAGTATACTACTTTACTACACTGTGAAGGAATCAGAATGGATCGGGTCTACACCAAATATATCAAAAGTCAACCTTTCAAGAATGGGTTGGCAAAGATTGTCGGGGTAGATAAAAAGTGGGTAACTGACCGGATTCAACACAAAGGTAAAGGAGAAGGAATTGATTAGACCTACACCAAGCAATTAATGAAGAATCATCCAGATGAATGGAAGATGATTGACATTTTTGCACTGGGTATCTCTGGCTTGGTTATTTTCCCAAAAACTTTGGGATACATCGAGGCAGCTCTGGTGGAATTGTTCGAACAACTACCTAAGCGAGTGAACCCTGTGCCAACAATCTTACCTGAAACGTTTCGTTCACTAAACTGTTGCAGAAAGACTAGGGGAGGAATATTTATAGGGTGCACACAACTTCTTCAGGTCTGAATCCATAATCACTTTTGGAAGTCTGACATGATTTTTTACCGACGATTCAACACCACTTACTCTCTCCTTTGGGGGATTCCTTACACTAAAGTGGTAAGAAGGCATCCTGAAATAAAAATGGGTAAAGGTTTTCACGCACCTTCAGGATAAGGACATTGTCTGGAGAGCCCCTTGGTTAACCTATAGTGACATCCTTTATCAGTTTGAAGCCTCAAGAATCATAATGTTACTTGGATTATGGGGAGGAGTTAGATATTTTTCGCTTTTGGCACTTCGACAGTATGAGGAACGTCAGTTTGTCCCAACTACACTTGGAATATTTGGATCAAAATTCTCATACCAAGAGGACAACTATAAGAAGAAGGTCAAAGATATAGCTGAGTCATGGAAGAAGATATTTCGTACAGATGTCGTAGATGCTAAAGACATGCTTACTCCAGATTATGTAGAATGGAAGAAGCTAAGGAAGAATGACACCGTTCCCGTACCAGATCATGAAGATACTCAGACCATGTAAGAGGATCTTAAACCAGTTCCCACCAAATTGGAGATAGAAAAGAAAGAATTCGAAGCTGAAAAAGAGGAGCTAAAACAAAGACTAAGGTAACTGATTTGGAGAGGTCCCTTCAAAGACAACAAAAACATGATGGCAAAACTATAGCTGAATTGGAGGCCATTGTTGACAAGTTCAAGAAGTAGGCAAGTGAGATTTAGATAGTTCTTTTTTATGGATGACTTAATGGCGTTTTCGTTGGGAGCAAGCTCAGCAAAGGGTGAAAGCTAGAGATATGGTTATTCGAAACTTCTTAAAGCAAGTATAGAAAGCGGCATGCCACTTGCACGGTTTACCGAGATAAGTCGGAGTGGTTCGACAAGGTATTCAACCAGTGACAGAGGAAGTAAGAAGACTTGTCAACCTATTAGAGGTTGTTCGGGGTCTAGAGGACTTAGTTAGAATATACCTTTGAGTTGTTCTTATCTCTTAGAAATTACACTTTATCCCAATAAAGATTATTTATAATAACAGACACGTTTTTGGATTAGTTCCTCAAAAACTTCATGCATCATGCATTCCTGCATATTTTGCATTTTTATTTTTGTCTTTATTTCTTTACATTCACATTAACTAACATAAGTTATCTCATCAAAAAAGGGAACAAACACTGGACACACCTCATCAAGCATTGGACATACCTCATCCTCACAATACCTGTTCAAAGAAAAGGAAAATGGAAGCTAAGATCACTCAACTTGAAGAGAACATGCTCAGGTTACAAAGGAAGCTTGAAGAAATAATAAGTCAAAATAATCAAAGCACTTTGTAATCAATCACTAAAAGCCAAGAGTCTTTGGTTGATCAAATCGTTGCAAGGTTGTCTGGCCTAAATCAAATGAATGTTCCTAGGGTAGGGCATCTGAGGGGATAGTTGTACCACCTACTCCACAGCTGGTTATTTTACTTGGAATCTTACCAGGACTTTAAGGGAATCCATCTTCCACGAAAGCATAGGCCATTGTAACCAACCCTCAAAATAATCCAGATTATTACCATATTTTGGAGTTTGATGAGGAAGACAAAGAAAATATAGTGGAAACGACCATTAAGAAAGGAAAAAAAAGAGGTAGGTCAAGTAGAAAACTTCCCATGAAGAACAAAGAAGGAGAAATCAACAACATTAACGTTTTCAACACCAGTAAAAATGTCGATCTCTAAATCAAAACCAATTGCAGCTGTACCGTCAGGTACTTCTAGACAAGATTCGAGGGAATCAATGAGAAAAAAGGGAAATGAGCATTTCAATCCCATTCCCATGACATATAAAGAGCTTTATCAATAACTTTTTGACACACATTTGATGTGACCATATCCAGAGGAACCTCTAAAACCCCTATACCCCAGGTGGTATGATGAAAATGAACATTGTGAATATCACGGCGGTGTTCCAGGACATGCTATTGAAAACTGTCTCGTTTTTAAGAGGATTTTCCAAAGAATGCGCAAGAGGAACTAGATTTATTTCAACAATTCAGAATCACCCAACGTTGCACAGAACTCTCTGTCTAATCACCAAGAGAATTGTGAAAATGCAATCACCAAGGAAAAGGGTAAGAAGGTTAAAACCAGAGTTTTCGAAGTAAAGTCACCTCTCCCTTGGGTATGGAGGTAATTGATAAATGTGGGGTTTCTTGCACCGCATCCTAGCACGTTAAATTGCAAAGGTGGCAGTCATTGTTGTTATCACAATGAGGACGGACATGATGTACAAGAATGTGTCGAATTTAGAGCCTTGATCCAGCTAATGATGGACAGAAAAGAGTTGGAATTTTATGATGAAAGAAATGACACTCCCGAAGCAAATGTTTGTGCAATTGGAGATACATCTAAAAGTGAATGCCGTAATAAAGGAATAGCGTATCTTGGGATGAGACAAGAGGAGAGATCATCACTATTACCACATAGTTGTGTTACCTATGAAATAATGTCTTGTTTGAATTTATATTTTTTATGCATGAACTTGTTTTTTAAATGATATTTCTTTAAGTAATAGAGAATTGCTTGAAATTAAGTAAATATCAATTATAGTGAAATGTACATTTTTGAGAAATGAGGTTATAGCCTTTTTGACATATGCCGAGATCATATTCTTTTTTTTTATTAAAAAATCCATATCTTTTACCCGAAAAAGAAAAATGCCTTCTCATGTGTACAAGTTTGGAAGTAGACAAGATGAGGCATCTGTGATGCATGACATTGTAAGACGAGTTAGTTTACATGTCTGTTAAGGACGTTCCGTGACGATACATAATTTTCACAAATGGAATGATGGAATAGACAAATTTGGCTTAGATCAGTTGCTTAGGAATTGAGCTTTAAAGATGATTTTTTTTTATTTTCACTGACACTCAGACCATAACATGTTCTTCCTGAAAAACTTAGAAAATATCAAAATTGAAGAATTAATGTGATATTAATGAACGATAATTTTAACAATGTTGGGGGCACTCCGCTGAAAGCATTAGGCTGTTAATTTTTGCAGGTAATGTCTGAAGAAGTTATGGTGGTAATGTCCGAGGTTTATGAAGTGAGTTTCGTTTGAGTTTGTCAAGTCGAAGACTTTCTGACACTTGAATCCTTTAACTAAGGGTATTCCACTAAAGTAATGGGCAATGTTAAGTGACCTAACTTTATGAATATGAGTACATTCATATCATGACACTAGTCCCTATGTATCGAGATGAATCTCCCAACAAAATATAAAGCAAGGACATCAAGTTTAACAAAGTATAATTTAAAGAAAGGAGATAAGGCCTGAAATAAATGTGGATTTGAAATTAAATTTCGATGAAAGATGGACTAAGAGAGTCAAGAAACATCTGTTATAGCTGACTACACAAAATCACTCAGAGGTTTTATTTTTAGATCGATATTTCATCGATATCTCTGCTTAAGGAGTCTGTGAAAATTGAACAAATAAAAGATTCCTAAGAACTGAAATAGAAATGCTCTCTAAAGGGCCTTACAGTGGAATGCATCAGTTGCGCTATTTTGTTTACATCCTATTTGAAAATAATGAAAATCATAACCAAATCGCATTGCCTTCTCATACCACCCATGGATCTTAACACTTGTCAAAGGGTTATAACTTTTGAAAACAACTTGTTTGATTCGTTTATTTTATATTCAATGAACTGATAATTTGCCTCAATTGCTCTTACATCATTTTTATACCAAACTTTTTAAAAGGGAATATATATCTCAGACAAGACAGTTTCCAGAAAATCGATTGAAGAACCTGAAACGATGTGGGGCATCTCTAGGTTCCCAATCTCTTCTCTTTCAAAGTGATCAAAGGGATAAAAAATAACCATTCTAACCAATCATTTCAAAGTGAGTATAAGTAATACAAAGGGTTGCTTTATCCAGCACATTGGCTTTCTTTACTATGAAGATGGTCGTCTAGTAAGGTGCAAGAGACCTACAACAATGAGTTGGATGGAAAGAGTTTTAGCCCGTGATGACGAGCCATTCGTTCACTATCGAGCCCCTCCTAAAGCATGAGTTTACTGTTGTACTTAAGGATGCCATATCAAAGAGAAACAACGAGAACGAAAGCCTTGATGATAATGACAATCCAGATGAGCGTAAAAGGAAGATAGCGAGGCATTTATAACTCAACGATGTTTAGAGTAAATATAAGCTTTGTTGTCAAGATTCCCATGCAAAGAAAAATTCCAAGTACTCTACGAGTACAAGAAGCAGAGAACTCACAAGAAGCATTGATGGTACTTTATATAATTTCAAGGCAGCACGCCTTCTTGTTTGATAGTCTTTTTCCATGACAATCAGAATAATTTTACGGACACTAGAGAAGCCAGCCTTGGCTTTAGAAGTTGCCATTTGAGCTTCCAAGCCATGTAAGGAAACTTTTCAGTAAATATTGATGTGTCAACTACAATGAGAATTCAACCAGTTCCAGAAGTTGATCATCAACCGAAATGCAAAAGATTCTTACTCCCTCGAGTAAGCAAAGGCTAAAAGACGCTAAAGAATCTTGGATTAAAATTGATCTATACAATCAAGAGTACAGATCACTGGATTGAGTTAACAAATGAGCAAATGTCAGATATTTTCCATGAGGTCGTCAGTGCTGGGGCATGATCGACTTACAAGAAATAAAACAAGAATTAATTCATTTTGCATACATCTTAGACATACTAAAGAGCATCAAAATTTCCGCATACATAATTTTGCAGCTTTAGAGTCAAGTTTTAACCCCACGACGAAGGATACTCAATTCAAAAATGCCTTCAAAAAATCGACGGTGGTTGCTTAACTTAGGGGCGATGAGCTACACCTTAACCCACTTACCTATAGAAAGATCGACAGATCTTATAATCAACTTCAAATCAGGTTCGAGAGCTAATTCAGTCAGTTTGAGAGTCAATTCAGAACGAGTTCAACTTGACTCAACGGCGAGTGGCTAGTTCCAGTTAAAGTTTTCAAGCCAAATTTCAACTCTACGATGGATGATTTGGCTGACAGAATATACCACTTGGCTTTCCAGCGAGGTGGAGTCATCCGCAGAATCAAGGTTGACTTAAATTGTGAAGGGGAGACGTCTCACTTGACTTTCTCGTGAAGGGGAGTCATCTAAAGAATTATTACCATCTTAGACTCGCGAATGGGAGCCATCCTTCATTTAGAGGAACCATTTACAGTATAGCTCAAGGCGAGAAGGGTTATATGTCAACGAAAAATTTCGAGTTATATTCCATTCAGCTCAATGGCATATCAACTGCATGGTAGCAGCATGAAACTACTTTCCAGTTGAATTTTAAACCGAGGTCTTTAAGCCAAGAAGAAGACCTAGGTTAGCTGCAATTTAGCAACAAGAAACTATCTCCCAGACTAATTTACAACATAGCTTAAGTCGAGAAAAGTTATCTGTCAATGAATACTTTCGAGTTTGATTCCATTTATCTCGATGGCATATCAACCGCATGGTAGCAGCAAGGAACTACTTTTCGGTTGAATTTAAAACCGAGGTCTTTAAGCCAATAAGAATACCAAGGTTGAATACGATTTGGCAACAAGAAGTCGTTTTATAGTTCAGATTTTGAACTTGATTTCAAATTCACAATGAAGAATTTCATGCTCAAATCATCCGAGACTAACTCAACTTCATGAAAAAAGGGTTAACCACGATTTCAACTTCATGACGAAAGATATCGCATTCAAAGACATTTCAAAATTGACTCAACTACACGACGAATGAGTCATCCGTATTTCAATAAAAGGAGCTATTCCTAACTAAGATATTCGAGTCAAATTTCAACTCCACAAGGGAGAATATTAGACTCAGTGACCCCTTCACACCGAACGAAAATTTGCGTCTTTTTTATCTTTGCCTTATTTTTGTTACACGATAAATGGACAAAGAGGGGCAGTTGTAGACACACATTTTCGTCCTATCTTTTTTTATTATATATATAGTTTTTATGTATATTTATATAATATAGTATATATATTATATTATTTATTTATTATATATTATAGTATATTTATATTATATATAATATATATTATATTATATTATATTATTATATACTATAGTATATTTATATTATAATATAATATATATTATATTATATTATTATAAGTTATACTATATTTATATAATATATATATATATTATATTTATTTTGTATTGTAGTATATATATATATATATTATATTATATAGTATATATATTATATATTATATATTATATATTATAATTTATTTATAACATATATATTATATTATTATATATATTATATTTATTTATTTATTATTTTGTTTTTGTTTTTTAGGTCAATTTTCGGTCCAAGTCCAACATCCAGGTGGTCCAGCAAGGAGCCCAACCAGGTAGCCTGACCCAATAAACTCGGTTAGCGGGCTTGACCCAGTCCAAAATCCAAAATTAGGGGTTCGTGTTTAGCCAGGGGCGCCGCAAGAGAGGAAAATGACAGTGCGCGTGGAGGCCATGTACCAACAAGTTGGCCGAGACTTTCGGTCGAACGCCCGAGACTGAACCATCCCGGGATTTTTGGGCTAATGATGACCTCAACAGAACATGAACAAGTCAGGAAACAACCCCAACAAGATCGAGATCATCAAGACCCAAACGACCGATCGAAGGCTATAAAAAGCCTCGTCGGGGAAACTGAAAGAAACAAGGAAAAAACAATTGGAAAAAACCCGAGCAAACACAAAAATCCAGAAAAGATCGAGAGCCAAAAGATAGTGGGAACCGAGCATCACCCAAAATTCGGGCCAACAAAACAACCAAAGCCACAAACCGAAAGTAAAAATAAGCAAAGCAACCAAAATAAAAATAAACAAAGCAACCAAAAGCAAAAAAATAAACAAAGCTTGAGGCTTTGTTTCGTCAAAGGACGTCGGAGATCTCGTTGGAAGAGGAGAAGCTGTCGGGAATTCAAAAAGACATCGGGTTAAAGGTAAAAATCGAATCTTTGGTTTTAGATCTACGCCGTTAGGGAGTCTTTTTAGGGAAATCGGGCTTCGGATTTGACATTAGGGGTCGGGGGAATCATTTTGGTGTGGTGTGGAGCTTTTCCGGCAGTCGAAGCGGCGGCCGGTGCGGCGGTCGACGGTGGTTCGAATGTCAGTTGGTCACCGGCATGGGCTGATTTTCGGTCGACTATAGGAGAGATAGGAGAGGGTTTAGAAGAGAAGGAGTTTGTTTTTTTTAAGAAATGAATTGAATGATATTTTTGTGATTTTAGGGGTATTTATAGGGGACCTTGGTGTAATTACAAGATTTTTAAATTACTTTCGTCGTCCATGAAGGCTTGATGAGCAGTTCATTTTGGTCACCTGTTGTGAATTTACCCTTGAATTTTGAATTTATTCAATTTAATTCCTGTTTAAATTTCTTACATTTCACAGTTTAGCCCCCTTACATTTATGTTTTTCTCTTGCAACTCATTTTTAGCATCAATTTGGTACGTAAATTTTAATTTGTTCCAATTTGATCCTTTAACAACTTCTTCATTTTTTTAAAAAAATATTATTTTTTATTTCTTCTAAAATTTAATATTTCTTTGCTTTTTATTTCTTTTAGAAATTAATATTTTCTTCATTTTTATTTTTTTAATTTAACATTTTCTTCATTTTTTATTTATTTCTCTTTTAATATTATTTCACTTTATTATTCTTTGTTTTTTATCTTAAAATTAGTTTTTGTTTTTATTTCTTAAATTAACCTTTTTTAAATTCTTTCTCTTTACTTAACATTTATTTATTTTATTTTACGATCTAACATTTTATTTTTTAACTTTTTAGGGGAATTTTAATCGGTCAAAGGTAAATAATTTGGATCGGATTTTAAATTTTAATTTAACTTTAATTTTTCGCAATTAAGACAACCGCAAAATTAAATTGGTACCGAAAGGGCAGTACAAGGGTGCTAATCCTTCATTGACTGTAATTGACTCTCGAATCCGACATATTTATGATAAAACACAGATCAGGTAAGATGGTAAATTAATGTGTATAGTCAACCAAATTTTTTTCTAAAAAATAAATGATTGGTAGTGGCTCTAACATGTTTTATTTAAGTCGAAGCTTGATTTCGGGCCCATCCGAGGGACGGTTATGACATTTTCGATTTATTTTAATTTGGGGCCTGCTGTTTTTATTTATCTTAGCCTAATTCTTACCATGCATAATTAGTTTAAATCGACTTCATTTTAATTTATTGCTTTTTTAATCTTAGCTTGTCAGTAATATTAGGTTTAGATACCTTTTAACTTAGTCCTTAATTAGCACACACTTTTTTAGATCTAGTCCTTAAATTTAGACTTCCCTTAGATTTAGTCCTCGGACTTTTTTCAAATTAGGGAATATTCAATTTGACCCTCGCCTTACTGCCCAAGGGTCCACTTTGACTATTTAATTAAAATCAATTAGGATTAATATTAGAGTCTCCATTTTATGTTTATTTTCACTTTAGTCCTTTAATTTAAGGAATATTTGATTTGGCCTTCGCCTTAATGCTCGAGTGTCCATTTCAACTATTTGATTCAATAATTGATTAAAATCATATAGGGTTAATATTAGAGCCTGCATTTATAGGATTAGTCCTCTAGGTTCTTTAAATTACATAATTTGACATTTTAAGTTAGCGAGAAGCCTTAGGTAACCAACTTAGAATAAGTAGGTTCAATAATGAGTTGTTTGGTTGCATTTTGATTAAAAAAAATAAGGCAATGTTTATTTACCAAGGAATTAACAGTGTATCTTTCGCATAAATGCACGAGGTGACCACTGTTGATTCCTGAAGTAAATCAACATCCTTTTCAAAATCTTACATCATAATTTCTCAATCTTCGAGGTAATATTTGTTTATTGGGATCATTAACAAAGCTTTTGCATAAATGCCCGAGGGTTATTGTTATTGGTCTTGGTAAACTAACATCCTCTTCAATATTTGCATACATGGTGGATTTTTAATTAAATAAAAAGAGAACACAAAATGTCTAATTTTGAAAATATATGATAATCAACTATATACCAATTTTTGGGCGCGTGGGTGGTAATCCTTCCCCATGCGTAACTGACTCCCGAACCCGATTTCTGATTTTGCAGACCAAAACTTAGTTTTTTTATAAAATAAAAATGTTTTATTAAAATTACCCTATTTTAGGTGTTTCAATCACACTTTAAAAATAATTAGTGGTGACTCCCATCTTTTCATTAAAAATCTTTTAAAAAACCCTATTGTCGGAACTAGTCTACTTCCCCCGACCCTAATGAAGTTTTGCAAGCTTTTCAAGAACCAGCTCGACCACCAGTTCCTAACTTTAATGTGGCATGGCTTTGTCCTAGGAGTGAGAGTTTTATTTTAAAATTGATGGTCCAAGCCAGGGTAAGTCGGGTATAGCCAGTGCGTGTGAAATCATCTGAAATGCATCAAGTGAGTGGGTAGAGGTGCACAAAAAATTCGAATATCCGATTTTGCCTAAAAAATATCCGAAACCAGATTTTGGAAAAACCGGTTTTTTTTAACCGGATCGGATATTTAAAAACCGGATAGTATAACCGGTTTGGGAAAAAATTGAACGACCGGTTTTTTTACCGGATTAAAAACCGGTTTTTTTCAAACCGGATAAAAAACCGGTTTTTTATCCGAAAAAAATCCGGTTTTTTTGCAAACCGAAACCGGTTACACCGGTTACACCATCCGGCCCTCCAAACCGGTTAGGATCCGATCCGGTTTTTTTAAAATCCGGTTTTTGGTTGGGAGAAAAAACCGGATCGGTTTTTATCCGATCCGGATCGGATTGAAATCCGGCTTCTGTGCATCTCTATGAGTGGGTCATGGGGTTTTCGGCTTTACTTTGGCATTTGCTCGAATGTAGAGGCTGAACTCCGCACCATAAGAATTGGCTTATAGATTTATTGGGAACATGTGTATAGAGCAATTGAGTGTGAGGTAGATGCTAAAGTGGTGTTGCAACTCATTAATGTTGGCGATACTAGTTTGCATCCGTTGGGAGGTATCATTCAGGATATCCGAATCTTAAAGCATGAGATTGTTTGGCTAGTTTCTTACATACCTATCGAGAATGAAATTTTCGCACCGATGTGTAATACCCTAAAAATTTGGTTAGCGACTAAAATGAATAAAATAGAAAGTAACGATAACTATGGTGATTGTGGTTAATAGGGTAAGAAGTTAAAAGGTTAACAAAGGCTCGAATTTAATGTTGATGTAAAAAAATTAAAATTGCAAGTTCAACTGTAACGATGGTTAAGAAAAAAATGTTAACATATTTTAATTTTATTTGTTGAGTTATTATCTTATGTGATAAGGAGGGTTCATAAAAATAATTTCTCATTGAATTGGGATATATGGACTTAAGGATGGTAAATGACTTTTTCATTGAGTAAATATATTGGGTACTATATCCAATTTGGTATTACTTTTGAAAAGTAAGATTGAATTACCGTTGAAAAGTAAGATTAAAAAATGTTGTAAAAAATACCTTTAAAAATGTTTTTTTAGTGAAATTTAAAAGTTAATTGCTTGAGAGTTCTTTGAAAAGTTAGTTTAAAAAGATAAAATATTCATTTTAGACATTATATTATAAATTGAAAATGAAATAGTATAGGATAAAAATATAATTTCATCCCAAAAGCTATTTTTTATAGCAAAAGCTAGAAATTTTAACTTGTGAGATTTGGTTAAAAATCACTTTTCCAATCATGATTTTAAATAATTTTTGAGGGTTTAGTATTACTTATTTATGAAAAATCAATTTTCACCTAGCTATAATTTTTTTAATAAAACCTTTATTGATATAATATAACATGAATGTTGAAAACATTGTGAACTCTATTTTATTCGTTAGATTTTTATTATATATAATTTTTCTGAATATAGTTTAACGAGGCATGATTATCATTGATGGATATTCAAAGGAGGGTGTTGCAAATGAAATCATAAATTGAATGTCCATTCAACTTTCAGTCCCACTCTCAATTTATTATTATAAATATTATCTCCTATATAATTTCTAAGAAGAATTTATTAAAATAATATTTTTTATTATTTTTATTTAAATAGCATCTAACCAATATTATTAATAAAAATATATACAATTGCCAATTTTAAGGACAATTATTTTTTCATTACATTGTAGCCTATCTCATATATAAATTTATGAGATAGTAAAACTATACTATTATTGTGTCTTATGCATATTCCTTCTCTCTTATTTTCACTGTATTTTCTACATTTTTATAACAAACTCTATCATGGATTGGTTTTACATAAAAATAAAGAAAATTAAATTAGTCCATTTAATACTTCTCAGTGGTTGAAAATTGTTAAAATCGTTTGATCGAGTAGAAAATTATGTGTCATTTGATTCAATCGCAATCACATGTTGAAAATTTTGTTAGTTTATTAAATCCAATGTTAAGGCTTCTCGGTGGTTGAAAATTGTTTGTAACATCTTTGTCCGCGTTCTTCCTTTTGAAAACTTCAAACTTGTGATACTCGAACAACTTCGCAGACTAAGATTTTTAAAGCGTAAAATAAAATTTTGAGAATTTATTCTTTCAATTTTGGGTAAACTACTCAAATGACCACCTAATTATGGGGTGGTGTCGATATGATTACTATATTTTCAATTTTGTCAATATAAACACATAATTATTTAAGTGGTATCAATCAAGTCACCTCCTTAAAACCTAACGGAAGGGTGATGCGGCAATTAATAAAAAGTTGTACAATTACACATTTTGTCCATGTTACTGACACTTATATTAATTTGATCTGAATTTTAATTTAATTCAACTAGGTGGTGATACTGCCATGTTGTCACTAAGCAAAGCATCACAATGGTAAAATGATTTGCAACATCTAGCATATAGCTTAAATGGTGTTGACCTTTCATTTTCTCTCCGTTCTCCAATCATATACCGTTAGAATTGACAAAATCTAACAAATAATATAAACAACGAAAGAATTTTTGAACCTGATGTGAATGCTTATGATGATGGTGGCCTTTGGCGTAATATTCTCAAGACGACGAATAAAGTTTTGCAAGCTTTTCAGGAATCGACTCGACGACCAGTTTCTAACTTTATGGTGAAGTGGCTTCCTCCTAGGAGTGGGAGTTTGAAACTTAATACTGATGTTTCAAGTCAGGGTAGCCTGGGTATAGTTGGTGCGGGTGGAATAATTTGAAATGCCTCTGGTGAGTGGGTCTGTGGTTTTTCGACTCACCATGGCATTTGGTCGAGTGTGGAGGCTGAACTCCATGCCATAAGAATTGGCTTATCGATTGCTTGGGAAAATGTGTATAGAGCAATTGAGTGTGAGGTAGATGCTAAAATGGTGCTGTAACTCATTAATGGTGGCGATACTGGTTTACATCCGTTGGGAGGTATTATTCAGGATATTCAAAGTCTTAAATCACGAGATTATGTGGTTAGTTTCTTACAAACCTATCACGAATGAAATTTTTGCGCCGAAGTACGATCGAAAATGGGTTGCAGTATTAAGGAGGAACTTGTAGTTTTTGTGCTACCGCCGAAAGAGGTCCTTTCTTCTTTGGATACCGACTCTGGGAGTGTAGTTTTCCTAGAGGTTTTGTTGTGAGTTAGCTTTCTTTTCTGCTTTTCCTTTGTAACAAAAAAAGTTTGAATTAAGAATTTTAAATATTTGAAAATGCAGGAAGATTAAAATTTAAACTCTTATTAAATTGTTTAAGAAGAACAATTAAATCTCAAAGTTTACCAAAAGAAAAACTAAAAGACAGCATTAGATTGAGAATTTTTACCCTTGTAGAAAGCTGGGGTTTGACCACTGAGTTACTCTAAGACCTAAAAAAAACATGCTTAATAGATTTTGGGATTTGAAAATGAATGTGTTTTGGGTATCTTGGTAACACATGTGAGTTGATCACTGCATTCACCGACGGAGATGTTGAGGACGAGCTTTTGAATTTTAACTTCTGTCATTGGATTCGATAATTTCTGCTTCGATGCCTTCCATAATTAGCTAAAAAAAATGGCAATGAGATTATGAATGAACATGTAACCCCTACACCCATCCTAGGAGTTACAACTAAATCAGGGAAACCTTATTGAACCATTTTAGTTTAATAAATCTTTTTTAAAAAATTATCGATTATAAAATCAGAAATAAATTTATGCCATAATTAAAAGGCGTTGAAAATAAATATTTAACCTTACACAGTATGAAATTGAGATTACTCCCCGATAGCCAACAAGTTATACATCTGGATAAGAGTGAGCTAAAAGCTCAGTGTCCCGTCTAAATAAAATTAATATTTATTATCAATATACAGATAACCAGATACGACACATCAAATATGATAATAAGACATCAGTAAAACATATATTTATCACTGAAAAATCATACAGAGTTTCTCACAATCTTAGTTTTCAATATAGATAAATAGAATAAGGAACGTTACCTTCTGAAGGGGCAAGTGATCTCTGAAAATGGATCCATAACAAAAAACAATCATTAGGATGGGTAAGTTACTCTCTGGAGAGGAACCAGAGTCAACCTCTAAAGAAGAACTCATTAGAACTTAGAAACAGGATATGGATATCCTCTGAAGACGATCCAAATAGAATCAAGACAGGGATGATGCGACAACATTTTTGACTCAGAAGGTGGCTTGAGAAATTTTAGGAATTGACAACTGTTCACAGCTACTGCAAGATAAGGGCTGGAATTATCATAAAAAATGGATTTTCCTATGGGTCGAAAGTTTGACTTTGATGGGCTATAATTATAATATTTTCTACACACTTTTATCATCGTTGGAAACCATAATTTTCTAGTCATTTTTAAAAATTTTCTCTCCTAACATCACCATGGCCGCCTAAGCCATTCACCGGGGAGTGTACTAACAACGTGGAGTAGCCGTGTAGCAACGACGATCGATCGAGATTCAAGCTTTCCTTAGTATTATTTCCTTGGAAAAGGGATACACCTTTCTAAGCTTGAATTATTTATTTTTATGTTGTTATTCGGATTTAAACATAAGGTGGTTGATGAAATGCCTACCTCATGATTTTGCATAAAACATTACTTTTATGAGCTGTGTTCTTTTTAATGGATGTTTTTAGAGGTGAAATCATCCTTATGTATGTTGATTTTAATTATTTTTAGAAATAGAAATTGTTGAGATTACTTGCTACTTTAGTTTCAGCATTGGTGTTTATGAAAGTAAATTTAAGCATATAGAGATGTATGATGCCGATTTTCTTTGCTTTATTAACTATTTGAACAATTATTTTAATGAAAGTTAATTCCAATTGGTTAAGTGTTTAATTATTGAAAGAGGATTAATGTGATAATTGTTGCATGACTCATAACTATATTGTCACAACATAGTTGTAATGTTCGCTACCAGATAAAAACATTCTTTTGTCCATTGGTTTGATTGCTCGATTGCTTGCTATATCATTCCCCTGCTTTTATTATTTTGATTTTATTACTATTTTGTCTTTCTGTTACCTTCTTAAAATACACATTACTTATATTTTATTTTTACCAACAACAACTCTTGTGTGATATACGCTCTTTGTGGGTTTAGCATCCGATACACTTTGTGTATCCACTTTACTACTTGAATATGATATGTATACTTCTGTGATTGCTGTAGCATTTATCGTAGCATAAATATTTTGATGTCATTGTCGGGGAACAATGGTTTTACTTTAAAGTTGTTTCTTTGTTTAATAATTTTGTTTTGTTTTCTTTTTGTAGGTACTTATTTTTTTCTAGCATAGTGTTGGTGGTGCATGACCCATAACAACAATCAAGACCAAGCGCCTTTTGATCCCAAAATTGAACATACATTACGAGAACGTCGTAGACAAATAACCCGTAATAGAGAAAACATGAGCCAACATGGTGATGCTAATAACGCTTTACCACCAGTGCCAAATGGTGATGATAGATTGCCAACTGGAAATGGAGTTAACTCGCAGTAATATTATAATATAGATGATAACAATCGGCCTATTAGAGAGATCGTGGTGCCAAAACTCGATGATTTACATCCTGGCATTATGCGACCAACAATTCATAAAGCCAACTTTGAGCTGAAATCAGTGATGTTTCAAATGCTGCAGTCCATGGGGCAATGTAGTGGTTCATTCCTTGAAGATCCTAGAGCACAACTTTACATATTTATGGAGGTTTGTGACTCGTTTTTTCAATAATGAGTCCCAAATGAAGCATTAAATCTTAAACTCTTTCCTTATCCCATGCGAGACAAAGCTATAGCTTGGTTGACATCGATCCTTCCTGGTGCTATAGCATCCTAGAATTAACTACCTCAAAAATTCCTGCTACATTTCAACCCACCTAATATGAATGTCAAACTTCAGAATGACCTCACTTCCATCAATAAATTAGAAGATAAAAGTTTGTATGAGGCTTGGGAACATTTTAAGGATTTTTTTTGTAAATGCCAATTGCACGAATTCCCACATTAAACGTAAATGGAAATGTTTTATAACAGGTTGAACATGCACACTCGAATGGTGGTTGATGTTTTAGAAAATGAAGCATTTCTGGACAAGACATATAATGAGGCCTATGATATTCTGGAAAGAATATCAAATAATGATTATTAATACCCCAACACGAGGAACATGTTTGGCAGACGCAATGAAATAATAGTGGATTTTGATGCTTTTAATTCCATGGCATCCCAAATCATAGAATTGATGGACATGATGAAGAAGTTACAAAACCCGGAAGGTATGTACGAGGTAAAGACAACATCCCTTCTCTCATGTGTTTATTGTGGAGATGATCATAGCTATAAGGAATGCCCTAAAAATTCTGAATTCATCTACTATGTGAGGAACTACATCATGAATGATAATTCATATGGCAACACTTACAATGGAAACTTCCATAACCATCCCAATTTATATTGGAGGAGTCAAAATGTTACAGATCTGTAATAGTATAATTTTAATTAGCAACAACATTACAATCAACCATAATATTACAAGCAACAATAGATGATGCCTCAGCATCTGGCACAACAACAACCTACACAACCATGTTAGAATTATCAAGGAAAAAATTCTAATCAAGATTCCAACCTTACTTCTCTTAAAGCTTTAATGAAGGAGTACATGTCAAGTCAAACAACATCATTAAGAGCTTTAAAAAGTCAAGTTGGGCAATTAGCAAATGCTATGAGTAATAGGCAGTAAGGAGTGTTGCCTAGTGACATTGAAAACCCGAAGTCGCATGGAAAAGCTCATTGCAATGAACATTGCAAGGATATTACAATAAAAAGTGGATTACATATTGGATAGCTTGCTGAAAAGCCTAAGAAAAAGGATGGTGAGAGGCTTGGATGACAAGAGAAAGGCAAAGATATGGGAGTGGATCTCACGACACCCACTACTAACGTTACAACAAGGGAAACATGACAATGTAGTAATTTTGGACCATTGTCGGCAACAATGTCGACAATAATGTCTCTTAATATCCACCCAATATCAACATCGCCAAATCCAATACTTCCACCTCCATTCCCCCAAAGGTTCCAGAAAAGCAAGGAGGACCAACAATTTAGAAAATCATTGATGTGCTGAGGCAATTTTGGGTTAACATACCATTGCTAGAAGCATTGGAGCAAACACCAAACTACGTTAAATTTATGAAGGAAGTGTTTTCCAAGAAACATATGATTTGTGATTTTTGAAATCGTTGCACTCACTAAAGAGGATATCATTTTACTAGGACCCAGAAGAAGTTACCACAAACTTCAATTTTACTATGTGAAATAAATTTTTTATACGCTTTCAATAAGTCATTTTATGACATTAGATAAGATTTTTTATTTATTAGTTCTATTTAGTACTTTTATCCGAGTTTTATTTCAGGTATTGCCCCACATTGATCACCGCATCATCTTTAGTTCATACTGTTATAGCTGACTTCACTTCGCAACTTTAGCTGGAGTTCCAAATAATCATTATTGTCCAACATCTTCTTGAATTCCATACTGCCATTGTTGCACAGCATCTTCAACTCAATAGGGGAGTATTTTTGTCCCTATTAGATTTTGTATTTAAATTCATATTTTTTCTTTGTTTGCATGCATTCAGGGAAATGCACATCTCAGGTTTGGTGGTGTGTTGTTCATTTGTGATGTTACACTTGAATTTTTTTGTTGCATTTGCATTTGTATTTGTCATGTTCACGTTGCATTATTGTTACTACATTAATGATTAGGATGTTGTCATAGTTGATGAAAAATTTTAAACTCTTTTTGATGAAGTTCGATGATGAATTTTTTTTAGTTGTGAAATGCATGAGGAATGCGCTAGATTCCTTCTAAGGTTAGGATATTGTGGAAAAACTTTAACACAATGGGTGTATGCTTTCAATACATAGAGACATTAGAAATTGTTGAACCCTATAAATCTCACAACATTAGTAAGTACTGTAGCAAACAATCGAACTTTTAAAAAAATTCTAGAGGTGTCTAACATTGGCTCTAGCATTGATTTGGACAAAACGATACTAGAGGTGCCCAAAATTGGTTCTAGTGAAAAAAATGAAAAAATAATTTTCAAATTTCTAATATACTATAGAAGCCTAAAACTAGATCTAGTAATGAAATAGTAATAAAAAAAGATCCTGGAGGTGCCTAACATTGGCTCCAGTAATGAAATAAAGAGAGGATGATGTTGCTACAACGTTGAAAATTTAAAGAAGTGAGTAGGATCAATTTTTTCCAATTTAGATAAGTATTGATAGGATACACCTTGCTTGCACACCACATCACTATATGGATTCTGACTTTGGTAAGTTTAGAATACATTCCTTAATTTGAGATCAATTAATGCCATCACACATTTGGCAACAATGAAAAATTCTGAGAAATGAAAAAGTGAATTAAAAGTTTGAGTTGCCTTAGTAACATTATTGTTTAGCATAATTATTCCTTGCATTTTAGTTGCTTGAGGACAAGAAAACACCCTTCATCGAGGATCTCATGCAGAATCACAAAAATATACCAATATATAAATTGATAGTGATGCAATATTAATAAAGTTTGACATATTATGGATAAATATAACCAAGTTACAAACATGTGTTCAAATAGAATCATGTCATACAATATCAATAAACATTAAATGTATCGAACATGTCAAGAGAAACACCTATACCAACTAACCTATATTAGGTAAGCTTCACGTTTCCCACGAACAGTAGTACTAGTCATACGAAACAAAAACCTAATGCTATATATTACTATAAAAGAACTGAAGTAATAATTACTTAAACGAAATCAACCAGTAATTTAGTTAATAACACTAACACGTATCTCGAGTCGAACATGCAAAATCAAGTTGGATTGAACATAGTTGATTCAGACAAACTGGGGAGCGGTGTAGAGACAGGTGACCACCTTCAGAACATAATATCATATAGTAAGACCATAAATTTTAGAATTTACTTAACATAATTGTATTGTAAAGATTATAACATTAAAAAATGTTAAGATAGATGTCTTCAAAAGAAAAAGTCAATAGTCAGCAATAATAAAAAATTGGTAAAATTGATTATAAAAATAGACTTATAACGTTAAAAACGTTAAGATAGATCTCTTCAAAAGAAAAAGTCAACAAATCAAGTAAAAGTTAACGGGTTGGGGCGGTCAAAGTCAATGGGTCGAGCTAGTTAAAGTATAATTCAGTTTAGTCAGCGGTTCAAAATTAGTTTAGGCAAACCAATTCAGGCAGGTCGGTTTAGGCAGACCAGTAACTCTAAAAATGATTTATCATATATGTTGTTTTTACCTCAGATAAGCTTGAACTAAAGAATTATTATAAGCATATTAGGAACATTAACACATATTTTTATACATATTGCATCATGAGAATTGGTTGGGTAACTTTGGGCTAAATTTGATATTTATTGTTGAATTTTGGTATACTGATGCTCTAGCATTACTCCATGTTTTAGGTAATGATGTAAAGCGATGATGGCTCGTACGCTGTGTATAGCTGGTAGCAATTTCTGATGTCACAGGTAATTATTGGAATTTTCTAGAATCTGATAGCTGATTAGACAGGTATCAATTGGCAGCATTTCACTCAACGCCTGGAATAATTATATTTGTTGAAGTTGGATTTCTCTAGCCTATAAATAGAGGAGGATCTCACACCATTAAATCATCCAATTTTTCACCTTCCAATATTTTCTCTATATATTTTATTGTCCGGTCAGCCATGACTGCCTAAGTTCACCATTACGGAGTGCCATAGTAGTTGGGGAGCAGCACCATGTAGAAGCGGTAATTGAGAAGATCCTCTTTTACTCTTGTTATTCCTTTGAGATAGGGAAGTAGAAAGTTAGACTTGGATATTTCTTTAATGTTATGATGTTATTTTTTTATGAACATAAGTGTTTGTGGAAATACTTTTGTTGTGATTCATGCTTTTATTTTACTTTTATGTGATGTTAAACTTCATGGGATGTTTTTAAAAGTAAAATCATCTTATTGTATACTTTATCTATGATATTTAGAAATACATATTTTGGGTATTGCATCAACTTTTGTTCATCATTGGTATATTTGAGAAATAATTTAGTGTATTGAGACGTATGTCGCCAATGTTTTACCATATTACATGTTTAATTATTTAGGCTAATGAAGGTTAATTCTTGTTGATTAAACACTGTTAATCATTGCTTAACATGAGAATGTAAAGTTTTATACATGAACATAGTAGAAGCTTCCAATTATCATCCAAACCCATTCAATCCTCAATCTAATGATTATTAAATGATGTAGCACGGCACTTAATCTTACCTTTTCTATAATCTTGTTTGTGGACCATCTTAAACATTTATTTTTTTAGCAACTCTATAGCAATTAAATTTTGCTCTCTATGGGTTCGATACTCGAAACTCTTAAAGTTTCCACTTTATTACTTGGTTTACGATATGTGCACTTACGTTGAATGCTGTAACTTTTTCGTAGCATCAAGTTTTTGGCGCCATTTCTGGGAAGCAATGGTTTTACATTAGAGTTTTCTTTTTAGTTATTTACTTGTTTATTTTTTAGGTTCTTATTTCTTTACGTAGTTTAGAGTGCTGGTATATGTCCCATAGCAACGATGACGAACTACAACATTTTGATCCTAAAATAGAACGAAGATTTTGTTGCTGTCGAAAAGAAGCTAACCAAAATTGAGCAAACATGAATGTTGGAAATGGTAACAATGCTTTACCTAACATGAGCATGATAACGAATTTTTGGCTAGGTATAGAGTTAATATGTCGTAATTTTATAACAATGATGACTACAACTGACCAATGAGGAACATGTTGTACCAACACTTTATGACTTGAATTCATGCATCATCCAACCAACCATTCATGTTGTCCATTTTGAGATGAAGTCAGTAATGTTTCAAATGCTACAGTCAATGGGGAAGTATAATGGTTCATTTACTAAAGATGCGAGAGCACACTTTAGAGCATTCATGGAATTATGTGACTTGTTTTTGTAGAAAGGAGTACTTGATGAAGCATTAAAACTGAAATTGGTTCCTTATTCTCTATGTGATAAAGCTAGAGCATGGCCTAATTTTCTGCCTCCAAGTGCTATAGCATCGTGGAATGAATTGGCACAATTTTTTTTATTGAGATTAAATCTGCCCAATATGAATGTCAATCTAAGGAATGACTTAATATCTTTTAAGCAGTTAGAAGATGAGAACTTGTAGGAAGCATGAGAATGTTTCAAGGATTTGTAGTGTAAATTCCCAATGCATGGATTTTCACATTGGACACAAATGAAAATGTTTTATAATGGTTTTAATATGCAAACACACATGGTGGTTGATGCTTCTGACAATGGAGCATTGTTAGATAAAACCTACAATGAATCATATGATATTTTAGAAAGGATATATAACAATATTTATCAATAGCCCGACACGATGAACATGTAATGTTGCAACAGTGGATTCTGACACCTTGAATTCAATGGCTTCAAAAATAACAACATTTATGGATATAGTGAAAAAGTTATATAAACCAGGGGGTATGTATGAGGTAAAAACCACATATCTTCTTTTGTACTTTTATTGTGAAGATGATCAAACTATGAAGAATGCACACAAAATCTCGAATTAATCTATTATGTGAGAAAAAACCATATAAATGACAATACTAATGCATATGGCAACACGTACAATGCCAACTTTTGTAACCATCACAAATTATATTGGAGAAGCTAGAATGTTGCAAATCCAATATAGCGTTTCAATTAAATACACAACAACACTATAAACATCAACATACGAAGCCCTAACATCAGTCTCAACAGCAAGTAGCACCGTCTCAACAATATCAAAACTATCAAGGGAAGCATTTAAACCAAGCTTCATCTTCTGCATCTCTTGAAACTTGATTAAAGGATTTCATGTTAAGAACTGAGACAACCAATCAAAGGAATGAAGCTTTTATCCAAAGTTAATTATCATCATTGAGGGCATTGGAAAATCAAGTGCAGTTGGAAAATGCTATGAGTAATTGACTGCAAGGAACACTTTCTAGTGATATCGAGAATCTAAAGCGACAAGGGAAAGCTCATTGTAATGAGCATTGTAAAGCCATCACTAGTAGAAATGGTCTTCACATTGGGAAGCCTATTGAGGACCCTAAGAAGAAAGATGATGAAAGGCATGGATAGAAAGATAAGGACAAGAAGATGGAAGTAGAAATTGCATAAACAACTGTTGATGTTACAACAAAAGAAATAGGACGGTGTAGTACTTCTGGGCTATTACCACGAACAATACCAACAATACTGCCACCTCTTATAAATTCAATGCCAATACTACCAACTCCAAGGTCTCCACCTCCATTTACTCAAAGGTTTAAAAAAACTAAAGAGGACTAGCAGTTCAAGGCATTTATGGAAATGCTTAGGAAATTGAAAATCAACATCTAGTTGATTGAAGAATTGGAGTAAAACCCAAACTACATAAAGTTCATGTGTGAAGTTATTTCAAAGAAATGAAGGCTTGGAGAATTTGAAATTGTTGCACTTATTGAGAGATGCAGTGTTTTAGAAACAAGTCGATTACCACCTAAACTCAAAGATCCATGGAGTTTCACTATTACTTGTATTATTGGTGATCAATTTGTAGGAAAAGGACTATGTGATTTATGTGTCAGTATTAATTTAATTCCATTGTCAATTTTTAGGAAATTTGGAAATGGAAAAGAATGGCCTACCACCGCGACTTTACAACTTGCTGACCAATCCACCATGCATCTGAGTGGCATTGTTGAAAACATGTTAGTTAGAGTGGACAACTTCATTTTTCTTATTGATTTCATCATATTGGATTGTGAAGCTGATAAGGATGTCTCAATCATACTTGGTTGACTCTTCCTTGCTACTGGTAGAGCCTTAATAGACGTTGAAAAGAGAGAACTTACTATATGTTTAAATGATGAACACATTACTTTCAATGTTTTGAATCATGTTTCATATGTTGATGATAATGTTGAATGCCACTCTATTGTTATTTTTGATGTTTTCCTATAGGAGCAATGGGATGAATGTTACAATATGAATATTGTTGCAAATGATGTTGTGACAATAAATGATTTAATTGAGAAGGAAGAAGTTGAGGGGAGTTAGATACATCATTTTGAGTCATTGGAACTCACCAACTGGTCTATTCAACCTCTTAAATGTTAAATATAGGAGTCACCCACACTTTATTTGAAGCATTTACCCAAGCATCTTAAGTACGCCTTTTTAGGAAATCATAAGACCTTGCCCGTTATTATTGAAGCAAAGATCAAACCATCACAAGATGATAAGCTGATTGCTCTTATGAAGTAGCATAGGTAGGCAATTGCTTGGAGTATCACTGATATTAAAGGCATTAGTCCAACATTTTGTATACATAAAATACTACTAGAAAATCCCAATAACGGTTCTATTGAGTGACAACGAAGGCTAAGTTCAGTTATGAAGGAAGTGGTTAAGAAATATATCATCAAATGGTTGGATGTTGGATTCATATACCCGATTTTTTATAGCAACTAGGTAAGCCTGATGCAATGCGTTCAAAAAAAGGGTGGCATTATTGTAGTATCCAATAAGAAAAATGAACTTGTACCAACAGGTACATCAACTGAATGGAGAATATGTATGATTATATAAAGATCAATAAATCCACAAGGAAAGATAAATTTTTATTGTCATTCACCGATCAAATTCTAGATCGTCTTACGAAAAAACTTTATATTGTTTTTTAGATATGTATAGTGGATATAAACAAATAGTTATAGCCTCTAATGATCAATAAAAGACCACTTCAACTTGCCCATATGGTACTTTTACTTTTAGACGAATATCATTCAGATTATGCAATACTCTAACAACATTCCAGCAGTGTATGATGATAATATTCTTTGATATGATTGAATATTACTTGGAAGTTTTCATGGATGACTTTTCTATTTTTGGTCAAGATTTTGATCAATGTCTCACTAATCTGGTTGTTGTATTACAAGGATGTTAAGAAACCAATTTAAGTCTAAAGTGTGAAAATTTCATTTTATGGTAACTGAAGGAATAATGCCAGGGTGTCGAATTTCTTATCGAGTCATTGAAATAGACAAAATAAGTTATTTAGAAACTATCACCTCCCACTAATGTGAAATCAGTAAGGAGTTTCCTTAGACAAGCTAGATTCTATCAAAGATTCATCAATAACTTATCCCAAATTGCTATATCATTGTGTTCATTGCTGGAGCAAAATAGGAAATGATGAAGTGTTGTAGTTCTTTGAAACAATTAAGTTAAAGTTAGTCAATACCTTTATAGTGGCATTGGATTGCAATCTTCCATTTGAGCTAATGTACAATTCTAGTGACCGTGCTGTAGGTTCAATGCTAGGGCAATGGAAAGATAAAGTCTTCCATGCAATACAATATACTAGCAGAAAACTAAATTACACTCAAGTCAACTATACCACAACCGAGAAGGAATTTATAGCTATTGTGTTTTCCTTTGATAAATTTTGATCTTACCTTGTTGGAACTAAGATCGTTATCTATACTAATAATTCTTCTTTGAAGTATTTATTTGCCCAGAAAAACACTAAGCCAATATTAATACGATGGTATTGATGCTTCAAGAATTTAGTATTGAAATCCAAGACAAGAAAGGATCTAAAAATCAGGTTGCTGACCATTTATCTCATTTGGAATCAAGTAGTAAAGATGGCAAAGTGTTAGTAATGCATGATGCTTTCCCAGATGAGAGATTACTTTCCATTAAGGTATTTCCTTCGTACATAAACTTTGTTAATTATTTAGTGAGTAGTTTGTTTCTACCTGCCTAACTTACCAAGGAAGAAAAAAAATTCTTGAGAGATATTTGACCCTATCATTGGGATGAGTCTTACCTCTTTAAGTAATGTAACAATCAAATTATATGAAGATGCATCCTAGAGTGTGAGCAACAAAACATTCTACATCATTGTCATGATGCACCATATGGTGGTCATTTTGGGCATATACATACTGCATCAAAAATTCTTCATTGTGGTTACTATTGGCCTTCGTTGTTCAAGGATGCCAACGATTTTCTTAGACTGGTGCCAGCGAATCAATAACATTTCTTGCCGTAACAAAATGCCAATGCAGTCTATTTTAGAAATCAAATTGTTTGATGTTTGGGGATGGATTTTATGAGACCATATCCATCATCATGTGGGAATCCTCTTTATCCTAATTGATGTTGACTATGTATCTAAATGGGTGGAAGTTATAGTATTTACTATAAACAACGCTAAGGTGGTTTTAAGGTTTCTCCACAAATATATTTTTACTCGCTTTGGATCACTGAGAGCGTTCATCATTGATGAAGGCCCCTTATCTGTTGGTAAGCAATTGACTAAGGCATTACAAAGATATGTAGTAAACCATCAAATTGCTATAATATACCATCCGTAAACAAATGGAAAAGCCAAATTTCTAACCATGGGATAAAACGAATTATGGAAAAAGTTGTAAATCCTTCACGGAAACATTGGTCATTACACCTCGATGATGCACTATAAGCTTATAAAAAAAACTTACAAGACCCCGTTGGACATGCTTCCATATCGCTTAGTGCATGGCAAAGCGATGAGTGAGTATCGTCTCCACAGGGATTGGAAGGATATTGAGTAAAGTTTATGCACTATTCTAAAGTAATTAAGTATAGCTAATGGTATTCACAAATGATTATGTTGAAGCAAATGAAATGTGTATGAGTAACAAAAGGAAATGTCATGGCAAAGGAAAATGGTAAAAAATAGTAAATAAATAGAAAATAAAATAAAAAAAAGATAATCCTCACGTGACAAGCTTTCAATGGAATGAATGGTAGGGATTGATCTAAGGATGCTAAACTTATTTCTCAAGTATATTTAAGTTTTCTGGACTTCACTTACTCGACAGGGCTTTCCTAAAATGTTCTCACAGGAACCTAACAGAATAGGATGCCAAGGCATCTGCTCTCACTCAACGATGTTGGACAGCCTAACCTATTGATAAAGACACCCTTTTTAGTTGTTGAAATCCTATCCTAGTCTCTTCCGAGATCTAAGGGATTAGGTTATAATATTCCTAGGCCAGTTCAAAGCCCCTTGAAAATACCATAACCCATTGCTTATGAGGATCTTATCTTGAATTTCTTCCGAATACTTACAAGTATTTTTAGCTTAGGATTCTTCCGAACACCTAACCTTCATCTAATAAATGGACATTTCCATGCCTCTTACAAGCCTAGATGGTGAAGCATTCACAAGCAAAGCAAATAAAGAACCAAAATAAACTTAAATATACCATTAAAAATAAAGTTTAAACATCCATTAAACCAACCACCACCAAATAAGTTAGTTCATGGTAGGGTTCAAAATATTCATAGAAAAATCCATAAAATATTCGTTCCAACAACCCACAAATAAAATAAATAAAACTAACAGCAAAGGGAAGTGAGAAAGAGCCTTCGACGTGCGCCACCGGAGGTCTCCTCGGCCACCACGAACCGCCTTAGCTTGCTAACTCCTCTCGGCGCCTAGCTCGCCACTCCTTGAAGCTTTATCAATGGAGGAAAACCCAAGGAAGAAGAAAGGAAAAGGGAAAATAAAAATGTGATTTTTATGCTACAATATGCGCCTCCTTTCTTCCCCCCCTCTCTCTCTTGTGAGGTGTAATATATAATAAAAATATATAGGGATAATGATGAGGTTGTTGGGATATTGTTGGGTGCAAAATACCCCTCATACCCCTAGAATCACATGTTGTGCATGAACCTTATCCTCCAGGTGTCAGTGGTCCCCTAGCAGGCTATTACAACCATCATTTCACGTGCAGAGCCAGTTGTCCACGTACAACTGTATATTTTTGTCGTTTTCTACGCCAGAAATGCCGAGGCATTTCAATATGCTTCAGCAACGTGTGATGCCGCGACATTACTTCCCAGCTCGCCTATTTTTCTTGTTGTTTCCTGCACATCACTAAAAACCACACCTTCCTCCTCATTTAGCACCTTAATAAAATAAAATAACACAACCACCACAAATGCAATTACATGCAGCTACATACATCTAAAATGACTTATATGTACCCTTAAACAAACAATAACTTATCAAAAAGGCCTTAAAAGTAGTCTTTTTACAGAGTTATGACACCCCCAAACTTGAGCTATTGCTTGTCCTCAAGCAATGGATAACAATTAACACAATCAAAAATGTCATGGTAATTTCAACAGTAGGACAACAAGACAAAAATTGAATTTCAACCCTAAAAAAAATCGGCTTCTACATGCTAGACATATCAAGAATTCAAGTACTTTTACCTAGGTCAAGATTCTTTATGGTGTTGTATGTGTGATTTATTGTATCTAATCTATACTTAACGAATTTAGGCAATTTCTAATTGACTTCCCTAGTTTTGCCACGGCATTAACTCATTCATTAAGCACATTTATACTCCCTTTTCACTTACTACACATTTGTTTTCTTATTTTTTTCACTTTTTTTTACACTGCTACGAAGGGAGTCAGCTCATCACACCTACCATCCCACACTCTAGGTGAAAGGGAGCATACCTTCCACCCCCAAGCTAGTCAAACAGAGTCATCCCGTGATAACTTTCATTCACTCGTATGCGCGTGGCTGCCATTTATTAAAGAGAGTTCCAGGCAATGCCACGGCAAAGAGGAGTGTCCCTCTACAACTACGCCGAAGCATTTATTCACGATTAAACAAAATTCAGAGATAATGGAGTTTTTTAAATTGATTTATCATTTAAGCATAATACCATATTTTAATGCCAAGGCTAACCAGAGTTCTTTCATAAAAATTTCGTAAGTTCATTAAGTATAGAGAACATACATATCATGTAATAATAATTCACAAAGCATCAAGCCCTAGAGTCAGTTCTATCATTCTCAATAGTCATTTACATTCAATTTCTAGCCTAAAAAGTTCATCTTCATCAGGTATCATCAAAACATTTCATCTAACTATCCTACCATTTACTGATGCCATGGCATAACATTATGTTAATATTATCATGCACATGTTCTACAAAGAACACTACCTCCCCCAAACTTGAGAGAAGCATTGTCCTCAATGTTGAATAAAAACTAAGTTAAAACTAGACTACATGCGATGCGATGCAATGCAATGCAAGGTACCTTGTCTTCCTAAGATGGTGGTGGAGTCACACTGGCAGTGCTAGTAGTATTGCGTCTGGTGCACTTCCTCAGCAATGTGGGGCTTTTGTCAGGATCAGAACTGGGTTTAGCAGCTGGTGTGCTAGGGCCTTCAGTGTTCTTAGATATTGAGGTCTCCATACGCCCAACAGATAACTTCAGACGTCATCTAGTCCATGCTGACTGGGTTAGCATCCTCTGGCTTGGGTGTATTGTCATGCTGAGTGACATTTACAAATGTCGTGGCATCCTCAAACGATGGCAAGATCTCGTCCAGAATGACTAGAAGATTATAAGCCCAATGTGGGAGCATCTCCTTATGAACAGGTGCCACGACTGCGTCTTGTTAGAGCCTTAATTGCATCTAGCTTTGTCATGGCATATTGGTTTGCAGCAGCCTGTGAAGTTCCCTCGTGAGATTTCATCATATTCATCCTTCAAGACACCCTTTGTCCTAAAAAAATAATATTAAAATTAAAACTAAAAATATAAAACAAATAAAAATAAACAAACAAACACTCACGACAAAATAAAACTTCTAAAACATAAATTAAAAAGGGTTCAAGGGATGCAAATTCCAAAATATCATGAATTGTTATGGCATTTTTGTCGCGTTCGATTGGAGCACTAGTATAGACCAAAATGCTCCACATATATAACAACGCCACCTTTAGTGTAAGTCGATAGAACCCGATTTGTAGGACCTTTGCAGTAGTCCTCTCTTTTTTCTCCCTGTTGCCGTGACATCTTTTAATTGCTTGGGCAGCAAATTCGTTCAAGAAGTAGGGGTCACCATCCAGCATCAATCTGTTCTTGCCCTAGCTATTCAAGTAGGGAAGCAAAACACCACTAACGAGAAAATTGACAATGTCAGCGTACCACGACAATGCCGTGGAAAATAATAATTTCTCATCAGGGAATTGTTTCTCCATTTTATTCCTTAGTTCTTTCACAATTTCTAGCCTAGAAAAGTGGGCAACTAATTGGGGTTGAGTAAATTCAATGAAATCCTCAGGTTCAGATTTCGTACTTGGTCTAGCTATAAGTAAGCTAGACTGACCCATATCCTTTGAAATATCCTTATGCTCATCTTTGTCTTCTTCATTAATCAGTAGTGCATGCAAAATTGCTGTGGCACGATTCTACAGATTCCCTTTGGTCATCAACTCCTGCTAGTGGGGGTTTTTCTTTTACCGTGGAATTATTTTGCTTGTCATCATCGGGTTTACTCATTGAACATCCAGCTTTGTTCTCCAGCGATTGTAAGTCCTCTTGCAATTGAGACTCTTCATGTACAATCTCATAGCTAGGTTCTTCTAGTGTTTCCCCCCCAAACTTAGCATCTTTGTAGATATAGGTGCCACTCCCTGAGGTGAATGTACTAAATTGCTCACTGCCTTTAGCCTTAGTGATTTCAGTATCACTAGGCAATCTGTCTAGTTGGTATTCTTGTAATGCCGTGGCAATTTGATCCACTTGCATTTCCAAAGCTCTCAAAGACAAATTATAACTTTGCAACCATGCTCCTTGACTTTGTAATAATTATTCTTGACTCTTAATAGATGCATCGTGATCTTGTAATAGAGCCTTTGTAGTTGCCATAAAGTCTTTCATAGTGGTCTCTAGAGAACTTTTATTAAGTGAAAATGTTGTCCCCTTATTATGCCATGGCATATTCATTTGAAAGGCTGGGGGCTCATCCATATACTGCTGTTGAGCGAGATGACTGACATTACGAGCTCTTTGATTTTCCCATGAGAAATTGGGATGATGACTCCATCCTTGGTTGTAGGTGTTGGAGTAAGGGTTGTTATTGCATCCATTGAAGCTTCCCGCATAGTTAATGGACTTTTGATTGTTCGGGCATTCACATTCATGGTGATTGCCACGGCATAACAGACATGCCGAGCTATCAACCTTCACTTCTTTCACCTCATTAGAATTTTGCAAATTCTTTAACATATTGGTGATGGTGGAGAGTTGGGCCGACACTGAATCTTCAGCTTCCAACTTGAATGTCCCAGATGCCTTTCTTTTAGTTTCAAACCTTGAAGATGGAAATTGGTAATCATGGTTAGCAATTCGATCAAGAATGCCAAAAGCCTCTTCAGGTGATTTGTCAAGTAAAGTGTCATTTGTCCAGGCATCTAGCATCATCCTCGTGGGTGCATTGGCTCCATTGTAGAACATCACGACTTGAGTCCAGTCGTGGAATCCATGGTTGGTACATTTGCGAAGCAATTCTTTGTAGCGGTCCTAATACTCATGCATTGACTCGTCATCAGCTTGGTGAAAAGATGCTATGGCATTCCTAAGATGGTTGTTCATATTCAGTGGATTATGCCGTAGCAAAAATATTTTGCACAATTCAGCCCAAAACCTTATAGATCCGGATGGTAATCCATTGAGCCATGCCCTGGCATCATCTTTCAAAGAATATGGAAATAACTTCAATTTCAGCACATCTTCATGCACACCTTCTTGTCGAAATAAGTCACAGACCTCCAAAAATTCTTGAACATGTTGCCTTGCATCCTCATGAGGAGCACCACCAAACTTTCCAATCAAGTCCAACATGTCGAACATAACCGGTTTGAGCTCGAATTGGGTTGCCTGAATCTTGGGAGCTATAATAGCAGGTTTTAGGTAATCCAAGGTGGGAGCTAAGTAATCTCTAATAGTTTTTGGTCGAGCAGCATTCCTAGCATTTGGAATTGTCGTGGCATTTAGAACTGCATGATCCTTCACTTGATTTTGAACAACATGAGCCTCAGGTTCTATATGAAATAATTGTTCTTTGGGTCTTTTACGTGTCATGAGACAACGTAACACCTGAAAAAGGTAAACACAAAAACAAGTAACTATGTACAAAGAAAATAAATAAAACAGTGCAACAACTAAACTCAACATCATCAATTGCCAATCCCCGGCAACGGCGCCAAAAACTTGTTCGCGTATTGTGAGTACTATAAAATTATACGCAAATAATGTGCAAGTATACACAATCACTCAAGTAATAAAGTGATGAGTGAGTATCGTCTCCACATGGATTGGAAGGATATTGAGTAAAGTTTATGCACTATTCTAAAGTAATTAAGTATAGCTAATGGTATTCACAAATGATTATGTTGAAGCAAATGAAATGTGTATGAGTAACAAAAGGAAATGTCATGGCAAAGGAAAATGGTAAAAAACAGTAAATAAATAGAAAATAAAATAAAAAGAAGATAATCCTCACGTGATAAGCTTTCAATGGAATGAATGGTAGGGATTGATCTAAGGATGCTAAACTTATTTCTCAAGTATATTTAAGTTTTCTGGACTTCACTTACTCGACAGGGCTTTCCTAAAATGTTCTCACAGGAACCTAACAGAATAGGATGCCAAGGCATCTGCTCTCACTCAACGATGTTGGACAGCCTAACCTATTGATAAAGACACCCTTTTTAGTCGTTGAAATCCTATCCTAGTCTCTTCCGAGATCTAAGGGATTAGGTTATAATATTCCTAGGCCGGTTCAAAGCCCCTTGAAAATACCATAACCCATTGCTTATGAGGATCTTATCTTGCGTTTCTTCCGAATACTTACAAGTATTTTTAGCTTAGGATTCTTCCGAACACCTAACCTTCATCTAAGAAATGGACATTTCCATGCCTCTTACAAGCCTAGATGGTGAAGCATTCACAAGCAAAGCAAATAAAGAACCAAAATAAACTTAAATATACCATTAAAAATAAAGTTTAAACATCCATTAAACCAACCACCACCAAATAAGTTAGTTCATGGTAGGGTTCGAAATATTCATAGAAAAATCCATAAAATATTTGTTCCAACAACCCACAAATAAAATAAATAAAAATAACAACAAAGGGAAGTGAGAAAGAGCCTTCGACGCGCGCCACCGGAGGTCTCCTCGGCCACCACGAACCGCCTTAGCTTGCTAGCTCCTCTCGGAGCCTAGCTCGCCACTCCTTGAAGCTTTATCAATGGAGGAAAACCCAAGGAAGAAGAAAGGAAAAGGGAAAATAAAAATGTGATTTTTATGCTACAATATGCGTCTTCTTTCTTCCTCCCCTCTCTCTCTTGTGAGGTGTAATATATAATAAAAATATCTAGGGGTAATAATGAGGTTGTTGGGATATTGTTGGGTGCAAAATACCCCTCATACCCCTAGAATCACATGTTGTGCATGAACCTTATCCTCCAGGTGTCAGTGGTCCCCTAGCAGGCTGTTACAGCCATCATTTTACGTGCAGAGCCAGTTGTCCACGTACAGCTGTATATTTTTGTCGTTTTCTGTGCCAAAAATGCTGAGGCATTTCAATCTGCTTCAGCAACGTGTGATGCCGCGACATTACTTCCCAGCTCGCCTATTTTGCTTGTTGTTTCCTGCACATCACTAAAAACCACACCTTCCTCCTCATATAGCACCTTAATAAAATAAAATAACACAACCACCACAAATGCAATTACATGCAACATACATCTAAAATGACTTATATGTACCCTTAAACAAACAATAACTTAAGTCAAAAAGGCCTTAAAAGTAGTCTTTTTACAGAGTTATCATTTACCCATGGAGTTGAAGCATAAAGTCAGTGCGCTTTGAAGAAACTAAACTTTGATTTGGATGTTTCTGGCAAAAAACAAATGCTAGACCTCAACGAATTATAGGATCTTCAAAATGATGCATATGAGAATGCTTGAGTTTAAAAAGATAAAAGAAAGAAATGACATGACAAACATATTTTTCCATGCCAATTTCATGTTGGCTAGCATGTCTTGTTATTCCAAGCTCACTTAAAGCTATTTCCTAGGAAGCTTTGGTGTAGATGCTATGATCCATTTGAAATACTTGAATTTTTTCCTTATGGCTCTATGTTGTTAAAAAACTTGGTGGATGGAAGTACATTCAAAGTTAATAGGTAACGTTTGAAGCTTTATTGCTAACAGCAAATCCCACACATCGCTTACATTACACTAAGTGAACCTTATTTCCTTTAATCTTTAATTTTTCTATTTTAAATAATTCATCACTGACATTAGTTTACTTTAAATTAAATTTGACTTTGAATTTTGTTTTATTTTTCTATCTAGGGGATGCCTCATATTACCTGCAACATTGTGCTTGTACTTTTGTCAATATTGGTCAGCATTTTCCAGTAGTTTGCATGGTTGATGTTATATGCATTGCCACCAACATTTTCCAACTGGGTAATAATTTTTAAAGGTAAATGTAAGTTGTTATCCATGATCTACCCCATCATTATCAGCCATTCACTTCCTCTTATCACAATCGTTCATTTAAATTTTACTCCTCCATCTTTTATCTTCAATCGACCATTTGAATTAAAAGATACGTTTTTATATTTTACCCATTTTCACACGCCACCATTAATAACCCAACAACCCTAAAAATATTTTTCCTTTCATTTTTTAGACGTTTACCTCCCAAATCCCAAAAGGTTCCATTTTATTTCTTTTTTTATTCATTTTTCTTTGTTTTTTTGTTATTTCATTTTATGATCTCGAATCATGGTCCCCAAGAAGAAAGCTACTACATAGGCAACATGTCGAATGCTGACGCCACCACCACGAACATCACTCACCATCCCGTTAGCTGTATCCAAAACAGGTCTCATGCGATTTATGGAGGTACAATAGCAAGGCATGTATGAGGATAAATTTTCAGAACGTGAGTTTTTCTATGAGCAAGGCTTTGACTTTTTCTTAGTTAGAGACTCGGATGCCTATACTTACACCACCTTTTGTACCCACCCGGATAACAATGTTTACAACTTGTGTGGGAGTTCTACATCAACCTTACTGTTGAGAACAAACCCCTAATGTTTGTCTAAGAAAAAATGGTTCAATGGTGTACCAAGCCCATAAGCATATTGCTGGGGATCGAGAAAGCCGAGTGCGAGTATATGGACATTCACAAAAAATCTCATGACCCATGACTTGGAGCAAATTAGTATCGATCTATGTCTGCCCGACCGTGGATGGATTAAGTCTACCATTGGTGTCTACACAATGAAAATGCAAGACCTTACTTTGGAGGTAAGGGTATGGTTCATTTTTTTGCTCACTTGATTAATTCCTACAATGCATTTTTCCTCAATCACTAGTGATAGAATTTTGCTTTTACACTTAATTCTTTTTGGACACCATATTAATGATGATAAAATTATTTATATTGAGTTATATGCTTGTGTATAAAAGACTTTTGGCTATTTATTTTTTATTTCCTTAATCATAGCACCATGGAAACAAGAACAAGTGGCTTTCATGTCCTCTGATCAGGTTTTAGACAATCAGAGTGCTATTACACAAGCATCTATCAAGTGGACGATGCAACGAGATGGTTTTGAACTAAAACAACATGATGATGATGATGTTGCTTCACATACTGCAGACGAAACCCTTGCACCCCAAATTAGTCCCGCCTTACAAGAACTGTAAAGTACTCTAGCGAGTATTGTAATGAAGCAGGAGCAAATATTATCAATGCTGAGTCATACATTACACAATCAATATCAAATGCACTATGCTCAAATTCAATATTAGAAATACATACAAGAACGTGACAGAGCATTCCAAAAAGTGATAACCAAGAAATTCAAAAAGCTGAAGGTTATGTTCCCGACTTTCCCAACCCAAATATTTGAAAGCCTAACCCCACCAACAATGTCGGTTGATAAGGACAGTTCCAATAGTATTGATGATGATGACACCAAGACTGAGGAAGAAGATGCTTCCAAATATGCTAACACAGAGCAGGATGATGAGTTGATGAAGAAATAGATGAAGAGAAGAGTGATGAGGAAAATGAGGCTGACTCGGAAGCATCTATTGAAGTACTTGCAGTTGACTCTAAAGATATCGACATAATGATAGTCAACGAGGTGCAAACCAACCTACCTGAAGAGGAACAAGGTTTGGAATCAAACGAGATCATGGAGAAATAGGTTGTGCAACAATTGTTGGACTTAAATGATGATAAAGGTACTTGTGATGCTATGGCGGCCAATGAGAATGAACTGGATGTTGATCAGATTATCAGCCATGTTGTCGAGGAAATCGTAAAAGGAGCTGAAGCTAATTTACCTTAGGATGTTTCTGTTGCGAAGTTTGGCGATGCTACGGGATTAACAGAGGAACAAAATGTGTTATCACCTGCACTCATACCAAAAGAAAATGATGATGTTGTAGCATCCATGACTCCAGTCCTTACTACTGTTGTGGAAAAAGCCACGTCAACGTCAACCATCAAAAATTGCAAAAGTTCGATGAATGCCAAGGTGACAGCTAAAATGATCCGCCCAAGTGTAATCAACCCAAGAAAGAGCCTAAGGAACCTCACCTAAGGGAGTATCGTTCATCCCTCTCATGTTATTTTCTTTACTTTGCATGTTTATGTTTACATGCATTAAGGACAATGCAACCTTCAGCTTTGGAGGTGTGTGTCCAATTTAGTTTTCTGTAAGTAATAGTGTTTAGAATATCTAAGTATTGCATGTTTTCTTATTAGCATTTTATTACAACATTTAGGAACTGTATAAGTAATGCTACATGTTTATTATTTTAAAACTAATGAAGTTTTAAAGTAGAATTTTGATGATGCCCTATGTTGAAAATTTTGAACCATGAAATGTTATGATAATGCTTTAAGAGACTTGTTAGAATTAGAGTCCTTATAAACCCTTGAACACTATAGGTGTATGTTGTCAATACTTAGAGACTTTAGAAATTTTTGAACTTTAAATCTCATATCTTTATTAAATGTTGTAGCAATTTATTTAAAAAAAAAATCAATTAAGTTAGAAAAGCTAGTAATAGCTCCATTATTTTAAGAAATAAGTTGGAATGATCCAACAATAGTTTTGAAAGATTGTTACAACATTGAAAATCATTAACTAAGTAGGAACAAATTTTTCTAAATTAGCTAAACACTCTTTAAATTCTGATTTTAATAAGTTAACACTATATTCTCTATTTTAAGATCATCTTAATACTATAAGCAATGCAACATCAACATTCTGAGGGTTGAAAAAGGAAACTGAAATTCATATTTTTTTTAGTGATACTACTTTGTGGCATAATTTTTAGCTTTAGTTGCATTTCAGACATGTTGTTGCTTGAGGACAACTAAACACTTAAGTTTGAAGGTGTGATAACTCTTAAAAAGAGTTATCATATATATGTTCTTTTTATCTCATATGAGCTTGAAATAAAGCATTATTAGAAGCATATTAGGAACATTAGTACATATTTTCATACATATTGCATCATTAGAATTGGTTGGGTAACTTTGGGCTAAATTTGATATTTATTGTTGAATTTTAGTACACTGGTGTTGTGGCATTGCTCCATGCTATAGTAATGTTGTGAAGCGATGCTAGCTCAGGCGTTGTGTATAGATGGAAACAATTGCTAATGTCACAGGCGGTTATTGGAATTTTCTAGAATGGGACAGCAAGCTGGGTAACTGTTAATTGGCGACATTTCACTCAACACGTGGAGCAATTTTATTGGGTGAAGTTTGATTACTCTAGCCTATAAATAGAGGAGGACGTTCTGTATAGATGGAAACAATTACTGATGTCACAGGTAATTATTGGAATTTTCTAGAATGGGACAACTGGCTGGGCAATTGTTAATTGATGACATTTCACTCAACATTTGGAGCAATTTTATTAAGTAAAGTTTGATTCCTCTAGCCTATAAATAGAGGAGGCTCTCACACTACTAAATCATCCAATTTTTCACCTTCAAATATTTTCTCCACAACTTTTATTGTTTGATTAGCCATGGCTACCTAAGTCCAACATCAGGGAGTGCCGCAGTAGATGGGGAGCAATGTCGTGTAGCAACGGTGACTGAGAAGATAATCTTTTACTCTTGTTATTCCTTTGAGATAATGAAGTAGCAAGCTAGAATTGGTAGATGTTATTTGGTTATGAACATCAAGTGTTTGTGCAAATGCTTTTGCTATGATTCATGCTTTATTTTATGTTTATGTGTTGTTAAACTTCATGTGATGTTTTTAGAAATAAAATCATCTTACTGTATGCTTTATCTATGATATTTAGAAATAAGTATTTTGGGTATTGCATCAAATTTTGTTCAGCATTGGTATATGTAAGAAATAGTTTAGTGTATTTAGACGTATGTTGCCAATGTTATGCAATATTACTTGTTCAATCATTTAGGTTAATGAAGGTTAATTATTGTTGATTAAACATTTTTAATCATTTCTTAACACATGAATGTAAAGGTTTATGCATGAACATAGTAGAAGCTGTCAATTATCATCCAAATTTGTTCAATCCTTAATCTAATGCTTCTTAAATATTGTAGCATGACTTGACACTTTATTACACTTAACTTACCTTTTCTATAATCTTGTTTGTCTCCCATCTTAAACATTTATTTTTTAGCAACTCTATAGTAATTAATTTTTTCTCTCTGTGGGTTCTATACTCGAAACTCTTAAAGTTTCCACTCTATTACTTGGTTTACAACATGAACACCTACGCAAAATGCTGTAACATTTTCATAGCATGATCTGATCCTAACCAGCCCCAACTTTCTATAGCTAATTCAAAGGGAGTTCTACCTTACTTCATCCTCTACTTGCTCATTTATGCAGTATATTTTATCAATTATTTGCACGATTATAACTGTGCATGAATTTGCATGAGACTTTAAAAGTTTGCATAACATTTATTTCTTTTAAAAAGTGTGTTGTTCATCAAAGAATTTATTGCATTTAAACATGTAGTTCATTTAGCTATGCACTTCATTTAACTAAGTAGTTCATTGATTAAACTAGTTCATTCATTAAACTAGCTCATTCATCAAACTAGTTCATTCAAGATTACAAGTTCATTGAATAAAGTTTTCATAAAACTAGTTCATTTATTAAACTAACTTTTAATTGTTTCATGCATTTTTTCAATTAAAGATTGAATAAAGTTTACCTTTGTGTCTAGGTGCATGAGAGAAGTTGAACGGTTTCATCAGATGCAAGAATATCAGTCATAATGTCTTGTAATTCTGGATGAAATACAGAAGTTTTTGGTTCCATAAATCATTTGGGAATTATTCATCTATCTCTTAGTTTTCCAATGCCTTTTGAATCACCTGAATCCGATATCGGGAGCTTGAGATATGATCGATTTATTGAAGACAATGCAGGCTGAAATTTTGTTACGGGAATTTTATGGGTGGACGATTTGGTTAAAGGGAGAGTCTTTTCAACTTCAGCCAAGTTACAAACCATTTAAGGACTCTTAATTCACACATTCAAAGCTGATTGTTATCATCTAAATTTATGGGTTGTTCATATTCTTCAAGGGAGCATGCAATGAAGTGTGATTTAATTCACTTATTAAGACAGTTTTCAGCATCGAATGGCAAGAGTCTTCCATGCTTAGACGAAATTAAGGCCAAATTCAGCTTCAAATTGTCTAGATTCATTCCTAAAATGATCTAGAATATTCAGCCAACCTTTAATATAAGAAGACAAAGCATTCAAGTGCATTTTATTGCTAAATTGATGAGAATGTTTTCATCTTTTGAGTCTTTTCATATGCTGCTTAGAAATACTTTAAATAGGTACCTTTGGGATCATTTGTAGACACACATTTTGAATATATAAAACATCTTTGAGAGGCTGCTTTCATTCGTGGTCTCTTATAGAACTTTATCGGCTTCAATATAGTCTTGTAGTCTTCATCCATTCTCTTTTGTTATAGCGTTGGTTCCTAGCTCATCTATAGCTTGTGGGTCGCGTTCCATATCCTTCCACTTCGTTTCCACCTTTATTATTTGTTGGTTCCTAACTCATATATAGTTAGAGGGACATAATCTATCCTTTTAATTACTACCATTTTTCACGCCAACCACAAACATCCTTCACCATTTTTGTTACATCCATTCAACCATTATCACCACCTCACTTCTTTTATTTACAATCCATTTCAATTTCTTTCTATAATTTCCATTACTTTTATTTACACATTTATATATACATATTTTCCTTCTTGTAACGTTGTTTGTGCATTTCAGTCTTCAATCAAAGCACTACGAAGTTTTTACTAGAATCACGATCGAGCACACTCATATATGACTCGGAACACATAATCGAGATCATATCATTTGGTATCAGAGCTATTCGATTCAGTAAGCATATCGTATCATTTTCTCTCTCTCCCGGTTAGTAAAATATAAAAAACAAAAGAAAGAAAAATTTTAAAGAGGGAGGGAGTAATTCTTTTCATCTTTAAAGAAAAAAATATTTATTCATCTTTATATTTCATTATTAAATTTCGTTACCTTTAATTACCATCTCTTTTCCTTGTATCCAATTTCTTTTCACTATCCTTGCTACCAGGCCACACTTGTTTCAACCAAAAGGCTACAAGACCACTTGAAACCTTGAGGGAGTTCTCAAAGAACTTGAAAAATAAAAGCAAGAGTGGAAAAAGGCACGAGAGCACATTAAGGGTAAAAGCCATTCGGAGTGAAACACGAGTAGGAGTGGCTTTTCCTTAGAGTGTATTAGTGATATTTTGTTGGTGAGGATTTAAATCTTGTTATTTACTAACTATGTCTCAATAATTGAGAGACAATTCTAATGTTTAAGGAAAAGGTGACTGCAAAGGTTATGGTGTTGCACCTAAATTACAAACGCAAACAATAGGTCACGAGTTGTCAAGATTGTGGAGGGAAGAAATGAGAACCATTTCACGAGAAAGAAATGTTGTAAAGAACATTTCGGGTTTCGTCTCTAGCTCGAGTCAAAGACCAAGAAAAGATTATGTAATTTCTCAATCGAGGAAGTACATGCCAAAAGAGAAGAATACTCCAACTAAATGCAAATTACATCCAGATTTTAGATGCTATCGCTGCTTGGGAAAAGGACGCACACCTAGTCAATGTCCTAATTGGAGTGCTACAAAGTCTAAAGTTGTTTCCAACCATCAACCAAAAGAAGAAATTAAAGTAGAGGAGAATGAAGAAGTTAATCCGAGACAAGATGAGAGGAAAGATGCAACAAGTAAGGGACAAATAACATTCGAGGATGTTTTGGAACAAAACAACAAGAAGATCATTTTGGCACCCTAAACGCCAAATCAAGTGAAAAAAATATCAATTGGTGTAACACCCCCAGACCGATGTGGATAACCCAATCTGATCTGAGGTGTCACATTCAAGCCACCAAAGCGACCCACCATAAAAATCTTAGAAAATTTAATTTTTTTATTAAAACATGTAAACTCATAAAATGATTTATTAGTATTCAGAAATAAAACAGGTTTTCAGACTCAGATATAAAACAAAATACAATCTACATGCCCCTTAATCACATATACCATATAATTTCCTTTTTGAATCATACATATACCTATTTTTGGGATAATTTGGGGTTCAACTGGTAGTTCATCGAGTATAAGCCATGACGATTTCAATTCATAGGAAGCATTCATAGTATCACGTTTTCAGGAGATCAAATAAGATGTCTAGTATGTTCCAATCAAAATCAGTGAAAAGATATAAATCTTTTAAAACCATAGTTGCCCCCTCCAACCAAACTCCATTACGCAGTTCCCCATAACTACGTCCATGGGGCTTACCCTAAGCACACAACAAAGGGAGCCAACCTAAGATATGCCTTAGGGCCTATGGGCCTACCCAAGGGTATCCTTAGATCTGTAAGGACTTAACAGCTAGGTTAGGGTTGTGCCTCCATAATCCAGAATCCTATCCATATAAATATCTAGTATAAATTAGTTTTAGCCGTAAATCATAATATCTGGATCATGATCCAGTAATATATCATATATGTGATAATTAAATAACTTGTATAACTGATCTCTACCTGTACACCATAAGTAGTCCCATGACTAACCTAAGGGAATACCTTGGGGCATGAGGGCCTATCCAAGGATCACCTCAGGTCTGTAAGGATTTACCAGCTTGACCAGAGCTGTACCTCCATACTCCAGTCTACTTATATAATATCCCAATAAAATAGTTCCAGTAGTAACCAATATATTTCATGGTCCATAAATCAATAACCATCATATTTTCTAGTGAAAACAGGAAACATGATAACACATTTAAGGTAACCATAATTCATAAACCAGTAAATTCCATGATTCCATAAATCAGGAACAATTCATAGTTTTCGATGAAAATCCTAATCAGATATCACATACCATGTTGCCATGGTTCATAAACCAGTAAATCAGTACTTTCGTTAAAACGCATTTTAAAACATATAAAACCATCATATAGTACATATGGAACGCACTAGAGGATCCAAGTATTTTTCAGAGGCATTTTGTAGTTATCAATATGGATAACATGAAACTTATATAATTTGATCGAATTCCAGGAAAGAGGTCCTAGAGAATCAATTACTAACCGGTCTAATCAGACATTTAAGGTTGATACTTTAGAATATTTTACACTTTAGGGGTATTTTAGTCATTTTACACTTTAGGGGTACTTCTATAATTCCAATATAGATCTGGAATTTAATTCGATGATTCAAATATAGATCTGGAATTTAATTCGATGATTCCAAGGTTCCCGTGAATCAAGGTATGAGTTCTCAGGTCGTCTATATTATCACAGTTATCCATATTTCGTTTTACTCTTTAAGGGTATTATCGTAATTTTATTCAATTCCGATAGTGACATTACTTCGGTAAATTAGGCTTGAAAGTATTTCAGTTTCATTAAAGTTTAGAGTACTTTGCTCATTTGCTCACTGGAGGATAATTTCACCGCTAGGGGAAATCTTGGTCTTTTTTCAATATAAGGGGCATTTTTGTAATTTATCCATGGCTCTCTTTTTGGTAATTTCATATCCAAATATTTCCAACATTTAACCTATAACGAGATTAATAAGAATTTACGTATTCTGAGACTTATTGATTTACTGATTAAATCATTGAACCGAGGTTTATTCTCGGTCACTCTACATATTTCTTTTTCAAGTCGTCTGAGGCTTTTACAGTGTCTATCCTTAATCCTATTTATGTCTGATTCCCATGATAATTAATTACATCTAATGGACCAATCATTCCAATCAAGCATTTACCACCTATCGTTGAGTTCTAAAAAGCATACCAAAGGTAGTAGAGTATTATCTCAGTTTTCATGCCATACTGATCGACCATTTAAACTCCATTCAAACTCCTTGATCTTGAAATCAACTTCCAATAATTCCTCAGATGCATATCAACAAAAAGTTCATCAAAAACGGAAGCTTAGTTGTAAAAAACGAATCCAATTGTGTGATTAATCAGGGAAAAACAGCTTACCAGGTTCGAATTTGGTAAAACGGACCTAAAAAAATGGCCGATCAATGGTGGTCAACGGCCGATCAACGGCGGTCAATGGTCTGGTCAACGAAGATCAACGGTTAACGGCGATCAACGACTAGGTGACTAAGCGGATCGGCTCGGCTTGGTCCAAACTAATCCAGTCAGTTTAGACCGGTCCAGCTGGTTAGCCGGTTCCCTAGGCTGCTAGATGAAGCCCACTAGTAGGGGGTGGGGTGTGCGGCGACTCCGGTCATCGGACGGTGACGAAAATTTCCATATTTGTAGATCGGGACCTCGAGATTCTCGTGCAAGTGTTATTTTTTGATGAAACATAACGGATTGTAGAATTTTAAAACATACCAACTTCTCAAACATTAGCCAGCAAGTGACGATAATGGAGCCACAACGACATGACAACTTTGGTCAGGTTTTGAGCACACGGTGACGGTGAGTCCAATGGTTCAGGAGGTGTGATGAACGGGTGACCGGATCGATAAAAAAATGGCGATCGAGTTAAAACAGATGAAGCTTCCGATTGAGTTTTATGGTGAACGGCGCCGATTAATGATGGGATAGAGGTTGGGTTTTATTCCCCGTTCAATAGTGAGTCTATTGGTGGTTTCGAATCGACGAACAATGGCCGGATGGTGTAGAATCGGGGATACAAAGTTGGGTAGACGGGGAAGGAAATTGGTGAAAATTGGAGGGCTTTGTTTCTGGTCTGTAACCAGAAACCAAACTTTAAACATTTTAATTTTATCTCTGCCGACACAAAATGGGTAATTCAGGGCTAGGTCCATGAATTTCCCTCACTTTCTAAAATGGTTTGCCAATTTTGCGATTTTACTCTTTAATCTTCAATTTCTTCCAAAATACCACTTTAATTCAATACTTTAAAATTTCTAAAACTTAGCCCCTAAATTGGGGTGTGACAATTCTCCTATTCTTAAAAGAATTTCGTCCTCGAAATTCATTCAAGTCACAGAAATACAGAAATGAAACTTCTATCAGTTCTTTCATATCTTCAAGTAGCTTTTACAGAAGTATGTGTCCTATACTAATCATTAACCAGTTGAGTATACATTCTCATCAGAACTCTCCCTCATTCTAATAAAAAAATAAGATTGGATTTACCCTTATGAAATCAATTCACCCTTGGTTACGAGAATAGGTTCGTAGAGCAGTAACATATCCAAATTTTCATTTCTGAAGTCGGATTAGAATTTCTCGAATGAGTAACTCTCACATTACTCATGAGGTACTTTATAAAGTTTAGAAGAATGCTACTGGTATTCCTTTATGCAAAGGTATAGCCCTAACAGATAGAAAACTTATGTTAGCTTATTATAGAGAGGGACTCAACCTTGGAGTTCCGACTCAGAGAGGTATGATTATAATCTAGGGGCATGTACTGATCAAACATCATTTGAAATTCGACCGACCGGTTTATCTTGAAAATTTTAACTCAACCTAATCTCTTATACCACTAAATGAAATACCCCCAGACTGATACGGATGACCCGATCCGATCTGATGTGTTACATTTGGGCCACCGGAGCGACCCACCGTAAAACTCTCAGAAAATTTAATTTTTTTATTAAAACATGTAAACTCATAAAATGATTTATCAGTATTCAGAAATAAAACAGGTTTTCAGACTCAGATATAAAACAAAATACAATCTACATGCCCTTTAAGCACATGTATCATACTCTGCCAGCAATTCCGGAAGAATTTCCTTACTGATATCGATAGATGCACTAATACGATTATTGTAACCTAAAAATGTGAGTAATAGAGTGAGCTTTGGGAAGCTCAGTAATATAGAACTGTCAGGTGATGCTACATGACATGTAGATAAATGGAAAGTCATATAATTTCCTTATTGAATCATACGTATACAAGTTTTTGGGATAATCTGAGGTTCCACTGGTAGTTCATTGAGTAGAAGCCATGAAGATTTTAGTTCATAGGAAGCATTCATAGTATCACATTTTCAGGAGATCAAATAGGATGTCTAGTGTGTTCCAATCAAAACCATAGCTGATATAAATCCTTTAAAACCATAGATGAACCCTCCAATCAAACTCAATTATGCATTTCCCCAGAACTTCGTCCATGGGGCTTACCCTAAGCACACAATAAAGGGAGCCAACCTATGATATGCCTTGGGACCTATGGGCCTACCCAATGGTATCCTTAGGTTCGTAAGGACTTAGCAGTTGGATTAGGGTTGTGCATCCTACTCCATAATCCTATCCATATAAATATCCAGTAGAAACCAATTTTAACCGTAAATCGTAATATCTGAATCGTGATCCAATAATATGTCATATATGTGATAATGAAATAACCCGTATAATTGATCTCCACTTGTACACCATAAGTAGTCCCATGATTAACCTAAGGGAATGCCTTGGGGCCTGAGGGCCTACCCAAGGATCACCTTTGGTCCGTAAGGATTTACCAGCTTGATCAAAGTTGTACCTCCATACTCCAGTCTACCCATATAATATCCCAATAAAATAGTTCCAGTAGTAACCAATATATTTCATGGTTCATAAATCAATAACCATCATATTTTCCAGTGAAATTAGGAAACATGATAACACATTTCAGGTAACCACAATTCAAAAACCAGTAAATTCCATGTTGTCATGGTTCATAAACCAGTAAATCAATACTTTCATTAAAACTCATTTTAAAACATATAAAACTGTCATCTATTACATATGGAACACACTAGAGGATCCAAATATTTTTCAGAGGCATTTTTTAGTTATCGGTATGGATAACATGAAACTTGTACAATATGGTCGAATTCCAGGAATGAGGTCCTATTGAAGAGAATCGATTACTAACTAATCTAATTAGACATTTAAGGTTGATACTTTAGACCATTTTACACTTTAGGGGCATTTTGGTTATTTTACACTTTAGAGGTATTTCTATAATTCCAATATAGATCTGGAATTTAATTCGATGATTCCAAGGTTCCCTTGAATCAAGGTATGAGTTCTCAGGTCGTCTATATTATCATAGTCATCCATATTTCGTTTTACTCTTTAAGAGTATTAGCGTAATTTTATTCAATTCCGACAGTGGCATTACTTCGGTAAATTAGGCTTGAAAGTATTCCAGCTCAATTAAAGTTCATAATTTATGTATTATTTTTGGTAATTTCATATCCAAATATTTCCAACATTTAACCTCTAACGAGAATCAAAATTTATGCGTTCTAAGATTTATCGATTTACTGATTAAATCATTGAACCGAGGTTAATTCTCGGTCACTCTACATATTTCTTTTTCAATACATCTGAGGCTTTTACAATGTTCTGTCCTTAATCCTATTTATGTCTGATTCCTATGATAATTAATTACATCTAATGGACCAATCATTCTAATCAAGCATTTACCACCTATCGTTGAATTTCGAAAAGCATATAAAAGGTAGTAGAGTATTACCTCGGTTTTCATTCCATACTAATCGACAATTTAAACTCCATTCGAATGCCCTCGATCTTGAAATCAACTTCCAATAATTCCTCATATACATATCAACAGAAATTTCATCAAAACCAGAGCTTAATTGTAAAAAATGGATCGAATCGGGTGATTAATCAGTGAAAAACAGCCTACCAAGTTCGAATTTGGAAAAATAGACCTAAAAAATGGACTCAGGACGTCAAAAAATATCAGGATAAGTGTTCCCAGAAAAAGTCAATGGCAGGTCAACGACGGTCAACGATCCGATCAACGACGGTCAACGGCGGTCAACGACGGTCAACGACTAGGTGGCTTAGTGGCTCGGCTCGGCTCGACTTAGCTCGACTCAGACCGGTCCAGCCGGTTCAGACTGGTCCAACCGGTTAGTTCGTTCCCCAGGATGCCAGACGAAGCCCACTCGCAGGGGGTGGCGCGTGCAACGGCTCCTATCATCGGTGAGCGACGAAAATTTCCAGATTTGTAGATCGACACCTTGGGATTCTCGTGCAAGTGTTATTTTTTGATGAAACATAACGGATTGCAGAATTTTAAAATGTACCAACTTCTCAAACGGTGGCTAGCGAGTGAGAACGACGCGATGATTTTCTTCAGGTTTTGAGCGCACGGTGGTGGTGAGTCCAATGGTGTAGGTGGTGTGGTGAACGGATCCCGGATAGACCGAAATTGATAAAAAACCAACGGTGATCGAGTTAAAACGATGAAGCTTTCAGTTTGATTTTACGGCGAACGATGCCGATTTATTACAGGATAAAGGTCGAGTTTTGTTGTCCGTTCAATAGTGAGTATATTGGTGGTTTTAGATCGACGAACAGTGGTCGGATTGTGGAGAATCGAGTCTACAAAGTTGGGTCGACATGGAAGGAAATTGGTGAAAATTGGGGGGCTTTGTTTCTGGTTTGTAACCAAAAACAAAACTTTAAACATTTCAATTTTATCTCTGCCGACACAAAATAGGGAAATTCAGGGCTAGGTCCCTGAATTTCCCTCACTTTCTAAAATGGTCTGCCAACTTTGTGATTTTACACTTTAATCTTCAATTTCATCCAAAATAACACTTTAATTCAATACTTTAAAATTTCTAAAACTTAGCCCTAAATTGGGTTATGACAATTGGTCTTGAAGAGAAGTGTTGAAGATATGATGGAAAAGCAACAAAACAAAGAGATTTCTATTGAAAAAGAACATTGTGAAGAGACAAAATAATTGGTGATGAAAACGTTGGAATTAAAGAGAAGACAAATAATTGGTGATGAAAACGTTGGAATTAAAGAGAATGAGAATGAAGTAGTGAATGAAAGACAAGATGAAGTTGAAAATGTGTATAAAGAAGAAAAAGAACGGACTTTGATGCAAGCCCATTCTCACCATTCTCTAGCATCATTCATTTAGTCTTCAAGGTAGTACTCTTAGACTTTATATTACTTTACTTTCTTTGCCTCATTCTGAACATTTATGAACTAATAAGATATATATTATAATTAGGTTGTTAGTTATGAGTTTTATCAATTAGTCAGTAGCATAATTATCCACATCTTTATATCACTTGTTGTATGATGTTTTTTCAAGCATATTAATGATTTATATTAGTCTTGCATTCATTTAGATAAGATTCAATTCATTCATGAAATGGCAACATATTCATTCATTCATTTCTTAGCTCATTTCCCTTCAATTTAGCTCCTAAGTCATACCATTAGCTCACCTATATTATATCCTATAGATCTTAGATCAAGGCATACATTCATAGCTCATAAGGACATAAACATGCACGACAGCAAGGAATTTCATTCATTCCAGCTCATATCCTTTGATTTACCTTGTTTTCTTTGCACATATAGGTACATGAAGGAACGACACACATTGGGTCAGCTTGTTGGAGTATTAGGCACACTATAACAGCTCACAATCAGCTCACTATCTCAATGGCAGCTTTTGGAAGGCAATGGGAAGCTCAACTCAGCTGGAGGAGCTAAAGACTAACTAAACTCAGCTCGGTGAACTAAATAATGCTAAGTTGCTGAAAGTGACCAAGTAACCAGCTGAAGATAGCTAGAAGAAATGCTAAGGATCCAAGGAGGCCTCGGCTAGAACACCAACTCATAACAGCCCTCACATGCTAGCTAGTTACATGCACGCCTACACTAGCTTGGGGGAGATACAATGCACTCCCAAAGCTGTTACACATGGTCAGCCTTCATCCTATGCACAATGTTATACTACAAGGCTTTCCTAGAACTCCATGTGCCACCTATATGGCTAGCAAAAATGTGCCATGCGTGTGGACTACTCCTAGGCGCGCCAAACAACAAGCAACACAACCATTCAGCCAAGGTTCCTAATGCTTTATTTAGACGCCAACTTAAAATGATTCAAGCACTATTCAGCCATGAGACATGCCCCTCCAACTAGCCGAACCATCACATAATTATTTGTAATTTTTATTTAAATTATTTTAATTTAATTTAAGGGATACAAGGCTGACCGAAACACCTTGTATCCATTCGGCCATGCCCCTTCATGTCTTATAAATAGGCAATTGTATTTCAAATGTAAAACATACCTTTCATATATTTTAATCAATTGAGGTTTCTATTTTTTTCTCAAGTCCTTAGTGACTTTTATCGACTTATCAAGTATATTTATACTTGTGGCGTCAACCCTTTTCCTTGATACTTGTGGTTCATATCTCCATTATAGATATTGGGTCTAAGTCCTTTAATAACACCCATTAGAGAGAATTGTAAGGCTAGGTCTTTGCTCAATATAGCACTGGTTCTTCCTTGGTATTTCTAAGATACTACCTTCAATTTCATTTTGTTTCATAAGCAAACCATAACCAAACACTTTAACCATCTTTCACTTCTTTGATTCATTATAAATAGCCCTCCATTTCGCCCTTACATCAATTACCAAGCCCTCTATTCAAGCCTTTCACGTATTGCAAGTTGTTTTGATTCCTTCTTAGATCCACAATCAATTAAGGTACAAGTATCTTACATCAAGCGGTATTCAGAGCTTTGGTGGAAGAAGCAATGTGCAACAACAACAACATAATCAAAATACAAAAAAAATAGTGCAAGTGAAGAAAGTTCAAAAATCAACAAAGAAATTGCAAGCACTGAAGAGGAAAAAAAAAAGAAAAAGAAAATTGCAAAAGAAAGAAGTTGAAAGCACAAAAAATAATTTCTCATCACCAAGCAAGTCAAGTAAGCATTTCAATTTGATTGTGGTGATAGAAAGGTTGGAAAGTGACTTTTCTATAAGTAACCACTTTCTTCTTTTCTTTCTTAATTCTAAGCCACCCTATTACGTTATATTTTCTTTTCCATACCTACTAACCATTTGCAGATGACGCAAAACAAGTAAAAATTACTTGATATAGTTTTGAGTAAAGTCTACTTAGAACTCGAGACAAAGAGATTAAGATGAAAAAGGCTTGAGTTTGGGAGACTAGAAGAGGACTAGTAAAAGCCTTGAAGTCTTAGAGTGAAAACACGAGTGAATTGAGTGTCATTCAAGTTTTCTTGGAGTGTACTCCTGAGGCTTTTTGAGAGCAATACTTTAGTAAGGTCTTTTACACTTTTCCTCTTCTTTATTTTCACTGATCATGTCTCAGAGTCCAGGACAATCACCTGTAAGAGAAGCCCCAAATTTGCAAACTCAAGCAATTATGCATGAGATGGAAAGATTTCTAAAACTGAAATTGGAGCCCTTACATTATAGAATTGATCAAGTTGAAGCATCCTTGGGCAACAAAAGGACAACACGCCCTATAATTGAAGAAGAACTTGAAGAGGAAGAACAGGCTGAGGTAGATCAAGTCTCCCAAGGATCCAGAAGAGAATTTCATAGGAATCAAGGGGAAGGTATCAAAATGATAACTTCAGCAACATTAAAGTAACAATTCCTCCATTTCAAGGACGAATAGATCTAGAAGCTTATCTTGATTGGGTAATCAAAATTGAGCATATCTTTGAATGCCAAAACTATACGGAACAAAAGAATGTACAACTTGCTACTATGGAATTTGTGGACTATGCTCTCATTTGGTGGGACCAATTAGTAAGTTCACGAAGAAGAAATGGTGAACACCCAATCAACACTTGGGAAGAAATGAAGGCCATTATGAGAAAAAGGTTCGTACCTAGTCATTATCACCGTGATCTCTATCACAAGCTTCAAAATCTCAAACAAGGAAGCAAGAGTGTTGAATACTATTTTAAGGAAATGGAGATAGCCATGATTCGAGCCAATGTTGATAAAGATAGAAAAGAAACTATGGCAAGGTTTTTATCTGGCTTAAATTCTGAAATTGCTAACCTTGTTAAATTACAAAATTATGTAGAGATTGAGGAGATGGTTCATATGGCTACGAAGATTGAGCAACAACTTAAAAGGACTGTCTTTAATAGGAGTAGAAACCATTTATGAATTCTTTTATTTTGGTCTTATGCATGTTTATGTCTTTAGGGTCCAAGGTACTTAATCTTTATATCTAATGGCTTATATTTGTTTAACTTGTTGATTGTTAACCCAAACATGTTTTTCTTTCATTTTAGTCACATTTCTTTATTCAAGTATGTATTCTAGTTAGCATGTAGGTATTATTTTTAAATATTTCTTTTAATTAGTTACACATGTTTGATTAATAATTAGCATATTATGTGTACATGTGCATGCAAGAAAATTATTTATGAATCATAAGACACCATTTTTGCATAAGATATATGATACCTTCATAAGCATGACTTGACCATATCCAAATAATTTGACTAAGGGTGATACCTTTTCATTTTAAATTTGACATGAGGTGGATGTCTTAACTTATGAGAAAGCTACTTCCAACAATTTTAAAATGGAAATGTATCTCGTTAAGTGAAACCCTAAAATTTAACTACACCTACAATTGAGAACGAAAGAACAAGAAATTTTTGTTTATTTAAATTCTTCGAGAAAAGATCGTTAGAACTTATCTAAGATCTGATTTCAACGTCTTTAAATAATCAAATATTCTTCTTCTTTCTAAAATGATTGACAATTTCTAATTTAAATTTATTTTACCTTTGTTCATGCATTTTGATTAAATAATGAATTTTCCAATGGAATTGTAATATTTTTTATTTTGATTGGGGTAAAAATTGATTGCCTCAAGGTATGAGGGGTTTTTTCTTCTCGATATGAAATAATTAAATATTATTAGGTTTCGTACTAAAATTCATATAGTATTGTTTTAAGGGATCTTAAACTAAACTAAATTCGAACTTGTAAATTTCATTACAAACACAATTAATTAATTGACTAGGTACCAATTTAGAGCGTTGTGGGGGTGTTAATCCTTCCCCACTCGTAACTGACTCTCGAACTCAATTTTCTGTTACGCAGATCACAAATTTGTTGTTTTAATGAAAATTAATATTTTTTATTAAAATGAAAAAATGTTTTTGAGTGCCCAATCACACCTAATCAAGGATTGGTTGTGACTCCTCAAACAGTATTTTATTTATTTAAAGGGAATCCCAAATTTTTTAAAGCGAGAGATTTTTTAAAATCATATTATTTTTTTAAAAAATTAACCGAAAGATAATTAAAAAATATGTTTTTTTTTAAATCCGAAAAAATTGTTTCAACATACGAGACATCCTTCAGAATACTTTAGAACTTATACACGTGTTTTAGAATAATAAACATCAATTACATAGTTAACAATACCAGAGGGAGGGGTATGGCAGTATTGGGTCATTCTCCATAGATAGACTAAATCAAACAGTACAAATATTATATCTTTTCAGTTTTTAGAACATTCATTAATGTGAATGAGAGATCCTTAACAAACATCATAATTGATTTACATAGAGTTTAAAGGGAATAAGATAGTTCAGACCAAAATAATATTGGCATAATACAAACAAATACCCCTAACGTTTGACACATTTGCATTTTCTCCCTGTTGTTTTTTTTGGAACATTTGTCCCCACAACATTTAATTATGATTCAAAAGTCCCCCACGTTGGATGGAAACCGTCAGTCAACTGATGGTCAACAGGTCCAGCTGACTAAGCATTTATAGGTGGACAACGATGATAACATGGCGTTTCCACGTCACTAATATATGCTAACATGGAATTGACACGTCAGCATTTTTGTTTAAAAATTAAATTTAAATTAGAATTTTATACCAATAGGAGAGTGACACCTAAACGTAGGGAATAAGAATCAAACCTAGGGAAATGGCGTGAAATGGGATGGCCCTTGCCACCAGGCCATGCATGTTACTCGGTTATTATGTGTAACAAAAATATTAATAAACCCAAAATAAATGTTCAGGTTAATAAACCAAATAAAAATGATATGCACGTTTAGATTGTTATATCAGAGGCTTCAAACGATTTTCCCCACAAACCTTAGGGTTTAGAAAACCCAATATTTCAAATAATTTCTCCTCTAAAATTCTTCATTTTCCATCAAGTAGTAGCCTTAACTGATTACAAAAGCGTATATTTTGAAGGTGAGTTGATTTGTTTGAATGGAATCATAAATTATTTCCTCAATTTTGAGTGGGTTTTTGATTTAGTTTTCTTAAATGTTTTGATTTTGTGCAGGTTTCGAATGGGTTTTTGATTAAGTTATCTTTCATTCAATTTTTTATTTCGTTTAGTTCGAAAAGAACATTGATTTGTGAATAGCACTTGAATTAATTTAATAATTAATGTTGTTTGTTTTTATTTGGGTTGTAGTAGAAATTGTGTAATGGACAGGCTCACACGTCCAACCATCATTAGTGCTTTGCGATGAGATTTCGTCTATGACGGTGACCCGAAAAAGTGTTATTGTAATAAATTGGCAGCTAGGGAAATTTCATAGAGCGATTTAAACCCCGGAAGAAGGTATTACGGTTGCTCAAATTTTCCGATAAGAATATGTTTATAACGACCTTGTATTAGTTAGCTTGAGATAAAGAATGCATGAACGATAAAATGTTGTTGCATATATCGATTGATAAAAAAATATGTTATTTCCCTTATTGTAACACGGTTGTAGGTATTTGAATGGTATGATGGTAGCATGCCAGAGCGAGCTAATTACTTACTACGGCAATTACATGATACTGAGCGAAGTTTAACGAAAGAGAATGCAAGACTTAGAAGAGAGATTAGAAGTTGTTCCCTAACTTCTACTGCTCAAATGAATAGTGTGTTGTTGGAAGAGAGTGAAAGTGAAAGTGTTCAAAGCAAAGTGAAAGAGATTGGAAGTGTGCAAAGTGAATACAATGACAATGAATTAAAGGGAAAATATTAAGAGCTTGAAGGAAAAATTTAAAACAATGAAGAAAGAAATGGAATTTTATAAGACAGTGTGTATTTCTCAATTTTGTGTGTCATATGTTTCTTTGTGGTAATTGTACTTGCAATAGAACTTTAGGTGTTTTGTTAAATATTAAAAGTGTTTATGTATGTCTAATATTAAGTGTTTGATTGTTACTTGTTGAGAAGAAAATACTATGTCTAATATTAAGTGTTTAGTGTTTTCTATTCTCTTGGCAAGTTAATTTGAAAATTTTATTTTCTTCATATATATATATATATAAAACTTACCTTCACATTTTTCCTATTTCAAAAATGTTCTTAGGGCACAATGAACACTAATTTGCTTAAACCGAATAAACAAAAAATAATCGAAAAAGCTAGAAAAGAAATTTTGTTGATTCTTGAGTTAGGCAGATATTTTCCATGCACAAAAAATAAAGCACAACCCAAACATATAGCCTAAAAAAAAGCAACACGACCAAAAGACCCACTCGATCAGACAATTCATTTCTTCTTTTTTGGTGATATTGATTCTTGAGTGCCTATAGGGTCCTCAGATCCTCTCCTATTCTTTGGTGCACTTGTACCAGACTGATAACAGATAAAAAAATTAAAACATTATTTAAGTTGTCGAAGAAACGACTGTTACTTATTTAATATGTTCTTACATAGAATGTCTGTTCTCCAGCCCTCAAATTTTTGTAAAGGCCTATCCTTTCATATATTTTTTCCTCATTGATCTATCAGAAGTAACACGAGCCTTTTCATTCTCTTTTCCTTTCCTTGATACATGTGTTCAGTTTGATACGATCATACTTTTTGATATTGTCGAAGAATTCCTATTGATATTGAACTCCTGCAACAAAAAAATATACTTTAGAAATCCAACATTAACTTTAAGTTTTACACCAATCTCAATACAATAACTCTAAATACCTGGTTTGCAGTTGTCCACCACAATTTTTACAAGTCATAATAAGACCAATCATACTAATATGTTGAGGCTTAACTTTTTTTGGTTCATCTTTTTGCTTCTTTCGATTTTTCTTAGGCCTTCCAGGCATATCTCTATCAACCGATGGAAGAACAGGGTCAATTTCAGATTTATTCCAATCGTGAGGCCCATTAATAGGTTGCAAAGCATATTTATATGCTTTATTGTATGTGTCTTTATGATAGTAGGAATGTAAAAACTTATCTGGGTCTCTACCAGTATGCCATATTGCACAACAAGCATGCGGATAAGGAATCCCACATAGTTCCCACCTTCTGCAGGTACATATTTTTTCATTCAAGTCTACAATGTATTTATTCCCTTTATTTACCTCACATCCATTATCTCCATTCCAAATCATTCTCCATTGAATGATGTCTTTCTTCATGATGTCAATTTTTTTCTTGATTAGTGGCTTATAATTGTACTTCCATGTAGTGAGGAATCTTTGCTTTTTAACTATTCTTGTCATTATCTTGACTCAAATCTCTTTAAGCATTGTAATGACGCTCTTGTACCTTGCATCAACAATGCTCAAATTAAAAGCCTCACACAAATTATTGTCCACTATATCTGACTTGGCATGCATCATTTAAAAGGCCTTGGTCCATATTTTCTCTTTTTTGCTAAACAATTCAGTAGCAAGTATGCTATGAATCCAACTATAACTAATTTGTTCCTCATATATATTTTAATTGAAAACAACAAGTGATATAACAACAACAATTCAGACTGTTAACAGTAAAATAACAACTAGCATCAAGTAAATTTAATACAATGAATTACCTTCTGTTGGTCATTGATGATGGTGTAGCCAAATCCATCATCCAATCCCAAGTCTGCTTCCACTATACTTAGAAACAAAGACCAATAATCTGTGCTTTCACCCTCGACAACAGCCTATGCGATAGGGTGCATCTGATCATTCCCATCTCTCCCAACAACAGATAAAAGTATGCCTTTAAATGGGCCCTTAAGGAAGCAACCATCTACACCGATTATAGGCCTACACCCAACCTCTCTTAATAGCATCAAAGCTTACATAAAATCATTTGAAGTGAGGTGGAGAATTATTTGACACCCTTTTTACTGCCATCTTTATTGTACTCCCTGGATTCTTTGCCCGTAACTCATCTGCATAATCTCATAAGTTTATAAATTCTTCCATCATGTTTCCACCAAACCTTGATGTCACCAAATTTTTTGTCCATCAACATTTACTCAACTTAACAGTTACATGTATTTCAGATTACACCATTCTTTGTATCTCTTTAAGCTTTATTTTTTGGTGGTCTCTAATCGTATCTTCAAAATGTTCTACAATTACCTTTGCAATCACCATCTCGTTACTAAAACTAACAGGGAAGTTGTGTTCATCAATGAAAGTCTTAAACTGTAGACTCCCTACCATCTTATTTGTACTCACATAGATTCTCCATGGACACCTTTTAGATGCAATACATTTGTAACTAATCCTGTTATTTTCAGAATGTACAATTTCTCAACTTTCTTCTACAACATCTTAAGTATTTATGGATGAAATCTTTGAACTGTTTTCCATCTATAAATAACATCCCCAAATAGAAATGAGGACTCTCTGTATTTGGGTTGTAAATAGGATATTTTCCTCTTCTCCTAGCACTTTCTTCATGTTCATCATCATCTGACCTAATCAAACTCCCATGGTCATCACTGTCATAGTAATCAGTATCATTCCCACCTACATCTTCTACAACTCCATTATTTCCTCCCTCATTTACTTCCTCATCATGGAACTCATTGTCATTTCTTATGAAACCACTATCATTTTCCTCGTCAACAAGTTTTTTTACCTTTATTCTTCTATCTGGCAGATTTCAATTCATCATCACCCTCATTGTCAGATAAATATGACACATCTATACTATATGTATTTTGTTTCTCACTATCACTTTCTTCATCATCTTCATTTGTATTCTCAAATTCATGGACACCCTCACCACCACCACCAATAGTAACATCAATACCACCCTCTCCTTCAACATCAACATCCTAAACACCACCATCCCATGCAGCAGTATAATCAAGACCACCACCATCACAATCTAAACCACCCTGTTCTGCAATATCTCCAATATCATCGAGACCAACAACATCAACTACATTTTCAGCAACCCCCTCAGTAGCACAATCAGAACACCCTAACCAGCAGTTATTCATAAAATATCATCAACAATAACAGGGGTGTCTACTTCATGCTCAACATATATGTCTATAAGACCATGTTTTACCCAATAATTCAACATGGCAATTGTACTTGTATCATCCCAAAAGCACCATAAGATTATCTTGTAAATGACCACTAAATGGTTCATGGAAATAGATAATTTGGATACTATTAAAATGTAACGCATTTTGAATAATTTTACGAACTTCAAAATATGAAATTGTATATAGATCCTCTTTCAACCTAACTCACCACCTACATATTGCATGTATAGATCGCGGAAAAATTTGCCACCAACATACAAATTCATGAAATACTCTTTTTCCTCATCCATCTATATTTTAATAAAAAAATAATGTCAGCATGCACATGGAGGGACCGAAACTGTGTAAAAAACAAACAATTGATGCATGAACATGGAGGGATCACTTTCCCAATAAAATAACAAATACCCTACAAAATGTAGTCCCCAACCGATGATATATGCATCCAAATTGTGCTTTCCACCTTCAATTCATTATTGGAAACCCAAGTAATAAAGGATTGAACATAAATATATACCCTTTCGTGCAAAACCCACAAGTTATTAACATTCCACAAGTTAGAAAACCCAAATATTTTACAAATGCTTTGACACAAAGACATAAACAAAAACATTTAATCAAACCCATTATGCCTAAACAAACCCAAATAATCGAGGTTTTCTTTAAAAACTAAACTCGCGTTCAATTACAATTGAGATGGAGAGATTGAATGGGGAAAAGATTCAGAATTCGTTCTTGATTAGAATTTGATGGAGATGGAATTGAAAGGAGATATGCGATTAGCGTTTTAGCTCGATTTGTATTTGGGGATACTTGGGTGTGGGGGGAAACCGTTTGAAGCCTTTGATATATCAGTCTAAACGTGCGTATCATTTTTATTTGGTTTATTAAACTGAACATTTATTTTGGGTTTATTAATATTTTTTACACATAATAACTGAGTAACATGTCTGGCTTGGTGGCAAAGGCCATCTCATTTCACGCCATTTCCCCAGGTTCGACTCCCATTCCCCGCGTTTATAAGCCTTTGATCCTTTCTATCCAATACGCTACAAAATTCTAATTTAAATTTATTTTTTAAACAAAAAAATGCTGACATGTAATACCCTAAATAGTATGTCAGTGGCTATTTTGAAATAATTTAAAATTTTGAAGGCTTAATTTAATAAATGTTAAAGTATAAGGAATGATTTGAGTAGGGCCAATTAGTAAGAAAAGGATAATTGAAAGGGTATTTTGGTCCTTTAGAATGAAATGAAATAAAAAATTATTTTTAATGATTAGGGATTTAAGAAAAAGGGGAAAGTTAAAATTTTGTTAAGTGACTTATTCCTCTTCTTCTTCCTCCCGTGGGTTGTGCTCTCCTTCATAAAAACAAGGTAAACTTAATTCAGCTAGTTCTTCCTTCCGATTTTGGTTGGCTTTTGTAACCATAAGTGATAAGTAAACCTAAGGAAGGGTTAAAGAACATTAAAACTAAGAGGTGGAAGTTTTATTTGAGATTTAGGGATATGGGTTTTTGAATGATATGTTGATATATTAGTTTTTATTGAAGTTTATTAGTATATTTTACTTGTCAAATGAGTGAATAAGAGATTAGAAGCATTGAATATGATTAAAACCATGTTTGAAAAAGTACTAAGATTCTTGAGTTGAGATGTTCTTTGGAAAGTTTAGGAGTTATAATAGGTTAAATGAAGGAAAGTTAGTTCGGTGAGTTTGATAATACTGTTAGAGGAAAAAAGCAAGAGATTTAAAGGTAAAAATTAGTAAAAATCGGGCTGAAAAATGGTAAATCTGGGTAGGGGTATCAGTATTGGAAGAACAATACCGATAATATAGGTTTAAATTAGAAGAAATCAGTTGAACATTATCGATATTGATGCAATTAGTATCGATACTTAGGTGGGTATCGATACTTAGGTGTGTATCTATACCATGAGGAAGGTATCGATACCATTGATTTACAAAATACACAAATGGTATCGATATCGTAATAGAGTTCGGTACCATAATACAGAAGTATAGGTACTGAGAGGAATGTATCGATACCATTAATTTATAGAATGTCGAAATGGTATCGATACTGAAAGGATATATCGGTACCATAGTATAGAAGTATCGATACCATGGTATGGGTACCGATATTATTGAGCCTATAATTTAAAGATATGATGAAATTTGTTATAGAAATCTAAATAATATTACTTGTGATTATTATTAAAGTATAAATGTAAGGGGATACACTAACATTTGGTATGGTATGTGCCTTTAATAGATGATTGTGTAGATCATAACCAAGCTCCTTAATCTAGCAAGATCAAGGGGAAAGATAAAGTTGATGAGTAGCCAGACTTGATTACATTTTAGCAAGGATTATCAGGTAAGTACATTTATTGTGTTTATTTGAGAGAAATAAGTTTTGAAATTAGTTCAATTATAAGGTTTCAATTTAATATATGTTAATGATATTTAATATATTTTCGATGCACCTAAATAAAATACATAACGGTGCATTAAAGGCATGGAAGGATGACATAAAGGAAATGCATAATGGTGCATTAAAGGCATGAAAGGATGCCATAAATGAAATGCATAACGGTGCATTAAAGGTATGAAATGATGCCATAAATAAAATGCATAATGGTACATTAAAGATATGAAAGGATGCCTTAAATGAAATGTAGAACGGTGCATTACAAGCATTAAAGGATTCCCATAAATGAATTGTATAATGGTGCATTACAGGCATGAAAGGATGCCATAAATGAAAATAATGAATAATTACTAAAGAATAATGGGAAAATGTACGTAAAAAAAGGTATGTTGAACATACTCGGAATGTTGATGATGATAGTATGAAAGAAATATGGTTTAGATAATAGGGACTTATCTAATCTTTATGGATGATACGAATTGTTTTGTAACCAAAGAATCATGATATACTTATGTTTACATTAATTTTTCTTTACAATATTATGTCTCACTAAGTAAATATTTAACGTGTGTTGATTTCACGTGTAGGTGAAGGCAGACAATAGACGAGTAAGGAGTGCAGCAGTAGCAGCAGCTATCATCAATTAAGGTTGACTCGTCAATAACAATAGGACAATCCAGTTTATTTTGAAAAACTTAGTTGGCATGTAATTAAAGTATGAAAAATGCTCTGAATTGTACTTAATTAGATCATTGTAATATATTCTAATTAATGTTTTGTGGGATATAAAAAAATGTTATGTTTTAAGAAATTTGGAAATAAAATTTATGGGTTTTCAATTGAGGAAATATTTTAAAAGTAATGTGACATTTGTGTCTCATGTACGGAAAGATATACGTGAGATAGGTGTTACATTTATTGGTATCGGAGCTACAGGTTTAACCGATTCTCTACAGAAACCGATTTTACTTGAAAATAGAAAAAGGATTACATGCCATTAAGATTGTTAAATGGTACTGATATGGTGTTACTAGAGTATGATTGATGACACTCCTTACTAATTGTAGTGTTATTATTATGTAAATTTTAATAGATGTCAGAATCTTCAAACTCTCGAAGAGCGAGGGAAAAGATATGAGAGAAGAAACTGATTACGAAAGTTACAAGGCTAATAGTGAACAGCCGATTCCATCTGAAAATGCTAGTGCGCCTGCACATCAAGGTGTTTTGGTGCCTGAGTTTAGAACTTTTATGCAAGCTTTGGAGGCCATACTGACTCAATTTCAACCTCCCCTGCTTCTCCAACACTGAGGATGTTGATTCCAAAAGAGCTGAAGAGTATAGGAGCTCCAGAGTTTCGAGGAGAAGAGGGTGAGGGTCATATGGAGGCTGACTTATGGTTAAATTATGTTATAATAATGCTTGAAAGTCTTCAATGCTCAAATACAGAAAGGTTGGGAGGAGTTGTATATTTACTATGAGGATCAACTCGAGTATGGTGGTCAAATACTATGATGTATGCAACACTGGAGCAAGTGACCTGTCAATTCTTCCTGTAATAATTCAAGAACAAATATATGGGTGAGCAGTTCAGACGAGCAATGCCATTAAAATTTCTTAACTTGAAACAAAGTGACCGAGCCGTACATGAGTTTGAGGCTGAGTATAACAAATTGAGTCATTTTTCTATTGAAATGTTTCCAAATGATAAAGCACAGTGTGATTGGTTTATAGAGGGTTTGAGGCTAAAGTTAAAAGAGATGATGTTGGCTTTGAACTTTCCAAGTTTTCAAGAGGTCAGAAACTGAGCCAATGATATTGAAAGAGCTCAAGAAGAGACTTTAGCTACGAAACAGAGTTTTTAGATAGGAAAAGGAGTGGGAATACCTTCAAATCCCCATTATGTGAAAAGAGGCAAGGGCTCGAGTTCCAGATATATTGATAGAGATTGTTTTACGGTAGCTTCATAGAAAAATAAACAATCATAGTCTTTTGTTGTTAGCTCGGGTAGATCATCGGGGGAAAGGACTCTATGGAAAACATGTGGTAAACTGCACCATGGAGTATGCAGACTTCTCAGTGGAGCTTGTTTCCAATGTGGCAAGACGGGTCACTTTGCTTGAAACTGTCCTAAGAAATTTGGGGGAACTTCGGCGTAATCAAAAAGATCGATGGCAGCCTCTAATAGAAGCAGAGGAAGGGGTAGATCCAGGGGACAATCTGATTCAATGCATAGATAAGAGACTCAGGGAGTCGCTACAATTTACAACATTAAGACTAATGAGGATCGAAATGACCCCGAAATCAGAACAGGTATTTTCCATCTTTTTGATGAGCTTGTAATTATTTTAGTTGAACCGTGTTCTACACACTCATACATTAGTACAAAGTTGGTTAGCGATAAAGGATTCCTTTAGAACCAATTGTTAGTGAGATATAGCGGTAAACCCTATATGTCACAGTGCGAGAGTAACTTGGGTATGTAGAAATTGCCTTATCAAGATCCAAGGAATTGTGTTCCTGGAAAATTTGATAGAGTTACCCTTCAATGAATTTGAAATTATTTTGGGGATGGATTGGTTGTCTTCACATTATGGATGGGTCAATTTTCGCAAGAAACGATTGTTTCTAAAATATGCAGAAGGTTCAGAAATTATAGTAATTGGCGAAAAAGAGAAATCGCTAACAAAAGTGATATCAACCATGACTGCAAGGAAAATGATGTCAATAGGATGTATACCTTTTCTAGCCAATATGATAGATACTCGAATATCGGAGGTTAGAGTAAATGATATCCCCACAGTGAGGGAATTTTCTGACATTTTTCCCGAAGAGTTATCGGGATTACCTCCAGATCGTGAAGTATAATTTAGGATTGAGGTTTACCCGGGCACCGAACCTGTTTCTATGGCTCCATATCAGATGGCTTCGACTAAATTGAGAGAATTAAAATCCCAACTGCAAGATCTACTTGATAAGGGATTTGTAAGACAAGTGTTTATCCTTGGGGATCACATGTGTTGTTTGTGAAAAAAAATTATGGGGTCTATGTGATTATGCATCGATTACCGCCAGTTAAATAAAGTAACAATAAAGAACAAATATCCTCTTCTGAGGATTGATGATTTGTTCGATCAGCTGAAAGAAGAAGCAATGTTTACTAAGATAGATTTAAGGTTAGGGTACAATCAATTAAAGATCAAAGAATATGATATTTCAAAGAAAGCTTTTCGGACTCGGTATGGGCACTATGAATTTATAGTGATGCCATTTGGATTTACTAATGCTCCTGCAACATTTATGGACTTGATGAACCGAGTATTCCAACCTTACTTGGATATATTTGTGGTGGTATTTATAGATGATATTTTGGTGTATTCCAAGTCATGAGAAGAACAGAATGTTCATCTTCGAGTGGTTCTGCAGACACTTCACGAAAAGAAGTTGTATGCCAAATTGTCCAAGTGCGAATTTTGGTTAGCCAAAATTTCTTTCCTTGGTCATATAGTATCCACAGAAGGCATAAGAGTATATCCTAAGAAGATCCAATATATAGTGGATTGGCAAACCCTAAAGAATATTTCTAAGTTTTATGTTTCTTAGGGCTTGCTGGTTATTATAGAAGGTTTGTGAAGAACTTTTCAATGTTAGCATTATCGTTAACTATGTTGTTATGAAAGGATGTGCCTTTTGTTTGGATAGAGAAATGCCAAGAAAGTTTTGAAAGGCTTAAGAGAATAGTAACACATACTCCTGTACTTGTGCAACCGGAGTCAGGTAAAGATTATTTAGTTTTTAGTAATGCATCCCATAATGGATTGGGGTGTGTGTTGATGAAATATGGAAAAATTTATGGCTTATTCCTCAAGAAAGTTGAAGAATCACGAGAAAAATTACCCGACACACGATAGCAGCTATGTTTGCTTTGAAAATCTGGCGCCATTATCTGTATGGTGAGCGGTGCCATATTTATGCAGAACATAAGAATCTAAAGTATCTGTTGACTTAGAAAGAACTGAACTTGAGGCAAAGAAGGTGAATCGAGATTTTAAAGGATTATGATTTAATTATTGATTATCATCCCGAAAAAGTGAATATGGTAGCGGATGCACTTAGCCGAAAGACTTTTTCCACCCTACGGGCTTTGAATGTGCATATGTTTTTAAAGGAAGATGATTCCTTGTTTGCTGAACTTAAGTTAAAGCTGATGCTTTTAGAACGGGTAAAAGAGTGGCAAGGTGAAGATGAGAATTGTTTGGCAAGGATGGCGCAAATAGAAAAAGAAGAAACCACAGACTTCGAAATGAGAACTGATAGATGTTTATATTATCGAAGACGACTTTATATTCCTGATAATGAGGAATGTAAGAAAGATATTATGATCGAGGAATATTATAGTCCTTTAACGATGCACCCAGGTGGGAATAAGATGTATCAGGATTTAAAAAGTCATTGTTGGTGGCCTGGTATGAAAAGAGCTATATCGGAGTTTGTGTCAAAATGTTTGACATATCAGCAAGTAAAAGTTGAACATCAAGTGTCATCTGGATTACTACAACTGATATCCATTCCTGAATGAAATGGGAACGAGTTACAATGGATTTTGTTTTGGGGCTACCTTTGCCATCAGGTAAAAAGGACTCCATATGGGTAATTGTAGATCGATTGACCAAGGCAGCTCATTTTATTCCAGTTCGAGTAGATTACTCGATTGATAAGTATGCAGAGATTTATATAAAAAGAGATAGTCAAACTGCATGGAGTACCTATATCAATAGTGCCCGATCGAGACCCAAGGTTTACTTCAAGATTCTTGAAGTCATTACATGAGGCATTAGGGACTCGATTGAACTTCAACACTGGTTTTCATCCGCATACAGATGAGCAGTCAAAATGAGTTGTCCAGATACTAGAGGATATGCTAAGGGCATGTATGATTGCGTATAATAACAGTTACCAATCGAGTATTACGATGGCCCCTTATAAAGCTTTGTATGGGAGGAAGTGCTAAACTCCATTAAATTAGTTTGAACTAAAAGACGAAATCTAATTGGACCAGAGTTGATTAAAGAAATGGAGGAGAAAGTGAAAATTATACAGGGCAATCTAAAGATAGCCTCCGATCAACAAAAGTCTTATGCTGATCTGAAAAGAAAAGAAATTAAATTTCAAGTAGGAGATAAGGTGTTTCTAAAAGTGTCACCTTGAAAGATGGTATTACGATTTGGGCGAAAAGGAAAACTGAGTCTAAGATTCATTAAACCTTATGACATCTTGAAAAGGGTTAGACACGTAGCTTATCAATTAGCGTTACCTCCAGATATGGACAAGATCCACAATGTTTTCCACGTATCGATGCCTAGAAGGTATAGATCAGATCCATCCCATATCCTCACGCCTAAAGAGATAGAAATCTGACTATATTTAACTTATGAGGATGAACCAGTATGGATCTTGGAAAAGGAAAACAAGGAATTGTGCAATAAAAATATTTCGTTAGTTAAAGTGCTCTGGAAAAATCATAAGGCAGAGGAAGCTATTTGGGAAAGAGAGGAGGACATGAGGAAGCAATTTCCACATCTCTTTGTTTTATGTACTTCTTTAAAATTCAAGGATGAATTTTCTTAAAGGGGAAAATTGTAATACCCCAAATGGTAAGTCAGTGGCTATTTTGAAATAATTTAAAAATTTGAAGGTTTAATTTAATAAATTTTAAAGTATATGGAATGATTTGAGTAGAAAAGGATAATTAAAAGGGTATTTTGGTCTTTTGGAATGATATGAAATTAAATATTATTTTTAATGGTTAGGGATTTAAGAAAAAGGGGAAAGTTAAAATTTTGCTAAGTAACTTATTCCTCTTCTTCATCCTCCCATTGGTTGTCCTCTTCTCCATAGAAACAAGGTAAACTTCATTCAGCTAGTTCTTCCTTTTGATTTTGGTTGGCTTTGGTAACCTTAAGTGATAAGTAAGCCTAAGGAAGAGTTAAAGAAGATTAAAACTAAGAGGTGAAGGTTTTATTTGAGATTTAGGGATATGGGTTTTTGAATGATATGTTGATATATTAGTTTTTATTAAGGTTTATTAGTATATTTTACTTGTCAAAGGCGTGAATAAGATATTAGAAGCATTGGATATGATTAAAAACATGTTAGAAAAAGTAGTAAGATTCTTGAGTTGAGATGTTCTTTGGAAATTTTAGGAGTTATAAGAGGTTATATGAAGGAAAGTTAGTTTGGTTAAGTAAAAAAGAGTTTGATAGTACTGTTAGAGGAAAAAGTAAGAGATTTAAAGGAAAATTAGTAAAAATAGGGCTAAAAATGGTAAATTTGGGTAGGGGTATCGGTACTGGAAAAAAAATATCGATATTATAGTCTTAAATTGGAAGAAATCAGTTGAACAGTATCGATACTGATGCAATGAGTATCTATACTTATATGGGTATGGATACCATGAGGAAGGTATCGATACCATTGATTTACAAAATGCATAAATGGTATCGATACCGTAATAGAGTATCGGTACTATAATACAGAAGTATCGTTACTGAGAGGAAGGTATCGATACCATTAATTTACAGAATGCCGAAATGGTATCGATACTGAAAGGGTGTATCGGTACCATAGTATAGAAGTATCGATACTATGGTATGGGTACCGATACTATTGAGCCTATAATTTAAAGATTGTTATAGAAATCTAAATAATAGTACTTGTGATTATTATTAAAGTATAAATGTTAAGGAATATACTAACATTTGGTATGGTATGTGCCTTTAATAGATGCTTTTGTAGATCATAACCAAGCTCCTGAATCTAGCAAGATCAAGGGCAAAGATAAAGTTACTGAGTAGTCATACATCATTACATTTTAGCGAGGATTATCAGGTGAGTACATTTATTATGTTTATTTGAGAGAAATAAGTTTTGAAATGAGTTCAATTATAAGGTTTCAATTTAATATATGTTAATGGTATTTAATATATTTTCGATGCACCTAAATAAAATGCATAACTGTGCATTAAAGGCATGAAAGGATGCCATAAAGGAAATGCATAAAGGTGCATTAAAGGCATGAAAGGATGTCATAAATGAAATGCATAACGGTACATTAAAGGCATGAAAGAATGCCATAAATAAAATGCATAACAGTGCATTAAAGGCATGAAAAGATGTCATAAATGAAATGCATAACGGTGCATTAAAGGCATGAAATGATGCCATAAATAAAATGCATAACGGTGCATTAAAGGCATGAAAGGATGTCATAAATGAAATGCATAACGTTGTATTACAAGTATGAAAGGATACCATAAATAAAATGTATAACGGTGCATTATAGACATGAAAGGATGCCATAAATGAAAATAATGAACAATTACTAAAGAATAATGGGAAAATGTACATAAAGAAAGGTTTGCTGAACATACCCAGAATATTGATGATGATAGTATGAAAGAAACAAGGTTTAGATAATATGGACTTATCTAATCTTTATGGATGATACGAATTGTTCTGTAAACAAAGAATCGTGATATACTTATGTTTACATTAATTTTTCTTTACAATATTATGTCTCACAGAGTAAATATTTAACATGTGTTGATTTCACGCGTAGGTGAAGACAGAGAATAGACGAGTAAGGAGTGCAGTAGTAGGAGAAGCTATCATTAATTAAGGTTGATTTATCAGTAATAATAGGACAATCCGGTTTATTTTGAAAAACTTAGTTGACATGTAATTAAAGTATGAAAAATGCTATGAATTGTACTTAATTAGAACGTTGTAACAGATTCTAGTTAATATTTTGTGGTATATAAAACAAAGTTATGTTTTAAGAAATTTGGAAACAAAATTTAATGGGTTTTCAATTGAGGAAATATTTTAAAAGTGATGTGACATATGTGTCTCGTGTACGGAAATGTATACGGGAGATGTGTGTTACATGACGTGTCAATTCCATGTCAGTATATATTAGTGATGTGGAAATGCCACGTCATCATCGTTGTCCACCTGTGAATACTTAGTCAGATGGATTCGTTGACCGTCAGTTGACTGACGGTATCCATCCAACGAGGGGACTTCTGAATCATAATTAAACATTGTGGGGACAAATGCTCCCAAAAAAACAATAGGGGCAAAAATGCATATAGTGTCAAATGTTAGGAGTATTTGTTTGCATTATGCCAATAATATTTCATTTTGAAATGTAGATCATTACATAAATCTTTAACAACTCCATGATTATAGATATAACGTTGGCCAAAATCATACCTAACACTACTACATGAATCCATTCATACACTCAAATTGTTATAGAAAACCAGAATTCTATCAAAACTCACAATTGTAGATGAACTTAGAAGAATATTTAATTAGATGACATATATGATCCTTAAGTATTACTTATGAGGAAAGATTTTATAACATATCTATAGACTTTAGTTAGATCTTTTGAAAAGGTAAAACTGAATACTAAAAATCAAACATGAACATTTTTTTTAAAAATAATAAATTACTTCATAAGTAAGATGGTTGACCAAAGACATTATCAGATCATATCAATCAGAATTCAATTAATTATTGTTTTATTAAACCTAAATCGACTTCAAAAAAAATTCATAACACTAAACGATGATCACTAATTAACTAACGATTAGTAGATAGAGTTTAAAACTTACAACTAAATTAATCAATAAATGTGTCTAAATGACATCAGATATCTCTACCAGACTTATGGTTATATATCAAGTATTGATATATAATTATAGAAAAGTAGCAATTATCCAAAATGGCATAGGAGTCTTGATAATTTCATAAAATACTTGAAAATCATGTGACATGGTTCTCTTTTTAAAAAAATTATAAAAATCCTTTGTAAATAAATTTTCAGAATTATAATGGGATACACAGTTCGATAATTTATACATGGGCTCTGATACCATTAAATGCAACCCCAAAATTCATCAGAAGAGTTACAACTGAATCAGGGTAGTCTTTGTTGATCACATAAATAGTTTACGAATGATTTTAGTTTAATAAATCATCTTAAAAACATTTACTAATTATAAAATAAAAATAAAACTATGCCACAATTAATAGGGTTAAAAATAAATATTTAACCTCACTTAGTATGAAATCGAGAGTGCTCCCCAATAGCCAACAAGTTATACATCTGGATAATCTAAAAATATAAACATAAACAGAGTGAACTAAAAGCTTAGTGTTCCCTCAAAATAAAATTAATATTTACTATAAATATACAGATAGTTAGATATGACATATCGAATAAAAAGATAATCAGACGTTTGTAAAACATATATTTATCATTGAAAATTCATACAGAGTTTCTCACAATCTTACATTTTGTTGAAAACATTTTTGATGTTTCGATATAACAAATAAAGTCCTATTGAATTTTTAGATTTCATATTCGATTTCAAAATTAATATTCGAGTAAATTATTCAAGTATCAAAATATTACTCCAAGTTTTTCAAAGGTCAATTTTAATCCTTACTAAAGTGTAAAATTGTGTTTGAGTCTTAAAATGGTTTTAAAACAATTTTTACAAAGTATTTCAAACCTTACTCGAGCCAAAAATAATTTTTTATTAAGGGATGTACTGATACACTCTTAGATGTATTGATACACACCAAACATCGAATGCATTTTGTGTATCGATACACAGCTGATGCATCGATATACTCCTGGCTCCGAGAAACATCAAATGTAATTAGTGTACCAATACACATGGGATGTACCGATACACTAGGTCAACCAACGGTCGAAATATTTGAATTTTACACGCATTGTACCGATACACCTACTCTCCCAACAGATTTTTTAAATGATAATTACACCATAACGGCTCTATTGACTTCACCAATGATCCCCAACGTTCAGAAGTGATCCAAGGTGTATTTAAACAAGCTCAGGAGCCATTGATTAAGAATAAGAAACAAGTATTGAGAGAGTATCAAAGAGAAAGCATCAAACCTTATTGTTTGAGCATTTCAAGCCTCTTTTTTATTCAATATTCATTTTGCTTTCAAGAACACTATATGTGCTCAATTGTATTATTCTTGAGTGTTCTTTCTTTGTTCTAGAATTGTGCAAACATCTTACCTTGTGAGGTTTTACTATAAGTTTACGAAATTTGTAATCTTCTCTTTGGGAGAAAGTGTTCTCAAGAATTTGGGGAATAATTCCTGAGGAACTTGTAAGGTTACTCTTTGTCCTAAAAAAAGAACAAATTAGTGAATTTCTTGGAAAATCCTTAGTGTGGATAGCTAAGGAAGTGGGCGTAGACTTTGGTTGAGAAAGTCAAACCACTCTAAATCATTGTGCAAATATTTTGTATTTTCTGCAAAAGCTTCCACCAAAATTTTTATTGCCAATTCACCCCGTCTTGGCCATTTCGTCAATTGATTAACTCAATAATTGGTATCACAACTACACTCATTTGAAGGTTTAACTACCTCTTGAGTCGATTTGGGAAGAGTTATATCGATATTTAAGTCATCAATGGCCTCCACTTCAAACTTCGACTTCGTTCTTGATTCAGTGCTCGTCAACAAGCCTTCTTTCTTCAATGGAGCTAATTATGCTTATTGGAAGAATAGAATGAGGTACTTCATTCATGCAAGTGACATTGGAGCATGGAATATCGTGGAAGACATATACATCATACCATCCACTCATTCAAGATTGTGGAGTGAAGAAGAGACGAAAATGTTCCAGTTCAACTCAAAGGCTATCCATATTATAATTTGTGCTCTTGGACCAGATGAATACGGGAGAGTTTCATCTTGTACAACTGCCAATGAGATATAGGATAAACTACAAGTCACCCATGAAGGCACAAACGAGGTAAAAGAATCTAAAATTAGTCTTCTAACTCATAGCTATGAAAATTTCAGGATGAAACTGGATGAAGACATCAAATATATGATGGATAGATTTTTCGTGATTGTCAATGGTCTCAAATCATATGGAGAGATCATTCCAAATGAGAAGCTTGTGAGAAAGTTAATTTATTCTCTTCCAAAAGCTTGGCAATCGAAGAAGACGACTATCATCAAAGCTAAAAATCTAAAGTCTTTAACTCTCGATGAACTCATTGGTTCTCTCCTGATGCACGAAATGATGATTCAAGAAGAGGTAGACCTCAAGAAGAAGGACGAGACAAAGAAAGAGATGGAGAAGAAGAAAAATGTGTGAGTTGCTCTCCAATCCATAAAAGTTGAGAGTGATTCGGATGAAGATGATGATGACAAGGAAATGACATTATTTGCCAAATGATTCAGAAAACTAATGAAGCCTAACAGAGGAAGAAAATTCAAAAAAAAATAATGGCTTTAAAACTGAATCAAAGGAGAATAACCCTATCATTTACTACAAATACAAAAAACTAGGGCATGTCAAATATGATTGCCCATAATTAAAGAATAAGGGTCAATCCAAGAAGAAGCACAAGGCACATGTGGCTACATGGAGTGATGATGAACAATCCGATGAAGAGGAACAAGAAGTAGCAAACTTGTGCTTAATGGCCATCGGGGAGAATTCTCAGGTAACTCCTAACTTATCTGATTTTGAAGATTATTCTTTTGATGAGTTATTAGAGGAATATACTGGGTTGGCTTTGGATTATGAGAAAATATTTTCAAAATACAAGAAAGATATTTCAAAATTTAAAAACGAAAATAATCTCATATTCAAGACCAACAATGATCTTGAAAGTAAAATTAATGAATTGCAAATCAAACTAAATGAGTTTGAAAAGAAAAATTCTGATTTGCATAATTTACTTTCAAAGTTCAACGATGATCATCAAAAATAAATTGATGATCTTAAAGCTTCTTTCAATATAGTTGGACTAAAACATTTTGAAAATGGAGAAATTTCAAAATCCAACTTTGTTAGAAAGAGTTTTAAAAATTACAATCATGGAGGTCCCCAAAGAACCTCAAATAAAAAAAAAATCATTAAAAGTATATGGGTTCCTAAAGAACTCCTTACTACTAAAGATAAGAATATTCTACACAAATGGATACCCAAGGGGACTAGGATTTTAAGTACTAATGAATATGGACCCAAAAGAATTTGGGTACCAAAAATCAAAAATTAATCTATGTTTGTAAGGAAATGAGCATTGTTACAAGGCACGAGAAAAACGTTCAAACTCATGGTACCTTGATAGTGGATGCTCAAGACATATGACCGGAGACAAGAACCGGTTCATAGAGCTTAACGACAAAAATGGAGGAGAGGTGACTTTTGGTGATAATTCAAAAGGTCACACTGAAGGTATAAGTACTATAGGTAATACCTCTTCCATACAAATTAAAAATGTTTTATATGTGAATGGGTTAAATCATAATCTATTGAGTATTAGTCAATTATGTGATAAAGGATACAATGTCTTATTTGAATCAAATGGTTGTAAAATTATTGACGTTGCATCTAGTCAGATTATGCTTATTGGTCATAGAATAGGCAACATATACATGGTGCATTTAGATTCTATTAATATGACTAATTTGTGCCTAGTTGCTAAGGATGAACATGATAGTTGGTTATGGCATAGGAGACTAGGACATACAAGCATAAGTGTTTTACAAAGACTAATTGAAGGAGACTTAGTAAGAGGATTGCCAAAACTAAAATTTGATAATGATAAAATATGTGATGCATGTGCTAAAGGAAAACACAAAAGGGTCTCATTTAAATCCATTAATGATGTATCAACTAGTAGAGTATTACAATTGATCCGTATAGATCTTTTTGGGCCAATTAGGAACACTAGCTTGGGTGGAAAACAATATTGCTTTGTATTAGTATATGACTATTCTAGATATACTTGGGTTCTATTTTTAAGTACTAAAGATGAAACATTAGAAAATTCATCACGTTTTCAAAAGTAATCCAAAACGAAAAAGGTTACTCCATAACTAGTGTTAGGAGTGATCATGGTACTGAATTTAAAAATCTTGGATTTACTGATTTTTGTAATTCTAATGGTATTAACCATAATTTTTCAGCACCTAGAACCCCTCAACAAAATGGAGATGTTGAGAGGAAAAATTGAACTTTAGAAGAAATGGTTAGAACCAAGCTTTGTGAAAATAATTTGCCAATATATTTTTGGGCGAAAGCCACAAATACCACTTGTTATGTCATAAATCGAGTAATGATTAAGCCTATTTTAAAGAAAACTCCATATGAACTTTTCAAAAATAAAAAGCCTAACATTAGTTATTTTCATTCTTTTGGATGTAAATGTTTTGTTTTAAACAACGGTAAAGAAAATCTTGGCAAATTTGATTCTAAAAGTGATTAAGGAATTTTTATGGGTTATTCCTTAAATTCTAAAGCTTATCGAGTATTTAATAAAAGATCTTTAGTGGTAGAAGAGTTTGTACATGTTGTTTTCGATGATAATCCCTTTTCGAGGAAGGATTCTTGTGTGAATGATGATGTAGGTATTGTAAATGCACATGATGTTGGAGAACCATCATCAAAGGAAGAAGTAAATGATGAGGAAACTCACGATGTTCTCGAGAATCCAACCATTGAAGAAAGGGAAGTCTCTTACCCCAAGAGAATACAACTATGTCAAGGATGGTGAAATTATAGGTGATCCATCTAAAGGGGTAACAACTCGATCTTCTCTTAGAAATATATGTAATTATGTTGCATTTATCTCATGCATAGAGCCTAAGAATATCCAAGAAGCATTAAAAGATGAAAATTGGATTATGGCTATGCTAGAAGAGTTAAATCAATTTGAGATAACTAAAGTGTGGACATTAGTTGAAAGGCCTAGTAATAAATCTATTGTATGTACTAAATGGATATTTAGGAATAAGCTCGATGAAAGTGGTAATATAGTGCGGAACAAGGCTAGACTTGTTACTCAATGCTATACTCAAGAAGAAGGCATAGACTATGATGAAACATACGCTCCCGTATCTAGGATGGAAGCAATTAGAATGTTATTAGCATTTGCATGTTTCAATGAATTTAAATTATATCAAATGGGTGTTAAAAGTGCATTTTTAAATGGTTTTATAAAAGAAGAAGTGTATATGGAACAACTTCCTGGTTTTGAAGATTCAACATTTCCAGATCATGTTTTTAAATTGATAAAAGCTTTATATGGTTTAAAACAAGCTCCTAGAGCTTTGTATGAAAGATTGTCAAATTTTTTAATTGAAAAAGGTTTTTCAAAAGGGAAGGTTGACACTACATTGTTTTTAAAGCGAAAAGGTAAAGATTTATTAGTAGTTCAAATTTATATTGATGATATAATATTTGGTTCTACTAATGATACTCTTTGCTAAGAATTTTCTAAGCTAATGCAGAGTGAATTCGAGATGAGCATGATGAGGGAGCTCTCATTTTTCTTTGGACTCCAAATCAAGCAAAGAAAAGATGGCATCTTTATCAATCAAGCAAAATACGTCAAGGATATGCTCAGAAAGTTTGGATTGGAAAATGGAAAACCCCAAGCTACTCCAATGAGCTCATCTACAAAGCTTGACAAAGATGAAGGAGGTAAATGTATAGATGTTAAACTTTTAGGTTTATGATTGGTTCTTTGCTTTATCTAACCGCAAGTAGGCTGGACATTATGTTTAGTGTTTGCTTATGTGCTAGATTTCAATCATGCCCTAAAGAATCACATCTAAAAGCCATTAAGATAATCTTTAGATACCTTAAGGACACTCATAGTTTAGGATTATGGTATCCTAGAGACTCTATCTTTAGCTTATATGCCTTCTCTGATGCGAATTATGGAGGATGCAATATAGATAGGAAAAGCACCTCCGGTGCTTGTAAATTCCTAGGAAATATGTTGATTTCATGGTTTTCAAAGAAACAAAATTGTGTTTCATTATCTACCACTGAAGCGGAATACATTTCAGCCGGTAGTTGTTGTGCACAAGTTGTATGGATGAAACAACAACTTTTAGATTATGGAATTGAAGTTGGTACTATACCTATCAAGTGTGACAATATTAGTGCTATTTGTCTCACTAAAAATCTCATTCAACACTCTAGAACTAAGCACATTGAAATTAGACATCATTTCATTAGAGATCATGTCACTAAAGGAGATGTAGTTCTAGAATATGTTGATGCTTTGCATCAATTAGCGGATATTTTTACAAAACCTTTAGATAAAGATAGATTTTGGAAACTTAGGAGAGAATTAGGTTTAACTAACCTACCTTGACTTAGTGTTTAAAATAATTTTAGCACTTTTAATTAGAATTGGAAAATGCTTATAATAATAATAATAATTATTTTATTGCATTATTTGCTAATAGTTAGGGGGAGTTTATGATATTTAGTGAAAATTAATAATATGTTCAAATAAAATTTAAGGATAGATTTGATTGATTGAACATTGTTAATTTAGTTGCCAATACCACTAGAGCTAATTAATTTAGCATTTTGAGTGTTTAAATATAGATTTTAACATTTTTGAGCACAGTGTATCAATATCTATGTATTGATACACCCTCACTGTGTATCGATACACTATGATAGTGTACCGATGCATTCCTTGAATGTGTATCGTACACTCAAGAGTGTACCGATACACTCGTCAGGTTTTGGGTATTAAATCCCTAAAATTTCATTATTCTCTCAAAACCTAAACTCTAAACACTCTCGTCATTCCTCCTCTTCACTTCCCAAATCTCCACTTTTGCCAAAAATCATCGTTTCAAGTTGGAATCTAACTGTTTTTCAACTCCAAATCTTGCTAAGATCAACAAAATCGTGCAAACAACATCTAATCTCTCTCAAATCTGAATTTTCAAGGTAAATTTTCTAAAACCACTATTTTATTAATTTTTGAACTCAGGATTAAATTTGATTAGTTTTAGGTTGAATTATATATCAGGAATTTGTTAGATTGTAGTCTAGAACTATAATCTTCAACTAATTTCTTCAAAAACAACACCATTTTTCAAATTTTTTAAAATTTTCGAAATAAAAAAATTGATTTTAAAATTATTGTTTTTGATTTAATTATGGTGTTTTCATGAAAACTATACATAATATGATTTTTCAAACATTGTTTTCAAAATAGTTTTCAAATGTTGCCCATTAGGATATTATTTAGAGAACCTTGAATATTGCGGACTCATATTGAGTTTTGGGATTGATTATATTGCATACATGTGTTTTAAAATTGTAGGTAACCTTATCTATTTCGATCTTTAACCATGTCTCATTCAAAATACTCTAGGTCTTCATCTAGTCAGTCTCAAACCGACCTCCTATTCCACCTCCCAATCCAAATCCAAACCCGAACGAACCAAAAATGACCATTCTATATTCCTATTTTAACCAACCTAGTCGTAGAGAAAATCTCTACCATAGGTATGTTAATTTATTCCAATCATATAAAATCCAGGAAGAGAGTATTCCCTCTATCCAAGCAATGGTTGATATGAAATTTGAATAGCTTTCTACCCTAATCTCTTAGAAATTTGATAAACTGTTTCAGCTCCAACCTATCGTTTATCACCAACTTGTACGCATTTTCTATTCCAATGCGGTTTGTGTCCAAAACGAGTCTCGTACTGAAACCGTAGGTATTCGGTCTTATCTCTTAGGCCATTTTTTTTATATTGACTCCAACACAATCGTTAATATTTTTGGTTTAGATAACGTAGGTTTAGATAATGGAAAACAAATTGTGGCTACACCTTACAAAGCTAAAGCTAGTGCAAGTACATTGTGGACTTATCACGAGCGTTTTCTTCACTTGATCATCTCTTGGTGGTTTAGACCATCCGGAGGCAGGTACTCTACCCTTAGAGTTTTAGATTTATGGTGGATACATTGTATCCAACATAAAAAGAAAATAAATTTTCCACAAATCATTTTTGGTGAGCTAGTCGAAACCGTGAACAATATCCCGTCCAAATATGTTGAAACCTTAGTTTACAATTGTCTTCTTAGCAACTTGTTTATCAAATCCAACCTGAGGTTCTTGCTTGATGTAGGCATCCCTCTTAAGAACGCAATCAATTTCATAACCTTGAAGAAATCGGGATGGTCCGGGGAAAAGGATCAATGGGTTCGATCCACTGAGAAAACACCGGGTTTTAGCTCTTCACGAGCTCCTCCAGCACCGGCTGCGGACGATGATCCAGAGCTTGAAGAACTCATGCGCGATATAGACGATCATGTACCCGAGTACGAGCCGACACAGTAAGAGAGTCAGATGCCTCCATACTTCTAATCGTTTATGGATAATATTGACATGAGGTTTGCATCCATCGAGTCCCATTTAACTGCTAACAATGAAGCGATGAATCATCGATTCGATGCTATGGATGAAAGGGTCGATGTGCTTACACGTGATGTGGCCAATATATGGGCACATTTATCACCTCCTGATCTACCGATGGACGATTAGACCTTGTCTTGCTTTGTTTTCTTAGGTCGAGTTGAACTTAATTGTTAAAACATTTTGGATATTTTTGGGATTGATATGTTTTGGATGTTATGGATGTTTGAACTTGAATGTTTATTTATATATATTTGGGTTTGATTGTTTGAATTTGGTTTGATTAATTTATATTAGTTTTATTAATTTTTGCATCATTAGTTTAATATGACCAATTACCATTACACATTGATGATGAATATTGTTTATGAACTAATGGTTAATCTTTCTCTTGATTGTGATCTTAGTAGCTTAAGTGTTATCAAAATATCAATTGGCTATTTTATTAAAAATCTTGTTTAAAAACGTTTTACAGAGTCTTTTTGATTTAACAAAAAGGAGGAGAATAAAGTAAGGGGGAGTAATTTTCAAAATTGATTTCAAAAATGATTTTCAAAGAAAATCTTAAAATTACTTATATGTTTTGTTATATCAAAAAAGGGGAGATTGTTGAAATTTTTTTGATGTTTCGATAGAACAAATAAAGTCCTATTGAATTTTAAGATTTTATATTCGATTTCAAAATTAATATTCGAGTAAATTATTCAAATATCAAAATATTATTCCAAGTTTTTCAAAGGTCAATTTTAATCCTTATTAAAGTGTAAAATTGTGTTTGAGTCTTAAAATATTTTTGAAATAATTTTTACAAAGTATTTCGAACCTTACTCGAGCCAAAAATAATTTTTATTAAGGGATGTACCGATACACTCTTAGATGTATCGATACACACTAAACATCGAATACATTTTGTGTATCAATACACAGCTGATGCATCGATACACTCCTGGCTCCAAGAAACATCGAATGTAATTAGTGTATTGATACACTTGGGATGTACCGATACACTAGGTCAACCAACGGTCGAAATATTTGAATTTTACACATAGTGTACCGATACACCCTTGAGTGTGTACCAATACACCTACGCTCACAACAGATTTTTTTAAATGATAATTACACCATAACGGCTCTATTGACTTCACCAATAATCCCCAACGTTCAAAAGTGATCCAATGTGTATTTAAACAAGCTTAGGAACTATTGATCAAGAACAAGAAACAAGTATTGAGAGAGTATCAAAGAGAAAGCATCAAACCTTATTGTTTGAGCATTTCAAGCCTATTTTCCATTCAATATTCATTTTTCTTTCAGTAACACTATTTGTGTTCAATTGTATTATTCTTGAGTGTTCTTTCTTCGTTCTAGAATTGTGCAAACATCTTACCTTGTGAGGTTTTTCTGTAAGTTTGCGAAATTTGTAATGTTCTCTTTGGGAGAGAGTGTTCTCAAGAATTTGGAGTATAATTCTTGAGGGAGTTGTAAGGTTACTCTTTGTCCTCAAAAGAAAGAACACATTAGTGAATTTGTTGGAAAATCCTTAGTATAGATAGCTAAGGTAGTGGACGTAGACTTTGGTTGAGAAAGTTGAACCACTCTAAATCACTGTATAAATATTTTCTATTTTCTATAAAAGCTTCTACCAAAATTTTTATTCCCAATTCACCCCCTCTTGGTTATTTCGTCGATCGATTAACTCAACACATTTCATTACAAATAAACATAATAAGGAATGTTGCCTTCCGAAAGGGCAAGTGACCTTCGAAAACGAATCCATAATAGAAAACATTCATTAGGATAAGGATGTTATCTTCCGGAGAGGAACCCGAGTTAACCTCTAAAGAGGAACTCATTAAAACTCAAAAATGGAATGGGGATACCCTCCGAAGAGAATCCTAATAGAATCAGGGGGTGATGCCCTCCATATAGGATCTTATGCAGAATCAGGACGGGGATGATGCCCTCCGTAGAGGATCCTATACTGTATCAAAATGGGGATGATGTCCTCCATAGAGGATCTCATGCAGAATCAAAGAAATGAACCAATATATAAATTGATAGTGATGCAATCTTAATCAGAAGTCAAACATATTATAGATAAATATAACTAGGTTACAAACTTGCGTTCCAATAGAATCATGTCATACACTATCATTAAACAATAAAAATATTGAACATGCCAAGGGACACACCTATACAAACTAACTCATATCGGCTAAGCTTCAAGTTTCCCACAAATAGTAATACTAGGTCCTGTAGAACGAAAACATAATGATAATATATTACTGTAAAAGAATCGAAGTAATACTTAAACGAAATCAATCAATAAATCAGTTAATAATATTCACATGTATTTCAGGTCGAACATGTGAAATTAAGCTGGATTGAACATAGTTGATTAAAACTTATTGGGAGCGGTGTAGAGACATGTGACCACCCTTAGAACATAATATTAGATAGTAAAACCATAATTTTCAGAATTTACTTAACATAATTATAATTTAAAGTACTAAAATATGTGAAACCGTGACTTTCATGTCAGAATGTGGTAAAATAGACTACAGAAACAAACTCAAGAATCAAAAAATGTCAGGATAAAGGTCTTCAAAAAAAAGTCACCAGTCAATGAAAAAGTCAACGGTCAACAGGTTGAGTCAAAGTCAAAGGGTCGAGTCGAACAAAGTCAACGGGTCAGGTCAAGAAAAGTTAACGAGTTAGGTCAGTCAAAGTCAACAATTCGAGTCAGTCAAAGTTAAATTTGGTTTGGTCAGCAGTTCAAAATCGATTTAGGTAAATCGATTTTGGCAGACCGGTTCAAGCAGACAGGTTTAGGTAGACCAGTTCAGACAGACCAGTTTAGGTAGACCGATTTAGTGATTTGAATCGCCCAGAATAGTCCCACATGCGTACGATGGCACGTGGGGGCGTGTGAAGCCATTTTTTGTAGTTGAAAATTACCAAAAATGTAGGAAAATTATTTTAAGGCCTCAAGAGTTACTTATAATGGTCGGATTACGAAAAAGAATATGGAATGTAGGATTTTTAACAAAACACAAAACTTATTTTCCTCTAAAAAGGCCAACGACGACGAGGATGGAAAAATCGAGACCACCGAATGAACAATGATGACGGGACAAGCACAATGGTGACGGTGGTGACATAAATGGCGGCCCGAGTGTCAAAGAAAAACTAAAATAGGAAATTGACAGAGAAAATGAAATAGAAAGAAATTGTTTTCAATTTCCAAACAATAGAAATGGAGGAAAAGAATATTGAACTATTTGAATACTATAAACTTGGGCCAATTATAGAAATGGTCCCTATACTTTTAGGGAATTTGAAAAATAACATCAAACAATAAATTTTGAATATTTAATCCCCTAATTTGAGGTATGAAAAAGAGTAAAAATGTTTGAATCAAGTGATTAGATTTTGAGAAAGAGAAATAGAGATAATATGGCGGCATGAAGGAGATTGAGAGAAATGGTGTTGTTGGTAAGCTATTTGATAGATTTAACAAGTTTTTTTTTCTTTTGTAGATAAGATTCTTGATAAATACTCTAGATTTTATATGCAAATTGGCACATATATAGTGTACTAAATGAATTAGTTGAAGTGTTGGAGAGAAGAGCTGACTTGGTGGCGTGAGCGTGAACGAAGGAGTTAAGTTGGGGGTGGTGGCTGGCAGTACTGGATTTGAATGATTAATTTGTTAAATTAATAAAAATGTGAGTAACATATACTAAATATGTAATTATACAAAATTTTATTAACTGTCAAGTCATCTTTTCGTTAGGTTTTAACGACAGGTGGCTTGATTGATATCATTTAAATAATTATACCATTATATTGACAAAATTGAAAGTATAGTGGTCATATCGACACCACACCAATAATTAGGTGGTTATTTGAGTAGTTTATCTTTTATTTTTAAGAGTAAACTATACCGTTAACCACCTAACTACTGCACCTTTTCATTTACCACCATTTTTGAAATTTGTCAATTTTGTCACTTAACTATTTAAATGCATTAAATCAAGCCACTAGTCGCTAACATTTGAAGGAAGTACTGACGAGGTAGTTAATAAAATTGGTATAATTACACATTTTGTCACTCTTATATTTTCTATCAATTTGGTTCTAAATTTTATAAATTAAAATAAAATTAATCCTCAACTCGGATAGTGTCATTTGTCACTGGTGCCAAGTGTCATGACATGTGTCACCATTTAATTTGAAAATTAAATTTATTTTAATGAAAGAAAAATAGAGCACTAAAATGAAGGGAACATATGACTCAAACCAATGTCATTTGGGGGAGCAAGGAGAAACTCAACCACTAGACCAAGTTGATTGTTTGGTTTAAATAATACTAGAAGTAGTATATATCTTATATCTTAGTGCAATATTAAATTCTTAATATTATATATATAACTTTTTTTTATAGAATTCGCTAATTTTATTTAAAAATAGAAAATATCTAAATTAAAATGAAGGTTTACAACCACAATCGTAAACTAAACACATAATAAAAATATTTTCTTAAACAAGAGAAAACTAGTCACTTTAAGACCACAAGAACCGTACAAGAAAAAGGTTAAAAGGTAAATACAAATAGATCTGATCGCATCGGTAAACAAACCACAAAAGGGGATGAAATTATTGAAAGGCCAATTACAAATCACAAATCTGAATTGAGCAATGTGAAAATACTATCCACATACGTAAATCGTGTATCCAATTCTAATCCAAGGATCCAAAGTAGGGAAGATGTCAAATCTAACCCTAAAAAAATAATAAACAAAAATATTAGCCAAACGATCGAGAATGTTCCATAAAGGTAGAGAAAAAAGTGTCATAAAGACAGAAGATAACGTGCCATAAAGATAGAAGATGGCGTGCCATAAAGACGAAATTATTAAAAAGAAAAAAAATAAAGATATAATATAATAAAGAAAAGGAAAACAACGAATACTAATTGTTGGCGATCAGCACCAAGGTTGATGTCGCCGTCGATCAAAAAAATGAAGAAGAAAAGAGACTATCGAAGACTAAAGAAAAAGAGAGAAAAATAACAAAATTTCTAATTATTTATATTATATATATATATATATATATAACTTAAATTCACATATTAAATACAATTTACATCTTAACATTAAATTTTTTTTAACTTATTAAATATATTTTATTCTGATCATAACTAACAAACTATTTTAATCTTATCTTAAATTAAAAAATATATAGTTTATTCTTATCTTAACTTTTAAAGTATATTTTATTGTTATATTAACTTATTACATATATTATATTCTTAACTTAAAGTATTAAATATATTCTATTCTTACCTTAAATTATTAAGTATTATTTTTATAATTTTAATTTAAAATATATATTTTATTCTTATTTTAATTTAAAAATATATTTTATTCTTATTTTAATTTAAAAATATATTTTCTATTTTTTATTTATTTTAAAATTTTATATTTATATTTTTTGTTTTATTTTTAATAAATATATTATTTTTATATTAATTTTAAAATATTGTAATAATAAAATAGAAATATTTAAGTTAATGTAAAGATAAATTATATTTTTTAAAGTTAAGATTAATATATATTTTTTACTTTAGTTAAGATAAGAATAAATTATATTTTTTTAATATCAAGAAGTGATTTTAAGTTAAGATATATATAATATTAAGAATTTATGATTACACTAAGATATAAGATATATACTACATGTAATCTATTTTAAACTAATCAATTAAGTTGGCCTAGTGGTTGAGCTTCTCCTTTATCTCCTAAATGACTTGAGTTTGAATCCCGTGTCCCCCTTATTTTGCGAACTAATTTTCTTTCCACCAGTGGGCACCATCCAATTGAAAAATTAATTTTATCTTAATTTATTAAAATTAAGAATAAATTAATAGAATATGTAAGTAAGAGTGACTAAATGTATAATTATACCAATTTTATTAACTGCCACATCACTTCGGTCAAATGTTAACGACAAGTAGCTTGATTGAATGCATTTAAATAGCTAGGTGACTTGATTGACAAAATTTCAAAAATGATGGTCAAAATGAAAGGGGCAATAATTAGGTGGTCAATGGTATAGTTTATTATATTTTTAATAAAAGGGTAAACTATACAGATACTAAATAACTTTGTTTACTCTCTCTTTTGTATCATTAAACTTTTAATTTTACCAATTATAACACTAAAATTTAATTATACATTCAATTATGTCACTTTGTCGTTAAGTTACTAACGGGATGATGAAATGACTAATGGTTGCTGACGTAACCTGCAACACCAAAACAACATCGATTTGGTATGGTCATTATGATTCCTAAAACTACATTGTTTCAGACTTTGAATTTTAAGAGTGTATTGATTTTCTCACTAAACTTTTAAAAAATTTACTTTTTTGGCATTGTACTTTTTGGACCTCATCGATAGCCAATCATTGTTAGTTTCCAATCGCCTTTTGCGGTAAAATTCGATACCAAACTTTTGCATTTCACTCTTCATTCTTTTATAGGAATAGTTATTTTTACGAAATCCACAGAATCAATGAAATTAAAAAAATATCATTTTTATATTTGAAGACTTTCTTAGATTTATAAAATTTTGGGTGTTTGTTCAAAAATCATAACGATGAGAAGCATTATTTCCAGAAGTCGAACAACGTACCTCAAAACTAACCTCATTTGATGATCATTGAAAGAGGTTGAAATATCAATACGTCGAACTTTTAAAAGGATTTTCGTCAATTTTGAGTGAGTTTTGTGGAAAAGCAATCCTACGATAAGAGAGATGAGTGAAATGCAAATGTTTTGATACCAATCTTGCTATAAAATATGATCGATGACAGGTTGTGCTTGGTCAGCGGTGACAACTGCAATATGTAGTGCTAATAAAAGTAAATTATTTGAAAGTTCAAATGACAAAATCAATTCACCCCTAAAAGTTTAGTGTCTAAAATGAGGTTGTTTTGAGAAACAATAGCATCGCCAAAATCACATTGTTTTGGTACGGCAGACCACATCAACAACCATTATCCATGTCATCTTCATGTCACTGACTTAACGGCAAAATGTTATAATTTAATGTAAAACTAAATTGTAATTTTATAATTAAAAATTAAAGTTAGATGGTATCGATAAATCAAAGGAAAAAATTTAATTGTATTTGGAGTAGTTTCTCTTTTAATAAATACAATGACCGTTATAATTGAATGCAAAATTAAAATTTAATGTTATAATTAAAAAAATTAAAAATTAGATGGTATCGATAAATCAGAGGATAAAATTCAGTTGTATTTGGAGTAGTTTCTCTTCTAATAAATACAATGATTTAATCTCAAATTTTGTTTAAATAGGAAAACTTGATATATAGGACATAGCTTGACCTATTTTATTTCATCCTATATTATTATTATTATTATTATTATTATTATTATTATTATTATTATTATTATTATTATCTATTTATGCCACTTAATCTCAAACTTCATTTAGATGTAGAGGAATGATGGGGCATAGTTTGACCTATTCTATTCCACTCTATATTGTATTATTATCATTTATATTTTTTATATTTATATTATAACTGATATTAAAGATATCAAATATTATGATCTTTAAAAATATTTAAATTTCTGATATTAAAGATATCAAATATTATGATCTTTAAAAATATTTAAATTTGTATTATTTTATTAGAAATTTAATATAACTTACCAAAACATTTAATACTTATTGGTAGAGAAAATTTTATATTATCATAAAGCCCTATTAATTCTACCTGGTAGACCCTTGGCTTCTTTATCCGCCATTATTTTTTTCGTTGACCATCTGGAAAGCTGAAAATGAAACAAATGTATAGGCAGCCATTTCTGCCTGAGTGATTATTTCAAAACTTCCACAATAACCGGTTTGTCCCATACAATATGAAAAATGTAAAATAAAACTGGTTAATGTAAGATAAAAAAAACGATAGAAATAAGATAAAGATTGAGAATGTTATCAAAAATATAATAATTTAAATTAGACGCAATCTAAAATGTTACGTTCTTCATAATATTTATATTTTCAACTGGAATTTAAAATATTATATTTTTCATAATATTTTCGGTTGACAATCGAAAATATTACTTATTTCAAAATATTTTCAGTTGTAAGCTCTAAACCTCCCGTAATATAATTTTTCGATTACAAACGAAAATATTATAAATTTATATAACTTTTTAAGTTGAACATAATAATATTTTAATTTAAAAACCATCTTAAATTAACCGTAAATTTTAAATGTATTGCAGAACTACCTCATACAACAATAAAACACAACCCCACAGTAACTGGTGTGTCCTCCAATATGTGTGGATCAACATTTTTTTTCGAGTTGTTTTAGTGTCAGTCATCAATAAAATTGATTAATTGTCATATATATATATACATTTATAGAATGAGGATTTTGATTCTTGATGCTTCGTTCATCAACCTTTTAAACACGTAATATTCATTTATGAAAGCTGTCCTGCTTGCATATCCGATCTAAGTCAAAATATTGATTAGGGCTCATTGATTATGTGAATAGACAAGGAAACCCATCTTGAAACACACAGGATAAAAAGGGTTTTGACTATGAAGTTCAAACGTCAAAAATATTTAATGCTTTCATGGTATACAATTCTATATGTTTTCACTGTAGGTGAATATCCGATCGAATCAAATTGTGTTGAATAAAGAAATTTCAAGTTAGATAAATTGACTAAATTCATTTTATAATTCAAATTTTATTTAAAAAATTTCTATTCGAGTTTATAAAATTTGAATTAGAGTTATTTGAGTTTCTATTTGAATTTGATTGTAAGTATTCAAAATGTTATGATATTAATTGATTCTAAGTTAAACAATTTTTTATAACCATATACGATATACATATAATATTTTCATAAATAATATACATATATCATGCAGAGTTAAGAGACTCGACTTGAACTTGAATACTATTTCACTAATTATTAAAAAATATTTGAGTTATTTGAGTCTTATTTAATAACTCGTAACATTTTTGAAATTTTTTTTAGTATCATAAAATTACAAATTAAACCGAATCGAATTGAGTTAAAAGTTTTAAATTTTTTATGTTGAAATTCGACATAAATTGCTAAGTTTAATTAAGGTAGTGTTTGAGTAAAAGAAATCTGAAACCTCCCACAAGGTCTATCCATTTTGCAGTAGGCCAAAGTGACACTAAAAACCAACATGTTTAATCAAAGAGATGTTTCTGTTTATTTTGATATTATCACAACAATTCCGTAATGGAAACAAAAACCAAATTACAGATCATCAACAATCAATTAATTTTCAACTATCCAAATGCCCAACATGTCTCTTTCCTAGAACAATCTTCAACAAAGAAAAATAATGAAGCAAACTATAAGAGGTTTTGTTTTTTGGTTTGAATTTGTGTTGGTATTGATGGCATGATTATAACATATACAAAGAGCTACACAATTCCTTCGTTGCCTGCCAATATCATGTACTTATCCTTTCTTGTTAAGGATGTGCATTCAAAGTTCAAGGCTTTACCAATCAGTGCCTGCACATGATTGGCTACCTCGAACTTTGATTTCGCTCCTCCTCGACATGTAAATGATTTTGGTAGCTTCTCAAGAATTGTAGCATAACAATGGGTTGTTGGATTCATGATCAAGAAAACTGGGTCTAAGAATTTGTACCCACCGGCTGTTGTTCCATAGAACATGTTCACATGGAAATCAATGGCGATCGGAACTATGTCGTCAGTTATCTCGGCGAATAATGGACTGAATCTCAGCAAATACGGCTCCCTGCAAGTGGTTCCTTCGGGACAAATAACTAGATCACCTTGTTTCAATTGTTTTTCTATCATCTTCGAGTCTTTCTCCCTGTTTCTTGTTAATCGAATCGTCTTAATCGGTGAAATAAACTCTGATACCCAACTTAAACTGTACGTGACCGCGGTGAGACTCAGACTAGGAGGTCGAACTTGAGCTAGAGCCATTGAAAGGTAGATCGGGTCAAGCAGAGTTCTATGATTGCATACAAAAAGCACACCACGATCTTCACCTAATCGTTTTAGCTCCTTGACGGTACGACCGTCGTTGGAGATAATCAACGTGCCTTTCAAACCTGTGAAGTATAAGAATAGCATGGACAACTTGTACGGTAACAAGAAAAAGAGTGCTGCTCTAACAAGGAGAAGGAAAATTCCAAAGGGCATCCACATGAGAATGAATAAAGCAGCAATATAAGTTGGCCTTAAAGCCAGTCTTCCATCATGGAAAATCAAGGGTCTTTGATATTTCTCCCTAGGAAGGGCACCCCAGTTCTTCTTGTCGGTTTCACTTACCAAATAAACAACCTAAATGATACAAATAACATCAGAATTAATGACAATAAAGTAGTAAAACAACATGAAGAATTTATGACAAACCTCGCAACAAGAAAAAAGTTGATGCTGAAGAGAGCTGTTTAAGCAACTGATGCCAATAACAGATGAGTCCATTTTCCCTTCCCCTCCTGCATTTTGGTCCTCCATAAACCCTATAAAATATCCACAAAAGACCTTCAACTCTCGCCCTACAACACTTTCGATCCTCAAGTAGTCTTTCAAGAAGCACTCCACCATAACTCTAGGCATATCGGTGACTGCAATTTTTGGAACACCGGATTTCATTACCATATCAAACCCTTCATCCCCAACATCCTCTAACAAGAACTTGGGCAACACCGTCCTCCCAATGCTGAAGCTTTCCTCTTTTAATCCCACAAAACAAACGAAAACCATAAGCTTTAGACCCCATTCTTTACCCATCAAACAGATGATAGGGTACAAAAGAAAGAGGATGGCTGCCCTTAAGGGCCCTCCAGCTTCAAAGGCTACTAGAAAGAAGTAAGGGAACATTGAAGATGATTTCAAAAGTGCCCCTTCCATATGAAACATCAATGTTTTGTGTAAAGGTATTTCTTGTCCATTTCCAAGAAAAAGGTATTTGTTGGATTGGGAACTGCTAGCTTTTCTCTGAAAGAATATTTTATTACAAGACCTGGTGAGCAGTATTTTTTGCAATGAAAGGAAATGTTTGAGGTTGTGTGGTTTTCCGGCCATGATTTTTGACAAGGGTTTTCTATAGTGGTGAGGTTTTATAGCATAGAGATGGGGTTAGGCTAGTTGATTAGAGTCTAAAAGAGTCTTAAATGTGGGGGGGGGGAAATATCATAAATGACACCAGGGTTACTGTAGTTGTCATTTCTCAATCATATTTTAAAGGCTTAGACACAGAGTCCAAATCTACAATTGTTATATCTATCCTCTCAATTAATTCTGACAGAAATTTTTTGTCAAGTTAATTGACATTTGGATTACTTTTGACTTCTCTTCTTTAGGTATCTCTTCAAAAAAAAAAAAATTCTAGTTTCACATTTCTCATGCAATAATTTAATTTACAAATATCATTTAAAAAATAGTTTAATTTACACATTTAATCATTCACCTATTATTTAATTTATATTTAGTCATATAATTATTATTATTTTTAAATTATTCCTAATCTTACATTTTATTCTATTTTTATCATCCAACATTTAAAAATTAATGATGACAATAATATGCTATCATACGATAATATTTTCTAAGTTGATATGCTGCTAAGGACGGTGTTCTCATACTACATGCAGCCTGGGGAAGATGATGCATCTTCTAAACGTCTTTTCAAAGACATTAGATAACCTTACCATCATTTTTTACAACAATTGATTCAAGAATATTTTTCATAGTGAATACATATTTCCTAATAATAATAAAAAATTCATATGAGACGAATACAAATAAAATTTCAAGATGAATATTTTTAATAAAATAAATAACTAGCATAAATAATTTCAAATTCTATAATAGACACATGCTTATCCTAAATTCTATATACATTCGTCACTACTTATTCATGCGCAATTTATTTTATCCTAACTAAAAAAATAATTTTTCTAACACCCGTACAAAATATTATTCCATACAAACTACTATCTCATCATATTTATCAGTTTACTAAAAAAATACTAAAATCCTTTTTACTTTTAAGACGTGAATGTAAATATAATTGTTGAAATTTGAAGCGATCAAGTCGAAGTCTTCATGCCATAATGTTTTTAGCTTTTGTACGCAACTGCGACTTTTTTCTTACCTATCCAATTGAATACTATTATTTAACTCAAAGTCCCATTGCATTTATTAATTTGGTCGGACAATTTTTAGAAAGATCGTATTTGGGTTTTTGTTAGTGACATCTCCTCCCCATGATATAATTATATCAAAAATAATAATTTTAAGGATAAACTGTCGATATAATCACTTTTGTTTATAAGCATTTAATTTAATTACTTAATTTTACAAAAAAAAATAACATTTTGTACCCATTTATAATATTTTAGTCATCGATATGTTAAATTATATTAGTTTGATTATGTAGAATATTAGTAAAATTGATTAATTTCTAATTTAAACTCTATATTTTAAATAAAAATTAATTTAACTTCCAAATTTTAGATATTATATCAATTTGACCTTTGAATTTAAAATAAAATATCAATAACCATTAGATCATACTAAAATTTTTTATTTTTCACTATCAATCGCCATCAATAACTGACATTAATAATTGCTATACCTAAAATTTTTAATTCATTTATTTTTTATTTTTAAACATGTTTATTTCATTAAAAAAATATCTCGAGTTCCACACAAATTCGATGTGTGCTCCCCTTTGCCTTCATTTGCTAGTTGTTTGTGACTAAAGCATCCAACCAACCATACAACCAAAGATAAATTCGATGTGTGCACCCCTTTGCCTTCATTTGCTAGTTGTTTGTGACTAGAGCATCCAATCAGTCATACAACCAAAGATTTGATGTTGATGTTACTTGCTAAATTTACAGGTTCGGCTTCAGTACATGATTCTCTTCATTTGAAGACTATTAATTTTATTTGCTATTATGATACAAGTTTTATCTTCGTGCTCTTGTATATTTTGGTAAATCACCAGTTTTAGCCAATCTTGATCTGATCCGTAATATATCTTGCTAATTTGTCAGTTTATGTTGATGAAAACATCTGTTTGGATATCCTACAAAATTAAAGGAGTCCAATTTATGATACAGCTGCAAGTCTGACATATATTCAGGTATGATACAGTTTTTTTCAGGCTTTCATTTATGGCTATCTAAGAGCCGTGGAATAAAATATTATTTATTCTAATTCCCCATCATTATATATGCTTTGAAACGACCTGCCTAATATTTTTTGTAAGCTTCTACATGAAAGATTGACCTGTTGTGTGTATACACACATATAACATAGAAATTGGGCTTCAGGATGAACTATGGCAGGGAAAGTAGTAAAATTGGCCCAATAGACTAGGTAAATAAAAGAATTGATCATCAAGTCATCTCCAAAATTAATTTGATATTTATTACAGTGACTTGAAACTCGTTATGTGGGCGTTTGAACTTATCAGTTCTACGTGATAAATTTTAATAAAAATTATATTTTTTAGAATTTGTCACTTAGATGTGACGAGTTACATAAAAAAAATTATATGGACAAACTCGTCATGTAGACATGACACGTTTCATCTATACTGTAACATTTGTTGTAAACTCTAAAATATGAATATTTAGCTTAAATCAAGATAGATTGTTATAAAATTATGGTATTAATGAATTAAATATGTATGCCACTTATGGTCATCTCACTCTTTAGATTTGTTATAAGTCGTTCTTATTTTATGTATACAATTATTATTCACTATTAAAAATTTCATTTGATGCATGCTAAATAATCTCATAAAAACATACAACGAGAGATTATATCAACATTCTTAATCGAGAGCAAAATTAGACCATACAAAAAAATTCCCTAAATCGAGTTACATGGTTTAAGGGTATTTTTATCTTTTTACATGACAAACTTTTAAGTGAAAGAAATAAAAGAAAATCAAGTAGGTGCCCCCAAATATCAAGAGTAATGATGCTTTTGAACTGACACACCTCATTGTAACTCTAGTGTAGTTTATGTGAAGAGGATCTCGAGAATTGAGACAATATACGAGGGTGTGAAGTTCCCTCCGGGCTATCAAATCTCAACTGCATTTAGTTTGACCTTTGGCTCCTTCCAACGAGATCTTTTTAATCACGAGTCCCAAATTTGATCTCTATCTGGTGGTACTACTTAAACTGGTGCCATTTTTAACTTCAAAATCTTTCATTTTAAGAACATGTTGCCTATTTAATATTAATCCATGGCCTTCACCTTGCACGAATCCTAGATTTGTCCAAAACTCAAGCCACCCTTTTTGAGTTTTCAACTTGAGACTTATTTTGATTTCAAGACTTCCTTTACGAATTTTAATCTTGAACCTATTTTTTATTTATTATAGTTTTATTTTTTATTTTTTTCTTTTCCCTTATTTTATTTTCTTTTTCTTTTTCTTAAGGTAAAAATATTGCTTGACAACATCAAAATTCACTAAAGTTAGGTAGCTTTGGTCAATCCATCTCAGTAAGGATCAAAGCTCCTGTAGAGAATGCCTTTTTTACCATATAAGGTCTTTCCCAGTTTGACATCCATTTTCCTTGAAAATCTTTCTAAATTGGAAGACTCTTTCTAAGTACCAAATATCCTTAGTGAAACTCTCATGGATGAACCTTCTTATCGTATGCCCTGATCATAGGCTTTTGGTACATCTGACCATGACTTATCACTTTTAATATTTTCTCTTCAATCAGGTTCAACGGGTCATATCTAGTTCGGACCTAATCTGTCTCGTCTAACTTCACTTTTGATAAAACTCGAAGTCACAAAATCCCTACCTCAATGGATAACACGAGTTTCCTACAAGTTCCGACATGAAATTCCTTATGAAGTTAAAAGGATTTTCGTGTTCTAATTCATAGTAAGGTGAAATTAATTTTTACAAGGTAAAATTATATATGTTTTTAAATTTTTTACAAAATTTCTTACAAAGTTTTGAGGAATTTTGTAGTTCTTAAAACTTTTTAAATACGATTTTATCTAAAACAATAGGAGTTCCTACAGCTGATCAATTATGCTTATAAATCTACGAAATATCATATTAAATAGAGTAATTTTTATCTATCAAATTAGGAAATGTAACTATTATATTCGAATCCTAACAAATAACTATTTATAAGAATATTATCTTATAAAGAAATTGAAAGTGGGAGGAAGAGGGATCATACTATATGCTAATGTTTGAACCAAAAGAAAAATGTATGGCAATGTGGCATGAAGTTGCGTTTCACCTACTTCTACATATCTTCATTCTTCCATGCCCCCACCCTTACAAATTCATCTTCCTTTCCTTTTCCCTTTCATCATTCTCTCTCTTTCGCTCAGCAACGCGATTGACTTCTTGCTTGATGGCCTGAAACCTGCATCCCCACCCTGCTTGAACTTTGCTATCAAACTTCTCTTTAATTTTCTGTTTGTGTCTATCAATGGCGAAAACCAATATTGGGTCATTCTTCAATAAATTCCTCTCTCTTTATCCTTCTTCTCCACCTCGGCTGCTTCGTTTTCTCCGCCGCTAAAGACCACCAAAAGCCAACCAAGAAACGCAAATCCTCACCTCTTTCTCCTAATTCTCACAAGCACCGCAAAGCTCTTTCCTCCACCTGGACTTTTATCAAACGCATTTTTTCTTCTATTTCCAAAGCCAACGGCAAAAACAACGTCCAAGCACACTCTCCGACATCAGCAACCACACCGGCGTTAACCTCTGCAAGAAACTCCCAACAATCCCTTGTCTCCATGGTTATCCCACCTGAAACTCATTTATCAGATTCAGATAACGTTCATCCGCGCCATCAAATACAATCTGGGTCTTGTCCAGAATCCGACATTTTGTCGGACTGCCCGTTTTTCCCTCTACGTAATGATATCTTCCCATGCACAGCTTGCGGGGAGATTTTCCAGAAACCCCATTTTCTCGAACAACATCAAGCGACCGAGCACTCCGTATCCGAACTCACTGATGGGGATTCAGGCAACAACATAGTCCGGATCATATTCAAAACCGGTTGGACAGACAAAGTTAAGAACCCTGACGCTCGGGAAACGATCAGGACACCTAAGTCAATTTAGTAATATGAAGAGATGTCCAAACATGTCTTAGTTGTAATACTCCAAAATTTTGGTTAGTGACCAAAATATAAAATTTGACAGTTTGGTGGCCAAAGTAGAAAATTAGGAAAAATTTTAGGACCTAAATGGTAATTTTCTAAAAAGAATTTTTATTCCATAAATGAATAATTTACTCTTGAGAATTGAGTTTTATTGAAATCATATTATTGATTTGAAAATTATGTTAAAAACTAGAAAGTGCTAAAATCCAGTAAAATTTGGTAAATCGAATCGAATAGAAATTTTGATAAAATTTGAAAGATAATAAATTAAACTTAGAAATATTATTTCCACATTTTAAAATGATGGAAAATAATATGGAGCAATGGATTTGAGAATTTATTTCTATGTTCAAGTTGGACCGTTGGATGAAAAATGGCAAGATTGAAATTTTTGGAAAATGGCATGGGAAAAGTTGTAAAGAGCATATTAATTTGTTTATATTTGACTTTATAAAGATGATAAGGGTTAGGTGGCTTGGTATGAAGGTAAATATCAAGTTTCATTAATAGTAAAATGGACATTTCTCATTAAATTAATTTTATATTCATTTAAGCTTAAATATATGATAAATTAACATAAAATTAAGGAGAAATTTCATGAGACCAAGCCATTTTCACCTCCATTTCATGCTCCCCATGACCTAGGTAAGAGAAATTTTATTTTTCATTTTTGAGCATCTTCCTTTGGATTTTGGATTAAGCCGTGAAATAGACAATTAATCTATTCGAAAAATGCTATCATTTGGTACCATTATTGCATGCTAATCTTTCTTGTGTTCAGAGATCCTAAATTCTAGGGTTTATGTTCATATCAGGGTTTATTGAATTGATGATGAATTTTGATGTTATTGAGGTTGTAGAATCATTTACAAGCTTGGTTGTCGATTAAAATCACCTATACATGTTTATACATGCTTATGTTGATTTCATCCTAACCCTAGATTTAGGGAAAGATAGTGATTTATGAAATTAAGTTAGGGCTTTGATTGTAGAGATTTTATAAGGTTGAATAGAGGTTGATTTTATGCTCGAATTGGATCAAAATCGATTGAAATCATGGAAACCCTAATCTTAATATACAAAGCATTCAATTTTGACTATAGAGGATGAGAAAAAAATTATGGAAAAATTATGTAGGAGATGGAAATGTAGGAAGTATTCTACAAGCCTTAGAAAAATTTAGGAACCATTTTATAATTTTATGAAAGTTGGGGGACCTAATTGATAATTATGGAAAAGTTGTAGGTTGTTGTGTAATGGTTCAATAGTTGAGGTACTATGCTAGGAATTAATGTTTGAGAGTTGAAGTTGATGTTAGAATGTGAAACTGGATTATTTTGGGATATTGGTAAAAGTTAAGGTTCAAATCACAAATATGGAAAAGTTGGAAACTTAAGTGAAAATATTTGTGAAATTTGAATAAAAATAACTTTAATGGTCAATTAGAAATGTTAAGGTCAACACTTATATTATGACATGGAATTTCTATCGAATGAGCATCAGAAGATTTATTAGGAAATTATTTTCTAATGTGTGCCTATTTTAGTAAGATTCTAACATGTGGTTATATTGTATATGTTTTGTAATGATACTCATTTAGATTGTGTGATTGAAATCAAGATCAAGAAATAATAAAGCTAAGGAAAAGCTTATGGATGGAATGTGAAATCCTAAGGGAAGTTTGCAAGCTAAGGACACCAGGTGAGTGCAAATTTAATTTGTACTTATGTTATCGAACAAACATTAGTTTACGATGAGCCAGTGACAGAGTTACTATGGTAAGAAATGACTCTTAATTGCTATGTGATTTGTGGTTCATGCATATTGTTCATTTGGTGAGCTAATAGAATTAGTTAATAAGCTAAAAGTGCAAATTGGTGAAACATGCTCGGATTTGTGGTCAAAACAGTAAGTTTATAAAATCAACATTAATTCTAAATAAATTATTAAGGGATGATTTTTATAACGTTGGGTTCGTATATCAATATAGTTTTGTTTAGAATAAACAGAAACTAATTTTGAGATGTATATAAAAATATATTAATTTTTAATCAATGATAGGTCAGAAAATAGGGCAGAGATTCTGCTCAAAACAACTTTTGTTAGTCAAATTTGAAAATTCACTATAAATTGTAAAAATGGAACTAGAATGAGTGCCTTATATGGTTAGATTTTTCAAGTCTAGTTTTTAGGGGTATAAATGGAATAATTTTTTAGTGTATATATTAATACATAATAATATTTCTTTGAAAGTAGTACAAACTGCCAGAAAATGAAATGATGATAAAAATTGGGATCGAACCAAATCAAAAGTAAAGGATTAAGTTAAAGCTTAGTTAGGCTTATATTTTGACTTGTATATAGTGTCAAAATGAGTGCAATGCATGCATAAAATTGTATATGGATGTTTTGTTTTATACATCACCGAGTAGGACTTGCGATAAGTCTACCTTATTTATGTCATTTATCATATATTTGGCATATTCTAAATATGTCAAAGGTTGAATATAAAATGCATTGATCACTTCTTATTATATAAATGATGTTTATCATGCATATATATGATGTTATTTCGGGTATGAACTTCCCAATGCTAAATTATATTGATATATATTGCCATGGATGGGATAAAAATAGACTATATGCCCAAGTATGTCATTGAGGGTTGGTGGTATTGATGGAATGCCAAAGAGTCTAGCAGTTGCATATTGGGTAAGCACTTTGGTGCAAAGGATCGACACAGCCTTATGTGTAAGCACTTTGGTGCAAAAAGGGTCGACACAACCTTATGCGAAAACACTTCTATGCTACTCGAATATCGGGGTCCTCGTAGTTTTATATTTGGAGCTATGATTTATTGGTTAATAAATGATAAATAGGTGAATAAGCTTATGAGATTTTGGAATACATGGCAAGTATATTGGTAAGAAATATATACATGATTCATATCATGTTAATATTAGTAGCATGTTTGAAGGTATAGGTAAAGTGATCATAATGCATTGAATATTATTATTGTTTACATTTATGTGTTGCATTGCTTTTAATATATTTATATTGATTGCCTCACTAAGTGTATACTTAGCGTGTGATAATTTTCACTCTTAGGAAAAAGGAAGAAAAAAGTGTAAGGATTTGAGCTTGGTATCAATCATCAATGAATATTTTTAGGTAACAATAATGACATCATATGGTGTTCTAAAGTTTCTTGCTGGCATGTATGAAAATAAGAAATTTCTGCAAACTATTAATATAGTTAGTATCAAATATAATTTAGTATGTACAAATATTATCATACTAAACTATGTTTTAAATACTACTTTAAATGGAATTTTAAACTATACAGTTTTATTTATTATATGAAACATAGTAGAATTGTATGTTATTGCATGAAATCGGATTTGAAATAGGAATTGAAATATGATATTTTGATTTTATCTGATAAATTATTTTATAATAAAGGTAGAGAATTTGCAATAATTGAAATAAACAAATTTTTTACCATTTTGGGCTAAGAAATGTTTTGAATAATTCATGTGACATCTTTAACTCGTGTTAGTATATCTTTAGCATATTCTAGGACTAAATCGAGCTTGTTTTGAGTCAAAAAGTGTATACATGTCACTAGAATGTCATTATTACTGATATGGTGATTGTAAAATTCGATTGATGCCACTCCTTACTAATGAAAGTGAATAAGTGTAGGGTATGCATAAGATGTGTATAATCGAGGGTTTGAAGTAAGAAATCAAATAGGATGTTTAAAAACAATAATAATAATCTAATAGTGATAGATATGTTGTTAGCCACAATTCTCCTATTTAGTCTAATAAAATGATTAATTGGCACAACAGGAAGTGCCAATGTTGGATTAAGGAAAACCCTCGTTTATGCATAAGTATATTATTGATTAAAGAATGAAACATTCCGACAGAATTGATCCTAAGTGTTATGTGTATGACTAACCCTTTAGGCCAAAATGTGAGGGTGAGTTGTATTTGTAGCTAGTAACTTTCTGGTAAGGATTCAAAGTGTTGATTTATAATGGACTTGATAGAGTTACCTTTCGAAGGCAATTTTTAGAATGGATTGATTATCCCCTTCAATACCAAAATGAATTATTGCTTAAGGCGTTTGATTTTAAAGAATTTGAAAATTTTTGGGATATCGGTGGTAAGGGAAAATGATTAAATTTGTTTTCTAATGCGATTTTAGCACCAACTGCTATAAAGTAATTGCTACAAAGTTTGTCAATCCTTCATAGTAAAAGATGTGGATACTCAAGCTATCAAGGTTAAGCTGGAAGATATCCCAACTGCTTGAGAGTATCCAAATGTGCATTCGTAAAAGTTACTTGGGCTATTTTTATATTGAGATGAAGAAATTAAAATATAGATGTTACCAGGTATTACGTTTATTTTTATAGCCAATCGAATGGCTCCAATTGAGCTCAGAAAATTAATGGCATAGTAGTAGAATTGTTAAGATCTAGGATTTACAAGACTAGACATGTCAACTAGGATGCACTAGTGTTATTGCAAAAAAAAAAAAATACGAGTCTATGCAATTGTGCATGGATTATCATTCGTTAAATAAAGTAACAAAGTACACAAAAAGTATCCTCTTACGAGGATTTATTATCTTTTGATAAGTTAAAAGGGTGCACTGGTGTCTCTCAAGTTGGATATCTTATCTGGATATTATTAGTTAAGGATGAGGAAGAAGATCTTCCTAAAACAATTTTCAGAATTCTATATGAACACTACGAGTTTACGATAATGTTGTTTGGTTTAAAAAATGTTTTTGTGACATTTATGGATTTGATGAACTGAGTATTTCAGTTATACTTAGATTAGGTGGTGGTAGTGTTTATTGATGATATTTTGACCTATATTAAGACCAATGAAGAACCTTATGCATATCTTTGTATAGCTCTTCCAACTCTTCGGGACAAAAATTGTAGGCTAAATTGGCAATTGTAAATGCGAGTTGTCTAAGGTTATATTCCTTGGCCATGTCAACTGAGGGGATAAGACTATATCTCAGAGAAACATAAGCCATAGTTGAATGATAAAGTTCAAAGAATATTTTCAAATTCCACTGTTTCTTGGGATTTGTTGGTTACAATTAAAGGTTCATGAAGAACTTTTCGATGATTGTCTTCCATCTGATCAAGATATTGAAGAAAGACATATTATTCATTTGGACTGTTAAGTGCCAAGAAAACTTTGAGATGCTAGAAAGAATACTAACATATGCTCCAGGGTTAGTATAATCAAAATCAGAAAAAGATTATGTGATTTATAGTAATGTATCTCATAATGATTTGGGATACATGCTCGTGCAAGAGAAAAAGTTAGGGCTTATGCTTCAAAGCAACTAAAGAATCATGAAAGAAATTATTTGACTCATAATATCAAGTTGGCAACAGTTGTGTTTATTTCATTGACATAATGCCACTATTTATATGGTGAGTGATGCTATATCTATACGGATCTCAAAAGTCAAAAGTATGTGTTAACTCGAAGGAGTGAAAATAAAGGAAATGAGTTGAATTCCTTAAAGAATGATAATGTGCTTATCAACTACAACAAGGAAAGGCTAATGTGGTGGTTGATACGATAAAGCTGAAAGACATTTCTTTTATGAGAGTTTTGAATACGTGATAGTCTTTAAGGAAAGATGGTGTTTTGATTGTAGAATTAAAGTTAAAGCCTATGTTAAATTTTTTAAGTCTAACGGATCCCCCGGGGACACGTTATGACAGCTAGATCTAGTGAAGGATCTTCAAAGAAAATATGAACATTGTTGTTCTTAACGAAGATAAAACAAGTGGAAAAGTTGAAACCAAAGGCATTAAGGTCAAGTATGATGGATGCTTGTATTATTGAGGAAAGAGTCGATATTAATAGCAAGCATGAAAAGAGTTATTATCGAGCTTGCTTCTAAATGGTTGACAGTCAACAAGTTAAAGTAGAACATTAAGTGTCTACTAGATTGTTGTAACTGATTTTCATCCCTTAGTGGTAATAGGAACGAGTTATACTGGACTTTGTAATTGGAAATGATTATTTAAGATAATCTCATTATATATGTTGATAAAAAAATGTCATATTTAGATTAAAAAAGGAAAAAAATATATTCTATTAAAGTGGTGATAAGTGTTGCTAAAAGTATCGTTAAGGTATTTCTTATGTTATCACATCGGAAGATATTAAGATTCAATCAAAATTTGACTTATGAAATCGGTACTTGTTAAAGTTCGTTAGAGAAGTCGAAGGTTGAAAAACTTAATTGGAAAAGAAAACAATATATGAAAAAGTAGTATCCTCATTTATTTACGTAAGGTACGTATTGAAATTTCGATGACGAATTTTCTTAAGGGGAGAAGAATTGTAATACACTAAAATTTTGGTTAGTGACAAAATATAAATTTTGAATGATTGAAGGTTAAAGTAGAAAATAAAACAGGGATTAAGGACCCAAATGCAAAAATACAGTAGATGTACAGGGGTTCGAAGGAAAATATCCCATAAAGTTTCACTATACAAGACTTTTTTGTGTGTTTCTTATTCATTTGTAACCCTAGTTTTTAAACGAAGCTCATATTTTTTAAAATATTTTCTCAAGCTCCCTCTCAACCCTCCATGACTGTGGCTTCACAAAATGAAACATCACTGCCGGCCAAAGCTCACGCTGACCGGGAAGACCAAAAGTTAACCCCAAAATGGCTTAATAACTTAGATATGCTTACCTAAACTCAAACCGAGACCTATATCCCTAAAAAAATGACACCTAAAAGCTTTATAAAATCTCCAATCCTCGATTTCTATCTCTGACGACCCTAATCAGCCAATGACTCTGTTTTCCCTCAAAACACTCTCACGTTTCACTATAACCCTAAATCGAGCCCTAAATTAAAACATTCAAAAAGTTCGACTCTCCTACTCTGATGACTCAAGGCGAGCCTTCTCTTACCGGCAACGAGATCTCGCTATAGGTAACGTTTGCCCCCTCTCTCTATTTACTATTTTCGTTTTCGAATTGAAGAAGAATGATGAAATGATTGCTTTGTTATTTCAAATAAGAAAGAAAAAAAAAGATACCCAAAATACTTTCTTATTTCGTATTGCCTCTATCTATTCGAAAATGGGGAAGAAAAGAAATCCACTCTCTGTATTGGTTGAAATCAACGGGGAAGATTACATTGCTCCCTCTCATACTAAATGAAAGTTGGGGTTTTTATATTACTCCTAGGGTGCGTTTGGTTCACGGAATGCAAGATTACCGTGTTTGGTTAAAGGAATAAAATATTATTTGAATGTATATTTGACCAAATTGTCCTTATTATATATTTGTATAATATTACAAATTGTAAAATATTTATATATATATATTTTAAAAAAATTAAATTCATAATATTTATATAATTTTTTTTACAAAATTAAAAATATAAAAAAAGTTTAATGAAAGGGTAATTTTTTTAACAACTGAACTTCATATAAAATTTTAATTTTTGTAAATCTAAAATAATTTAAGGATAAATTTGTAATTTAAACTTCGTAGAATTTTTATTATTCAATGACAGAAGAAGGATATTTTTTTTAAAAAAATAAAAATTTAAGGGCATTTTAGTCCAAAACGCCGGTAATGTTACAATACCTAAGGGAAGGGAGGTAATGACATTCCTGATAATATACCCCAAAAAATCTACTATTGGTAATAAAACATTACCGGGAATGAGATTCCCGGCCAACCAAACATGGGAATGTGGGATTCCCATCCCATGGAAATCTCACAATCCTTGAACCAAACACCCCCTAGTGTTACAAAGAAAGATGGAAAAAAACTTGATTTTACCATCTTCAATCCCATGAAAATTGCAGCTAGCATGGACGGGGCAAGGGATCTGGAAGTCTTCAGAATGCTTATTGACTTCTCACGCGGGAGATGGAGGGCCAGCTTGGCGGCGACAGGAGACTTATTTGGTTAGGATTAAAAACCCTAAAACTTTAAGATAATTGGGCTTCCCTATATATCGGGTATGGGTTTTGTAATTGGGCTTGTCCTCTTGAGTCATTGTTTGGGTTTTGGGGTTAATGACTTGTAATGGATGTAAATGGACAATTGTGAATTTGGTTGGCATGTAATGGATAATTGTAAAGGGACTTTGGATATTTAGGATTTTAGTATTTACTTTTGTTTGGGTTTAAACGAGAAAAGGCTAAAATTTAATTTGGACTTTGATATTCTTAAAATAAAATCACATGGTTATAATCTAATTAAGCATATGTCACGCCTTAAATTAGGGTTTAATTTTTTAAAAAAAATTATTTTGATGATTAAATCGAAATTTTAATTAAAGTTGGGGATCATAGTAAAATATTAATTAAAATCGGATTCAAATTAATAAAGCAATTAAAATTAGAGGACTTATAGTATAATTATATCATTTTTCCTAAATGTGGGTTTAAAAGCCTAATAAAAAAAAACTTTTCATTTAAGTAAAGTTTAAACCCTTCTCCTCCCTCACTCTTCAACCTTTCCTCCTTTAGTCGGAACTCTTTAATCGACGTTTCGTTGTCGATCGTTGTTCCATTTTAGACACCTCTTGTATTATCATGTTCCTTGCTTCGTCCCGAGTCCACCGGTGTCCATCTTGTCTCCGTTGCTGTCGGTGTGAGATGTGGTGAGGAAGATCAAGTTTTTGACGTTTCGAAATTGAGCTCTCCGTTGTTCACTACTATGAACCGAGCTTGGTAAGTGTCTCAAAATCCCTTAAAATGCATATAGAAATTTTTCGACCCCCGAAAGCCCCGCATGGCCCACCACGCATTGCTGCTGCGCGTGGGGAAGGTCCACCTCCTGGTGGGCTTCTAGAAGCGGGCCGACCTGATCCGACTCGCTTGCCTGACCCGCCTACCCAACCCAACCCAGTCAAACCCGAACCGAACCGAACCGGTCAGTCGTTGATCGACCGTTAACTGTTGATCTTCGTTGACTTTCTTTTTAAAAAAACCACCATCTTGACGTTTTTCGAAATCCTGAGTTCGATTTTGCGATTCATTTTGCCAAATTATGACATGAAAGCCATGAATTGAGCCCGTTATTCCAAAAATGCTTAGTATTTTTAGCATTTTTGCTTATTTATTTGAGATTTGATTATAAAATTGATTCGAGTATATATATATTTTTATGAAGGTACTCGTGTTTCCCTCGACCGAGGGTCAATTGGATTCAGTGCTTATTGTCCGTCAGATTTGCTCGATCCATGTTCTTCGAGAGTTACTCGTAGGTTTCTGTAAATTATTTAAATAGAGGTTATTATTATTCATATTAGGATTTCGATATAGAGTTTTCCATTCATAGGATCTAACGCTACCGCTTATCGTGATCGACAGATTGGGTAGTAGGCTTTTTTATCAGACTACATAGACCACATGTGTACTTCCTGATGGTGTTAAATTATTGTTTTAAATTGATTATCTGAATTGTTTTAGATTTCTGATGATACTGAATATTTTTACGGCATGATACCTGATTTTCTGAATACTATTTATCTGATCTCTGGTTACTGTATTTTTATATATGATTTATGAGTATGAAATATTTTCATGTTTTAATGGATTAAACCATCGTTTTCACTCGAATACATACATGTTTATTACTATCATTGAGGGTATTATTGGAGGAAGTATATCAGGCCTAGTCTATGACTTGTAAGACCTTACTGCATACTCCTCTGTTTTGTTCACATGGTAAGTCCTTACCGCATGTCCTTATGCGATATGTATAAGGCCTTTACCGAGTGTACAGGTGGGTGCATGGTTCTGGGGTAGAGTTCATATTTTTAAAACATGATTGATGAATTTATTTTTATTGAAGTATTTTATATGTATATTTTTATACACTGTTAGGAGCACAGTGGGCTTTTTAGCTCATTCTGTAAATTTTAACCTTTTCAGATAGTAACAGATCGTAGACTAACAGACTTAGCATCAGGAGGAGTGACTACTCTTATTTTTGTACCACTGTATATCTCTATATGCTTTTGGTTATACTTTGGTGGCACATGTTTTTCTACTGTCTTGGTATATCTATATTACCGATATTTTTTTATGTATATGTTTTATATTACTTTCTGATATATATATATATATATATATATTTATCTTATAAATCTTTCTTATGACTAATTTCATATTATACTTTTATATAGATTTTAACGTTGTTTTAAATATGAAAAGAATTCTGAATCCGATATGTAACCTCCTAGATTTGGTCAAAATGTCCAGGCATGATCTACACTTGGTGGTATCTGAGCCTTCAGTTTTAAACACTCAGACTGCGGATGAGTCTTAAAATCTAGATTTTCAATATATTTTTTATATTTAAAAGCACACGTCACATTAATTTATGAGTTTTAAATATATTCGAGATTCCTGATGCTAGTCTAACTTAGGTTCAAATTCTTTCTATACAGCCTTGTAGGTTTATCCGATAAGTGTTGATAAAGGTCGTATACCAGGTCGTGGTCGTAGACGAGGGCGAGCAGCTCGACCTTCTGTTACGATAGACAATCTAATGTCACCTCGAGATCCTCCTGTTCTGTATGTAGATTTGTCTATTTATCATGATGATCCAGTTAGACATACGAGAGACCCTCTCGTCATTGAGGAAAAGGAAACTAATATGGATGAGGATGCCATTAATAGAGCTATATTTCGTATGTTTTGGAGAGCATATACAGTCCCTGGTAATATGTTTGCGGTCAAGATTGAAGTCTATTCCAGTTCCACCCTGGTTTTGATGGCTCCTTACCATATGGCACTAAGGGAGCTTAAGGAACTGAAAGTACAACTCCAGGAGTTGTTGGATAAGGTATTCATTCTACCCAGTGTTTCTCGATGGGGAGCCCCAATTCTTTTTTTCAAGAAAAAAATGAGACATTGAGACTATGTATTGATTACAGAAAACTAAATAAGCTTATGGTTAAAAACAAATATCCTCTGCCTATGATCGATGATCTGTTTGACTAGTTTCGAGGGTCTTCTATCTTTTCGAAGATAGACTTGAGGTCTGGTTATTACCAACTCAAGGTGAGACATTCTGATGTCCCAAAGATTGAGTTCCGTACTCTATATGGGAATTAAGAGTTTTTAGTGATGCCATTTAGGTTAACTAATGCCCTTTCTACTTTTATGGATCTGATGAATCGAGTATTTCGACCCTATCTGGACCAGTTTATGGCTGTGTTCATTGACGACATACTGGTGTATTCTCAAACTAAAGCAGAACATGATGAGCACTTGAGGATTGTTTTACAGACTCTAAAGGAACACAAGTTGTACGCCAAGTTGAGCAAGTGTGAGTTCTGGCTCAGCGAAGTGACTTTTCTTAGGCATATCATCTCTGCTGAGGGTATCCGCATGGATCTGAGTAAAGTAGAGGCTATTCTGAAATGGAAGAAACCCAAGAACGTCTCAGAGATCTATAGTTTCTTGGGCTTAGATGGTTATTACCAATGTTTTGTCAAGAGGTTCTCCATTATTGTATTTCCTCTGACGAAACTATTAAGGAAAGATGTTCTATTTGTCTGTTCAGAGGATCAACAAGCTACCTTTGAGAAATTGAAGACTGCTCTGACTCAAGCCCCAATATCCCCAATATCGATTCAGCCTAAGTCTGGGAAGGATTTTTTTGTTTACAGTGATGCTTTTCACTCAGGATTAGGATGTATTTTGATGCAAGATGTGAAGGTTGTCGCTTATGTGTCACGTCAGTTAAAGTCGCATGAGCGTAACTATCCCACTCATGACCTGGAGTTAGTTGTCGTGGTTTTTGCTTTGAAGATCTGGAGACACTATCTCTACGAAGAAAAGTGTTATATCTATACCAATCATAAGAGTCTGAAGTATCTACTTACTCAAAAAGAGTTGAATTCGAGACAGTGTTGTTAGTTGGAGCTTCTGAAGGATTATGATTGTGAGATAGAGTATCATCCGGGTAAGGCCAATGTGGTGGCCGATGCCTTGAGCTGTAAAGTGATATCTGAGTTGAGAGCCTTGTTTGCCAGCTTGAGTTTGTTTGATGATGGCAGTCTGATGGCAGAGTTACAAGTTAAACCAACTTTGGCTGAGGATATTAAGACAAAACAACTCCTTGATAGCTCATTACTTTCCATTATTGAGCAGGTTGAACAGGTAATGAGCTCAGAGTATACTTTCGATCAAGATGACATTCTGTGCTTTCATGCTGTTACTGTGTCCCTAAAGATGATGAGTTGAGACAGTCTATTCTTCAGAAGGCTTATAGTACTTCTTACGCTATGCATCATGGCGGGGATAAAATGCACAAGAATATCAAGGAGTGTTACTTTTGGATTGGTATAAAGAATGATTGATAACTTCGTAAAAAGACTATATTTTAGGTCTTTTTACTTAAGTTATTGATTGTCTAAAAGCTATTGACATAGCATTTTAGCCGTATATAGTTGCATTTAGGACATATTTTCATGTTGTGGATAAGTTTTGCCAAGGCAACGTCTATTTGATTAAACTGATGCTGCTGATGAGAAAGGTTGTTTGTTGATTGTGATGATGTAGGAAATAACTAAGGAAAAATTTATTTTCCAGGACAAATTAATTTGATAGGGCCAATGGAACACAGAAGACAAAGACAGTGAGGAACATATTTTCCTTGCCGAGGCAACAAAAATCTTGCAAGTCTGACGCGAATCTGACGAACTACTGACGTCACCTGCCAGCTGCCTGATTGACCTCACATGCAAGAAATCCCCCAAAAGTTTGACAACATCCATCTGCCTTTCCATTTATAGCTGGACAAGAAAAAATGGTTATTTAGGGGGCCATTAATGATGTGAAACCCTAGGAAAATTCCCATTATAAATACTCAGTCATAGCCGCCAAAAAGAGAGAGGGGGGAGAATCATACAGAGAAAATTCCCCAGGTTTGGGAAAAGGCGATAGCGGCATCCTTTTTTCCATCGCCCCCACTCGTCCTTTCTTGGCGCCCTTTATAGCCAGGCTTTACCGGGGCGTCGACCAGACCCTCGAGAGATGCTGGTGCACTAGATTAGTCATGGTGGTGGTCTGATGTCACGACAGAGCTCTGTTCTGGGAGTTTTTCTTCCGCTTGTTCTTCATGTTTTATTTTTCTAAGGGCTTGTACTTAATGAATATTTTTGGGATGATGTTAACCACACCATAAACTGTTTTATTTGGTGTTGGGAATGCTTGGATGATATTTTATTTTATCGTTAATGAATGATTAAGAATATTTTTTAAGTGTTGTTTTGTTCACTGTTTTAACCTTTTGCCTTGACACTATAAGAGCTTCGAGAGATTGCCTGGTGCCTAGGAGAAATATTTCTAGACCTTGTAAGAGCTTCGAGAGATTGTCGTTTGTCTAGATATTGATTCTTAGATTCAAGAGAATTAAGATAGATCTACATGAACAATGGAATGGATCCGGGATGGTAATGTTCTAACTTGTCTACCTTAGAGATAAGGAGATGGTTTCAATCGACTAAAAGGGATAAACGCTTGAGTAGGATAGACAATGACTATAGTTCACGCTGTGAGGTATTACCACAACAATAGTTTGACAAACCAAGGGTTGTAACTCACTCCGAGTAGTATTGCCATATCATCTGTCTAAGAATACTCAGTAATCCTGTCGGGCAGCCTAAGTTTAGCATACCAAATCATTCTTAGCATAAAATAACTTATCACCGTAGCAAAACCAACCCAAGTGCTCCGTTAGAAGTCTGATTATGTGAGGTTTCCAGTTTATTTATAGAGTTTCGATAACTTTAACCTTGACAACTTTTATTTATCTTTGCATATTTTTCTTGCCTCTACAACACTTTTATGCTCACTTCACTTTACAATTTTTCTGCATATTTTCCTTGTTTATATCATTAGACTTATATTCTTAGGATTAGTTAGTGACACCTATTCCTAACTGTAGCAATCTTTTAAAAGCCCTTCAATCCCTGTGGAGACGATACTCACTTACTACTATATTACTTACATCGATTGTGTACACTTGCACATATTTGCTTGTCTTAGCATATGTATTTACAAGCGATCAATGATATTTTGAATTTTTTTGGCGAGGTGTCTGACTTTTCAGCAGGTTAAGGCAGAACACCAGCATCCGTCTAGACTGTTGTAATATATTAAGATTCCTGACTGGAAGTATGAGCGTATTACGATGGACTTCGTTGCCGGTCTTCCTCTGACTAATTCTAAAAAGTACTCTGTTTGGGTGATCGTGGATCGACTCACCAAGTCAGTTCATTTTATCCTTATCCGGGTTAATTATCCTTCGGACAAGATGACTAGATTGTATATCTCTGAGATCGTTAGACTCCACGATGCTATATTGTCCATCATCTCCGACAGAAATCCAAGGTCCACATATAGGTTTTGGAAGGCTTTGTACAAGGCTCTGGGTACTCATTTGAATTTCAGTACAACTTTCCACCCGCAGACTGATGATCAATCTAAGCGAGTGATTCAGGTGCTAGAGGATATGTTACGGTGTTGTGTGATTACTTCCATGGTAGTTGGGAAGATTTTTTTCCCTTAGCATAGTTTACTTACAATAACAATTACTAGGCAAGTATTCACATGGCACTGTATGAGGCTCTGTATGGACGTTGATGTCATACTCCTATACGTTAGACAAAGTTGTATGATAATAAGACTTTGGGTCCAGAGTTAGTTCGAGAGACTGAGGATACTATCAGATTGATATGTAAGAGTATATGAGAGGTGTTTGATAGGCAGAAATCATATACAGACCAAGGACGTAAGGATATCGAGTTTGAGGATGGGGATCAGGTTTTTCTGAAGGTATCAACGTGGAAGAAAGTGTTCAGATGGACGTAATAGTAAGTTAAGTCTGAGATTTATTGGGTTGTAGTGTATTCTGAAGAAAGTCGAACCTGTTACTTATCAGCTTGAGTTGCCTCCCTAGATCAGTCAAATTCATGATGTCTTTCTTGTATCAATGTTGAGGTGATATCGTCTAGATCTAGGTCACATCATTCAGGTTGAGGAGGTAGAGTTGAGACCTGATTTGTCCTATGAGGAGGGGCTCATTCAGATTTTAGATCGATATGAGAGAGTTCTTTGAAGTAGGTGTATTCCGATGGTCAAAGTTCAATGTTGTAACCGTGGCCCTTTAGATGCTACTTGGGAGACATTGGAATTGATGGAGGCTTAGTGATATGATCGCCAATAGCAAAGACCCGGAGAATTGCCCAAGTGGTCCCATCACACGAGCAAGGGCTAAGGAATTTCAAGCAGCCATGGAGAGTATGTTTACATCAAATTTGGAACGTGATGAAGAAGGAATAATAAGGGAGGAACACTTTACTTTGCTTATGCATGAATTTGCATGAGAGTTTAAAGTTTGCATAACATTCATTGCATTTAATAAGTGTGTTGTTCATTCAAGCATGCATTGCATTTAAATCATCTAGTTCATTTAGGGAAGTAGTTCATTCATCAAACTAGTTCATTTATTAAATTAACTCTTAATTTTTTCATGCATGTTTTCAATTAAATATTGAATAAAGTTCACCTTTGTGTATAGGTGCATGAGAGAAGTTGAATGGTTTCATCATATGCAAGAATGTCAGTCAGAACGTCTTCCAATTCCGCATGCGATAAATATGTGTTTGGTTCTAGAAATAAATTGGACATTATTCCTCTATCTCTTATCTTTCCAACGCCTTTTGAATCACCTTAATCCGATATCGGGAGCTTGAGATATGATCGATTTATTGAAGACAGTGCAGGCTGAAATTTTGTTACGGGAATTTTATGCATGGATGATTTGGATGAGTTTGAGCCAAGGGAGAGTCTTTTCAACTTCAGCCAAGTGACAAGCCATTTAAGGACTCTTAATTCACCCATTAAAGTCATTCAAAGCTGATTGTTATCATCTAAGTTCAAGGGCTGTTCATATTCTTCAAGGGAGCATGCAATGAAGGGTGGTTTAATTCACTTATCAAGACAATTTTCAGCATCGAATAGCAAGAGTCTTCCACCCCTTGGAAGAAATTAAGGCTAAATTCAGCTTCAAATTGTCTATATTCATCCCCAAAATGATCTAGAATATTCATCTAACTTTGAAGATAAGAAGACAAGCATTCAAGTGCATTTTATTGCTAAATTGAAGAGAATGTTTTCATCTTTTGAGTCTTTTCATATGCTTCTTAGAAATACTATAAATAAGAATCTTTGGGATCATTTGTAGACACACATTTGAATATATAAAACATATTTAAGAGGTTTCTTTCATTCTTGTTCTCTTGTAGAACTTTATCGGCTTCAAGATAGTCTTGTAATCTTCATCCATTTCATTTTGTTATAGCGTTGGTTCCTAGCTCATCTATAGCTAGTGGGTCACGTTCCATACCCTACCATTTCTATTCCATCTTTTTATATTGTTGGTTCTTAGCTCCAAATAGCTAATGGGTCATAATCCACTTTAACCTTACAACAGTTACCACGACAACACCATTTTCCACAACACCATTCATATTTCACCATTTATTTTCATTATCATTAAACCAAAACAACTGTCACTCTTCCATCACATTCAAACAACTTCCTCATTCTTTTTATTTCATCATTTCAATTATTATTTCATATCATTTCCTTTTTATGTTTATATTTATGCAATTTTAGAGTTCAACCTATCATTATGGGTTTTTTTTATAGAATCACGATCGGGCATTCACATATATGACTCGAAACATATAATCGAGATCATATCATTTGGTACTAGATCTAGCCGATTCAGTAAGCGTATCATTTTTTTCTCTCTCCTGGGTTAGTAAAAAAATAAAAAAACAAAATAAAGAAAAAGGTTTAAAGAGAGAGGGAGAAATTCTTTTCATCTTTAAAGAAAAAAAATATTTACTTCATCTTTATATTCAATTATTTAATTTTTTACCTTTACTTACCATTTTTTTTCCTTGTAGCCAATTTCTTTTCACTATCCTTACTACCAAGCCACAATTGTTTGAGCCGAAGTCCACTAGACCTTGTAAGCCTTGAGGATGTTCCCAAAAGGACTTGAAATCAAAGCACGAGTGGTAAAAGGAAAGAGTGATCATTAAGGGTAAAAGCCATCCCGAGTGAAACACGAGTGGGAGTGACTTTTCTTGGAGTGTTTGGTGAGGTTTTTTTGTTTTTGTTTTTGTTTTTTGAGGTTATTTTTTATTACTAATTATGTCTCATCATTCGGGAGACAATTCTCAAGTTACAGGTACCATTGAACCAAACCTACAAATGCAAGCCATGGTGCATGAATTGACTAGGATTTTGAGGGAAGAGTTGGAACCTCTCCATGAACGTATTGACCGTATTGAAGAGGAGCGTACTCAAGGATTTCAAGAACAAGAAGAAGCCAATCAAGGAGGAAATGAAGAAGTGGAAAGACCAGAAGAAGATCGTGCATCACAACAAAGAATGGGAAATCGAGTTATAAGGCCCCAAAGGTTTCGTCCATTAATGGATGATAATATTGTTAATATCAAGACTTCTATTCCACCATTCCAAGGCAAAGCGGATCCTGAGGCTTACCTAGCATGGGAAAAGAAGGTAGAACACATATTCGGGTGCCATGATTATTCCGAACTCAATAAGGTAAAACTCACTACCCTTGAGTTTATGGATTATGCACTGATATGGTGGGATCAATTGACATCAAGTAGGAGACGCAATGGAGAACATCCTATCACTACATGGGATGAAATGAAAGCAATGATGTGGAGGCGATTCATTCCAAACCACTACCATCAGGATTTATTCAACCGTCTTCAAAACCTTTCACAAGGTAACCAAAGTGTTGAAGATTATCACAAAGAGATGGAGGTGGCCATGATTCGAGCCAACATCGATGAGGGTCAAGAAGTAATAATGGCAAGATTCCTAGAGGGACTTAATCCAGATATTCCAAACGTGGTTGAGTTGCAATATTATGTGGAGATGGAAGACATGGTGCATATGAGCATAAAAGTGTAAAAGCAACTCAAAAAGAAGGGTGCCACACAATCTTATGGGAGTGCAACATCAAAATGGGGGCAAAGTTCATACAAGAAGACTCCTCCATTGTCATTCCACGAAAGAGGAGGACCACCCAAAGGAAGTAATCCCATTGCCGAAACCAGCAAGGGTAAGACTGTTGCCACTCCAAATCGTTCTCGTGACATACAATGTTTTAAGTGTTTGGGGCATGGACACATTGCAAGCCAATGTCCAAATCGCAACACCATGCTTCTTCGAGATGATGGAGAATTTGAATCGGAACAAGAAGAGGATGAGAATGAAGATGCTACCATTGATATGGAAGAATTAGAGCATGTCGTGGAAGGAGAGGTTCTTGTTGTCAAAAAGAGCCTAAACGTGCAATCCAATGGAGGAGATGAACAACGTGAAAATATCTTCCATACTCGCTGCCACGTTAGAGGAAAGGTATGCTTTATTATTATTGATAGAGGTAGTTGCACTAATGTTGCTAGTACCTTAATGGTAGATACACTTGGCTTGGAAACAACAAAGCATCCACAACCTTATAAACTGCAATGGCTCAATGATGGAGAAGAACTTAAGGTGACCAAGCAAGTTCGAATTGCTTTCTCCATTGGGAAGTACAAAGACGAGGTGTTATGTGACGTCGTTCCAATGCACGCAAGCCATTTACTACTTTGAAGGCCTTGGCAATTTGATAGGTGAGTGATCCATGACGGTTATACCAACCGGTATACATTCACTCATGAGGCAAGGAATATCACTTTAGCTCCACTTTCACCAAAGAAAATACATGAAGACCAAATTCAATTGAGAGGAAAATTTGAAAGAGCCAAAGGGACAGAGACCAAAATGGAGGTAAATGCAAAAGAGTGTGATCAAAATGAGGGAAGGAAAATCATCATTCTTTCTAAAGAGAGAGAGTTGAAAAAGTGTTTAATGACGACAAAGGAAGCACTTGTGCTCATGTACAAGGAACATTTTTTGAACACTAATTACCTTGATCAAATTGTGCCTGCTTTTGTTGTGTCCTTATTGCAGGAGTTTGTTGACCTATTTTCGGAAGAAATACCAAGTGGGTTGCCACCAATTCGTGGCATAGAACATCAAATAGACTTTGTTCCTGGAGCCGTCATTCTAAACCGACCAGAATACCAAAGCAACCCTGAAGAAATTAAGGAATTGCAAAGGCAAGTATCTGAGTTGATGGCAAAAGGCTACGTGAGGGAAACCCTTAGCCCATGTGCTATGCCGGTTCTACTTGTGCCAAAGAATGATGGATCTTGGCACATGTGTGTGGATTGTCGAGCGGTAAACAAAATTACGGTAAAATATCGTCACCCTATTCCTCGCTTAGATGACATGTTAGATGAGCTTAGCGGTTCTAACCCCTTTTCCAAGATTTATCTTAAGAGTGGTTACCACCAAATACGAATGCAAAAAGGTGATGAGTGGAAAACAACATTCAAAACGAAGCAAGGTCTTTATGAGTGGTTGGTTATGCCTTTTGGCTTAACTAATGGACCAAGCACATTTATGAGGTTAATGAATCATGTTCTTAGGCTATTCTTGGGTAAGTTTTTTGTGGTTTATTTTGATGACATTATAATATATAGTAAAATCATGGAAGAACATGTTTAACATTTGAGTCAGTTTTACTTGTTTTGAGGAAGGAAAAATTGTTTGCTAATTTACAAAAATGTATATTTTGTGCTGACAGGGTTGTTTTCCTAGGTTTTGTTGTGAGTTCTGAAGGTTTGGAGGTTGATAAAGAGAAGGTTAAAGCCATTGAAGAGTGGCCACGACCAACAAGCATTTCTCAAGTTAGGAGCTTCCATGGACTTGCAAGTTTTTATTGGAGATTCATCCCAAACTTTAGCACCATAGCCACCCCACTAACAAGTGTATTTAGAAGAATTCTAAATTCTTTTGGGGGGAAGATCAAGAGAAGTGCTTTAATAGAATAAACGATTGTTTAATACATGCCCTTTTACTTGCTCTACCTGATTTTAATTTAACTTTTAAATTTGAATGTGATGTATCAGGTGTAGGAATTAGAGCAGTCTTGTCTCAAGGTGGACGTCCTATAGCCTATTTTAGTGAGAAATTAAGTGGAGCTATGCTTAACTACCCTACCTATGACAAAGAGATGTATACTTTTGTGAGGGCAATGGAAACATGGCAACACTACCTTTGGCCTAAGGAGTTCATCATTCACACCGATCATGAGGCGTTGAAACATATTCGGGGGCAGCATAAACTCAACAAAAGGCATGCCAAGTGGGTAGAGTTTCTTGAAACTTTTCCATATGTTATCAAGTACAAGAAAGGTAATGAGAATATAGTTGCCGATGCATTGTCACAAAGTTATGTTCTCTTAAACACTTTGGAATCTAAGTTGTTGGGTTTTACTTTTATTAAAGACTTATATGTTTCTGACTCTGATTTTGGAGAAATTTACAAAGCTTGTGAGAAAGGGACGATTGATAAATACTTTGAGCATGATGGTTTTCTATTCAAGGAAGGGAGACTATGTGTCCCACAAGGTTCCATGCGAGAATTGCTCACTAAGGAAGCCCATGGAGGAGGATTAATGGGACATTTTGGGATAGCAAAGACTTTGGCTATACTTCAAGAACATCTATATTGACCCAAAATGAAACGAGATGTGGAAAGGTTATGTGAGCGTTGCATTACTTGCAAGAAGGCCAAATCTAAAGTCATGCCATATGGACTTTACACACCACTACTCATATCGGAAGCACCATGGATGGATATTTCAATGGATTTTGTGCTAGGGCTTCCACGCAAAAAGAACAACAAAGACTCCATCTTTGTAGTTGTTGATAGATTTTCGAAAATGGCTCGTTTCATTCCCTGTGACAAAACTAATGATGCCTTACATATTGCTACTTTTTTTAGGGAAATTTTAAGGCTACATGGTATACCAAGAACTATTGTGTATGATCGGGATGTGAAGTTCTTAAGCCACTTTTGGAGAGCCCTATGGAGTAAGATTGGTACTAAGCTACTATTCTCCACCACTTACCACCCTCAAACGGATGGTCAAAGTAAAGTGGTGAATCAAGTACTTTCCATATTACTTTGATCTATCATTCGGAAGAATTTGAGAACATGGGAGGATAGTTTACCACATGTGGAGTTTGCATACAACCGTTCAATCCATACTACTACGGGGCGTACGCCTTTCGAAGTGGTATGTGGGTTCAATCCATTAACACCGATAGACTTGTTACCATTACATGCTGATCAAATTATGAATAAAGATGGACTTAACACAGTTGAGTTTGTTAAGAAGCTTCATCAAAAAGTGAGGGAGAGCATTGAAAAGCGAACTAAGCAATACGAGCAGCAAGCAAATAAGGGTCGTAAGCGAATCACTTTTGAGCTAGGGGATTGGGTGTGGCTGCGCATGAGGAAAGAAAGGTTTTCGGCTCAACAAAAGTCCAAATTAATTCCTCGTGGAGATTGACCATTCCAAATAGTCAAGAAGATCAATGACAACACCTATCAATTAGATCTTCCAGGTGAGTTTTAATGTCAGTGCAACCTTCAATGTTGTTGACTTGTCTCCTTATGATATAGGTGAAGATTTGGGGACAAATAACCTTAAAGAGGGAGGGACTGATATGATCACCAATAGCAAATACCCAGAGAATTACCAAAGTGGCCCCATCACATGAGCAAGGGCTAAGGGATTTCAAGCAGCCATGGAGAGTATGTTTACATCACATTTGGAATGTGATGAAGAAGGAATAATAAGGGAGGAACACATTACTTTGCTTATGCATGAATTTTCATGAGAATTTAAAGTTTTCATAACATTCATTTCATTTAATAAGTGTGTTGTTCATTCAAGCATGCCCCTCGGGAAAAGAGCAAGCGGACCTGTGAAAGTCACATCTTTTACTAATATAACAGGTATTTAAATCATCTATTTCATTTAGGGAAGTAGTTAATTCATCAAACTAGCTCTTTTATTAAATTAAATCTTATTTGTTTCATTCATGTTTTCAATTAAATATTGAATAAAGTTCACCTTTGTGTCTAGGGTGCATGAGAGAAGTTGAATGGTTTCATCATATGCAAGAATGTCAGTCAGAATGTCTTCCAATTATGAATGCGATACAGATGTGTTTGGTTCTAGAAATCAATTGGAAATTATTTCTCTATCTCTTATCTTTCTAACGCCTTTTGAATCACCTTAATCCGATATTGGGAGCTTGAGATATGATCGATTTATTGAAGACAGTGCAGGCTGAAATTTTGTTACGGGAATTTTATGCATGGATGATTTGGATGAGTTTGAGCCAAGGGAGAGTCTTTTCAACTTCAGCCAAGTGACAAGACATTGAAGGACTCTTAATTCAACCATTAAAGTCATTCAAAGCATATTTTTATCATCTAAGTTCAAGGGCTGTTCATATTCTTCAAGGGAGCATGCAATGAAGGGTGGTTTAATTCACTTATCAAGACAATTTTCAGCATGGAATAACAAGAGTCTTCCACCCCTTGGAAGAAATTAAGGCTAAATTCAGCTTCAAATTGTCTAGTTTCATCCCCAAAATGATCTATTGAGTCTTTTCATATGCTTCTTATAAATACTATAAATAGGCACCTTTGGGATCATTTGTAGACACACATTTGAATATATAAAACATCTTTGAGAGGTTGCTTTCATTCTTGTTCTCTTGTAGAACTTTATTGGCTTCAAGATAGTCTTGTAGTCTTCATTCATTTCCTTTTGTTATAGCGTTGGTTCCTAGCTCATCTATAGCTAGTGGGTTACGTTCCATACCCTACCTTTTCGATTCCATCTTTCTATATTGTTGGTTCTTAGCTCCAAATAGCTAATGGGTCACAATCCACTTTAACCTTACAACACTTACCACGACAACACCATTTGCCACGACAACGCCATTCATATTTCACCATCTATTTTCATTATCATTAAAGCACAACAACCATCACTCTTGTATCACCTTCAAACAACTTCCTCATTCTTTTCATTCCATCATTTCAATTATTATTTCATATCATTTCCTTTTTATGTTTATATTTATGCAATTTTAGAGTTCAAGATATCATTACAGGGTTTCTTACTAGAATCACGATCGGACATTCACATATATGACTCGAAACATATAGGGATTTTTTTCGTACCTTTTTTTGACCCCCAAAGGTCCACCGCCTGGTGGGCTTTCAAAAGCGGGTCGACCCAATCTAACCCACCTGTCTGACTCGACCCGATCCAACCCAAACTGAACCGGTCAACCATTGACCGTTGATCATTGATTGTTGAGTATTGACCTTTGACCAATCGTTGACCGTTGATCGCAGTTGACTTTTTTTAAAAACCTATATCTTGACGTTTTTCTTTGTCTTGAGTCCAATTTTACAATTCGTTTTGCCAATTTAGGATCTGAAATCCCTGAATCGAGCCCATTAATCAAAAAATGCTTAGTATGTTTTTAGTAATTTTGCTTATTTATTTGATATTTGATTATGAAATTGATTCAAATATATATTTTTTTTATAAAGGTACTTGTGTTTCCCTCGACTGAGTGTCGATTAGGTTCGGTGCTTCCCATCCGTCATAATAGGATTCCGATATAGATTTTTTGATTTGTAGGATCTAGCACTGTTACTGATTGCGATTGACAGACTTGGTTGTAGGCTTCCTTATCAGACTACTCAGACCGGTACATGTGTGTTTCCTGATGGTGTTACATTACTGTTTTAAACTATCTATCTGAATTGTTTTAGATTTTTGATGATACTGAATATTTTTACTACACGGTACCTAATTTTTTTAATATTGTTTATCTGATCTCTGGTTATTGTATTTATGTATATGATTTCTAAGTATGGAATAATTTCATGTTTTAATGGATTATACTATCGTTTCACTCGAATACTTACATATTTATTACTGTTATTGGGGGTATTATTGGAGGAAGTATATCAAGCCTAGTCTATGACTTTTAAGACCTTACCGAAGGCTCCTCTACTTTGTGCACAAGCTAAGTCCTTACCGCAAGTCCTTATGCGATATGCATAAGACCCTTACCAGATGTACATGTGATGTATGGTTCTGGGAACCTACACATTCTGGTGATCGAATGAGGGTATTGTTCATATTTTTAAAACATGATTGATGAATTGATTTTTATTGAAGTATTTTATCAGTATGTTTTTATACACCGTAAGGAGAACACTAGGCTTTTTAGCTTATTCAGTAAATTTTAACATTTTCAGATAGTAACAGACCGTAGACTAGCAGACTTAGCATCAGGAGGATCGACTACTCCTATTTTTGTACCAATGTATATCTCTATATGCCTTTAGTTATGCTCTGGTGACACGTGTTTTTGCTACTTTCTTGGTATATCTGTATTATCGATATTTTGTTTTTTATATGTTTTATACGGTTTTCTGATATATGTATAGATATATGTTTATCGTATGAATCTTTCTTATAATTAATTCCATATTATACTATTATATGGATTTTAACATTGTTTTAAATATGAAAATAATTTATGAATACGATATGTAACTGCCTAGATTTGGTCATAATGTCTAGGCTAGGTCTAGGGGTTGTTTTCAACTTTCATTTAATGCATAATTTCCACGAACCACTTTCATCAACGCCACCAAATCCATTTTAGTCAATGTCGATGCAAGAGTAACCTTTAAATTACCTCTAAAATATTTTCAACTCAATTTGATTGGCTGGGCAAAATTAGGATATAAAAGTCTCCCCTGAGTCTCAGACATACCCCCATGGTCTGAACTCTGACTAGCTCTCCTCTAGTGCACCATTGGAGTCTTTACGAACCTTTACTTTCTCTGGCCTTATTTGCCACAGTCTGCGATGATCCCACTGTCTTAGGGGATCTCTTGGTCTATCCCAAAACATTACTAGATTGTCTGGCTCTCCTACTCAAGACCCTCTCGATTGCCTTTGTTTGGTGGGATAAGTCAACAAAGACCCTGAGAGGGTCGGCTGTAAGGTGCGACAAAATGTCGAGGTGTAGAACCTTTCTATATCTCTGGCGACAGTGATTATCTATTAAAACCAACTCTGGAGAATATATACTCATCTTGAGAAACTCCCTCTTATACTCCATCACTAATAGATCTCCCTATGCTAAATGCAAAAATTGCTCCCTTAGATAGTCAGTTTTAGCCACTCCGATGTATTTTTGATGGAACTCTGACATGACCATCTCTATCATCTCCAACCAATCTATAAAGTCACCCTTGAGCAGGTCGGTGACTCACTCTAGTTTACCCTCGGGGGTAAGTTACAACTATTGGAGAGTGCAAAGGGTCTCTCGAAGCCATTGATCGACTATAATGGGGTCGTTATCCCCAAAGCCATAAAACTCTATAGTATTATATTCATGGAGACGATCTACAGGGGACTCTTGGGGTACAATTATTAGGGTTGTTCATTCGATTAAAACTGAACCGAACCGAATTAACCATAACCGAATTAACCGAACTTTTTTTTTCTTTAACCATTAATCAAACTGAACTTTTTTTCGAACATATTAATCAAACTGAATAAATTTCGGTTAATTCAGTTAATTTTTGAATTAACCAATTTTTTTTTAAAATTTTCTAATTTATATAAAAATTAAATGTTTTTTAATTCAAAAAAAATTATAATTAATTTGAATATATAATTATAAAATAAAATTTCAGATAAATTTTTTAATTAATTAATATTGATTAGGTTTAAAAGTTATTGGATCTTAATTATTAATTGGGTTTTAAATGGTTTGGGCTTAGCCCATAGTTATATATATATTTAATTTTTAATTAAAAAACTGTTTACAATTAATTTAATATATAATTATAAAATAAAAAAATTTTATATAATTTTTTTAATTAATTATATTGATTTTGGTTTAAAGTTATTGGATCTTAAATTATTAATTGGGTTTTAAATGGTTTGGGCAGCCCATATGTTATATATAATATATATAATATTTAAAATTTAATTTCGGTTAATTAACCGAATTTGAACCGAATTAACCGTTAATCGAATTCTAAAAATTTTCTTAACTGTTAACCGACCGAACTAATTTGGTAACCAAACCGAATTAACCGAACTAATTCAGTTCGATCGGTTAACCGAATTAGTTCGGTTATTTGAACACCTCTAACAATTGTGGGCCAAGATGGAGGTATTAGTGTGGGAGGTGGTTTGGATAAGGCATTGGGTATAGCTCTAACAACCTGCCTTAGCATTAAGGTAAAATCCCTAAAGAAGGTCGCCTCATCGACCCCCACATCAGCTGGTATATCAAACTGATTCGTATTCAGGACAAACTAATCGATGGTATCAGCTTCTAGTGAGGCGTAGCTCTCGTCTCTATTGTCTTGACTATATTCTTGGTCATCTGCAATGGTTTTTTATGAAATTAAAAAGGAAATGAGGTTATTATCGGCATTTAAGACATTAAAGTTCTCTTGACTTTCTAGAGGCATGTATATTCTTAGACATTGACTGCCTCTAATCCCTAGGTAATAGGAACAACTAAATATAACACTCTTATACCACTAAATGGAATACCCTAATCTAGTTTGACCTGATCATCGAAGAATTAAAGTACTTTACGGGAGCACCAAAAGTGGCTAACCCAAAAATTTTCTTTTAAAATAAACTGCAGAACATCGTATATATAAACCATTCATAATGATATAAAATAAAAAAAACATAATAGAGTTACGACTGAATACAAAAGAGTTTACAAAAGTACATGCCCTCTAAGTATAACTCAAGGCATACTCTGATGCCTCGACTGGTTTGGAATCTGCTGGCGATGACAAAGCTCCTCGACAATCACCTAAGAACCTTCACATGAAAATAAATTTCAAACGCTAAGATTACAAGCTTAGTGTCACATTAACAATTGTATTGTACTACATGCATTCACTAAATGAGAATGCTAGTGGCATAGGCAAAAAACGTAATGATGTTGACATGAAATGTTGAGGTAGGCGACATGGTATGGATGAGGGTTTTGCATCTCGAAACTCACGCCCCTTTAGCCTACCTAAGATACCATTGGGTATCTTAGGTGATATCCAAAACTCCATAAAAAACGTACATCATGCCAGCTTACTTCGTCGAGTCTTGGGGCATCTGTGCCCGACTGACAACTGAAGTTCCTCAGCACTGACTGTGATATATCCAAACAAAAATCGTCATTTGCTAAAGTAACTCAGGTGTCCTGTTTGTTTCTCGAGTATCAAACAAGGCTAGTTTTATGATGCCATAACTATTATTATTTCTAGCGATGCTATGTTTATTATTATTCTCTCTTGTAGTTTTATTTGGTGGTATTCAAGTATTATTGGGCCCCTCAAGTTGAACATTTAACCATTTGGATTTCTTGCCCAAAACTGTACGTTGGTATCGATACAGAGCCCTTCGGTATTGGTACTAACCCCTGAGTATTGATACTCTCCCTGTGGTACCGATAATGAAATGGCTATTATCAGCTAAGGAGAAAGGGTAAAATTGATATTCTTGGATTGAGTATTGATACTTATGTACTAGGGTATCGATACTATCCCAAATATTGATACCAAAAATGAATTCGATGTTTTGAAAAATACCTTACTATCGATACCCCTACTAGGAGTATCGATACTTTACCCTTATATCGATACTCCAATGAGTACCAATACCAGAAATGGCTACTTGAATCTACTTATATCAATACCCCTCCTACAAGTATCGATACCTAAGCCATCAATATTGATACCCTATTAATAAGTATCGATATTTTTATTCCAAAACTACCTTGTTTTAAACTATATGACGAGTAATATCGGTAATGTTCTTCCAGTACCGATACTCAAGCCCATAAATACCCTGTTTAGGCACGAAAATGACTCCTCATTTCACTGAAAAGCCCTACTGAGGTTCACAAACATTATTAAAGTTTTATGTATGTTAAGAGTGGTCCTAATAGATATATAAACATGTTGAAAAGCACCAAAAGTTGAACTCTACCATGAATGTGCATTTATGCTTCTTATCTCATGCAAGCTACCAAACACACCTAGTGACTTACATGTGGTAGAGTTGAGTTACAAGCGTGCTACCTAGACTACTGAGTTATTGGAAATACTCAAAGCTTAACAAAGGGCCAACTTTTCATTTCCTTTGATCTTGGAGTTTTCTCCCACTTCACTTACTAAACAAAGATCAAGAATGCATTAATAACTTGCTTAAGAGTTTAGGAAGAACTTAAAAATGATTTCTAAGGCTTGAACTCCCTGAAAATGGATTGAAACACTTGAGTTCCTTAAACCCCCACAAAACCCATATTTGGTTACCCAGACCAAAGCTTGCCATCAAGAGTTGAAATAAAAGCTTGGAATGAGGAGATTAAAGTTTGCACATTGAGGTTTTCATAGAAGGTGTGCAAGGTCACAATGTTTCAATCTTTTCCTAGATATCTTGGTGAGGAAGAAGATGGAAAAGAGATGAAGAAAACAAAGAAGTGTGGGAAAAGGTGGGGGGAAGATGAATAGCCTATTTTGGTGTTTCTCCTTGCCAATTACATCACCCAAAATTAAATATTTTCAACATTTCTTTCAAATGAGGGGTTTTTCACACTTCTAGTCCTTCCTCTTTTGTTCTAAGATTAAAAATGCCCTTTTTATATCTTATTGAGCTCAATTCAAGCCAATTTCATCACAAACTTGGGTCAAGTCTTCTTATAAGATCATGAGTTTATTCTAAGGCCCTTACTTTAGCCCGAACTAATAACTCGGGATTCGAGACGTTACATAATCTATTTTTGTCTTTAAATTTTTATAAATTATTTCTTTTTTAAAATTTTAAAAATTCATATCTACTGAAATAAAATCATGTGTATGTTCGTGAATACAACAATAGCAAGGTGAAAATGGGTTATATCCTATTAATAATATAATCACATTTTGATGCTCAATGAATGATGTGTTGTTTCGGCATTCCAACATCCAATCACTCTGAAATCAAATTGTTTCGAATGAATGGCCGGATTTCTAAAGTAATATTTAATACAAAGAAAAATTCTACAATGCTCGACGAGCATCACTGAGTACCACTAATGTTGAACACCGATGAGCACCATTAATTAAATTTATAAAAATTTAAAATTTATAAATTAATTAAAATTCTAAAAGTAAATTATTTAAAATAAAATATTAATAATAAAATTTCATTTGATTTAATTATTGTTAAAAATATTATGAAAAAATAATGTAATTAATATTTTATTTTAAATAATTTATCTTTAAATTTCTAACTAATTTATGATTATACATTGAGTTTTATAAAATTTTAAATTTTTATAAATTAATTTAATAATGTTCAACAATTCTCATCATTAGTATATTCGGCAATACTCGTCCAGCGTGAAATACTTGTCTTTATACAAATTCCGATAATTAGTAAGAATGCAGATGGAGCTGAGCTTCTCATCTTTTGTTTTCAGTCGACGCTCGATCAGTAACTTGTGTTTGGCCATTACTTTTAACGAGATCCGAGTTTTTGTTTTGTTTATAGTAATGATAAATTACATTCTGAGTCACTCAATTCAATTATAAATAAATCATATTTTTAGAAACAAATTATAATTTAGTCATTCAATGATGAAATTATGGTATAATAATAGTTTTAGTACCTAAATTTTATATATTCTATCAATTCAGTCTTAATTTAAAATAATTCAATAAATTTAATCATTCATATATAAAAATTCTATCAATTCAATCATTATTCTTCTATCAAATTGATTATTCTTCATCGTTCATCATCATTACTTCTTGGGTACCCTCGTTATTGCGAGTTAAAAGAAACTTGGTATTTTTAATTAATTATAAACATGTATATTTTTTATTATTTATAATTTTATGTTTTGAGTAATACATTTTTATTATTTTATTTAAATCAAGTGTCAAAATATAAAATTCAATTAAAATAACTACGAATATGAATATTTAAAAATATATAATATATGCAACAGGATTAGAACTATAAAAAATGATTTATATGTTATTTAATTTTATAATGATGTCTATATTATTAAAAAAATATTTAAATAATTAAAATCTCATAAAGTAAATAAAATTTTATAAAACATGTAATATCATCAATAATCAATAACATAAAATTTTAGTAAATCATATACACATGAAATATATAAATAAAAAATAACATTTGTATTCATTGATTTAATTGAAACTTAGAATTAATTACACAAATGAACCATATATTAGAAAGAATATTTGATGTTACTGTATTAGAAATGCCTTACTTCCTGCATGTTTAAATTTTATTAGGTACAAACAACATATGTGTCATATTTTAAACAAGAATAAAAAATTTATAGATTCTTATAATAATAAATTACTTAAAAATTAATAAATTTGTAAATAAGAACCAAAATTTTAAAATAATTACAAAATAATATACAGCTTTTTAAAATAATATACAGATTTAAGAAATTCGTTTATTAATAAAATTTTAATAAATTAAAAAGTTTAATTATTAATTTATTTTAAAATAAAATAGAAAAAAATGAAATCATTCAAAATATAAAATTACTAAAAAATTGTTTAATAATATGAAAATTATTATTTTTATATAAAAAATTATATGGTAGCAACAATTAAAACATGATGCTTTTCGTAAATAATTTTAAATGTATTTCAATGAGTACTTAATCTTACTATAGATACTAAAAAATTAATGATTTCAAATGGAGTACTCTAGTGTCAACGAGGATATGCTAGTAGAGATGATGATTAATAGTGAAGAACAAGTAATTTGGGGGAACAAATGTTAAACTAGTAAAACTTTCAAATACGAATGATTAAATTTATTGAATTATTTTTAATTAGAATTAAATTGACACAATCTATAAATTTTGAGGACTAAAACTTTTATTATACCAGGTTATTTAACTATTTCGTATAATATTGAATCGACCTTGAATGGTCTATTGACTTGTTTGTAATAATATTTTAATTGAACCATTAATTGTAATTTCAAAAATGACTCGTTTGTAACTTGGCTAATAACTGTGTGACCTAGAATATAGTTTACCAAAATAAGAATTTATAATATTAACGTAAAGCTAGCATCTTGTTTCACAAGCATTGCACTTACTTTTAACTAAAGCTTGCCATTTATTACTCAAGTGTTTAGCTTAAATTTGTACAATTTTCCAGCTACAAAGATCAAGTTGGCCCACTCTAAATTGCTAGATTGAGATCTGGGTATCCTTTGCAAGTTTCTGTTGATGAAATTGCCAGTTTAATTAGGCATGTTTTTCATTTACTTGTATATCTTTGTTTTTATCAGTTTCATTAATTAGTTTCTTGTTTATTGAGAAAATGGAGGCAAAACTTCAAAGCAAGAAACACTACAAATTTGGAAAAATTGGCTAAGTAAATTGGTTCGTCTAGGGTACATGAGAGCTTTTTTGTTTTGTTTAAGTAGAGTAGAATGATCAGTGTTGGTGGAAAGACAGCCGGAGGCCACCTAACATCTTTGAAAAAAATGCTTGAAAAAGTGATTTCCCCGGACTACATACAGTTAGAATCTAAAATCTGACAGAAAATCAATGTATAAAACGTTATATCTTTTCAAATACTTCAGATGATTATATCATCTTTCCACCAATACTATAACAAAAGCTTTATCTAAAAATAATTCTTCTATCCTAGAGGACTAAATTTTTTTTCCAACACCCCATCTATGCAATTTTACCCTACATTATATTTGAAATGATTGGCTATGTTTATAGGTCTTTAATTACATAAATCAAGCGGATTTTCCTACTTTTTTCTCGGAAACCAAGCGGCGTTTGTAGAAAAAACGCTATTAATTTTTTTTGCATATAGCAACTTTTTTGGATAAACGCCGCTAAAAATGTGTACTTTAGTGGCATTTTATGTGAAAACGCCGCTGTAGTCGGATATATAGTAGCGTTTTTGTGAACACGCCGCAACAATGTGTACTTTAGTGGCGTTTATGTAAAAAACACCGCTGTAGCCAAATATATAGTGCCATTTTTTGTAAAAACCGCTAAAAATGTGTACTTTAGTGGCTTATGTAGAAACGCCACTATATTCCGATAAATAATGTGTTTTTTGTAAAAATCACCGCTAAAACACATACTTTAGTGACGTTTAAATTTACAAACACCGCAAGTTCTGCATTTTAGGTCACACACCCCTTTAACCCTACATTTCCTTTTTTTTTTCCCTTCACGTATCTGTTGCATATCCCTTCTAAGTCCCGCTATTTACCCAAACCCATCTGGTGGTTCTTCGCCGTTTACCAAACCCTCACTTCTTCAGCCAAATCTGGTTGTTCTTCGCAGTTTACCCAAACCCACCTCCCCTTCTTTGGCCCCGACTTTTCACTTCTCTCTTCGCCGTTTCCTGTTCCTTATCGGAGTGGCTGAGCTCCGTTCTCTTCCTCGACTCTTCACTTTTCTCTTCGCTTTTTCCTGTCAATACAGAATTACGGTCAATATACAGCCAATTGTGTCAAGATGACATGCGAATGGTAAGAAGGTATAGAACGTCAATATACTGCCTTTCTTAATTTTTGAAGTTCTATGCTATTCATTTAAGAAAGCCAATTGTGTCAAGATGACTCCGTTCAGATGTATCCTATTTCAGTTACTTGTGGGAATAAATTTATTCTTAAGTCGTGCGAGAAAAATCCAGGTGAACCTTTTCGTTCTAGCCTATTAATTTTCATTGATATTGGGGCTGTGGCAATTGAAACTTAATTTTCTGACATAGTACAATTTTATATAATTTCCTATTGAACAAATGAAGTCACCGTCCCTTAATGTTTTCCAAAACTAGGCTTAAGTTAATAAGGTGGTAAGGTTCTTGATTGAAGTAATATATTAGGGTTCCGTCTTATGTTAATGTTAAAAGTTTCTTCAAATATTTATATCTCAAGTGAACGAGTAAAACTTGTGTTCCTTATCCCTGTTATTTTTCTTTTCCATCAGATATTAATATTCAAGTGTAATAAAATTACTGAGTTGACGTCTCCTTAAAAAGAAAGAGGAAAAAACGAAGAGAACGTGTACATATGGTAATGATTGAACAATGTGTAATCACCTGTAATCTTGTTGAATACATTCACAATGGACGTTTATGTTTCTTGTTTTTGTTACGGTGTTAATGATGTCGAAACCTTTTTCTTTTCCTCCTCCAGGGGCTTCAATGATCCTTGCAGAACTAGTAAAGGAGGTTGGTTTACCTGATGGTGTCTTAAATCAACTTCAAGCTGTGATGCAGATGATAGGACAAAATCAACCCCATAGTCCACCATCTTAGGTGTTGTTTTAGATATCTGTTTTGTTTATTTGAGTTAACAATGTTGAACTTTATTGTAAACTTTGATTTATTGTTATGGATTTCAAGTTTGTTGTTATGGATGTCAAGTTTATTGGATAATGCTACAGGTTAAAATTTTAATTTGGGTAATAAAAAAAAGAAGAAAACAACATTTGAAAAATCAATTTTAATTAGCGCCGTTTCTATAAAAACGCGCGTTTGTTAAACAAAACGTCGCTAAAATTCAAGATATCTTGCGGCGTTTATACAAAAAAAACTCCACTATATACGTAGTCAATAGCGGCATTTTACATTCACAAACACTGTTAAAGGTAATGTTTTTAGCGGCGTTTTTGGGAAGAAACACTACCAAAGGATAGATAAATAGCAGTTTTTTTAAAATGACACTAAAGATCATAACCTTTAGCGGTGTTTGTAGAAAAAAGTCGCTAAAAAATTTACCTTTAGCGGCATTTGATTATCACATACGCCGAAAACTTTTGCGGTGTTTGTTTGCGCCAGAAGGGTTTTTAGAGATGTTAAAAAACGCCGCTATATGACTGAAAACGCCGCTAAAAACTGTTTTGATGTAGTGAAAGAAAGCTATTGCAAGTTCTCATAAATGTCTACTTTCTACTGTATGTTCTAGTTGTTTGATTCTGGAGGTTTGCTGATATTTTTTTTATTCATTTTTATAAGCTTCAAGTAGGTTGAAATTAAAAGAAGGAATTACTGAAGATTGTGAATTTAAATGATGAAGATGAGGAGATCATGTGGATTTGCAAGAATAATAGGTTGGCTTCAGATTGTTTTGGGGATATTTGTTATAGTTGTAAGTATATCAAGCCTCTTTAGATTCTATTCTGCTGGATTTTTTTTATTCACAATAAAGATATATGCCACCATTTTTATGGCAGCAAGGATGTTTAGCTTCGACGCAAAAGCGTTGAAATATCGGATTTCGAATGTACTAAATACGATAAAAAACTTATAAGAGAAGTTAGAGATGATCTGCAACGGATGGTGAAGAACAAAGGTGTATTGGACAAGACTAGTATTACAGGATTGGAGTATAAGAAGTATTTGGAGGTTGATTTTCTTGGGCCAGTTTATAGTGCTTATATTGCTCTCAAACATCTTTGGCTACCTGGGATCGAAGGTGTCGAAAATGCTACCATGAAAGAGGATCCTTTGATTAATACATTCATAACAGAGGAAATCCGCAAGTATACAAGGCCGAAAGAGAACAGAATCGGGAAGACAAATTTCTACATGACCGAGAAGATATACAATACAATAGGGCATGCGTGTGCCTTGATGAAGAAGGAACTTGAAGAGTACATGGATTATGAGATTGGATCCTATTCCAAAGATGATTGGAATTTAGCTCAGAAGCTTCTGGTTAGTGGTTGCGATCCTTTGCCCCGAAGGCGGTGCTTGACGAGGGCTTCCAAAGTATACCATAAGCCGTATCCTATCAATGAATCTCTATGGAACTTGGCTGCTATCAGAAACATAAGGTGGAGAAAGTACCAGTGCAGGAATTTCGGTTGCTTGTCAGACAAGAATCCAAGGTAAGGTTATACAAATTGTATCAGATGTTTTGAGATGGAAAAGGAGAAGCTCAAGTGGGAAACTAACAGCTCACTTCATGTAGATTTCTTGATTAGAGATGTTTTGTCTATTAAACCAGGGCAGATAAGGATTGGCCTAGACTACGACGTAGGCATCGGTACATTTACAGCTAGGATGAGGGAACTGAACGTGATTATTGTCTCGACTGCTCTGAACCTCGGAGCTCCTTTCAACGAGATCATTGCACTGTGAGGACTAATTGCATTATATGCGACATTGAACCAACGACTTCCATTCTTTGACAACACAATGAACTTGATTCACACGACTGGGTTCCTGGACGGATGGATTGACTTCCTACTGATGAATTTCATACTTTTCGATTGGGACAGGGTTCTAAGACTAGGATGATTGTTGTGGATTGACAGATTCTTTTGTAATAAAAAAGGATTTAGATGACTACATATACATGTTTCTGCAATTCAAATATAAGAAACACAAGCGGGTTGTTGCTTCTAAATCCCACAACGAACTCTATCTTTCTGCGGTCTTAGAGAAACCACCTCGAGCTATATTATTTGATGATATAACAATGTCTTATGTATGTTTAAGGGTAAACAACAGGCTTAGTACCCCAGAAATCACTTTTGTTTTGATCACTCGACTAGTTTTTTACAAAATCATTTCTAATGTTTAATTTTGATTTCATTTTGGTCATACACCGTGAAAAAGAATTAATAGAATTGTTGAGATGACTTTTTAAAATTTTTCAATGGTGACATGATAGTATCTTATAATGGTATGTCAGCATCACCGTTAATTTTTTAACGACATTTGATTAAAATGAAACTAAAACTAAACATTAAATATAATTTTAAAAGTAAAGATAGCTGAATGATTAAAACAAAATAATAGTTGAGATGCTAGACATACACTTTAACCTTAATAATATAAATTATTTAGGTCGGTAGATGTCAATACCTTATATTATATATTCGGATATATCCATTTAAACATGTCTGCTTATAAACTAATATGTTGTCCTTTGCCTTACATTCTGAATAATGAAATGCAACTCATTGACGTAACGCGTTTTACTTCCATTAAATATCAAAATATCAACGAAGACAATTAAATTGTTAATAAAATAACATCCATGCAATTTTTTACTATGAGATTTTCTGCTCATCATTTATTTTTTAAGTTTTGTAGCCTAAAATAGTGAGAAATTATTTCATAAACTTTTTCCGCAATATTATTGATAATTTAAACCAATTAAAAAAATCCACATGATTTCTTTTTAACTGATGAATATCAAAATTAAACATAAATTTTAAAATTATTTTTAAAATATTTTTAGTTTTTTTCCTCCAAAAATGTATATCAAAACTTTTAACGTCATTCTAAAATCTCATCCACCTCTATTGTTGTAACTCAATGAAAGAAATGCTTAAAGAAATCACATTAACATTATTTTGTGCAGAAGAAGGAGAGTTTAGAATTTTACAGTGAGATGAAATTCTTAAGAATGGAGAGTAAAGCAAGTTTTTGTTTATTTTGCGGGTTGTTGTCACATCCTTACTTTTTTCTCCTAAATTCAATTTTTCTGAATTGTTAATGTGCAAAGAAAAAATGTTTTTTTTTCAGTACCAAAGAAATGGTAATTGGCTACCCACTAATACATCATCTAACTTGAAAATTTCAAAAGTTTAAGAGGTGTTTCAGCGATCTTTCAAACAAAGGAGAAATTTTAGGTGATTCAGTTCCAGAAATCATGGAAATTTAATGAATTTGAGGGTAGAAAGAAAGATTTGGAAGAAGAAATATAGATAAATACAGGTACTTTTATATGTATTACTATGGATTCTAAAAATAGTCTCTAAATTTAAAGTCAGTTTTGATACACATTATTTAAGAAACTGATTTGCAAAATAAAATTTATGTGTAATGACATCAAAAAGAAGAATGATGTGATGAAAATGATTCATGAAATCATTTATCTTAATAAATTTTCTTTCCGTATATCTATACCTATATGAATAGATACGTTAATTATTTTTTAAACGTAAAATTTTATGATAAGATAAAATTAAATTACGTTAAAAATTTAGAGAGAACTAAACTAGTACAGCGGATCAAAGATATAATAAACCAAGACTGGAAAATTAGGATGAAGCAAATTCCCAAAGAAGGAAACAAAGTGACCGACGACCTTGCCAGACGTGCTCGAGCAATTCCTTACGGCCTTCAAGAGCTAACTCACCCGCCAGAAACGGCAAAAGAGATATTCCAGATGGAAAGCAAGACCATAGTTTTTTTTTTTTTGAAAGTAAGCAAGACCAAAGTTAGATAAGCTTTTGTTAATTTCTTTTCTAGAACAAAAATAATTAGGGATCTAAAATTATAAATTTAAAAAACATAAATTAAATTATCAATAAAATATATAAAAAGTATTTAAATCATATGATTATTTAGAATTTATAGGAATATTATCGATTTTCCAACACTTTTCTTTGCCATCCCTTTGTGTAATATACGTCAACAACTCAAAATTGAGAAAAAATTGTAAATACAGGCGATGAAATAAACTTAATTTGAAAAAAAAATTCAAGTTTATACTTGATTTGATCTTAATCTTAAAATGTTAGAATTTGTCAAAAAAATGAATTCGATAAGATATGAGTCTTTTGAAATTCAAACAAAAAAGTTGGTAAATTTTAAACGTTAAACGGAAATTCGATAAATGTTTGTACTAATTTATTTTGATTAAAATAGCATAATAAATATTTAATTATTTATTTATTATAAAATAAAATTTGATCACAAAATAGTAAAATATTTTTATCTCATCTTAATTTTAATGTTGTGAATGAAATAAATTAAATTGAAAAGATCGTTCCTATAATATATTTTTACAATATCTAATTCAAATTAATCAAACATAGATTAAATATCAATGATTAATTCAAAATTCATAAAATATTGATTACCAAAAATAGTTACATTCCATTAATAGCTAAGGCCAATAAATTAAGAGAGAGTTATTTTTCATAAGGATGAATTGTAATACCCTAAACTCAATTAGGCCTAAAGTGCCACTTTGGATTGCCGAGACAACTCCGATTTTCAAAACATGTTAATTTTCATTGCAAATCATATTGTATGGTACCAAAATACACATACTTGAGGGTTATAAAAACACTTTTGTAAACCAAAACTCAGTGACACATAGTTTAAAGTCAAAATAATACACACTCAAGAGTTATAAAAATGAATATAATAATAAGGGTCCTATGAATACACATGCCCACTAAAGCTACAATACAATACTCTGGAAGAGATGCTGAAAGTCCTGTTGTGATAGTGTTACCAAAACAACTCAAGCTAGTAACCTACGAATGGAAAACATCTGAATGCTAAGCTTCTAGAGTAGCATTATGAGTCTCATAAACACTAGCATACTAAGGACATGGTACTAAGCAATAGGTACATTCAAGATTACATGGAATCAATACAATTTCTGCTCAAATAAAACATTAGCTTGGTCTCATACATCTGTCAAGCCAAGATCTAAGGATATTTTTTGTACTATAATGATACAACTACACATGCATATCTAAGGACCTAAGGCCACAAAACACTAAAAATGTCACATATGGCAATTGCGGTAGCTTTGACACACTGGCATAACTCAATATACTAAAGTAGGTTCATCCCCTCATCTAGAACGTCATGCAAGCTTATTTAACACCCTCTCGATCTGATCTGACGTGTCACATTAGGGCCATTGGAGCAACCCATGATAAAATTCAGAAAATAAAAAAAAATTCGTTAAATCATTTCAAATCATAAAATAATTTATAAGTATATTATATTAGTTCAGAAAACATTCACAAATTAAATTTAGAATCCGATCATACACAATTTTAAAACAACTTACAAACTCCGATATACATACAAAATGAGACCTACATGCCCCCTAATTACAATTGTACTGTACTCCACAAGCAACACTAAAAAAACTCCCACATTGATGTCGGTACAACATAAAAACTATTCTTTAGCATGAAATGGTGAGTAACAGAGTGAGCTTTGGAAAACTCGGTAATAAAAACTACCGGGTGAAGCTAAAGGACAAGCCAATATATGGAAGCATATTATTCCTTAGTTATCTAGGCATATACATGTTATAGTAAAGAGTTAAGGTCTCACTAATTAATTCTTCAGGTAACAGTTAGGAAGCTTACTAGTAAAAGGGAATGTTCAGAGAGGCAGATTCAGAAGATGGAGATGAGAAATCTAGTGTGTTCCAACAAAACCAGAAATAGAAGTTTATCTGAGTAAAATAGATTTAAAAAAAATAGTAATACCGTCCACCCATACACAAAAATGAAATTCTCCAGAACTACATTCATAAAGACATATAATATACCCGATTGACATAAAAGTCCAACAAAAATTATCAGAACAGAAAGTATTTACATGCTAGCTGAACCTCAAAACTCTAGAAACCTACCCATACATTCTTAATATAAATCAGTTTAACAGTAACCAATAATGTCAGAAATAACATGCAGATATTTTTGTATAAGAAAGCAGAGTTTAGAGATTGTGCCCCCAAATAGAACACCAATATGTAGTTTTCCCAAGCTGCAACGTAAGGAATTACCATTTAGCTGAACCTTGGAACTCTAGACACCTACCCTGACAGTACCCAATATAAAAAACATGTTAAATAATAATATTAGAATCAAAGCCAGATGTAACTAGTATCAGATACCAGAGCTCAAAAACCAAATATCAGAAACCAAATATCATAATCCAGAGATAAGAAATCATGTTTTTTTATTTCAAATATCATAGTCATACTTTTAAAATCAGAGAAAATATTTGTGCATAAGGAACACACTAGAGGATTCATAAATTTTTCGGAGGCACGCAATAATTATCAAGAAGGGAAACACGAGCTTCTATAAGTTGATTTGTATTGTAAAAATGGGATGCTTATTAAAGGGTTTGATTACCAACAGATCTAATCAGACATTTAGAAATTGATACTTCAGGATCATTTATGATTTCGGGTGCATTAGAAAGTTATTAATGAAACTTACATCAAAATTATTTTAGATTCAAATATAACCATAAAGATTCCAATATTTAAGCTATCAGGAGAATTTTAGTCTTTTTTTTATCTAGAGAGAACTTGGTAATTTGGCCTAATGAGGGTAAAACGACAATTTACAATATTCTAGATTTCTGATGATTTATTGGGCCTTTAAATTTCATCTAACAAATTAGACTTCAATAACGTGATATTTATCGATTATTCGGATAGAAACACTTCATTTCTTGCTACGCACTACATAGTATACTTGAATAGATCACCATCACAAATCATCATTGAGCGTGACTCAAGGAGGCATACATGTAATCATATGGTACTCCTTCCAAATATTGTATTAATAACAAAGGTGGCTGACACACTTAGGTTGTACTTTAAAACTCTTGGTGTCAATAAAACATTTAAAACTTCACTTGTACTTACAATATTCATCCACAATCATTACCTTAACCAATTCATGATGGTATTTGGGTTATCTTAGCACTTGAGGTTATTTCAGTCAATTTGAAATTTAAGGTATTTTGGTCTTTATAGGGTTCAAAGGTATTACATACATTTCATTTCATTCCACCACATGCATTACTTCCGGTAAATTAATCTTCTAGTGTATTCTCAAGAAATAAAAAATTATAGGTCTTGGGTTTTTCTTAGGTTAGGAACTGATTATCAGAGATATTCTGAATAGATTAGGAATTATCAGGTGCATTAGTAATTTTATCGGGTCAAAATACAAATTCTCAGGGTAATTTCATTATCAGGGTCAGTATAAGTCATTTTTACACCTTAAGGTATTTTCATAATTTCTTATTGGTCTTGTAATTCCTTACACGAGTCATCCAAGACTACTATAGTTTACTAACTTTTTATCATAATCATACTAAATTAACCTCGATTAATGGATCCATAAGATCAATCGAACTCATTCGTGCATTTACCAACTATCAATATGTACCATAAAGCATACAAAAGGTAGTAGAGTGTAACCTTGAGTTTCGAGCTATATTGATTGGTTATTTCAACTCCATTCGATTACCCTTAGATTTGGATGCAATGTCCAAAAATATCTTAGATACATAGCAAAATAACTTGCATCAGAAACAGGAGCTTAAATGTGAAAATCAAATGATTAAATGTTGAAAAATAGCTTATATGGATAGAATTTGGTGAAACAAACCATAAAATCGGAGTCAGGACGCCAAATAATGTTATGATAGGTGGTCTCAAAAACAATTCAACGGCGATCAACGGGTCAACGTAACTCGGCTCGACTAGGCTCAGCGGCTCAACTCGGGTTGGCAACTTAGCTCGATGGATCGACTTGAGCATACTGGTTCAACAACTTCCCTGGCCTGCATATGAAGCCCACGTGCAGGGGACGACGCTTGCGGTGCGTGTGATGGTTGGTGCTACTTTGTGACGGCGAATGATGGAGGGATGATTTTTCGAATGTCGAAAAGTTCCTTGCTTCACTTCCCTCCACGATGATGTCAAAGATAAATCTGAGGACACCGATCGACTCCTCTCAGCTCAAAGAACCAGATGGTGCTGACGGTGTCAAAAACGAAGCTCTCATTGGTGGCGAAACGACGGTGGAAGATTTTCTTGAAGAGAGAGAAAAACAAAAGGGAATGCGAGAGAAAAAGAAAAAGAAAAGGGGTTTCAAACGAAGTTGGTTTCAGCTTTATGGGATTTAAATCCACACTTTGGGAAAATGGTCAAACCAAGCCATAGGTCACTAAGTTTCTAGGATTTTTAGATTTGGTCCCAAAATTTTCAAAAAATCATATTAGTCCTCGAATTAGCCAAAAATTAAAATTAATGTTGAACAAAAAATTAAGAAAAATTCTAGGCCCTACTTTGAGGTGTGTCAGTTTATTAGTATGATATATATGTTAGTTTGTTAAGCTGCTATATTCTGGTCATTTAATCACTGAAGGTGTTTTAGTCATTTCAATCTATAATGAGATCAATTTGCGCTTCATGATTCTACAGTGATAATTGATTATGAATTTCACTTGTGTTATTTTCTAGCCCGATACTTGACTCGGGTTCATTACTTAGTGGCGATACTTTAGTCACTCTTATCACACTTTCCCTCAATTAACTCTCAAATTGAAGGGACAACTACACACCTACAATTCATTAACATTCTCGCAATACACAATTTAATTATTACGTAATCTGAATAGTTTATCATATTGCTTGTGTAATACCCCAAATTTTGGATAGTACCCCAAATACAAATTTTGAAAGATAAGTAACCAAAGTATAAACTTTGGAAAAGTTTAGGGATAAAAATGGTAATTTTAAAAAGTTTCATTAAATCCCCATAAATAAATAGTTTACCTCAAGAATAACATTTCTATGTGAATCAGAATTTTCGTACGAATTTTGTATTAAAAGTTATAAAGTGATAAAGTTTGAGAAAAAATTCAGTAAATCGGATCAATAGAAATTTCAGAAAAATTGAAGGATGATAAATTAGACCTAAAAATATTATTTCCACATTTTAAAATGTTGGAAAATAATATAAACCATTGGATTTGAGGATTTAATTCTATGTTAAATTTACACCGTTGAATTAAAGTGGCAAGATTGTAATTTTTGGGAAAATTCAAAGGCAAATCGCTAAAGTGTGAATTTGTTTGTTCATATTTGACTATTGAAAGATGATAGGGTTGAGGTGTCTTGGTTTTATGGTAAATATGAAGTTTCATGAAGGGTAAATTGGTCTTTTCCCAATTAAATGAATTTAATATTCAATAAAGCTTAAATTAAAGGTAAATTAGCATGAAATTAATCTAAATTTTCATGCCAACTTATTCATTGTCTTCTCCATTTCCGTGAACCCCTCCAAAGGTAAGAAAAAATTGTTTTCCATTTTTGAGCAATTTCCTTTCGATTTCGGGTTATGCAGTGAAAAAGAAATTTTTTTCTACGCGAGAAACGCTATCTTTTGGTACTATTTATGTTTGCTAATATTGATTGATTTCAAATATCCCAATTCCTAGGGTTTGTGCTTATATTAGGGTTCATGAAATTGATGATGAATCTTGATGTTTTTGAAGTTGTAGATTAATTTTCAAGCTTGTTCGATGATTAAAACATGTTCAATCTTCCTAGAAATGCTTTTATGATTTTCAGTCAAATGATGGAGTTGTAGAACTTTGGGTTTTGATGAAGGTCTTTGATTGTAGAGATGTTGTAAGGTTGGATGGAAGTGGATTTCATGATTGAATCGAATCAAAATTGAGCAAAATCATGAAAACCCTAGTTTTAGAGCTTTAAAGCATTCGACCATGGCTTGTTTGAATGAGAAAAAGTATGGAAAATTTATGTAAGGGCTGTAAATGATGTAAGGGCTATAATTTTTGAAAAGTACGGGACCAAATAAGCAATTTTGGAAAAGTTGTAAATTGTTATGTAATTGTTTAACAGTTGATGTACTATGCTAGAAATTGTTGTTTGGGATCTTAAATGAGTATTAGGATATGAAGTTGGATCGTTATGGAAATTTGTAAAGTTTAGTGAATTATATGCAATATTCGAATAGTTTGGGGTGTTCATATGAATTATGCCTTTGTAAAAGTACTTGGTTGGTAATAATTTCAATGCTGGAATTTTTGGTATTTAAAATTTAAGTGATAAAATGGTGAAGGACCATTTTGTATAATTTGGAAAAGTTGGTGCCAATATTAAAAGAATTAATAAGTGTTGAAGTATTTTGGTAGAGAATAAGTTTCAAGTATAATTAAGGATTTTTGGTTTTTAGAAGTGTATTTATGTTAGTATAATACTAACATATGGATCGATATCAATTTGTGATTTTTGTACAGATCGTGATTGATTTTGTGATCGAAGCAAATCGAGTATAAAAGGATTAAGTGTGGAGCATAGTGAGGCACATCTTTTGATATATAAAATGTCAAGGTGAGTGCAATACATGCATGACATTGCTTTTCTAGCTAAGGTGATAGATACTCAAGTATTTGAAGTAAGATCGTATGATATTCCCACAACTCGGGAATTTCCAGATGTCATTTTAGATGAATTATCTAGGTTACCACCAGATCGAGAGGTGGAATCTAAGATTAAAGGTTATCAGGGTATTGATCCTGTTTTTATAGTTTCGTATCGAGTGTCTTCGACCAAGTTAAAAGAATAAAGACTCAATTGCAAGAGCTACTAGATCGATGATTCTTTTGACCGAGTGTTTCACCTTGGGTGCATCGGTGTTGCTCGTGAAAAAGAAAGATGGATCCATGCTATTATGTATAGATTGTCGGCAGTTAAACAAAGTGACTATCAAGAACAAGTATCATTTTTCGAGGATTGATGACTTGTTTAATCAGCTTAAGGGAACAAAATTTTTCTCTGAGATTGATCTTAGGTTGTGATATCACCACTTAAAGATTAAAGAGGAAAATGTTCCAAAGATAGTTTTTAGAACACGATATGGGCACTACGAGTTCGAGGTAATGCCGTTTGGTTTGAAAAATACTCCGGCAACATTCATGGATTTGATGAACCGAGTATTTTAGCCTTACTTGGATCAGTTTGTGGTGGTATTTATTGATGACATTCTGGTGTACTCGAAGACAAAGATAGAGTATGATGTTCATCTTTGTACTGTGCTCGAGATACTTAAGGAGAAAAAGTTAATGCCAAGCTGTCAACGTGTGATTTTGGCTGTTAGAAGTTTCTCTTCTTGGTCATGTGGTCTCGGCAGAAGGTATAAGGGTTGATCCTAAGAAAGTTCAGGCGATAGTGGAGTGGAAACCCCCAAACAATGTTACAGAGTTTTAAAGTTTCTTGGGACTTACTGGTTATTATTCGAAGGTTTGTGAAGAACTTTTCGATAATTGTTTCTCCGTTGACCAACCTCTTGAGAAAGGATTTTTTTTTTATTTATTTGGACTGAGAAGTTCCAAGAGAGTTTTGAAACTCTAAAGAAGATTTTAATAGAAGCACCATTGTTGGTACAACCCAAATCTGGTAAAGAGTATATGGTATATAGCGATGTATCTCATAATGGTTTAGGTTGTATACTTATGCAAGAAGGTAAGGTTGTAGCTTATGCTTCCCGACAACTAAAGACACACGAGAGATATTATCCCACTCTTGATCTTGAGTTGGCAGCAGCAGTATTTGCTCTAAAGATTTGGTGTCATTATTTGTATGGTGAGAGGTGCTATATCTACATGGATCATAAGAGTCTAAAGTACTTGTTGACTAAAAAAGAGTTAAACTTGAGACATAGAAGATGGATAGAACTCTTAAAGGACTATGATTTGATCATTGATTATCATCCAGGGAAGGCAAATGTTGTAGAAGATGCATTTAGTCGGAAAACTTTTGAAGCTTTTCGAGCTATGGATGTGCAACTATTTTTGAAAGAAAATGGTTCATTATTGGCAGAATTAAAGATAAAGTAGATGCTTCTATATTGGATAAAAGAGATACAAAAGAAAATGGGAGATTCTTAGAAAAGATTGTACAAGTGGAAAAAGGTGAGAATAAAGACTTTGAAGTCAAGTCTGATGGATGTCTGTATTACCGAGGAAGAATCTGCATTCCACATGATGATGAGTTGAAGAAAGATATTCTTTTTGAGGCACATTATAGTCCGCTGACTATGCATCCAGGCGAGAGAAAGATGTATTAGGATTTAAAGAGTCAGTTTTGGTGACCGGGTATGAAAAGATCCATTACTGAGTTTGTCTCTACATGTCTGACGTGTCAACAAGTAAAAGTTGAACATAAAGTGCCTTCGGGATTGTTGCAACCAATTTATATTCCAGAGTGAAAGTGGGAAAGAGTCACTATGGATTTTGTTGAAGGGCTACCTTTGACATCAAATATAAAGGATTCTATCTGGTTGACCAATTCACTAAGTTGATACATTTCATTCCAGTGCGAATGGACTATTCATTAGGTAAGTTTGCAGAGTTGTATATAAAAGAGATAGTTCGACTGCATAGAGTGTCAATATCAATAATATCCGATAGAGATCCAAGGTTCACGTCAAGATTTTGGAATTCTTTGCATAAAGCTTTGGGTACTTGATTGAATTTCAGTAAAACCTTTCATCCACAGACGGATGGTCAGTTAGAGTAGACTATTCAGATATTAGAAGACATATTGAGGGAATATGTTATTGAGTTCAAGATATCATGGGAAAACTACTTGCCTCTAGCAGAATTTGCCTACAACAACAGTTATCAATCGAGCATCAAGATGGCTCCATACGAAGCTTTATACGGGAGAAAATATTGAACACCATTAAATTGGTTCGAGTTAAAAGATCAAAATCGTGTTAGACCTGATTTGTTGAAAGAGGTTGAGGATAAAATGAGAATAATTCAAGATAATCTCAATATGGCATCTGATCGGCAAAAGTCCTATGCATACTTGAAGCGAAAAGAGACTGAATTTCATGAAGGTGATAAAGTTTTTCTTGAAGTATCACCTTGAAAAAAGATATTGCATTTTGGACGCAAAGGAAAATTAAGTCTAAGATTCATTGAACCTTATGAGATCTTAAAGAGAGTCGGACCAGTGGGTTACTAGTTAGCATTACTTCCGGAGTTAGACAAAGTTCATAATGTTTTTCATGTGGCGATGCTTAGAAAGTATCGATCAGATTCTTTATATGTCATTTCAGTGGAGGAAATTGAGATTCGACCAGATTTGACTTATGAAGAAGAACCAATACAGATTTTGGATCGATAAATCAAGGAACTGCGTAGAAAGATGATTCCTTTAGTCAAAGTGTTTTGGCAAAATCATAAAGTCGATGAAGCCACTTGGGAAAGAGATAAGGACATGAGGAAGTAGTATCCGCACCTCTTCACATCAGGTACGTCTTAAATTTGAGGAAAAATTTTATTTAGGGGGAAGGTTGTAATACCCCAAATTTTGGATAGTGACCAAAATGTAAAATTTGAAAGTTAAGTTACCAAAGTATAAACTTTGGTAAAGTTTAAGTACCAAATTGATAATTTTAAATAGTTTCAATCAGGCCACATAAATAAATAGTTTACCTCAAGATGAACATTTTTGTGGGAATCATAAGTTTCGTACGAATTTTGAATTAAAAATTATAAAGCGATACAGTTTGAGAAAAAAAATTTGGTAAATCAGATCAAATAGAAATTTCAGGAAAAAATTGAAGGATGATAAATTAGAACTAAAAATATTATTTCCACATTTTAAAATGTTGGAAAATAATATAAACCATTGGATTTGAGCATTTAATTCCATGTTAAATCCGGACTCTTTGATTAAAGTGGGAAGATTGTAATATTTTGGAAAATTCAAGGGCAAATCGGTAAAGTGTGAATTTATTTGTTCATATTTGACTTTTGGAAGATTATATGGTTGAGGTGTCTTGGTTTTATGATAAATATGAAATTTCATTAAGGGTAAATTGGTATTTTCCCAATTAAATGAATTTAATACATTAAAGCTTAACTTAAAGGTAAATTAATATGAAATTAATCTAAAATTTCATGCCAACTTATTCATCTTCTTTTCCATTGACGTGAACCCCTCCAAAGGTAAGAAAAAAATTATTTTCCATTTTTGAGCAATTACCTTTGAATTTCGGGTTATACCGTAAAATAGAAAATTGTTCTACACGAGAAACACTATCTTTTAGTACCATTTATGCTGGCTAATCTTGCTTGATTTCAAAGATCCCAAATCCTAGGGTTTGTGGTCACATTAGGGTTAATGATATTGATAATGAATATTGATGTTTTTGAGATTGTAGATTCATTTTCAAGCTTGTTTTTTGATTAAACATATTCAATCTTCCTAGAAATGCTTTAATGTTTTTCAGTCAAATGATGAAGTTGTAGAACTTTTTGTTTTGATGATATTTGATTAGGTTTTTGATTTTAGAGATGTTGTAAGGTTGGATGGAAGTGGATTTCATGCTTGAATCGAATCAAAACCCAACAAAATCATGAAAACAATAGTTTTAGATCTTTAAAGCATTCAACCATGGGTTGATTGGATGAGAAAAATTATGGAAAAATTATGTAAGGGCTACGGAGTATTCTACAAGTCTTAGAAAATTTGGGGACCAATTTGTAATTTTTGAAAAATTAGGGGACCAAATCAATAATTGTTGAAAAGTTGTAAATTGTTATGTAATTGTTTAATAGTGTATATATTGTGCTGGAAATTGCTGTTTGGAATCTTAAATGAGTGTTATGATATGAAATTGGACCATTCTGGAAGGTTATAAAGTTTAGTGAATTATATGTAATATTCGAATAGTTTGGGGTGTTCATATGAATTTTTCCTTTGTAAAAGTACTTGGTTGGTAATAATTTCAATGTTGGAATTTTTTGTATTTAAAATTTAAGTGATAAAATGGTGAATAACTATTTTGTATAATTTGGAAAAGTTGGTGCCAATATTAAAATAATTAATAAGTGTTGAAGTATTTTGGTAGAGAATATTTTTCAAGTATAATTATGGATTATTGGTTTTTGGAAGTGTATTTATGTTAGTACAACACTAACATATGTATCGATATCAATTTGTGATTTGTGTACACATCGTGATTGATTTTGTGATCGAAGCAAATCGAGTATAAAAGGATTAAGTGTGGAGCATAGCGAGGCACATATTTTGATATATAAAGTGTCAAGGTGAGTGCAATACATGCATGACATTGTACATAGATGTTTTATACATCATCAGGAAGACTTGCAATGAGTCTACCTTGTTAATATAGACATGATATTATGTTATTATTCATAATATCGACATGACATTGATATGTCTAAGTGTGAAATCATAATGCATTGATCATTGATAAATATGATATTTTGCCATGGATATTATTTTCAGATACGAACTTCGCTAATGTTAATTACATGGATATACGTTGCTATGGATGATTTAATTCATGACTAGATGCCCAAATATGTTATTGAGGTTTTTGTGGTATTAATGGCATGCCATAGAGTCTAGCAGCTGCAAATTTAAGTAGTACTAGAGTGTCTAATGAAGACACATAGTACAAGTTAGGTGGGAAAGGCCTGACCTCAACACTACGGTGCATTATTAAGTCAGCAAGGATTTACCTCAGCACTATTGTGTAATATTTGACTACTATATCGGGTTCCTCATGGATTAATAATTTTGGGCTATAGTTATTGGTAAAAATGATTATATTTATATTATGTCATTTTGATTATGGTGAAATATTGGACATGCAGGTAAGGTGATCTTATGGCATTGGAAAATGACATTAAATTTCATGCATGAGTTGTATTGCACTGTTTATTATTTTAATTGTCACACAAGTATATACTTAGCGTGTGATGATTTTTACGTGTATGTAAAGATCAAGAGTCAGAGTAGGGAGTACTGAGCAACACCAAGTATCGAGGAGTATATTACAATATCAGTAAGACATCCTTTGATGTGATTTTGACTTAATTAGTGGCATGTACTTATGAATGTCTTAGTTTCTCTGTTAAACTATTTTTGAAATGGTTTGTAATGGCTAAACTAATTGTTTTACTCTATTTCACTATGGATAACATAAATCAGTATTATTATTATAAATAGATATATTTATATTAATATATGTTTTAAATATTATGTGATAATTTTATGTGATTTAATATTTTTATATTATCAATTACAAATTGAAGAAAATAAATTTTAAATTACTTTTGAGTTGGTAAATGTTTTAAGTAATTCATCTGACATCTATAACAGGTATTGGCATAAGAATACAAGTTGTATGTGTTACAGCTTGTTGTTATACCCTCTATAACGATTCTTTGTTCTGAGCTAATCGATATGTGCTCAACTGAAGATGCTTGGATGTGTTACGTCTAATATGGTTACTTCGGTCTTACCCCACTTCAACGAGTGTTTCTAGGCCTTTTTGGTCATTAATGTCCTTTACGGACTAAGTTCCACCATTACGGGTCATTCTTGACTCTTACAGGCCTTAATAAAGTTAAATTTAACCATCCAAAATGAGTAGTATCGATACCCTATAGTTAAATATCGATACTACTCATTTTGGATGGTTAAATTTAACTTTATCAAGGCTTTCATTTCCTGATAGTAGTATTGAGACTATAGGGGAATTCAATACTCATATTTCCAATATCGGTACTATTATTACCATTACTTTTATTACTATTTATAGTACCAATATTATTATTACAAAAATTGGTCTTGCTATATAATACTAGTATTAGTACTGTAATTCCTATTTTAGTATTTAATACTGGTATTGTTTTTCCTGTATTGATACTCAAACCTAGAAATGTCTCTCTTAGGCTCGGGAAACATCCAAAATTTTTCCAAATATTATACTTTAGCCCCAAATCATATGCTAAAGCTTAGGGAAGTTACTTAGGGTCATCTAGTCTCTAAATACATAATCTAAGCAATTTAAACGTCATTTATGGCATAAATCAAGCATAAATCCTAAAATGCTTAAATACTCAAATCTCAACAAATCTTTATCCTTATGAAAGCCTTAACACCTCAAAGGATTAGAAATACACTACCTTGATACTAGTATCAGGAAATGATGTTAGCTACCACTCTTCTCTTATAACTTCGTTTATAAACCCAAACTTTCTCTAACCAAACAAGAAACCCAAGGATTTCTTAGCACAAAGAAGGTTATAAGAAGAGATTAGGGACGAATTGAAACTTAAAAGATGCATAAAATGACTCAAGGAACTTAACTTTAGCTATGACATTTAAAGAGGAAGAGAAGGAAAAAGAGAAATGAGAATGAAGAAAATGAAGAGAAGAAGATAAAGGAAGATATAAAGCTCTTATTTTTTCACAAATAAGAAAATTGTATTTTTGGTCCTTAACATTTTACCTTATATTCAAAAATCCCCTTTTTATAACTTATTGGACTCAATTCTAATCTAATTAAGCCTAAACTTAGCCTAGGGGCTTTAATTACTACTCCACGAGGTCCAGATATATCTTGGGTAAACCCGAAACTACTAGACCAGATTTGAGATGTTACAACTCTTCACTCCTAGAAAGAAATTTATCCTTAAAATTTACTTGGGGTCAAATAATGACATAACCTTAATTCTAACACTTAGAATCCTTGAAACACCTAGACTCTTATTAACTATGATCCTTAGGGAAAACGTCCCCACAACATGACATATACCTAGAAACTAACAAAATCGATTTAGGATTTTTCTAAAGGATGTTACGAACGTCAAACTTTAAGAGAAAATCCATGTGAATCACAAATCTAAATAATCTCATTCGAGTCATTCTAACATCGAATGCTTGGAATGTATCACAAGGATAATGCTACTCCATAATTCAAACTACTATCGCTAAACCCTTTGATACCTAACATGACATAATCAATTTATTGACTGTACATAATCTATAAGTCTCTCTTATTGAATTTAGGTAACTCGTCAGACTACACGTTGAGATCCTAAGAACACTTGCCATACATGGTCTCGATGTGATATACTGAAACATTTTTGTTGTGTAACTCTAATTCAATATTCATCCATCCTACTCGACTAATTCTCATTTTCGTTACAACTTAAAAATGTACTACTCACTAGATCGTGCATCTAAGATAATCACAACTAAAAATCAGTTACTTGCTAAGGGAAACTAGCAACGTCTAGATCTCCTAGAGAGCATGCATTACAAAGTAGAGATCCCTCATAATCACAATCTGACTTAAGGATTCTATGACTCTATGTCTTGTACCCACGATCGTTTACCGCCATTGTGTTATTTAGTGACGGCTAACGCTAGTTAACTGATATTTAGAGTACTTTGTCTACTATAGCCTTAAACACTAAAATCCATGGTATTACATAGTGTGCATACTATTAAGTGTTGTATATAGCTCGTGCTCATATACCAACATGAAGACATCAAGGATGAGGCTTGGCTCACATAGCTAAATCACTTACTGTTCCCATAAGAAGGCATCATGGTGTTTTCGGAGGGTTCACTGTACCTCGAGACTTGCACCCCTATCTTACCTGAAATACCCTTAGCAATTAGGGTGAGATATAAAACTACAACATTAGAAACGTACACCCTACTAACATACTCCTCAAGAGTACTTGGGGCATTTGCGCCCAGTTAGAAACTAAAGTGCCTTGATACTAGTTGAGATTTATCCTGATATTTCTGGTAACCAAGATGATCATCATACTAGCTAGAGTAACTTGGGTATTCTTAACAGTCTCATAGAAATCTCTAACTTTAAGATTGAACTAGGGATTACTAAATCTCTGTGGTGTTGGTCACATGAACCCTCAACTAACAATGTAAAAACATCCTTATAATATAATATCTAACTTCACAAACCACAAGGGTGCTTCCTTAGGGAACACACAAGGGTGGAGGATTTTGCGAATAAAATTTTTCTTAGAGTTGACCTTCAAATCAATAAGGAAAAATCACTTATTCTCATAATTTTCTCATGTAACTCTAGACTTGTATCTAATGTAAATCTTGTCTATTCCCCTATGACCCCCATCTAGGTACTTTGGATCCTTAAGACATGATCCTCTACACGAATACTTTTCCTACATAGTTCATGATGCTTGAGAATGTATATGCTAAGGCAAGCAAATCTGTGCAAGTATTCACAATCGATGCAAGTAATATAATAGTAAGTAGAGTTATCATCTCCTTAGGGATTGATGGGAATTATTGATGTTTGCCTATAGCTAGAGCTAGGTATCACAAACTAGTCATGAAATTCTTTTCAAAACAAAAACAAGTAGTACCAAAGGAAATAAACGAATGGGAAAATACTGTTTAGGAAAACAATATTATGAAGTATGGTGTGCAGAAAATTTTAGTCGAGGAAAGGAAAAATTGTAAAAGTAAATGAATCAAAATTATTAAGGCAATTAAAAGTGTTGGGTTCAATATATTCAAAAAACCACACACAGACAGACTTCTTTACAGAGCACTTATGTTGGGTTTGCTAAGGCGAAAAGTTATTAAGGCAATCAAAATTATTAAGGCAATTAAAAGTGTTGGGTTCAATATATTCAAAAAACCACACACAGACATACTTATTTACGGAGCACTTATGTTGGTTTTTCTAAGGTGAAAAGTTATTCTATGTCTAAAATGACTTAGTGTGCTATTCTTAAATTGCGCGATAGGATTACTGGAGTATTCAAGAGCGGTTGCTACATCAATACTACTTGACGTGAACTACAACCCTCGGTAATACCCCTCAATGTAAACTACAATCGTTGTCTATCCTACTCAAGTAGTTATCCCTTTTAGTCAAATCCTTATCTCTAAGATGGTTTAGAACCTCATCATCTCGGATCAGTCCCCTTGGTCACGTAGATCTTTCCTAACTCTCTCGATATTAGGCATCTATTCCTTGAAGAATGTTAATCTCTCAAAAGCTCTTACAATGTCTATGAATGTTTTGTCTAAGAACCAGACAATCTCTCAAAAGTTCTTACAATGTTAAGGCAAAATATTAAAACAATGAATAAACAATATTAAGCATAAAATCTTATTCATTCAATAATATCAAACAACATTCATCAAAACCATAACCGACACCAAGTAAAGCAGTTCATGGTGCGGCAAATATCATCAAATAGTTAAACATTAAGTACAAGTCCTTTAAGCGAATTGGAAATTAATAACTAAGGAAGAAACACTCCCAAATAGAGCTCTGCCTAGACATTCTGACCACCACCATGTCTGCTCCAGCAGCCAGCCTCTCTCGAGGGCCTAACTACTACTCCGGTGAAGTCTGACTATGGAGGGAACCAAGGACGACCGAGTGGGGGAACGGTGGAAAATAAGGTGTTGTATCCGCTTACTCCACGCCTATGTTAAATCCTCTCTTTGCTTCATCTCTTGTGCTAGGTGACTATAATGAAGTATTTATAGTGGGAATTTATAGGGTTTTGTGTCCTTGAAAATTTCCAAAATACATCGTTGACTTACCTATGTTATTTATTTTATGTCAGTTGGAAGTGGTCAATTTTCTTGAAGGGCATGATTGCATGTGAGGATAAAGCTGGACAAATGATGTCAGTAATTTTTGAGCCATGTTAGATCTGCAAGATAAATCTTCCCTCTGCAAGATAAATCTTCCCTCGGTAAGATAAATCTATTCCTCACTGTCGTCTTCTTATGTTTCTCTAGCTCTGGGAAATAGTTTTTGTCTTCACAAATAAATTATTCCTTAGTTATTTCCTACATCAGTACAACCAACACATAACCTTACTCATCAGCAGCATCAGTTAAGCCAAATAATCTTTCCTAGGAAAAACTTATCCACCATATGCAAATATGACCTAAATACAACTAAATGGAACTAAAATGCTATGACAACAACTTTTAGACACAGAATTACTTGAGTAGAAAGACAGAAAACATTATCTTTTTATAGAGTTATCTACCCCCAAACTTAAGCTATTGCTTGTCCTCAAGTAATGGATAATAAGAAGTAGAAAAATAAATTGCCATGGCAAATAAAAAATGTTAAGACAATCACGTGGTTTAAATTTTCAGCCCTCAGCAAAAAGTTTAGCCTCAACATAATAGACTATATGATAAGTCAATTATCTTTCCTAAGTCAAGACTCTTTGTAAGTGTGTGTGCATGATTATATAACAGTCTATGCCTTAGCATTGTTATAAAATTCCTAAGTAAGCACTTAAGTTTTGCCAAGGTATAAAATTATTTATCAAGCCTAGTTTTGCTCCTATTTATTCAATATGTGTCTTTAACTTTATTTTTATTTCTTAAGTATACTTCAGGGGGAGTCAGCTCATCACAACTATCATCCCACACTCTAGGTGAAAGGGAGCATACCTTCCACCCCCAAGCTAGTCAGACAGAGTAATCCCATGACTACTTTCATTCACTCATATGCCAAGGCAACCATTTATTTAGGGGATTTTTCCAGGTCATGCCTACACAAAGAGAAGTGTCCCTCTACAGTTTTTTCGAGGCATTTTTTTTATAATTCAAAACAATTCAAAACATCAAGGAGTTCAATTTAGCTTTTTAAACATTTAATGCCATGACAACCAAAAAGTTCTTTCCTAAAAATTTTCTAAACACCTTAAGCAGAGAAAACAATCGTGTTTAAAGAGTTACAAAGAATCAAGTCCTAAGGTCGGTTCTAGCCTTCAACAGTCGTGTAAAATAATTCTGGCCTAGGCAATAAAAATTGCTTTCATCATCGAGCATCATCAATTTTTTTCCAACACTATCCTTATAAAACTCATTCCATGACAACAAATATTTCAACCAATTATTATCATAAATGCAAAAACTAAGTACAGAGTATAACACCTCCCCCAAACTTGAGAGATGTATTGTCCTCAATGCATGAAAATGAATGCAAATGCACATGAAAATTACTCTAAAATACTAATGCAAATGTGATTGAAAGAAATATTACATCATTATGATGGTGAAGCTTGACTGGACGCGCGGGTTCTGCGTTATTTGAGAGGAGGGGGCCTTCGGATCTAGTATCTCCTGAAGGAAGCGAAGAGGGAAATGGATTAGTAAGATGACCAGTTTATCGATTGATGCGACGTTACTTGCTCGGGGCACTAGCTAATGATAGCATCTCCTCGGTGTGGGTGGGCTTAGTAGGGGTGTCTTGAGACTGGCTAGCTTCAAGGTCACGAACTGGTTCAATATTGAGATCTAGGGACTGTTTAGATACTTGTCAAGGACTGAGATGAAATTATCATCATCAAAGAATTATGGCGAATTTTTTGGTGTTATTGGAAGAAGAAGAGAAAAAGCTGAGATATTTATCTGTCTTTTCATTGCCTTCTTAGTGTATAGGGGATACATGCATGGCGAGAGGAGTGACATCCATGGGGAATTCGGGGTAGAACATTTTGTGCTGAGTCATGAAATGTGTTGTCGCCTGAAGGTGTTGTGTGTTTCAGGATTTCATTCAGAAAAGGAGGTAGGTCCTTAAAGAAAGCATTCATTTGTCCATTTCGTGCTATGATAACTTATTTCTAGTAGATGTGACCACGACTACCATTCGTGCTATGATAACTTATTTCTCTCATCGCTCCAAGCCCTCATGTAGAGCATTATCATCAAAACTCATAAGTTCGTGCACCTTCTTTTTGGTGATGCCTTCATTCGACTTGATAAAGCCATCAAAAGGCTCCTCAAGGACTTTTTTCTTCCTACACAGATCAACTATCAAATTTTGAAAAAGAAGGTTACCTCGTGTCCTATTCGCACATTCGTAAATCTACTCAAAATTTATCTCACCGAAATCAATTACGCGCCCATATATGATAGAGTGTAGCAACATGAATCGCCTCACCAACACTATCATGCTGTGTGAAGTAGGCATCAACTTGCCTTTCAAAAAATGATTCCACAGCTTTGTAACTGGCATAAGGGCTCGGCGATCCACGATTTTACGGTTGGGCACATTCCTTTCAAACTTCGCCCAACCGAAACATAAAGCTTCTAGCACACCATTATTTGTTTCTTGATTTGCATGGATAAGGAATCTTTTAAATTGATCCTCCACCTTGCTGAGCTTGAAGTAGCGGTTTGGGGCTGAGGAAGTGAACCATATATATTTCCTTCTCACATATACAATGTGTTGGGATAGGTCATCTACGTGGGCGTAAAACTCTCAGACCATTGTCGACACCACTTTCTTTGGATGCCGATCAAATTTCTTTTATTTATACTTTCGTACTATGTCCAGTACCTCCGGTCCAAAGGTTTATTCACCAGCCTCTAGGATAATAAATTCGTCATCAAAACAAACTTTCCATTTTTGTAGGGTTTTGTACTTTGCCTCAGCCTCGACTGTTTGGAAAAGTTCAAATCTTAAAGTCGCGACAGGGGATGTATAAGCGCCTGGATTCCTTTTGGATCTGGTCGTGGTGTTTACTGTGACAGATTGTAAGAAGGAGCAGATGATTTTCACGGTGGCGAAAGGTGCAAAAGGAAAGGAAAGAAAGGTTGAAGAAAAAGTTGAAACAAAAACATGGAAACAGTGAGGAGAAAGAGGAAACAAGCGGTTTTGAAGAAAAGTAGTGGGTAATGGGTGGTTTATTGGGGGAAAAACGGTACAAATGGAAAGGGAAAGGAGATGGTATTAATTATGAGATATTTTATTTAACTAAAAGAATTAATAAAATAAAGAGAATATATCTTTCCCTCTTTAAACATGTCGCCAAAACCAATTTGATTAAGGTTTCTTTCCCTCTCATGCATAAGCTTCATCCCTAAGCTGGCACATGTACCCTAAATACAAAAAGAAACAAAAATATAGAATAAATTAAAAACAACTCGTGCAAAATAAAATAACACAGATTATTTATATACAGAATGCAAAGTTTTGTTGCCTATGCAACCAAATTTGTTTAGGAAAGAAGAGCAAACTCTTGGGCATCAGGAAGTAATGATGTCGGTTTATCATATGATATGGGTGCTCTATTGTATGCCTTTAGTCATTGACCATTCACCTTAAAGGTTAACCCATCGTCCAAGTTCTTAATTTCTATTGCTACATTATTATGGACTTGATGTAAGATGAATGGTACTGACCATCTAGATTTCAGCTTGTCTCGGAATAGCTTGAGTCGTGAATTATAGAACAATACTTGTTGTCCAGAAAAAAATAGCTTAGGTAAAATTTTTCTGTCATGTCATCTTTTCGTCTTTTCTTTGTAGAGGTAGGCATTTTCATATGCTTGAGCTCTAAATTCATCCATTTCATTAATCTCCAACAATCTTCTATCTCCAACGTGCTGCGCATCCATATTGACTTTGTTGATGGACCAAAAATGCTTTGTGTTCCAATTCTATGGGCAAATGGCATGCCTTTCCATATACTAGCTTGAATGGTGATATTTCGAGTGGTGTTTTGAATGTTGTTCGGTAAGCCCACAGTGCCTCGGCAAGCTTTGGTGACCAATCTTTGTATTTGGGGTTGACCACTTTCTCAAGAATTTGCTTGATCTCATGATTAGAAACCTCAACCCGCCCATTAGTCTGTGGATGGTATACCGTAGTAATTCTATGATGCACCTCGTATCTTTTCAGCGTTTTGACAATTAATTTATTGTCGAAGTGAGTACCTTCATCAATGATAATTTCTCGTGGTGCTCCAAAATGTGTGAATATATATTCTTGTGAAGAATTTCAATACAGTCTTGAGTCATTAAGAGGTGTGGCCACGACTTCAACACATTTGGAAACGTAGTCTACTACCAAGAGTATGTACAGATCACCAAAGGATGAAGAGAAAGGTCCCATAAAATACATTCTCCATACATCAAATAGCTCAACTTCCAAAATGTTTTTCCATGTCATCTCATTTCTCTTCGATATGCTCCGAGTGTACTGACAATGATCACATGACTTATTGAATTCATGTGCATCCTTGAACAAGGTGGGCCAATAGAAGCCAATTTGGAGGAAATTTGCAGCAGTCCTCATCCCACCAAAGTTCCCTTCACACAAGGATGAATAGAAATGAAATAAAATATCCTTATGTTATTCTTTATGGATACATCTACGGATTATTTGGTCGCCACATTGTTTGAATAAGAAGGGTTCATCCCAGTAATAATGGCATACGCCATGTTTGAATTTTTTTCTACCCTGGCTAGATAAATCTGGAGACATAACACCACTAACAAGAAAAATAACTATGTTAGCGTACCATTTCACAACCTTGGCAAATAAAATTTTCTCGTCAGGGAAATCCTCTTGAATATCCTTCATGTCATGACAAATGTTTTTGTTCTCTAGAATAGACAAGTGATCTACTACTTGGTTTTCAGTACCCTTCATATCCTTTACCTCTAAATCAAATTATTACAATAATAATATCCATCTAATAAGTCTAGGCTTTACATTTTTTTTATTAAATAAGTACTTAATGAAAAAGTGATCAGTATGACGATAACCTTAGTTCCTATAAGATATGGCCTAAACTTATCAAACGCAAATACCACTGCAAGTACTTCTTTTTTAGTGGTGGTATAATTCAGTTGTGCATCATTAAGGGTACGAATAGCATAATAGATGACATGGAAGATTTTACATTTTATTTGCCCTAGCATTGCCCCTACAACATAGTCGCTTGCATCATACAACTTAATTATTGGGGCATCCCAGTCAGGTGGTACAATAATTGGTGTCGATGTGAGTTTTTTCTTCAGATCATTGAATACATTAAGACATTCATTGTTGAACACGAACGGTTGATTTTGTTGAAGTAACAGACACAGAGGCTTTGAAATCTTTGAAAAATCTTTGATAAATCGCCTCTAGAGTCCTACATGCCCTAGGAAACTTTGTATGTCCTTTACAGTGGTAGGTGGAGGTAAATTCTCAATTACGTCCACTTTGGCTTTATCCACTTCGATGACTTGGCAAGAAATTTTCCCTATTTAGCACAAGGTTGGACTCCTCGCATCGCTTCAGTAATGTAGATAAATTGCTGAGGCATTGGTCAAAGTCATCGCCCAAGATGGAGAAGTCATCCATAAATATTTCCATGAAGTCTTCCACCATATCTGAGAAAATGTCCATCATACACCTATAAAAAGTTTCTGAAGCATTACATAGTCCAAACGACATTCTTCTAAAGGGATAGGTATCATATGGGCAGGTGAATGTGGTATTCTTCTGATCTTCAGGTACTATGGCGATCTGATTGTATTTAGAATTTCCATCAAGGAAACAGTAAAATGCCTTACCTTCTAACCTATCAAGCAGATGATCAATGAAAGGGAGGGGGAAGTGGTATTTCTTTGCTGCCTTGTTGAGCTTCTTGTAATCCATGCATTTTTGCCAGCCCGTGACGGTTCTTGTAGTCAAAAGCTCATCATTCATATTCTTAACCACGGTCAAGCCACCATTCTTTTGCACGCATTGTACCAGACTGACCCATGAACTATCGGATATGGGATAAATCACTCCAGCATCCAGCCATTTTATGATTTCCTTCATCACCATTTTTTTCATTATTGGGTTAAGTCTCCTTTGTGGTTCCATAGAATTACTACGGTTATCTTCTAATTAGATCTTGTGCATGCATATTATAGGGTTGATTCCCTTTAAATCTGCTATGGTCCACCCGAGATCTTTTCTGTGTTGTGATAAAACATTCAATAAACTTCCCTCTTACTCGGGGATCAGACTAGAAGAAATTATAACCAATAAAGTTTCATCACTACCTAAATAAGTGTATTTCAAATATAATGGCAATAGTTTAAGTTCTATGGTAGGTGTATGATGTAGTGAAGTTTTGGAGGAATAAATTCATTAAAATCAAGGGGTTCGAATCTCATACATGATCTAGCTTGAAGTAAACTAGATTGTTCTTCTTTCAATGAATTGTTCTCAGACTCTGTATGTATTCTGCTCTCAGTATGTCTTCCATCTACTTCAATAGAGAAACTTAAACCTAGGCAAATATTTTTGTATGCTTCATTTAGAAAAATTTCGCCGTGGTAACAAGTTATTATGTTCCTCAGATTGTAAAACAACTTATTGGCAAAAAAAATTACAGTATTCTTTCCGGAGAATTTTGTCTTGGCAAAATTTATCATACTTATCAAGATGTAAAAATTTGCCTTGACAAGAATTTTCTGTTCCAGCTTACTCCAATGAGTAAACATCTTCAATGTAATGGCATTCTTCAGAATCATCAATGTATTTAAGAGTGTTGAGGACATTGATCATGACGCTTTGAACAAGTCCTCTTATCGTGAACTCTCCCTTCTCACAATCTATTAGAATACACCCTGTAACTAATAATAGACGTCCAAGGATAATAGGGGCATTTTCATCGACTTTATAGTATAAAATGAGGAAATCAGCTGGAAAGATAAACTTGTCCACTTTAACAATTACATCTTCAATTCTTCCATCGGGACAGACATGTGATCGATCAACTAGTTGTAAAATCATAGTGGTTGGTCAAGCATTACCCATTCCAAGCTTAAAAAATATGGACTTGGGGCATAAGATTTACCCATTCCAGGATCATTTTGCTTTGGCAAAAGTTTACTTATTGCCAAACAATATTCTGTTGTTGTGGCAACAATTTATCTTCTTTCCACCTTTCTCTTCATTGTTACAATGTCTTTCAAAAATTTGGCATAGGAAGGCATCTGCTCAATGGCGTCAAGTAATAGAACATTGATATACATCTAATCAAGGACATAAACAAACTTTTTGAACTAATTCTCATCATTATGTTTCTTCAACCGCTGAGGGAAAGGTGGTGGAGGTCTAACTTCATCCGCTACAGGTGGTGAAGCAACTTTTGCCTTGGCAAATAAATTTTCACTATTAGTGTGCGGACTTGTCGAATCCTCGTTTCTTTTATTCTCCTTAGCTAGTTCTATGTGTTCAGCAATCTCAGCTTGATTTTTAAGTTCTTAATGTGCGGTACCTTAGCTAAAATTTTCTGGTTGCTCTCCCCCAAACTTATCCTCAAGAATAATCTGAGTACCACTCCTTAACGTGAGCACACTGCATTGCTCCTTTCTAAGAGGTTTCCTTGGAACCGACAGAAGAATATATGGGGTGTATGAACTTGACAGTAAAGTACCATATCAAAGGCTTCCTTGGATGATTTGTTAAGCAAAGTGCCATTTGCCAACACATGTAGCATCATGCGAGTATGTACATTGAATCCATTTTAAAACATCACGACTTGAGTCCAGTCGTGGAATCCGTGGTTAGTGCACTTATAAAGAAAGCTTTCATATCTGTCCCAGCACTCGTACATAGATTCCTTATCGCCTTGGCGAAAACTTGCAATGTCATTATGAAGCTGGGTGTGCATGTTGGGAAGGTTGTAGCGAAGCATAAAACTTTTGCATAAGTCAGCTCAAGATGCCATTAATCCAGAAGGGACTCCACTAAGTCAAGCTCTTGCTCGATCACGTAGAGAATAAGGGAACATTTTAAGCTTCAACATATCTTCATGCACTCCTTGTTACCTGAATGAATCATACACTTCAAGGAATGCACATACATGCTGTCTAGTACCTTCATTAGGTGAGCCACCAAATTTACCGATGTAGTTTAGAATGTTGAACATCATCGGATTAAGTTCAAAATGGGCTGCATGTATTTCAGGTGTAACGATTTCAAGGTTGAGATCGTCGAGGATAGGATTCAAGTGATCTCGTATTGCTCGTGGTCTTGCAGCATCTCTAGGAAGATTACTTGTCGCAACAATAGGATCTATCTGATCTTCCATAATATTTTTAGGTTGATACTACAATCGATTCATATAATCTCTGGAATGTTGGTTAAGTCGCCTTTTTCTGAATGACTATTCGATCTCAAGATCAAATGGTTCACCAACAGATCTCAGGGTCATGCAACGACAAAACCTTCAAAAGAAAATAAGAAAATAAACAAGTTAAACTAAATAAAATAAAATGTGACAAGAAATAAAAATTTGCTATGACAGAAATTATCAAAATTCCTTCAGTTGCCAATCCCGACAACGATGCCAAAAACATGATCACTTGTGAATGTATATGCTAAGGCAAGGAAATCTATGCAAGTATACACAATCGATGCAAGTAACATAGTAGTAAGTAGAGTTATCGTCTCCTTAGGGATTAGTGCGAATTATTAATGTTTTGATATAGCTAGAGCTAGGTATCACAAACTTGTCCTGAAATTATTGTCGAAACAAAAATAAGTAGTTCCAAAGTAAATAAACGAATGAGAAAATACTGTCTAGGCAAGAAATATTATGAAGTATGGTGTGCATAAAAGTTTAATATAGGCAAGGAAAAATTGTAAAAGTAAACGAATCAAAATTATTAAGGCCATTAAAAGTGTTGGGTTCAATATATTCAAAGAAACCTACATAAACAAACTTCTTTACGGAGCACTTAGGTTAGTTTTACTATGGCAAAAAGTTATTCTATATCTAGAATGACTTATTGTGCTATGCTTAAGTTGCCCAACAGGATTACTAGATTATTCAAGAGCGGTTCCTACAACAATACTACTCAGCGTGAACTACAACCCTTGGTTTGTCAAACTGTTGTTAAGACAATACCCCTTAGCATAAACTACAATCGTTGTCTATCATGCTCAAGTAGTTATCCCTTTTACTCAAATGAAACCCTCTACTTATCTTGAAGTTGGGTTAGAACCTCACCATCGCGGATCAGTCCCCTTGTTCACGTAGATATTTCTTAACTCTCTCGATATTTTGGCATCTATTCCTAGAAGAATGGTAATCTCTCGAAAGCAAAATATTAAAACAATGAACAAAATAATATTAAGCACAAACAAACTTCTTCATTTAATAACATCAAACAACGTTTATCAAAACCATAACCAACACCAAGTAAAACAGTTCATTGTGAGACAAATATCATCCAAATATAAACATTAAGTAAAAGCCATTTAAGCAAATTGGAAATTAAGAACTAAGGAAAAAAACTCCCAAACAGAGTTTTGCTGTGACATTCTAACCACCACAATGCCTGCTCCAGCGGCCAGCCTCTATCGAAGGCCTAGCCGGTACTCCAGTGAAGTCTGACTATGGAGGGCACCATGGATGGTTGAGTGGGGGAACGATGGAAAATAAGGTACTGCAGCAGCTTACTCCACACCTAGGGTAAATCTTCTCCTTGCTATCTTTTGCTGGGCTGCTATAATGAAGTATTTATAGAGGGAATTTCTAGGGTTTTATGTCATTGGAAATTCCCTAAATACCCTTGATGAGTTACCCATGTTACCAATGGAAAGACAATTAGAAGTGGTCAATTTTCTTGAAGGGCTTGATTGCACGTAAGGATGAAGCTGGGAAAATGACGTCAATAGTTGTTGAGCCATGTCAGATCTGCAAGATAAATTTTGCCTCGGTAGGATAAATATGTTACTCACTGTCATCTTCTTATGTTCAGCTTTGGGAAATAGTTTTTGTCTCGGCAAATAAATTCTTCCTTAGTTATTTCCTGCATCAACATAGCCAGCACAGAACCTTCCTCCTCAGCAGCATCAATTAAGCCAAATAAATCTTTTGATAGGATCGAGTCATTCATTTCTGAACAACTTCCCAGTGGGTCACCATCCTTGGATTTCCCTAGTCCAAGCATGCTTAACCACAGAGTTCTGAAGCGAATGGTCACCATTCCTTCTTAAAATCAATTGGTGATAAGTAGGTGGGCCATTTTAACCTCATATCTTTGTATTGGGTGATCACTGGGTTCCCCCAAGCCAAGGTGGATTCATATGGGGCACCCCCAGATTTCACCACGGCATTGCAGAGCCCCGCATCTATAGCGTACTGCGGGCGGGCCTAAGGGCATTCATTTCTGAACAACTTCCTAGTGGGTCACCCATCCTTAGATTTCCCTAGTCCAAGCACACTTAACCACAAAGTTCTGAAGCGAATGATCACCATTCTTTCTTAAAACCAATTGGTGATAAGTAGATGGGCTATTTTAACCTCATATCTTTGTAGTAGGTGATCACTGGATTCACTTTCAATCTACCATGGTCCACCCAAGAGCTTTTCTGTGCTGTGATAAAACATTCAACAAACTTCTCTCTTACTCGGGGATCAGACTAGTAGAAATTATAACCGATAAAGTTTTATCACTACCTAAATAAGCGTATTTCAAATATAATGGCAATAGTTTAAGTTCTAAGGTAGGTGCATGTTGTAGTGAAGGTTTTGGAGGAAAAAATTCATTAAAATCAAGGGGTTCGAATCTCATACATGATCTAGCTTGAAGTAAACTAGATTGTTATTCTTTCAATGAATTGTTCTCAGACTCTGTATGTACTCTGCTCTCAGTATGTCTTCCATCTACTTCAATAGAGAAACTTTCACCTAGGCAAATATTTTTGTATGCTTCATTTAGAAAAATTTCGCCGTGGTAACAAGTTATTGTGTTCCTCAGATTGTAAAACAACTTATTGGCAAAAACAATTACAGTCTTCTTTCTGGAGAATTTTGTCTTGGCAAAATTTATCATACTTATCATGATGTAAAACTTTTCCTTGACAAGAATTTTCTGTTCCAGCTTCCTCCAATAAGTAAACATCTTCAATGTAATGGCATTCTTCATAATCATCAACGTATTTAAGAGTGTTGAAGACATTGATCGTGACGCTTTGAACAAGCCCTCTTATCGTGAACTCTCCCTTCTCACAATCTATTAGAATACGCCCTGTAACTAATAATAGACGTCCAAGGATAATAGGGGCATTTTCATCGGCTTCATAGTATAAAATGAGGAAATCAGCTGGAAAGATAAACTTGTCCACTTTAACAATTACATCTTCAATTCTTCCATCGGGACAAACATGTGATCGATCAGCTAGTTGTAAAATCATAGTGGTTAGTCAAACATTACCCATTCCAAGCTTAAAAAATATGGACTTGGGGCATAAGATTTACGCTTGACCCCAAGTCACAAAGAGCTCTTTCAACATATCTATCACCGATGGAACATGGTATAACAAAGCTTCCAAGATCATTTTGTTTTGGAAAAAGTTTACATATTGCCGAACAATATTCTGTTGTTGTGGCAATAATTTATCTTCTTTCCATCTTTCTCTTCTTTGTTACAATGTCTTTAAAAAATTTGGCATAGGAAGGCATCTGCTCAATGGCGTCAAGTAATAGAACATTGATATACATCTAATCAAGGACATCAACAAACTTTTTGAACTGATTCTCATCATTATGTTTCTTCAACCGCTGAGGGAAAGATGGTGGAGGTCAAACTTCATCCGCTACAGGTGGTGAAGCAACTTTTGCATTGGCAAATAAATTTTCACTATTAGTGTGTTGACTTGTTGAATCCTCATTTCTTTTATTCTCCTTAACTAGTTCTACGTGTTCAGCAATCTCAACTTGATTTTCAAGTTCTTCATGTGCGGTACCTTAGCTAAAGTTTTTTTGTTATTCTCCCCCAAACTTATCCTCAAGAATAATCTGAGTACCACTCCTTAATGTGAGCACACTGCATTGCTCCTTTCCAAAAGGTGTAGTGACCTAAGTGTCACTCAAAAGACTTTCTTGTGGGTGTGAATGTAATGACGTGTGAATTTGTCCCACTTGATTCTCCAATGCCCTCAACGATGAGCTATGGCTTTGTAATAGAGCTGCTTGGATTTGCAAAAGATTTCCTTGATTCTTGATTGTTGATGAGTGTTCATGTATCAAGGTCTTTGTTGAAGCCATGAAATCTTTTTTTGAGGCCATAAATTCATACAATGAAGCTTCAAGAGTGTTAGAATTTGAAAAATATGCGTTAGTTTTATTATTACCTTGCCATGACATCTGTTGATGTTGTGAACTTGAGTGTTCAGAAACGTTTTGTTGTGACCTGTTAAAATTTCCTACATAATTGTTATTATTATTCCCTTGATTACCCCCACGAAAATTTTGGATGTTTTCACCATCCAAGATTGTATGTATTGGAATAGGGGTTGTTGTTGTTGCTTCTATTGAAGTTTCCAATGAAATTGATGGATTCCTGGTTTTCTAGGCATTCACTCTTATTATGGTTTCCTCGACATAAAATGCATACTGAGTTAGTTGCCTTGACTTCCTTCACCTCACTAGAACGCTGCAAATTTTTAAGCATGTTAGTTGTAGCAGAAAGTTGGGTAGAAATTGAATCCTTACTCTCAAGTTCATACACCCCATATATTCTTCTGTCGATTCCAAGCCTTACAGATGAAGCTGAGACATTTGCCAAGCAAAGTGCCATTTACCGACACGTGTAGCATCATGCGAGAAGGTGCATTGAATCCATTTTAAAACATCATGACTTGAGTCCAGTCGTGGAATCTGTGGTTAGTGCACTTACAAAGAAAGCTTTCATATCTGTTACAGAACTCGTACATAGATTCCTTATCGCCTTGGCAAAAACTTGCAATGTCATTATGAAGCTGGGTGTGCATGTTGGGAAGGTTGTAGCGAAGCATAAAACTTTTGCATAAGTCAGCTCAAGATGCCATTAATCCAGAAGGGACTCCACTAAGTCAAATTCTTGCTCGGTCATGTAGAGAATAAGGGAACATTTTAAGCTTCAACATATCTTCATGCACTTCTTGTTGTCTGAACGAATCATACACTTCAAGGAATGCACATACATGCTGTCTAGTACCTTCATTAGGTGAGCCACCAAATTTACCGATGGAGTTTAGAATGTTGAACATCACCAGATCAAGTTCAAAATGGGCTGCATGTATTTTAGGTGTAATGATTTCAAGGTTGAGATCGTCGAGGATAGGATTCAAGTGATCTCGTATTGCACGTGGTCTTGCAGCATATCTAGGAAGATTATTTGTCGTAACAATAGGAATTACCTGATCTTCCATAATATTTTTAGGTTGATACTGCAATCGATTCATATAATCTCTGGAATATTGGTTAAGTCACCTTTATCTGAATGACTATTCAATCTCAGGATCAAATGGTTCACCAACAGATCTCAGGGTCATGCAACGACAAAACCTTCAAAAGAAAATAAGAAAATAAACAAGTTAAACTAAATAAAATAAAATGTGACAAGAAATAAAAATTTGCTATGACAGAAATTATCAAAATTCCTTCAGTTGCCAATCCCGACAACGACGCCAAAAACTTGATCGCTTGTGAATGTATATACTAAGGCAAGGAAATCTATGCAAGTATACACAATCGATGCAAGTAATATAGTAGTAAGTAGAGTTATCATCTCCTTAGGGATTAGTGGGAATTATTAATGTTTTGATATAACTAGAGCTAGGTATCACAAACTAGTCCTGAAATTATTGTCGAAACAAAAATAAGTAGTACCAAAGGAAATAAACGAATGAGAAAATACTGTCTAGGCAAGAAATATTATGAAGTATGGTGTGCAGAAAAGTTTAATCTAGGCAAGGAAAAATTATAAAAGTAAACGAATCAAAATTATTAAGGCAATTAAAAGTGTTGGGTTCAATATATTCAAAGAAACCTACACAAACAAACTTCTTTACGGAGCACTTAGGTTAGTTTTACTATGGCAAAAAGTTATTCTATATCTAGAATGACTTATTGTGCTATGCTTAAGTTTCCCGACAGGATTACTAGATTATTCAAGAGCGGTTCCTACAACAATACTACTCAACGTGAACTACAACCCTTGGTTTGTCAAACTGTTGTTAAGACAATACCCCTTAGCATAAACTACAATCATTTTCTATCATGCTCAAGTAGTTATCCCTTTTACTCAAATGAAATCCTTTACTTATCTTGAAGTTGGGTTAGAACCTCACCATCCCGGATCAGTCCCCTTGTTCACGTAGATCTTTCCTAACTCTCTCGATATTTGGCATCTATTCCTAGAAGAATGACAATCTCTCGAAAGCTCTTACAAAGTATATGAATTTTTTGTCTAGGCACTAGGCAATCTCTCGAAAGCTCTTGCAGTGTCAAGGCAAAATATTTAAACAATGAACAAAATAATATTAAGCATAAACAAACTTCTTCATTTAATAACATCAAACAACATTTATCAAAACCATAACCAACACCAAGTAAAGTAGTTCATGGTGCGGCAAATATCATCCAAAGTTAAACATTAAGTACAAGCCATTTAAGCAAATTGGAAATTAAGAACTAAGGAAGAAACACTCCCAAACAGAGCTTTGCCGTGACATTCTAACCACCACCATGCTTGCTCCAGCGGCCAGCCTCTATCAAAGGCCTAGCTGCTACTCCAGTGAAGTCTGACTATGGAGGGCACCATGGATGGTTGAGTGGGGGAACGGTGGAAAATAAGGTACTGTAGCAGCTTACTCCACGCCTAGGGTAAATCATCTCCTTGCTATCTTTTCCAGGGCTGCTATAATGAAGTATTTATACTGGGAATTTATAGGGTTTTATGTCCTTGGAAATTCCCTAAATACCCTTGTTGAGTTACCCATGTTACTAATGGAAAGATAGTTGGAAGTGGTCAATTTTCTTGAAGGGCTTTATTGCACATAAGGTTGAAGCTGGGAAAATGACGTCAACAGTTGTTGAGCCATGTCAGATATGCATGATAAATTTTGCCTCGGGAGGATAAATATGTTACTCACTGTCATCTTCTTATGTTCCTCTAGCTTTGGGAAATAGTTTTTGTCTCCGCAAATAAATTCTTCCTTAGTTATTTCCTGCATCAACATAGCCAGCATAGAACCTTTCTCCTCAACAGCATCAATTAAGACAAATAAATCTTTTGATAGGATCGAGTCATTCATTTCTGAACAACTTCCCAGTGGGTCACCCATCCTTGGATTTCCCTAGTCTAAGCACGCTTAACCACAGAGTTCTAAAGTGAATGATCACCATTCCTTCTTAAAACCAATTGGTGATAAGTAGGTGAGCTATTTTAACCTCTTATCTTTGTAGTGGGTGATCAATAGGTTCCCCCAAGCCAAGGTGGATTCTTATGGGGCACCTCCCACAGTTCACCACAGCATTGCAGAGCCCTGCATCTATAGCGTGCTGCGAGCGTGCCTAGGGGCTTTGCAAGGCACACGTGGGCTTCGGCAGGTTGGGCAGTCACACACCGATATCGTGCCCATACACAATAGAATCCCTAAGGGTGATCGTTGGACCCCATAACCCAACAATCACCCCCAGCGACACCTGGGGGATTCAAACATGCAACCTGCTCTGATACCAGTTGATAGGATCGAGTCATTCATTTCTGAACAACTTCCCAGTGGCCCATCCTTGGATTTCCCTAGTCCAAAAACTTTAACCACAGAGTTTTGAAGCGAATGGTCACCATTTCTTCTTAAAACTAATTGGTGATAAGTAGGTGGGCCATTTTAACATCATATTTTTGTAGTGGGTGATCACTAGGTTCCCCCAAGCTAAGGTGGATTATTGTGGGGCACCCCACTGTTCACCACGGCATTGCAGAGCCCCACATCTATAGCGTGTTGCGGGCGGGCCAAGGGGCTTCGCAAGGCACACGTGGGCCTTGACAGGTTGGGCAGTCACGCACCAATATAGTGCCCATACACGATAAAATCCCTAAAGATGATCGCTGGACCCCATAACCCAACATCTTTCCTAGGCAAAACTTATCCACCACATGCAAATATGACCTAAGTGCAACTAAATGCAACTAAAATACTATGACAACGACTTTTAGACATACAATAACTTGAGTAAAAATACATAAAACATAGTCTCTTTATGGAGTTATCAGTTCACATGACACCATAAAATAATGAGCACACTTATGTTTACTAGAATAACATGAAAAACTGAGATAGTTTGAAACATACCTAACATCTCATATATGACATCTATGTCCTATCCCTGTTTCACTATGATCACACAATCTGGATTACACATAGTCAAATTGAGAATAGATCAATCCTCTCATCTACTTTCCTGCTTGAGAACTAACATTTCGTTGGGTAGGCTCTCTACCATGATGGACTACTGGGACCACTCCCTTACGTCGAGCTGAGACATCAACATCTGAGCTTGGGAAATCCCTCCTTATATGCGTCAAGGGTCTATATCTATAGCACTTCCTAGAGAGTTTAAAGCACTTTCCTCGATGATTTTTGACATAATGCTTACACTATGGATATCTCAAAACTCTATCAGAGCTTCTAGAGCTAGTCATCGATGTGTAGCTAACGTTCTCTTACAGACCCTATGTCAAACCTCTAACTTGACTAGAGTGACAAAGCTAAAATCACTCTAATCTACTCACACCGATCTTTAGTCCTCCTTACCACTGATTAAGATAGGTCTAATGCTACACAAGTCATTATACTCTACACCCTATCCACAACCTTAGCCTCCCTACCACTGATTGTGATAGATCTATCACCAATTACACATGTATATCAATATGAAGCCCCTCGAGGAACCTCCTACACCGTAAGGCTCATTCAAAACCAGTTCTAGAGGATAATGACTCAATCGAAGGAAATCTATCTCGTACTCGTACATCGAGCAATCTCTCTCAAATGGTTGGGAGAACTACATCCTCAACCCATTCATGTGTACCTCACCAATGTACTTGCCTCTAAACTTGCTCAAGAATTAATCCTACGTAGGAACCTCTAGCTGTAAACTCATCTATATAGTCTCCCACCAATCAATAACATCACCCTTGAGTAAAGTGGTGATGCATTTTAACTTACCCTCTAGCATAAGGTAAAGTTATCTCAAAGTCCTCGTGGTCTCTCTCAATCATTGATCGATCGAATTCGAGTTATCATGGCCTAAATCATGAAGTCAAATATATTATACCTTCTTAGTCTCTCAACCAAGGACTCTATCTATGCTAAAATACTCAAGGTGGCCGCTTGAACAATCTACGCTATAAGAATAGAGTCCACGGTCTCTCTAAGAGTGGAAGTGAAACCTCTAAAGTATGTTAACTCTACGACTCCCGCACCTAACGAGACCTTAAAATACTCTATCGTATGTAAGAACCTATTATTGAGGTAATCAGAATAAGAGACATAGATCTCTATCCGATCCTTAGGCTTACGCTCGAACTATCGGTCATCATAAATTTCTACAACATAGATAACGAAAAGAAACACATTTAGAATTCCAGTCTTATACAAGTACTGCTAGTACCTAAGGCATGCATCCATTGACACCTTACTAAAACTAACCACTGCGTCTTGAGAGTAACTCAACTTGACGCTATGATACCAATAAATATGACACTGTAAACCCAATTAGGCCTAAAGTATCACATTGGGCTGTAGAGACAACCCTTGATTTTTAAAACATTTTCATTTTCATTGTAAATCATGTCGCATGGTACCAAAATAGACATACATTACAGTTATAAAAATACTTTTGTAAATCGGAGCTTTATGACACATATTTTAAAACCAAAATAATGCAAACTCATAGTTATAAAATATAATATAATAATAAGGGTCCTATAAATACACATGCCCACTAAAGCTACAACACAATACTCTGGAAGAGATACATAAAGTCCTATTGTGATGGTGCTCCTTGAATGGCTCAAGCTAGTAACCTACGAACAGAAAACATTTGAATGTTGAGCTTGCAAAGCCCGACAGTATAATCACTAATCTAGACTAGAATTATGGGTCTCATAAACATAAGCATGATAAAGACATGGTACTAATCAGTAGGTATATGCAAGATCATAATTTCGTGCTACCTACTTAAGGTTAAACTATTTTATTGCTCAAGTAGGAGTGTCATGCTTTCATTAATCCTCTGCAATATTCGAGTTAATTAAGTTGTTAAGTTTTTTATCATTTAAATTTTATTTTATTTTTAATAAAATAAAATAATTTATTCAAGTTAAAATAAATTGTCTTAAATATGTCAAATTAAAAATTTATTGATAATCTGATTATATTTAATAAACACAAATATATATATATATATATATCCAAATAAGAAATAAAAAACAAAATACTTTAATGTAATAAATTATAGGGTAAAATACATCATATATCATCAACTTTTATTCATTGACTAGTTTATTCTGTTAAACTTTTAAGTTTTTCAATTATAACATTGAATTTTGATTTTATATTCAATTATGTCACTCCATAAAGTCTTATATAAACATTGCTTACTATGACCGTAATGATGTGAAACGATAAATAATTTTATTTTAGTTTATTTATATACAACCAAAACTTAAAACTCTAAATTTATAGTTTATTTATCCTAAATCTCAACTGATAAACCAATAGTTACATAAACCATTAGAAGCACAACTGGATGAGTTCCCCATGTTCAATTTCAAGAACACTAAACACTATCTTTAAACCACCGATTACTGAACTGATGTCCTTTCCATTGGCAACAATTATCAAGAACACCATGATTTGATGATCGAAAAATATTATTCTGATATTAATTTTGAATAATTAAATTATATTCAAGATTAAATTTTAATATCTCAAAATGGAAAGAAATCAAGTATAATTTAAACTAAGGACTCAATTGTGAATCTTATTTTGAGTTTCTCTAAAATCCCCATCTCTATCGTTCACCGCCTAAATCCAACCGTGGTAAGTGATTTTGCACATCTGAAACGTTATTCTGAAAAAAGAATGATAATGATTCTGGCCACCGGAGGCTATCCACGTGCCATCGATACGCAGGTGGAAGTTTGTTAACCGATCTGACCTGAAACTAGTCCTAAAACGATCTAACCTTGAACCAGTCTTGAACCGATCTGATTGAATCAAACTACCGACCTTACCAAACTATTGGTCAAACTGAAGTTTGTTTTACAAAATTCTAACATGAAAGCCCCAATTTTTCATCATTTATTATTTTATGTTGTACTTATAACAAATTCTGGAATTTATGGTCTTACTTTTAGATATTGTGTTTTGAAGGTGATCACATGTCTTCGCACTACTCTCTAGTAGATTTCAACCACCCTCACTTAGCTCAGTTTAATTTTGCATGTTTGACTCGAGATATGTGCGAGTGTTGTTTAGTGAATTATTAGTCTATTTTTATGTGGATATATTGATTTAGTACTGACTTAGTATTATGTTATTATTAGGTCATATTTTGCATGACCTAATACTATCGACCGTGGGAAGCGTAAGACTTAACCAATATTAATTAGTTGATATAGGTGTACCCTTGAATTGTATTATATGTATAATTTTCAGGTATGTTTTGTTGATGAACTATTATTGGATCGTCTAATTGTGTAATGATTATTGATTATGCTATTATAGTATATGATTCTGACTGTAAGTATGTTTCATTTGCCTTTTCTGTTTTCTATACCGACACGTTCAATTCCTGATTAATGTTATATTATTTATAATCTATATTTTATTTATTTCTATTATCTGACTGAGATCCTCATCAAAGGGTGATATCCTCATTCTATTTTCTCTTATTTGATTGAGATCCTCTTCAGAGAGTGATATTTTCATCCTGATATCTGTTATCTGATTTATATCATCTTTGGAGGGTGATATCCCTAACCCAATTTCTATTTATTCTACATTTTTCTTTGGGTTTTTTCGAAGGGTAAAATATCCATCCTATTTATATGCGATGAAATGAAAAGTTGTGTGAATTTGCTGCTATGATAATGAATAATTGATTCCACTATTTCCTGAATTTTATATTATATACTATGATATTTCATAACTGATGATGTTTATTGTTAATGTTTGTTGCATGAAGAGGACACATTGAGCCTTATAACGTATTCTTTTAGTTTATGTCTTTTCATATTCATTTAGCTTTTAGGATTACGACTAGTACTTGGAGGATCAACTAGTAGCCTATTTATCCTATATATTATATTGACATTTTCAGACTTTATTTTCTCAATAAACCTATATTGGATTTGATTATATTATATATTTGAGATTTTGGGATGTTATGCGTTTCTGATATATGTACTTTATTTTGGCATGTGTTATATTAAATATATACAATTTTAAAATTATGTTTACGTTAATATGAATTATTTTGGTTTCCAAAATTCATTCATAACATCTAAATCAAGTTTAGAGGGTTACATTTAGTGGCAACAAAGTACAAGTTTAACTCATGAATTATTTTACCTGTAAATCTTATAATGTTATGTAAAATAAATTTTGTATGCATCGAAAATGTTTTGGGTTTGAAGGATGCTTCTAATTTTTCCCCCCAAAATATGACATATTTTTTAATGCGAGCTATTTTGTTTTGAGAATTCAATACCAGATCTAATTTTAGTTTCTATTTATGTTGATATCAGACTTGGTAGATAATATGCCTCACATTAGAGGTCGGCATCCTTTTGTATCATCTCATACAAATGGTAGTGCTTACTAGTGTAGTGGTCGAGCAATTGATGTTGGTAAGGATCCTCAAGATCCAGAGGTTCAAACGTTTGCATCTGAAGGAGGCATGAGTGATTTACCTGATATCGTTGTTGGTTGAGCAATGTTGATACATGCACCACAATCCACATATCAAAGGAAGATGGGTTAACTCTTCCACTTGGTCCAATCATTCATGCTCAGACCAATTTTCTCAAAGTCAAGGTTCAGGTTACAACAAGCATTCTTTAGCAAGGCCAACACATCCACATGGAGATTGAAAAAATTAAGGAAGAAAATCCATCACTCATTCCTCCCGCATCTACATGGATTAACACAACTCAAGTTGAATCTACTTCGAGACCAAACTATGACACACTAAAAACAATCTTAAAAATACCTTTAAAGTCCCTTAAAAAGGGATCACTTTGTGAATTCAACCCATTGCTAATCCTATCAAGCATAAGATAATTTTTTTCATTTTTTATTTAGGATTTACGTTCTGTAAACCCAATTCTATTCGATTTAGTACTTCCTTTTACTAGTTTAGTTAGGATAAGGTTAGAAAGGTAACTTGTTTATTCCTTAAAACCCTAGCCACCTCTCACAATGTTCTCCAAGCTGCTACCTTTTAGAAGACTCATTTAGGCCATCAATCTGATCTAATAGCTGGAAAACAACCCTTCATTCAAGTTCCTTATTTTTCTTCCAACCGTCGTGTAACCTAGACCTAGCCTATGCATCACAACTAGGTATAGCGAATTACATTACGAATTCTAAAACATTTTCACAACGTAACATTACATTTCTAAAAACATTTTTACATCAAAATAATATTACCGAGATCAATTCCAGTAATATAAAACATAAAGTAATGAGTAAAGCAGAATAACAAATAACATTAAATGTAATATTATTAAATATCCATACATCAGTAGTCAACAAAAAGGCATCATAAAATAAGTATATCAAAACATATAGGAACATGTCACCAAAATAAAGACAACAATCAAGATGGAAACATTACATCAAAAAGTACCATACTAAATGTGTCAATCCTCAAAGTGTGTAGTTCGAGGTGTCTATCCAAAACTATCTGAAAGGGGAGAATTTTGGGGAGTGAGCTAGAGAGCTTAGTGTTTTATAATAGTGCAAAATAAAACATACGAATAATTTTAAATTTGATTTTAGAGTCATATTATAAAAGTATCAGTAAATTTTTTTATTTAAAACATAGAGTTACCCTCCAACCGTACAACCTATGCAGTTTCCAAAAACTGTATCCATAAGGACTTACCCTAGACCCATTGGATATAGGAGCCAACCTAAGGGAGCATCTCCCGTCCATAAGAACTTACTCTAGCCGATGGGTATGAGCCACTTGAGGGGACTTTCCTCATGTCCATAAGGACTTACCCAATGCATAAAGCAAAGGAGCCACCCTAAGGAGTGCCTTAGGGTCCATAAGGTTTTATCATTAGGCCTACTGGGCCTAGGAGCCCACCTAAGGGTTGCCTTAGGTCTATAAGGAACCAGTTTCAATAAAATCAGTAGATCATAAACCAGACATAATTATTTCTTAGTAAATATCAGAACCCATAGAACATGTATCAATCAAATAGAGATTTAAAATCAATAAAACATAAGTCAAGCATTCAAGAAATTAGTAATACAAAATTAGGCTTTTATATCAGATAAATCATTCAGTAATCAAATTAGATTAGACGAGCATATTTCAGGTTAGATAAAATAGTCATGTGCACATGAGAATTTAAAACATGTATTTAAATCATTATGTAGCACATAAGAACACACCTAAAAAAGATCAATCCAGGAAGTCTACTGAGCACTAGCCTCACTACGCTCTATAGTAGTACTCTAACCTAAACCAATGAATTTAGGTTACTATTAAAGTAAATAATTAAATCTAAGTATTTACAAGGATAACATAACTATACGAGTAATCACGAGCTTGTGTGGTATGACGGGTTGAGAGAAGCTGGGTCTAGAGTGAGAGTCTCGAGTACCTTCAATAATCAACATCATAAATTAGTCCTTAATATTAGATTAAATGCACTTAAATAAAATAATTAAATATATACATGCTTGAGGTTTAATGCTTGATTTTTGTGCTTTAGGGCTAGAATTTGGCAAAACATACCACAAATTTGATCTCAAGATGTCAAAAAACATAAAAATATGACTTTTTTAAAAAAATTAACTTTTTGGTCAAAGTCAACCCTGGTCAAAGTCAACCCTGGTCAAAGTCAATGGGTCAGACCAATTTAAGTTGATTTAGGCTAGTTCGAGTTAACTCGGCTTGGTCTGACTTAACTCAGTTGACTCAACTTTCAGAAGATACATGTCGACCATGAAGTACCACGTGCAAGGGCGGTGCTTGAGGGCGCATGCGACGGTGATATGGTCGGGGGAAAACGTTCTATCACTCCTCGTTCAATCACTCACCAAAATTAACCCAAAAATATTAAATATCCATCCAAAATGACATAAAATGATCAGAAACATAGATCGACTTACCCTCAACGGAAAACGGCAGAAACAATAGCGGTGATTTGACCCACTAGTTGGATTTTGGTCAGACTGCACCGGGAAGGCCATTGGTGGAGGTGGTGAGACCATTTGATGCCTAATTCGACCAAAAATGATAAAACAAAGCAGGAGCCAATGACTTTTTTTTTCATGAATACTTTAAACGCTAATTCACGGTGAACAAAGGTGAATCTCGACGAGGGGCTAGAGGGTTTTGGTTGTTAGGTTACGATAAACACTTTGTTGGTGACGGTGATAACCACAACAATTAAACAGTGGTGGAATGGTGGAAAGACAACGATGACCAGGGTTAAAATATTTTAGGGATTTGGATTTGATTTCTGATTGGGGGAATTGGGTTTTTTTTTAGATTTAGGGAGCTGAGCACTAAAGATTTAAAATGAAATTTTCATATTAATAACCAATGTGGCCTAGCCTAATTATTATGGTTATGGCTGGTTATACTAAGGTCAGTGGTTCAAATCACCATAACCACATGTTTGACAAAATATCTTACCTTCCCCATTTTTTTCTTTGGCTGAAAAGAAGAGGCAAATGCAAGCTTGGGTCCATGAAATTTTTGGAAATTCAAAAATTGGCCTAAAGTTTCCAAAATCATTTAATTTGGTCCCTGAAAGTACCCATAAATTAATAAATTAGTAATAAATTTAAAAAATTTAAAAATTGTAGGTGTGACACGTCATATCAACATTGACATCAATGGCTCACATCAATGGTTGGCCATATTAAATCTCCTACAAGAATTCTACTTCTTTATTTTATTCCTCATATACTTAGATTCATTAAACTTTTCATCATATATAAACGAGGCTCTATCACTATTGTAAATCACATATTTCTTGTGGGCATTAAGTCTGGCCCTTTGATCAACTACCACAAATGCACCAAGTGGAATCAAAAGATCACTAGTTAAATGATCATCATTGTGTGATCCTCACGTGCCGGGTAAATGCCCCATTCACACTACTACACGCCAATCATAAATTCATTTCCATATTTTTGTCCCATGTTTGTAGGAATATTTTGAGACAAAAGGCAACAAATCAATCCAAATCGAAGTAAAAAAAGAAATACAACAAATAAAGCAACAATGAACAAATCTCAAATCAAATAAAAAAAGGAAGGTTATCCCATCTTCCGTCGATTATGGTGCAAACTGAAATGTCAATGCTTAGTTTTGTAGAAGGGCACAAATTTCCCCATGGCTATATAAGCCACTTGAAAAAAAAACGAGGTAGATCATTTGAAATATCCAATGAAAATACAAAAAAATCAAATAAAAGAGGGAGGCCACTTAGCTTTTAGGGTTCTCAAAGCTGAGAAAAAGAAGCATCGTTGTGAAGTCCGAACGTTGTCATTGGAAAAACCATAAAAGGTACAAGCCGAGAGCTCCTTTTGTAGATCTAGGCCAAGTGGGACGTTGCATGCTCAATTGGGGCCCAGACTCATGCTTGGGTAATGAGGAGAAAATTTGGGGAAGCTTTAGGGTGCCTCAGCCACCGTGGGTGGTAGCTGGAGCGACGATGGAGGAGGTGGCTGGTAGAGTGGCCAGTCAGATTCTAAAATAGGGGAGAGTTGGGAGAGGTTGAGGGTGAGTTTTAGTCCCCACATGTAATTTAACTTTTGTATTTCAATTTTAATTCAATTTGATCTTGATCTTTTTTTATTATTTATTTCATTTAAATTGATCCATTGACCCTTTTTTATTTTGTAGTATTTTTATTTTTTATTATTTTCTTTTGCACTATTTTTTAATTTTAAGGATTTTTGTGAAGTCCCGAAATTAAATTAAAGGTAAGTAACTTTGTATTGAACTTTTAAATTTTTATATAAATTTTAATTTTTGCAATTAAGATAATCGAGTAATTTATTGGTATCGAAAGGGTGATTCGAGGTGCTCATCCTTCTTCGATTATAAATGACTCCCGAACTCGATCATTCTCTATTAAGTGCAGATTCAATAAATATTTAAGTTAAAGGTGCTTGGTCTACTAAAATTAAAAATGATTGGTGGTGACTTTATCAAATACAATCCAAGTCGAATTGAGTTCCCGGGCTACCCAAAGGTCTGTTTCGACAGCTTGGCGCCTCCATTTGGGATATTAAAGAATCAGGCTAACGACTCGATTGTCTTCTTAATCAAAAATTGTAAGTTCAAATTTTAATATATTTTTGATCCATTTTATTTGCCTTTGATTAATTTTTTTGAAATTAATAGTTGTACTTACGTGTGCTCTCATTGTTTTCAGATTTTTCAAAAAAAATCATTTCAAGCTCTATACCCAAGCTCTAACCTTTTTAAATAGGGGTACAAACAACGCTTTTATAAGAATTCCTCGCATGGGCATAGAAATTAACCTCTAGAGTTCATAAACACTATATCCTCATATGAATTTATTCTTTGTTGGACATAGAGAAATGTATCCTCTCGAGTTTAACTCAATCTAAATAAGCCTGTGATGGATTTAGGATCAATTGTATGACAGTCTCAAGGGGGAACCAACAAGGAGAAATCAAGTCCTTATTTTAGAACCTAAACTATATCGCTGCAGGAAATTAAAGCCTACCCCGAAACCACATACAAACCCTATGATACCTATTGCTTTATTCCTTGCTTTTATTGTAATGTTCTAAACATGCAAACTACAAATATATGCGGTTAAGATTTTTTTTCTCAAAAGAAAGCATGCAGGATTAGAAATCATGATCGAGTAGGAACTAAAGCGTTAAGGTAGATATCATGTGGGGTAGGTTATAATGTCTGCCTTGGTTATTAATTAACTATATTAACTTATTTTCTTTTGTCATTTTTTCCTCTTCCTTTTTATATATATCATAATCTACATCAGTTTATAAAGGTGTTAATACACGAAGTGTTTGTCAACTCTGAATCATTTTCATTAATGGACAAATGGATATAACACAAGAGGTTGGAAACACAGAGAAATGACTTTGGTTTGAGAAGACTCGGAAGGAAAAGTGATAAAATGTAAGACAAGTACGTTAGCTAGTTACTACTCAATCAGAACAATGTAAAGGAGTTGCAAAGCATATAGGGAAATTAAAGAAGTGAAAAAAAACATAACTATTGTCAACGCCCAATTATGTACTAGTGAACATTAATACAAATATGAGGTACAGTCGAAAACACGAAGTTTGGTATTGAGGGACATATGACCTTTTTTGCATTACGAGATAATTTGGATATGGAAAAATAAAACATTGAACTCTGAGTGTCATGGAAGAACAAAAGAAAGACGAACGAGTATTGGATAGCTCCTTACGATGGAGAACTTCAATAGGGAACAAACCCAACAAAAGTGAAGGAAAGAGATGCAATCAACCGGGAGTTCATAGGGCAAGTTCACGCAACGACTCATCACTTGTATGGTTTGATGAAAGAAGTTAGGACAGTGAAGCATGACATCTAGCTAGTGACCAGTGAAGCAAGGAGACTTGTTAACATGCTTGAAGCTTCCCAAAGTTTAGAAGATCTATCTAAAGTGTACCTTCAAATATTTTTGGTCTCTTTGTAATAACACTCTTATCCCAATGAAAAATATTTATAATGGTAAATAATTTTTGGATCAATGCCTCGAAAGCCTCATGTATTCATCATGCATTTTTGCATTCATCATGCATTCCTTATTAAAACATAAAAGTTTAATAAAATTATTTTATTTAAAGGGGAAAAGAAGTAGACATACCACATCCTCATAACACCCGGTTTAAAGCATGGAAAATGGAAGCCAAGTTGAAAGAAATTGTGGAAAAAATTGTCAATTTATAGAAAGATATGGAAAAGAACCATAAAAGCACTATGGACACCATCACAAGAAATCAGAGTAGCTTGGTTAATCATAATGGGGCTAGGTTGGCATACTTGAATTTTCCAAACGTCCATAGGGTAAGGGGAACTGAGGAAGTTGTTGTATCATTGCCATTGAATCTAATAATCACACCAAGGGATTTCCAAGGGTAACTATTCACGTTTTATGAGTACTAATTATGGACGTGAAATAAGAGCAAGTATACACAATTGAAGAAGTAATAAAGTGATGAGTGAGTATCATATCCACAGGGATTCGTGGAAATTACAAAGTTTAACCAAAACAAAACACGACTCTATCTATGTATAGTTAGTAATGATATATACTAATGATGGATGTTAAGGCAATAGATTTTGGTGGGATGAAAATTTGGTATGATGTGGCAACAAATGGTAATGTTGAGGTAAAATGGATATAAATGTAGTGGTAACAGAGCAAATTATAAGGTAAAAACAATAACAGTACCATGGCAACACAAAATGGTAAAAACAACAATTAAATGAAATGACTTGACAATCCTCACAAGGGAAACTACTTCAGGAATGAGTGATGGGGAATGTTTAAAGGATGCTAAAACTTGTATCTCTAACATATTTAATCTATCTAAGCTTCAATTGCTCGACAAAGTTTGTTGAAAGTGCTCTCGCTATCACTAGTCAAATGAACCTAATAGAATAGAATACCACGACATCTTCTCTTAGTCTCAACTATGGATGCCTACGCTATTGATAAAAACTACCCCTTTTAGTCTTTGAAATCCTATCTTAGTCTCTCTCAAGCACTAAGGGATTAGGATATAGTACTACTATGCCGGGTTTAAGCTTAAGTAAACTACTACACCCTATTTCTTATGTGGATCTTACATGTGTTTCTCTCAAATACTCCAAGTATTAATGAATAAGTTTCTCTCGGACACCTAGCCTTCATATAAGTAATAGACACACTCATGCATCCTACAAACTTAGAAGATGAAACCTTCATAAGAAAAAAAAGTAAATGCAAAAGACAAACTTAAATATACCATTAAAACAAAATGAGACATCCATAAAATCAAACCCAATAAATAAGGGTAGTTCATGATGGGGTTTGAATCATCCATGAATTTATTTTCATAAAATCACTCGTCCCAACTACCCAAATCAAATGATAAATAACATCAAAGGGGAAGGAGGAAGAAGCCTTCGATGCTCGCTGCCGGAGCTCCCTTCAGCTACCATGAACTGCCTTAGCTCGCTAGCTCCTCTTGGATGCCTAGCTCGCCACTCCCTCAAGCTTCACCAATGGAGGAACTCCACCAAGAAGATTGAGGGAAGAAAATATTGGAGAAGATGATGAAATTCAAGCTACTGAGTGCGTGAGTTTGTAACCTATCTCCTCTCTTATGTGAGGTGTATTAAATAATAAAAATATCTAAAGGTGTTTATGGGATTTAGCACTCGAAATACCCATCATACCCCTAGAGTCACTCCTTAGGCATGATGTCTATCCTCATAGGTGACAGTGGTCCCCAACAAGCAGTTATAACCATCATACATGTGCCAAGCCAACTGTCAGTTTGTAACAATATATTTTTTCCTTTTCTGTGCCGTAAATGCCAAGGCATTTCTATCAGCTTCAACAACATGTGATGCCATGACTTTCCTTCCCAGCTTACTATTTTCGTTCTGTTTTGCTACATATCACTAAAAATCACACATTCCTCCTCATACAACACCTTAACAACATAAAGTAACAAAACCACTACAAATGCAATGATATGCATCTACATGCATCTAAAATAACCTAAATGAACCCTTAAACAAACAATAACTTAATTAAAAAAAGGCCTTGAAAGTAGCCTTTTTAGGGAGTCATCACACCCCCAAACTTAATGTATTGCTTGTCCTCAAACAATGGATAACAATTAACACAAACAAAATGTCATGGAAATTTCTAATAGCAAGACAGTCAAGACAAAAATCGAATTTCAATCCTCAGAAAAATTAGGCTCCAACATGCTAGACATATCAATAATTCAAGTACTTTTCCCTAGGTCACGATTCTTTGTGGTAGTGTGCGTGCGTGATTGTATCCAATCTATACTTAACATATTTAAGTAATTTCTAATTGAGTCCCATAATTTTTCTCTGGCATAACTTATTCATTCAGCACATTTATACTCTCTTTTTACTTAATACTTTTTTATAATGCTGCTACGAGGAGAGTCATCCCATCACATCTACCATTCCACACTATAGAAGAAAGGGAACATACCTTCCACCCCCAAGCTAGTCAAGTAGAGTCAATCTGTGACTGCTTTCATTCACTCATACGCACATGACTGTCATTTATTAAAGAAAGTTCAAGACACTGCCATGACAAAGAGGAGTGTCCCTCTACAGCTATGTCGAAGCATTCATTCACAATTTCATATATAAGGGAGTTCTCATTGATTTATGATTTCAGCATAATTCCAAATTTCAATGCCAAGGCTAACCAGAGTTCCTTCATAAAAATTTCCTAAATTTCTTAAGTATAGAGAACATATAAATCGTGTACAAATAATTCGCAAAGCATCAAGCCCTGAAGTCAATTCTTTCATTTTCAATAATCATTTACATTCAATTTCTAGCCTAAAAGTTCATCATCATTGGGTATCACCAAAACATTTCATCTAACTGTCCTACCATTTATTGATGTCATGGCATATTTTTATACTAATACTATCATGCAAATATTCTACAAAGAAAACTACCTCCCCTAAACTTAACGGAAGCATTGTCCTCAATGCTTAAAGAGAACTAATTAAAAAACAAAACTAAATTCCATGCTATGAAATACAAAATGAATGCAAAGGGAGGTACCTCATTTGTTTCGGTGGTGGTGTTGTAGTGGATCTGCTAGCAGCTCCTTGTCTTTTCCTCTTGAAAAGTGGTGAAGGACTGAAATTATAAGAAGTTGAATAATAATGAAAAATATTAACACGTTCGGCTGAGGTCATTGTGCGACAGCAGTCTCGACGAGCGAGAGAAGATTCATGTGCAAGAATGGGGCTGGAGTTTTTTTCAGCTGGTATCACCATAGAGTCTAGAGTCGGAGACTGTGGGGATTCTAGAATCGGCACATCAATATAAGGGTTAACATCATCGGGCTCAAGAGATACCATTACATAAAATGCTGGCAGAATTTCATCGGCGAACTCTGAGAAATTCCGTTCAATGTGAGGAAGCATTTCTTGAAATATAGCTTCCACCACAACATCCCTTTGCTTTACATAACCAAATAAATTTCTTATATCACCATGTAAAGCATGCAAATGAGTCTGTGTATGTTGGATTGCTTCTTCGAGAACAAACATTCTTGCCCTGGCATTGGATGGTGTATCATCCACAAACTCTTAATTAATAGTTGCCTTAGACTTTGGGTTCTCCAAAACCAACAGTAAAGGAAATCTAGACCTAGTTATACCTAAAACACCAGACAAAAATTCATCATAAGAACTCTCACAAACATTTTTCTTTTGACACAAAGCAATAATAGGATTTGAAAAAACCAAAACACTGGCTTTCTTACCCAAGCATTCATACACTTGCTCAACAATAATTTTACCCACATCAATAAAATGTGTGACCATAATATAATGTAAAAACATTAACCGAGGGAGAAATATCGTTGTGTTGTGGGCAGTTTCCATGAGCTTATGCTTCATGAAATGGTTCCAAAGCTTTGCACGTGGTTGGAGACGTTCACGATTTACAGAGTAACGACTGGTCTATTGGTCGTTGCAAGTCGTGTTAGAAAAACATAAATCCATTGATCATTTATGGCACTGTCGGTGTTTTTCTCAAAGGGTTTGGAAATATTTGCATATAACTCTTTCACCAACGATGCATTCACAGAATTGCGGTGCCTTGCAAACTTATGCCACTTGTTGGGTTCGATTATATCCATTATGTCTGGTCTGAAACCTCTATCTTGTTTATCAGTGAAAATAAACCCCAACTCAAAGAAAAGCTTACGGTTTTTGATGTTTTGAAATCTTTGTTTTGTCGCGTTGTCAACGAACTGTTGAGGAAGATGGGTTTCAGCCTTCGTAGGTATTGTTCTTACCATTTTGTGCAGGTTTGAGAGTAAAATGAATAAAAGTTGAGAACTTTGTTTGGCTTCAATGGCGTCGACTATGGAGGAAAAATGAGATATGAAAGAGATGAAGAAAAAAACTAAAAGAAATAATGAGAGAGATGGAGTGAGTGGACGATTAAGAGAAAATGAGTGGATTGGGTAAATGGGTAGGTGAAAAAGTAACTACAAGTAATAAATGATATGTGAGAAGATAAATAAAAAAATTGAAATAAAATATAGTAAAGAAAGAAAAAAAAAGAATATTTCCCTTTTTTCATTGCTTTGTCTTCCTCCTCCTTGGTAACCGCTTTAACGTACGACTGCAGTACTGGTAGGCCCCTGCAAAACAAAACAAAATATAATTATTCACAAGATAAAATAAAAATAAAAGGAAAGAATAAATTTATTATTTATGCACAGTCAGTGAAATTCAATGTTGTGGCATTGAAATTTGGTTTTCAAGCAAGCACACTCAAAGGTCATATAAGTAAAGCACTGAGTTGATGCACACAGGTGGAGCTCCATTGTAAACTTTTAGACGCTGGCCGTTGACTTTGAATATCGTCCCGTCATCTATGTTCTTGATGTCAATTGCTCCATGGGGATAGACATAATGCACTTCAAATGGTCCTGACCATCGAGATTTGAGCTTCCCAGGAAAAGTTTAAGTCTGGAATTGTAAAGCAACACTTGTTGGCCAACATGAAAATGTCGTGGCATCAGTTTTTGGTCATGCCATTTATTTTTCTTTTCCTTGTATATCCTTGCATTATCATATGCATGTGTCCTAAACTCTTCCAACTCATTAAGTTCTAGTAATCTCTTTTCTCCAGATAATTGAGCATCAAAATTCAATCTTTCAATAGCCCAATACCCTTTATGTTCGAACTCAACAGGGAAGTGGCAAGCCTTCCCATACACCAACTTTAATGGTGACATGCCTAGAGGAGTCTTGAACGCTGGTCTACATGCCCAGAGTGCTTTATCTAACTTAGGTGACCAATTCTTCCGCCTTGGATTCACCACTTTTTCTAAAATCTATTTTATTTCACGGTTGTATATTTTATCTTGACCATTTGTCTGTGGATGATCTATCGTGGTAATCTTGTGACAGACTTTATACCTTCTTAACTCCTTGGCAATCAACTTGTTATCGATGTGGGTCCCCTCATCACTAATAATGGCAATAGGGACTCCAAACTGAGTGAAGATGTTCTTATGCAAAAACTTGAGCACGATTTTGGAATCATTCTTTGATGTCACAATTGTTTCCATCCACTTGGTTACATAATCCACATCAAGTAAGATGTATAGATAACCTCCATAATATGGGAACGGTACCATGAAATCAATGCCCCAAGCGTCAAACAACTCAATTTCCAAAAATGCCTTACAGAGGCATTTCATGTCGCCTAGATATGTTTCAAGTGCGTTGGCATCGATTGCATGACTTGTAAAATGCATGAGCAGCTTTGAACAGAGTTGGCCAATAAAAACCTGACTGCAGAACCTTAGCAGCAGTCCTTGCTCCTTCAAAATGGCCTCCACTATGATCCGTGTGACAATGGTATAAAATGTCTCGTTGCTCCTCTTCAGGTACACATCGTCTAATGAGCTGATCAACACAATACTTGAATAAATATTTATTGTCCCAAAAATAGAATCTTTCATCGTGCTTTAATTTTTCTTGCCCTGGATGTTCAAATCAAAAGGCAATATTCCATTAACAAGAAAATTAACAAGGTTAGCGCACCACGAGATTGCCATGCAATATATGATTTTCTCATCAAGAAATTCCTCTTGAACATCTACAGTGTCATGGCATTCAAAACTGTTCTCTAGCCTAGATAATTGATCGATAACTTGGTTCTTAGTACATTTTCTATCTACAACCTCTAAGTAAAATTCTTGCAAAAGTAAGATCCACCTAATAAGTATAGGCTTGACATTCTTTTTGTTCACTAAATATTTTATAGCTGAATGATTAGTGTGAACAATAACTTTAGTGCCTATTAGGTATGATCTAAATTTATCAAAAGTAAATACCACGGGAAGTAATTATTTCTCAATGGTTGTGTAGTTCAATTGTGCTTCATTCAAGGTACGACTAGCATAATATATAACATGAGCTCAAATGGCATAACTGGTCAAACACAAAGGGTTGGTTTTAATGAAGGAAAGTGCATAAGGGCTTAGAGATTTTGAAAAAGTCCTTGATGAATCTTCTATAAAAGACAGCATGTCCAAGAAAACTCCTTATGCCCATGAAAGAGGTTGCCGGTGACAATTTTTCAATTACTTCAATTTTTCTTTATCCACATCAATGTCATTGTGAGATATCTTGTGCCCTAATACAATTCCTTCAGTCGACATTAAGTGACATTTCTCCTAATTTAAGACTAAATCAACCTCCTCGCATATTATAAGAACTTTTTCCAGGTTGCCAAAGCATCGCTCGAAATCATCTCCAGAAATAGAGAAATCATCCATGAATATTTCAAGGAAGCGCTCAACCATATCTGAACAAATAGCTTGCATGCAACGTTAAAAAGTTGTCGAGGGATTACAAAGTCCAAAAGGCATCCTCCTAAAAGCAAAAGTTCCATAGGAACAAGTGAATGTAGTTTTCTCCTAGTCCTCTGGTGAGATGGTAATTTGAATTTACCCATAATACCCACCTAAAAAGAAGAATAATGATTTGCCTGCCAATCGATCTAACATTTGGTCGATGAAGGGTAGAGAAAAATGGTCTTTCTTTGTAGCTTTATTGAGATTACAATAATCCATAGATATCCTTCATCCAGTGACAGTGCGAGTGGGCAATAGCTCATTATCCTTATTTGTAACCATAGTTGTTCCACCGCTCTTTAGTACAGATTGGACAGGGCTCACCCATGAGCCATTTGAGATAGGGTAAATCACTCCAGCATAAAGCCATTTCAGAATTTCTTTCATTACCACTTTCTTCATAACAGGGTTGAGTCTTCATTGTGGTTCTATCGAGTTGGCGTGGCATTCTTCTAGAAGGATCTTATACATGAAAATCGTGGGACTAATTCCCTTCAAATCAGCCATAGTCCAACCAAGTGCTTTCTTATGTTGCATCAAAACACTTAACAAACTTTGATCTTGGTTAGTAGTAAGGTTAAAGGAAATAATCACCGATAAAGTATTATCGCTACCCAAATAAACATATTTAAGATGTCCTGGCAAGGGTTTAAGCTCTAGGGTAGGTGTATGCAATAACGATGGCCTAGGAGGAATAAATTAATCAAAATTCAAGGGTTCAAATTCATACATGATCTAGCTAGTAGTAAACTATATTTTCCCACCCCAATTGGAAATTTGTCATAATCCTCAAGCTTTCATCATGAATCGAACATTCCTTTTCTGCTAGTTGAATGAAATTATTATGGAAAAGGTGCTTGGTTTATTCTTCAATTAATGAGTTCAATTCAAACATGCATTGGAATTCTACAGAGTTATCAGCATACTTGAGAATATGAAACACATTGACAGTCACACACTGATAGGCCACTCTCATGGTCAGTTCACCTTTTTCGCAATCTATCAAAATACAACCATTGGCTAGGAAATGTCTACCCATAATGATGGGTTCCTTGGCATCAAATTCACAATCAAGAATAAGAAAGTCGACTGGAAACACAAATTTATCCACCCTTACTATTACATCATCGACTCTCCCTTCATGTCTAACATGGGATCAGTCAGCAAGTTATAATATCACAAAGGTGGCTCTCGCATCTCCTATGCCAAGCTTCAATAATATGGACTTCGACATTATGTTCACATTTAAACCAAGATCACATAGTGCCTTTTTGAAAAATTGACTCTTATAGAAGAGGGTATAATGAAGTTGCCTAGGTCATTTTGCTTTGGTGGAAACTTATTCAATGAAGAGCAAAATTATGTTGCCATGGCAACTGCCTCATACTTCTCCACTTTTATTTTCTTGGTGCAAATTTCCTTAAGAAATTTGGCATATGTAGGCATTTTTTCAATAACTTCTAAGAAAGGTACATTGATATGGAGCTGATCAAGAATGTCCACAAACTTCTTGAACTGAGTTTCATCATTATGCTTAATCAGTCGTTGCGGAAAGAGTAGTGGGGGTCTAGATTCCTTAACTATAGTAGTAGGAATTGCTTTTATCGTGGCATCTAAAATTTGTACCTCGACATGCTTACTAGTAGAGTCATCCTCCTTGTCTTTATTGACAATGATATCATTGTGTAATTTAACTTCAACTTGTTCGGGAATAGGGGTAGATATATCATGTTGTATCCTCCAACCTTGACCTGTTGGTTAATTTTTGTTCTACTCCTAAGAGTCAACACATTGCATTATTCTTTTCCATGCATTTTAGTAACTTCAATGACACTTGGAAAACATCCTTGTTGGCGCTCTTGTAATGCCACAACAATCTGACCAACTTGACTTTTTAAAGCTCTAAAAAAATGAGCTATGGCTTTGAAGTAAGGCACCTTGACCATAAAGCAAAGCTCCTTGATTTTCAATTGAAGTAGAATGGTCTTGCAGTAATGCCTTCATGGTAGATATGATATCTTGAATTGTAGCTTCCAAAGAACTCATACTCGCTGAAAATGATGATCCTTTGTTAGCATTATGCCATGGCATAGTGTTTTGGTAGCCTTGAGATTTAAGGTGATTATGCAGACGAGTAGGTTGATTAGCATTATGAGCTCCTTGATTACCCTATGAGAAATTTGGGTGCTAACGCCATCATGTATTATAAGTGTGAGAATAGGGATTGTTATTATTTCTATTGAAAGTAACTACAAAGTTGATGGACTCATGATTGTTTGGGCATTCGCTCTTGTGATGATTGCCTTGGCATAACAGACATACCAAGCTAGTTGCTTTCGCTTCTTTAACCTCAATGGAGCGTTTTAACTTTTTAGAATATTAGTAATAACTGAGAGTTGAGAGGACACCGAATCCTTGGTATCTAACTCAAATGTTCTAGGTGTTTTCCTCTCACTCCCAAGCCTTAAAGAAGGAAATTAATAATCATTGTTGGCAATTCTATCCAAAATAGCAAACACCTCAGTAGGTGATTTATCCAGCAATGTCCTATTTATCGAGGCATAAAGCATCATCCTCGTGGGTGCATTAACTCTTTTATAAAACATAATTACTTGAGTCCAATCGTGAAAACCATGATTTGAACACTTTCAAAGCTAGCTCTTGTAATGATCCCAACAGTCATACATAGATTCATCGTCGCCCTAGCTAAAGAATGTTATGCCATTCCTTAGTTGAGTGTTCATGTTTGGTGGGTTATATCACAAAAGAAACTCTTACAAAGATCGACCCATGATTCCATCAAACCGGATGGAACACCACTCAACCAAGCCTTTGCTCGGTCACACAAACATTATGGAAACAACTTTAATTTCAACACATCCTCGAGCACTCCTTCTTGGCGGAAAGAATCAAAAACCTCTATAAAGTTGTGAATATGTTGCATGGCATCTTCAGTTGGCATGCCCCCAAACTGCCCTATGGAATTCAACATATTAAACATGACTAGTTTAAGCTCAAAATATTCAGCTTGAATTTTGGGTTTCACAATTCCAGGATTTGAATCATCTAGCATTGAATTTAAATGATCAAGAATAACACAAGGCTTATCAACAAGTCCCACATTTTTAATGCCTCGGCATTCTGATTTCTAGCATCTTCACCAATGCGCTAGTTCCTAATTTGATACATATTTTCTCGAGCATGTCTTCTTTTTCTGAAAAGTCTCTCAATATTAGGTTTTATTGGTTCCAATTGCTTGTCAGAATGTCTTCTAGGAATATACCAAATAAGCCTAAAAAATATCAAGTAAACTATACAAAAATAAATAAGAAAGAATAAAATGCTTTGGCAAAACTAATTAACTTCACGTTGTCAATCCCCAGTAACGACACCAAAAACTTGTTCACGTTTTGTGACATTAAATATGGATGTGAAATATGTGCGAGTATACACAAGTGAACAAGTAATAAAGTGATGAGTGAGTATCATCTCCACAAGAATTGGTGGAAATTATAAAGTTTAACTAAAGCAAAACACGACTCTATCTAAGTATAGTTAGTAATGGTATACACTAATGATGTATGTCAAGGCAATAAATATTGTGGGGATGGAATGTTGCTATGATGTGGCAACAAATGGTAATATTGAGGAAAAATGGATGTAAATGCAGTGGCAACAGAGCAAATTATAAGGTAAAAATAATAATAACAGTATCTAGGCAACACAAAATGGTAAAAAAACAAATAAATGAAATTACTTGACAATCCTCACAAGGGAAACTACTTCAGGAATTAGTGATGGGGAATGATTTAAGGATACTAAAACTTATCTCTCTAGAAGATTTAATCTATCTAAGCTTAACTTGCTCGACGGAGTTTGCTGAAAGTGCTCCTGCTATCTCTAGTCAAAGGAACCTAATAGAATATAATGCCACGATATCTCCTCTCAGTCTCAACTATGATAACCTATGCTATTAATAAAAACTAACCCTTTTAGTCGTTGAAATCCTATCTTAGTCTATCTGAAACATTAAGGGATTATAATATAGTACTACTATGTCAACCTTAAGCTTAAGTAAACTACTACACCCCATTGCTTATGTAGATCTTACTTGTGTTTCTCTCGAATACTCCAAGTATTAATAACTAAGTTTCTCTTAAACACCTAGCCTTTATCAAAGTAATGGACACTCTCATGCCTCTTACAAACTTAGACGATGAAGCCTTCATAAGAAAAATAAGTAAATGCAAAATATAAATTTAAATCTACCATTAAAACAAAATCAAACATCCATAAAATCAACCCCAACAAATAAGGTTAGTTCATGATGGGGTTTTAATCATCCATAAAAAATTCATAAAAATCATTCGTTCTAACAACCCAAATCAAATGATAAATAACAGTAAAGGGGAAGGAGAAAGAAGCCTTTGACGCTCACTGCCAGAGCTCCCCTCAGCCACCATGAACTGCCTTACCTCGCTAGCTCCTTTCGGAAATCTAGCTCGCCACTCCCTCGAGCTTCACCAATGGAGGAACACCACCAAGAAGATGGAGGGAGGAAAACAATGGAGAAAATGAAGAAATTTAAGCTGCCAAGTATGAATGTGTAACCTCTCTCCTCTCTCATGTGAGGCGTATTAAATGATAAAAATATCTAAGGGTAATCATGGGATTTAGCACTCCTAAATACCTATCATGCCTCTAGAGTCACTCCTTAGGCACGATGTCTATCATCACAGGTGGCAGTGGTCCCCCAGTAAGCAGTTATAATCATCAGACATGTGCCAAGCCAGCTGTCAATTTGTAACAATATATTTTTCCTTTTCTATGCCATAAATGACAAGGTATTTCTATCTACTTCAGCAACATGTGATGCCATGGCTTTTCTTCCCAACTAACCCTTTTTCTTGCTATTTTCCTACACATCACTAAAAACCACACCTTTCTCCTCATACAACACCTTAACAACATAAATTAACACAACCACAAATAATGCAATAATATGCATCTACATGAGTCTAAAATGGCCTAAATGAGCCCTTAACAAACAATATATTAAGTGAAAAGGCCTTGAAAGTAACCTTTTTAGGGAGTTATCAGTAACCTAGGGACTCTTTTTCTGTAAAACCCTAGGTTTCCTTGACGAATACATTGAACAATCCGAAAGAGTACCGCATCATAGACTTCAATGAAGAGGATAAGTCCAAGAAGATAGAGGAGAAAATAAGACAGTTAGATGACCAGATGAAAACTATCAAAGTGGGTAATGGTTTCTATGGGGTTTATGCTCTAGAGTTGAACCTGGTCCTAGATCTTGTACTACCACCAAAGTTTAGAATTTCGAAGTTTAAAAAAATTAAAGGAAAAAACTGCCCCTCGACCTATACTGAAGATGATAAGACACATGGAGAATGACAAACTCCTGATCCATTGCTTTTAGGAAGGTTTATTTGACTTAGCTATTCAATGGTACAATTAGATGAACAAAATCCATATCAGGTCATGGAAGGATCTCACCAAGTCCTTTTTGGAATAATATAAACATGTGAGCGATATGTGATCTAATCGAGTAACTCTGCAAAGCATGGATATGAGGCTTAATGGGAGATTTGGAAATATACACAATGACGGAGAGATGTTTTAATCGAAGTGCATCCACGATTGACTGAAAAAGAGTTCATTACCCTATTCAATGATATGTTGAAGTCAACCTATATTGACCACATGTTGGGAGTTGGTACCAAAAGTTTCTCTTACATTGTCAAGTGTGGAGAAATGATTAAAAGAGCTATAAGAAGTGGTAAGATAAGAGGCACTAGTAGCACTGATGAAAAGAATGAAGCCTATATTAATGAGGTGGAATCTCGCTCAAACGATCACTGGACCAAATCTAATAAACAAGTTCCATAAAATACTCCCAATTCCTATGAAATATGAGGAGTTACTCCCGATGCTTACTGAGAACAATCTTCTGTTTACTATGCAATCAAAGCCAAATTTGAGTTATAGACATTTTACAACATGATTACACCCTCCTCAAAATTGATCCCTTCGTTCTTTCACCCAACACAAAATCCCTTGATTTTATATTGAAAACAAAATTTCTCAATTAATATTCCTTAAAATAATCTAAATTTACACCTTAGCCTTATTAGGCAAGAAAAAGGTCTTCTTCCAATACAAATTGATAGTGAAATACGTTATTTTCTACCAACATGTATGATGATGCATTCAACGTACATCATTTTACTAGACCATTTAGACTGTAACTATATTTAGGATGTTCGATGATGATTCATAATCTACATAGTTGGAATGGCAGAGTAGATAAATTTAGCTTAGGCAAGTTACTTGGAAATTGAGCTCTAAAAATGAAATTTCCTGACTTTCAATGACACTTAGACTATAACAGGTTCTTCTTGACGAGCTTAAGAAATATTGAAGTAAAAAAGATTAGGGAATTAAGATGGTATTAATGCAAACTAATATTGTTGAGGGCACTCTACTGAAAGTAATAATATGTTGATCTTTGTAGGTATTGTCTGAAGCAGCTGTGGAGGTAATTTTTTAGCTTTATGAAGTGAGTCTAGTTCAAGTTGTCAAGTCGAAGACTTTCTAACATTTGAATCCTCTAATTATTCGTATTCCACTAAAGTAATAGGCTATATCAAGAGACTTAACTTTATGAATAGGATTACATTCAGATCGTGATACTAGTCTCTATGTGTTAAGATGAATCTCATAGCAAATTCACATAAAGGAAAAGAACATCAATTTTAAGAAAATATATTTGAAGGAAAGCGGTAAGGCCTAAAAGTTTGAATTGAGAACGAGTTTTGAAGAAATGTGGACTAAGGGAGTTAATAAACATATGTTATAGTCGATTACATAAGAGCACTAAGGAATTTTGTTTTTAGATCGATATTTTTGCACTCTCCATGCTAGAGTAGTCTACAAATCTTGAACAAAATGAAGATTTTAGAGAACTGAAATCTGAAAACTCTTTAAAATATCTAGCATTATAGTATCGAATACGCCTATAGTGATATTTCAAGCAATCACTAGCAATTTACATGGGCACATTGGAGGTTAAGGGGCATCTCAAAATAACCAGTGTTCATGATCATCAAACCAATGAATCCCTTGAAAAACGAAACTGATCTAAACCTTTATCAAATTAACCTTTTCCATTAGTTTTAACATTTGTCAAATAATTATAACTATGAAAGATTAAATAAGCATTTGAATGATATTTTATGAAATCATGTTTTACAAATTGATTCAATTGTTAGCCTAAAACAAGGGGCATGATTTTGTTTCCTCAAAAAAAAAACTTTTTCACATTTTTAAAAAAGAAGAAAAACATTTTTGAACAACATAATCTCTTTAAGGAATGTATCTTGAAAACTGAAAAATGTCTCACACATGAAAGATCAAAATCAATATTGGGGTAAAAACCAGAAACATTATGGCTAGAGTTTGTTTGGGCCATGAAGAACAAATTTTTGCAAGCCAAGAATTACGGTGACAGACTCAAGTGAAGTATGAGGAAGATAAAACAATTCGAGAATGATCACTTCCTACACACCCCTGCATCATAATCATTCATGAAAGCATGCACTTGCATCATTGACATACTCACATCAAAATTCATCATTCATTATTTTCGTCTCATAAGGATATTCTCACAATTTTGTTTATAAAGACCACTTTTCTCTCATGAGAATACTTTCAAATTTGACTTTCTTACGATCATCTTCAATCTCTTGATGTTTCATTAAATTTTGTTTTATTAAATTTTGTTTCCAAAAAGTTACCTTCATCAAGATCATTTTCCTTTCTTAAGGACATCTTTAAATTTTCAAAGAATCTCAACTTTCTTAATATCATTTTTCCTCTCTTGAGGATATCTTTAAAAAAATTCAAAAAAAAAATTTGTCTTCCTTAATATTCTTTCACTTTTCCCTCGAAATACCAATTTTATCTCACTTGAGATAGTTTTCCTTAAAACAAAATTCGTTGAACTCAACACAGTTTTTCTTGAAATAAATTTTTTATCTCACTTGAGATTGTTTTCCTCAAAAAAACAAATTTCATATCACTTGAGACAATCTCCTTGAAACAAAAATTGCATCTTACTTGAGATAGTTTCCCTTGAACAATTTCATCTCACTCGAGACAGTTTTTCCTTGAAACAAAATTTTATCTCACTTGAGATATTTTCCCTTGAAAACTTTTCTTCTCACTCAATATAATTTCACTCGAAACAAAATTACATCTCACTTGAGATGTTTTCCCTTGAAATAATTTTTGTCTCACTTGAGACAGTTTCACTCGAAACAAAATTTCATCTCACTTGAGATATTTTCTGTTGAAAAATTATGTCTCACTCAAGACATTTTCTCGACATGACTTAACTGACAACGGAGGAGTCGTCCATGATTTAAGCTCAACTAACGACAAGGAGCTAATTTTCAACATTTTAGGCATGCCTATGAGCAGTTTTTATTTTATTATTTTTTCACACTAGTTTTTATATTTATGGTTTTTTAGTCTCAAAATTAATTAAAGGTATGTCATTTTAGATCAATGTTTTAAATTTTTATTTAAATTTTTATTTTTATTTAAATTTAAATTTTTACAATTAAGACAATTGGGTAATCGATTGGTACCGAAAAGACGATTCAAGGGTGCTCATCTTTCCTCAACCGTAAATGACTCCCGAACACGGCAATTCTCTGTTTAGTGAAGATTCGATAAATGGGTAAGTTAAAGGTGTATGGTCAACCAAAATTATAAACGATTGGTGGTGACTCAAATCAAATACAATCCATGTCGAAGCGAGTTCCTGGGCCACCCGAAGGACCGTTGCGATAGGCATGAATATTGTGATACTTCTTCGTAAGATATTTTTAAAGTGTACAAAACTGATTTAGTTGTCTCATGATGTATTACTTCTCTGGAGTGATTTGTGAGGTTTCTCATTTCTTTTTTTTCTCTTTTCTAATTTAAATTGTTCTTTTGAGTGTCGCAAATTTTAGGATAATGAAAAATAAAGAAGTGGAGGGATAACCTTCAAGGAATGATGAATTTGCAGTTGCATTAGCCACTGTCAAAACTTCTCTTTCTTAACAATTGACCATACATAATGCAATTTAACAACAAATGGCTACACTTCCAACCAATCAAAATAAACTTATTGACCTAAACATCGAAATACAACAAAAAGAAAATCAAAACGCCAACAATTAGCAAAGAGAAGCTCTACAAAACGTAATGCAACCAAGGCGTCGACAACCTAGGCTTCTAATACCAGAACTCTTTCCTAAATCAAAGTTTATAATCCCATAATTCAAAGGACACTACAATCCATACGGTTACATTGAGTAGGAAAGCAAAGTCAACCTGTGTTTTCATATCAAGCTTGTCCTCTAGGGGAACAAATACCTTTAATAGCTATGGAATTTTAGATTATGCACATACATGGTGGATGCAAACACAGAAAGTTATTAAATAAATAAGGATACAATTAATCGGTTCATGGGGAGCACTTAAACAAGCCATGAGGAGTCATTTTCTTCTGACACACTACGTTTGTGAATTTAAACAAAGACTATGATAAGGTCGAAGTTTTGTGGAACATTACTACAAGGAGATACAATCCTTACGAAATTATGAAAATATTAATGAAGAATAATAAGATACAGTAAACATATTTGTAGTAAGTTTAAATCAAAACATCATTGATTTACTCAACTTACACGATTATGAAAGCCTTCTAGACACACTAAAGAAAACAATCACAATCGAATGACAACTTCAAATACTTTGATTCAGAGAACATTATCAAGGTATTTCAAACCCTTCCACTTCTTCTACTCCACCTTCTATCGATATAAAGAAATCAAGGGTTGCAAAAATCAAAAGGGAAAAACCTAAAGTGGAAAACCCTAAAAAGTCCTAAATAAAAGTTACCTTCTACTTTAGAGGCAAAAGATATAGTTATGTCAGTCACGATTATCCTAGTGTGAGAACCCTAATTATCTAAGAGGATGGTGGTTATTCATCATAATCAGATATGGATTATCCTGATCCTATTGAGAAAAATAACTTACCGAATTCGGATAGTGATGATTTTGATGGGAAATGCTTGATAATTAGCCAAGCCCTAAGTATACAAGCAATGGAAAATTCAGATGTGCAATGGATGAGCATCTTCTATAAGAGATGTCAAATACAAAAGAAGCCTTATTTCATTATCATTTTTAAGAGGAGTTGTGTTAACATGATAATCAGTTATGTAGTGGAAGTATTTAACTTTCTTTGTTTAAGACATCAGAAACCATAATGTTTGTAGTGGCTTAATAAGAGTGCAGAACTGAACGTTAGTAAATAGTGCCTCATTAACTTGAAGATGGGCAAGTATTGGGACGATGTATGGTGCGACGTAATCTTGATGCAATCATCTCACTTTCTACTGGGAAGGCCATGGCAATGTGACAATGATATTACTTATTCTAGTAAGGTAAATAAGTACAATTTGAACTTACATGGCAAGTCCTATAGTCTTCGATCATTGTTATTGAATAATATTCTAAAAGACCAAAAGATAATTTGTGAGGAGGTTGGGAATACAAAAAAAATGTTGAAAAAAAGAAAAAAAATTAAAAGAGGTCAAAAACAATAAAAGCCAAAAGAATAATGACCCATAAGAGGTGAGTGAACCAAATAGTGAGAAAAATGTGTCTTAAAACATTTATCCGAGCATAAAATAATTTTGAGAGACATTTGTTCACAAAAAGGCGTGCATCATCTTCGTTTTAAGGCATCCATACTTTAATTTTTTAAAAATTACACAAGTTATCGATGATGTTGATCCAACTCATTTTGTGATGGAATCAAGCAAAACTGATGATGTTCCGTTTCTTTCTGTGATGGAATGAGCAAATGGGTGATGTTGACCCAACATCTTTTTTTATGGCTGCAAGCATACAAAGTTGATGTTGATTCACCTCCTTTTGTGATGGAATCGAACGAAGATGATGTTGAGGTCGAACAAACTATCCTATATGAACTTCTCTAACTTTAAACAAAATTTTGTTAAACGTAAAAAATTAAAAGTATTGAATTCCTTATCGAACTCCAATTTTTGTTAGGGAGTATATTCTCTTGAAATTATACTATTACTGTCAAAATAATAAATGTTTGAAATGAACGAATGAATATGCATGGTCCTATTTACAAATGTATAAATATAAATTCATGATGTCAATTATATTAGGGTTGCAATTTCAACTATCTTGTAGGCATCTCCTCTTTTTCTTTGCTTGATCTTCAGCTTCAACAAGGAATTATGAATTAAAATCTTTATTGACTTTCAAACAAGAAACATGTGACAAAACATTTTCTTTTTCCTTCTGACGAAAGGATCAAATATCAATCTTTCAAGAACATATTCTGACGAAATGATCGAATATCAATCTTTCAACATTTCATGTCATTCCTGTAGAATTTGATAAAATGCCAGCCTGCGATGAAACAAATTTAGGGAATTGATGATGAAAGTTTAAAATTTTGATTTGTAGTGTTTGATAGCTTGAAAAATTGATTTCCTAAATTTTGGCCTTTTTATTCTTTCTTCTATGTAGTATTGGGTTCATTAGTAAATGTTGAGCTTCTTAGAATCTAGGGTTTCCATCTTAGAAGCAAAGTAACCATTTCATGATGAGGTTTTGAACTTTAGACCTTAAGGTCTTACAATTCTCTATGGAATGATTAAAGAAACCAAGGTGACATTCGCATGAAATTTTGGTACCATACAAACCTGGTCGCTGATATATATTAAGCCTTGGCAGAATTGGTGCGAGAAGACGGTTCTGAAAGAGATTTTGTAGCAATTTTGAATATGGTTGAACAAATGGAACGATTATTGCCTTCTTATTTTCCTTTTTAATCATTTTAGTTCTTTTGGTCATCGTTAGGTCTTTCTCTATACTCCTCTTTTTCGAGTGAAGCATATATTTCTTTAGGGAACATTTCTCATTTTTTGTTCCTCTACCCAACATTGGTTCATTAATGCTTTTTGAGATCATATCTGATTTTAAATTTTACTTAGATAATCTCGATCTTTACCAGGCTCTTGATCATTCAAAGTCTTTGTTTCTACTTGCATGGTGGAATCCTCTAATGGCTTTCCCCCATGAATCAGAAGAGTCACCATATTCATCAATTCAGACATTTGATCTCTTAGTTCATCTTAAAATTCATTTACTTAGTTCTTTATCTCCTGTTGAGGTTTCACGAGTTGCTCTTGGAGTCTCTCAATTCTATTAACTCATACTAATATATTGGTCATGACTACCTTTCTCAAGGTACAAACAAGGTTGCTTCTATTTTCTATCAGACTTTCTACCATGAAATCGTCCACAAATCATTCTCATGTTTTTATGATTAATGTATGAAATAAATGTGAACCATTCTCGTGTCTTTGTTAGGGACTTCCATTTTAGCATATGGTTCCAAGATAACACCTCGATCTTAATGTGTTCAAAGGAAGTCTTTTATTAGCCTTGAATTTCTTTATTTATTGGTTGCCATTCTTCATAGATCTTCATAAAAGATCCAAATTTGATTACCCGATTGAGAAATTCTTGTTTCATTGTGAAAATCTTCCAATTTGGTCAATCATATATGAATTAACATGTTTAATCATGATATGAAGATGCAAATGTAATAAACAAAGGGAAAAAAATATTTAGTAATAATTAATCAAGACAGTAAAAATTATAAAAAATAAATCTTACTCGATATGGTATCTACCCTGGCATACTTTCCATAACACAATATATTCTAACGCGCGATTTTGTAATTCGCATACATTTTCATAAACGGAATTTAGAAATAAAACGTAAAGGTGATTTTTCCTCTGTGTACTTCTTCGATTACTGAGGCAAACTTTTGGTATAGTTTTGCAATGGGTAGATCAATGGTTTGTTATATGTAAAGTTTTGGGCTCTAAGAGATTTGGGTACTTGAATCATCCTTGTTGCATTCCCTTGGATATTCAGACCTTTGATTCTCACCCATTAAAAGTTTATGGACCGAGCATTTTCCTATTCTGAAATAATTTCTTTACTTTGGAGGGTTACATCTAGGTCTGACACGAATAATAAATTCTCACAAAGATATCTTTTTTGCCCTTACTTAATAAGGGAAAACTTGATATAGAGCTCATATTATGATTATAAATGTGTAGTGTGTGGGGAGAAATTCTCAAACCTTTATTAACGGACCACATAAGAGAATAATATAATCAGACAATCTTAGAAAAAAATCTAATATCTGAAAAAACACTAAGTTCAACATTAGTACAATTATTTATAAGAAAGAATAAAAATTACAAGAAAATTAAAAGAATACAAAATTAAAAGAAATCATTTCCTAATTTTTGAATATAGGGACAAATTGTAATTGATTTACAGCCTAACTCCCTAAGAAACCAAAAATTTTGGGTTCGTTTCTTAGTGAAGTTGTCAAGCTGTTATGACAATTTTTTATCGAAAATGAGTGATTTTTAGGAGAAAAAAATAAGGAAAATTAGAAACGCTTGAAAATGGTTGGAAATGACTAGAGTCACCATTGACCTTTTAGATTAGGTAGGTCGAAAACCGAGAAAATCATCTTTAAAAGAATTTTAATAAAAATCCTTTAAAAGGCGGGGTTAGTCTACATTTTTAGAAATTATGGGTCCAGAAGTTGATTACGCTCTAAAATGACTTGAACCCCATAGAACCTGAAATCAGTATCATCAATTATACATCACCCTTAATATAAAAAATCAATAATTTGACCAAATTTAATCTATGATTCTTTTATTCTCGTTTTCAGAACATTAAAAATTATTTTAAAAAATTACGGAAACACACATTATTCTGGCATTTCCGACTAAAGAAGTAACTAGTTCCCTAATTATTAGTAAGGCAATTATTTCTCATTTTTTTACTCAAAATAATAAAATATTGTTGTTTCCTAAAAAATTAGAAAATCATGAAAAATGCATGTTATTTATTAATTTCCAATTAAAGAAGAAAGTAATCCTTAATTGTCATTAAGGTAATTATTACTTATGTTTTAATCGAAATAATAAAATATTTTTCTTTTCCAAAATTTCAGAAAAAACAATTATTAAAAATATAAAAAAATATAGTTAATTGAATTATAATTAAGAAAAGATAAAAGTTGTTGATTTATTTAAAAGGCTGAGACCCAACCTTTAACAAAGTCGAACGACATGGTCTTAACAATTTAAATAAGCAAACATGCCTTCTTTTTTTATTTAAATTAATGAGGACACAATAAAATTTATGTGATTGCTGAAAATTATTAATTTATTTAATAATATTGAAATTGAATGTCTAGTTGTTTTAAGACCGTTCTTTTTAATATTAGAAAGTAAACAAACATTTTTTATTAATCCAATTATTAATTTAATAATGTGTTTCTATCCAATTTTAAAGAATCTAAACTTAGAAGATTTAGTCATAAACCTAATTGTTTCTAATCAAAGAACCTAAGACTAAGATTTTAATTATAATTATAACTTCTAATTAAAAGCTAAATTCTAATTAGAATAGAAAGCTAGTTAAAAGACTCTAGAATTAATGGATCTAATTGACAAATATTCAAAGTGACTAAATTAAAGAATATTCAAATTAAATATCAACACTAAAGGATGAATGCATGCAATTAAATAGTCAATAAAACTAATTAAAGATTTAATCTAGAATTAAGAGGAAGTCAAATCAAATTTAGCAATCAAATTGTATAAGGAATCAAAACTCAGGTTTAGAAGTCAATCCCCAAAGGGGTTTAGAGACCCATAATTTATCTATGCTAAAGGGGGCCCACCTTCCAACTCAACCAAAAAAACCCTATCTTGATAGGGGATGGCAGTCGAGTGATTAATGTTGCTCATAGTTGAAAAATAAAGCCTAGGGATCTAGACTCAACCAAAGAATGACATGAAAAATGTATTAAATTGTTATCCCAATCTATGGTTTTGAACGTGGAAGAAATTTGCTAGAAAATTAAGATATGACCACAACATTAAGATTAATACCATGAAGATAAAAAAGATAAAGAAGATAAACAAAGATGATGAACGAATAAAGATGGGAATATTTAGCCAAATTTAGGATTTTTGGTGGTGATGGGTTCTAATGTTGATTTAATGACAATGATGATGATGGTGATTGATAGATAATTGTTCTACGAACCCTCTTAGTCCTAATTGACTAGACAAACTCGATAATTGGCTCTAACCAGCCCTCCTAATCGCAATGAGAAGGCAAACTGGAGTGTGAAGATCTCCCTCATGAAGAACTTGAAGAACTTATTGATGAAGAATGCTTTGAAGCCACAAGATAATTAGAACTTGCAAAAACGTTATCACGTTGTATTATTAATCCATAGAAATATGAATTACAATGGTGAATGGAGTGTCCTTTACATAAGAGAGGAGTTTCAAAGTCTAAGTAACTAATTGATAAAATAATAATAACTAGAGATAAAATTTGATTCTAATTCTTAATAAAATAATAAATCTACTCTAAACCATAATGCATCTTCCCATATTAAATTATATTAAAAATATTTAATAAAAATATTGAAAATCCATAATATTTACAAAATCACATATATGTATTTATGTGTGCATTATCTTCACTAAAATGAACATATCTAAAGTTCTTGAGATCGAATTGATGCGTTTCAAGTACCATTTGTAAGCTAAGAGATAGTCGGTCGTAGCTCTAGAAGTTATGTTGACCAAATAAAACATGTATCCTATTCAAAAAGTCATTGCAAGTTTTTTGTTCTTTCGGTCTTCTTTCCGAAGGATTGGACGTGCGGATCAATTGGATGGGTTAGTTCATATTCCTTTTATGTGAGCCTTGTGGTGCATGTATCATCCTCCCTCTCTTAAAAAAAGATTCAACCTCGAATCTAGATCAATATGAATTGTCTTTCTGCGCTTCAGTAGAGTTTTTTTTTGTTATAACTAATTTCTTTTTGTCTTGAATTCCTCCTTTGTGAACATGTCTTATAATTCGTTCTTTAGATTCAAGTTCAACATGTCATCGGCCATTGTTGCCTTCATATGGTTTTTCCATGGATTTACTCGTGTATGGCCAAAAGGATTTTTAAAAACTATGTCAAACAGATTGTTAAAGTAATCCATTAAGTCTCCTGAGTTTTGTTCATGAACTAAGATTTCTTGTGAGGATATTTGTGGAATACATAACATGTTCATTTGAAAATGAAACACATCTACAAAATAGAACTCGATAAAAGCGCATTAAGAAGAATGGGTATATATTCAGATATCTCTAAATCATCATGGTATACATCTTTCGTATATTCAATTCTCAAAATAATAGTATGCTTTTGAGAGGTAAGAGTATACCTTCGGGATAATGTGTTTTCTACTATGTTTTTCTTACATTTATCTTTTAACCACTTAAAGGATTTGTGGTAAGTATGGATAAAACCTTCAAGTTCCTTAACCTGCATAGAAAAGAAGAAATGGGTTAGAATATCATTAAAATGAGTAACATATTTACCTTTGGATTCTTTTAAATCATGGTTCATTTTTGAGATGACATATTGGTTAAGGCTTTCTAGTGGTAACCCGTCAGGTGGTCTTCTAACACCATTTGAACTCTGTAAAAAAATAAACAAACACACTAGGCAAGATAGTGTTATCATTAGAAATCGAAACTAGTAGTTGTCTAAAGTGGACAAGAATGCAAGGCTCTTTATGTAGAATATTCTCTCTCAATTTTTTGTGCTCACATATGTATTTTGAATCACTCTATTCTTCTCACAATTAGTTTCGCTTACCCCCTGTGGGTCATTATTCTTTTGGCTTTTGTAACCATGAACTCTTTTATTTTCACTTATTTTTTCATTGACTTTTTCTTTTTGAGTTCCCCCAACCTTTTCACAAAATGTCATAACTTGATTTTCAAGTGTATCTTTTGTTTTCAATGACTAAAGACTGATATCTTCCATAACAACTCTGTAAAAAATGAACAAACACACTAGGCAAGATAGTGTTAACATTAGAAATCGAAACTAGTAGTTGTCTAAAGTGGACAAGAATGCAAGGCTCTTTATGTAGAATATTCTCTCTCAATTTTTTTGTGCTCACATATGTATTTTGAATCACTCTATTCTTCTCACAATTAGGTTCGCTTACCCCCTGTGGGTCATTATTCTTTTGGCTTTTATAACCATGAACTCTTTTATTTTCACTTATTTTTTTCATTGACTTTTTTCTTTTTGAGTTCCCCCACCCTTTTCACAAAATGTCATAACTTGATTTTCAAGTGTATCTTTTTTTTTCAATGACTAAAGATTGATATCTTCCATAATAATGCTGCCAACATCGTATTTATTGATGTTATTGTCAGATTCATTATTCACGACAAAAAATGGAATAGAAGAACAAGAGGATTCATTTGAACTACCTTGATATTGTTCTTTGAACTGTTATTTTATTTAAAGGTAACATTCAATTGTGGTTGCTTTCTTTAGTGTATCTTTAAGGCTTTCATAACCATGTAGGTTGAGTAAATCAATGATGTTTTGATTTAGACCAACTACAAATATGTTCACTATGTATTCGTTTGATTCATTTATGTTTGCATGATTTATTAATGATGACATATCCTTGTAGTAATCTTCCACTAATATTTACCCTATCGTAGTCCTCAAAGCATCTGTTTAACTTCATGGACGTAGTATGTTAAAAGAAAATGATTCATGGTGACTCGTTTAAGTGATTCTTATTAATCGATTGCTTGAATCATTCTTTCTTGAATAGCTTTCTATGTTTGCATCCACCATAAGAGTGCATAATTTGAAAATTTCATAGCTATAAAAGGTACATGTTACCCTAGAGGACAATTATGATGTGAAAACATAAGGTTAACATTGCTTTCCCAGTTGATGTAACCATCTACATCATAGTCTCCTTTGAATTGGGATATTGTGAAATTTGATTTAGCAAAGATTTTTGGTATTAGAAGCCTATGTTTTCCACGTCTTAGTTGAATTAGGTTTCGTGAAGCTTTTACTGGTTGAATTTCGACATTGTGTTTTTCTTGTTGTAGTCTTATGATGTTTAGATCAACCATTTTTTCTTGAAGTGTCTTCATTTTTTGTTGAAGATTAATAAGTATGTCACTTTTTCAATTAATATCATATGCTAGGCCTCATATTGCCTCGGTATGTTATTAATCTTTTACTTCCTAAAAAAGTCACAACACTAAAAAACAATATAAAGTGAAAAAAGAATCAAAGAAACAAGGAACCTCACAATTCACTCCATGGAAGTAATACAACAAGAGGCAAGTTAGCCAATCTTGTACTCTTTAAAACTCTCTTATCAAGAAGTGTCACAATGTTCATTTCAGAGTTTAATCTCTAACAAATATGAAAAGAAACACTTAGTAGCCCTAAGAAGTCAAACAAAACGTAAGACTCCAATTGAATGAGATTGCAAGGAAGAAAAAGTATGCAAATTATTTTAGCCCTACTAACACAAGAACAAGAATGCGTTAGATGATGTAAAGGAACAAGGAAGGAAAAATAAAATAACTTAAAGCAACAATAACAAAAAAAAGTTGGAAAACCAAACCAGGAAAACCTATAAAACGCAATATCAACTTAAACAATGTGTTTGAAGGAGTTGTCGATATCTAAATGACTTAAAAGTTTTTTGTGGGGGTCAGTCTTTGAGTGTTGAAACATGATATAAATTTTCATTCCAAAATACCTTCATTAGTATATTATAGAAATTCTTGAGTGGATGCACCCATTCCCCATATACGTCCCCGTACAAAAGTCATAGACGTCACATGACTTTTAAAACATTATTGTACTTGCAAACCAGTAAATTATTTTTTTATAAAAGATTTAATATTATAATATTTAAAATGTCCATTCATTAACTACTAATATATAAATATCATTTTGAAACCCATCACATAGTAGCCTAAGTTCGAATATAATATAGTACTACAAACGAGATACCATATGTTCTATCATAGCATCATATAATTCTAAGTACATGCCGACTAGTAATATCAAAATAAATATCTAGAGATGTCATACTATTATTGATGAGGCAATCCTTGATAGATGATATCAACTGCAATCCTCACTTCGATCGTACGATATTATCTACGTGTGAAAATCATCACACACTAAGTATTCACTTAGTGAGGCATATTAAAACATGAGTATTTCATAAAAGATCAAAATACGAGTTTAAACGTATAAAATATGTTAACGCATAAAACTGACTTGATAGGCCAATTTTCATATAACTAGCATACTTATCAATAATTATATTCCAAAATATCCATTCACAACCCAATGTATGAAAAATAAGAATGCAAGGTACACAATAAACACCTAAGTGCTGCAATAACGTATAGGTATTGTGGTACACAACAACACTAACCATTTTCGGAGTAGTAATCTCGTACAACTACCATCCTTGCACACAAAGTTCCATAGTACACAAAGTACTACTCCAAGTACAAAAAGTAATGGTTCAAAAATGCAATAATGCATTAAACAAAATCAATAGATATCCATCACATACCAAGTATTCTAATTACATGCATAGTGCTACAGTACACAAAGTACTACTACAATGCCACCTTATTTATGGTATTACTATTCCACCTATGACTCCCCATGTACATACAATATGATTTAAAATCCAAATCGCAAGTTAAACATTTATTCCAATCCATCAATAAATAATAATTTGTGTGAAACACATTCATTCGTTTTAGGGCAATTCATACCCTAAAATCATTCGTAAATCATTTTCATAAACTTTATGAAAATATTTTAAAATACGTTAAAACATATTTAAATAAAAATACTCGAGGTTGACTCATCGTAAGTTGCCCTCATATCATATAAGTACGTAATAAATGCACTCGCTTGGTATGCTTCACTATTATGCCTTACAGTCGAAATTCGATTACTCTTGAACTTTTTCCTTGTCTTTGCTTGTATCACAATTTTGATCATGATCTATACAAGCAGATATAAATATAAAAGACATGTTAGTACTTTTACTAACATATTATACATGATAATAATACCCAAAAGTATTATTATTTTTTGAATTCTTCTAAAATTCATCTTAAATTTTCCTTTTTTACTCATAATGGGCCCTTGCCATTATTTCCATCAATTCAAGGCCCAACTAAGACCAATAAATTTCCAGCATTACATTTCCGACCCATCAATACCATAATTACCACTTAAGTCACTAACTTTCTCAATATTTACCATTTACTACTTAAACTTTGCCAAATTTCCAAAATGGCTAAATTTCACTTTCTAACTTCAATTTCAGCCCTCAAACAGTAATGTCCAACAATGTACATCAATTTTTGAGTAATTACACATTCAACCCATAACTTTTTGAAATTTTCGAATAGGTCCCTCAACTTTTGAAAAATTACAAAATGACCCAAAAAATTTATAAGGCTTATAGAACCTTCCAAATGTCATTTCTAAGCCATGGGAATTTTATACAAATTTTCCCAACTTATTTTCTCAAGGTAATTACACATTCAACCCATAACTTTTTGAAATTTTCGAATAGGTCCCTCAACTTTTGAAAAATTACAAATGACCCAAAAAATTTATAAGGCTTATAGAACCTTCCAAATGTCATTTCTAAGCCATGGGAATTTTATACAAATTTTCCCAACTTATTTTCTCAAGGTCGAACCATATATGTGTTAGGGATTCAATGTTTTCACTTGATTCAAGCAACAAACCAACCTCCGTTCAACATTATAAAATATCTACAATCAAACCCCTAACTTAATTTTATCAAATCACAATCTTTCCCCAAATCTAAGGTTAGGCTGAAATCAACATAAGGATGTACAGACATATATATGTGATTTTAATCGACAATCGAACTTGTAAATGATTCTACAACCTCTATAACATCTAAAGTTTTCATCAAATCATGAAAATCTAGTATTAACATAAACCTTATAATTTGGGATCTTTGAACACAAACCAAACTAGCATGCAATAATGGAACTAAATGATAGCATTTTTTTGGATAGAATAATTTTCTAGTTCATAGCTCGATCCAAAATCCAAAGAAATTTGCTCAAAAATGAAAACTAAAACTTCTCTTACCAAGGTATGGAAAGCATGAAATGGAACTGAAAATAGCTTGGTTTCATGAAATTTATCCTTAATTTCTTGTTAATTTACCTTATATTTAAGCTTAAATGAATATAATATTCATTTAATGAGAAATGTCCAATTCTCCCTTAATGAAAGTTGATATTTACCTTAAGACCAAGCCACATAACACTTATCATCTTTATAAAGTCAAATATGAACCAATTAATTCACTCTTTCCAACTTTACCCATATAATCTTTCCAAAATTTCAATCTTGGCATTTTTCAACCAATGGTCCAAAATAAACATGGCAATAATTTCTCAAATACAATGATCCATATTATTTTCCATCATTTTAACATGTGGAAATAGCATTTTTAAGCTTGATTTAATAACCTTCAGTTTTTTCAGAAAATTTTATTTTATTCGATTTACCAAATTTTTACCAGACTTTAACACTTTATAGCTTTTAATATAAATTCTGGATCCAAAATCTGTTTCCCAAAAAAACCCACACCTAAGAGTGAACTATTTGTTTACGGGGTCAAATTACCTAACTTTTTGAAAATTATCTTTTTGGTCCCTAAACTTTTTTAACTTTATATTTTGGTTACCAAACTTTAAAAATTTATGTTTTGGACACTAACCAAAATTTAGGGCATTACAATTCTCCCCTTGAGAAAACTGGCATCAAAGTTTAGTACATACCTAATGTGAAGAGGTGTGAATATTGCCTTTTTATGTCCTCTTCTCTTTCCTCGATAGCTTCCTTGACTTTGTGATTCTGCCAAAGGACATTGATCAACATAATTGTCTTGTTCTGTAGTCCTTTGGCTCCTCGAGCCAAAATCTCTAATGGTTCTTCTTTTTAAGTCAAATCTAGTCGAATCTTTATTTTCTACGGGGTGATAACACACGAAGGATCTGATTCATACTTCATGAGCATCGACACATGAAAAACATTATAGACCTTGTCAATTTCTGGAGACAAGGCTAGCTGATATGCCACAAGTATGACTCTTTTAAGAATCTCATAAGGACTAATAAATTTTTGCCTCAACTTTTCTTTATATCCAAACCACAATACTTTCTTCCAATGTGATACCTTAAGAAATACCTATCACCTTCCTGATATTCAATCTCTTTTCTTTTCCATTTTGCATAAGCATTTTTCCATTCGGAAGCTATCGTAAGATTATCTTGAATATTCCTCACCCTATCTTCCATTTTTTCATCAAGTTAGGGCCAACTAGATCTTGACTTTTAGGTCCAACCAATTTAATTGTGTTTGATACCTTCTACCATAAAGGGCTTCATAAGAGGTCATCTTGATGATCGACTGATAACTATTATTACAAGCAAATTATACTAAAGACAAATACTTTTCCCATGATCACTTGAACTCAATCACACATGCCCTTATCATATCTTCCAATATTTGAATGGTCCGCTCTGACTGACCATCCATCTGTGGATGAAAAGTTGTACTGAAATTTAATCGAGTACCCAAGTCCTCATGCAAGGAATTCCATAGTCTTGAAGTAAACATTGGATCTCTGTTAGATACTATCGAAACAGGCACTCCATGTAGCCGAAATATCTCTTTTATATATAACTCAACATATTTATCCATCGAGTAATCTGTTCAAACTAGAATAAAGTGAGTTATCTTGGTCAATCTATCAACAATCGCCTATATTGAGTCTTTCTTGTTGAGTGTAAAAGGTAGACCTAACAAATTTCAGAGTGACTCATTCCTATTTTTATACAGGAATTGAGATTTGATGCAACAATCCGGAAGGCACTTGATGTTCAGCTTTCGCCTGTTGTCATGTCAGACACTTTGCCACAAATTTCGTGATGGCTCTTTTTATACTATGCCACCAAAATGACTCTTTAAATCATGGTACATCTTGTTTCCATATGGATGCTTAGTCAACAAACTATATTGCCTCATGAAGAATATCATTCTTTAGTTCTTCATCATCGGGAATACAAAGTCTCACACGATAGTACAAACATCTGTCGGACCTAACCTCAAAGTCCTTAATCTAGTTATTTTCTTCTTGCGCAATTCTTACTAAAAACTTTTTATATTTACTTTTTAATTCTCTTATTTGATCTAAAAGCATCAGCTTTAACTTTAACTCAACAATCAAGGTGTTGTCTTCCTTTAAAGACAAATGTGCATCCAAATATCTCGACGCTGTAAAAGTATTTTGGTTAAGTGTATCAGGTACCACATTAGTGTTCTCGGGATGATAATCAATTATCACGTCATAATCCTTGAAAAGTTCTATCCGTCTTCTCTGTCTCAAGTTTAACTCATTTTAAGTTAACAAGTACTTTAGACTTTCATGATTGGTATGAATGTAACATCGCTCACCATATAATTAATGGCGCAAAATATTTAGAGCAAACACAACGGCTACCAACTCGAGATCATGCATTGGATAGTTTCTCTCATGAGTCTTTAACTGTCTCAAAACATAGGTCACAACCTTACCATCTTGCATAAGCACGCATCCCATACCATTATGAGATGCATTACTATAATTCATATAATATTTTCAAGATTATTATTACACTGACACTGGAGCTTATACTAATTTTCTTTTAACATATTAAAGTTTCCTTGTCACTTATCAATCCAAGTGAATAAGAAGTCTTTCCTCGGTAGCTTGATCAGATCGAAGACTATCATTGTAAAGTTTTTCATGAACCTTTGTTAATAACAAACAAGTCCCAAGAAACTTTAAAATTCGAAAACATTCTTTGGACTTTATCATTAGACTATATCTCTTGCTTCCTAGATATATATTCATATCCCCTCAGCTGAGTCCACATGGCCAATGGACACAACCTTAGACAATCAACATTTACACTTGGTCAACTTAGCATGCAATTTTTCTCCCGAATAATTGGAAGAGCTATACAAAGACATGCATCGCGTTCTTCTCTAGTCTTATAACATATCACAATAAACATCAATGAACACTACCATCGAATTAATCTAAGTGTAATTGAAATACCCAGTTTATCCAATCCATAAGTGTCGTAGGAACATTCGTTAAACCAAATGACATTATCATAAACTCATATTGTTCATATCAAATTATTAAAATTGTCTTAAGAATACCTTCTACCTCATCTTTAACTAATAATATCTAGATAGGAGATCCGACTTGGGAGATACCAATGCACCGTTTTAACTGATCAAAGGATTATCAATCCTTGGAAGAGGATACATGTTCTTCTTTGTTACCATATTTAACGGATGATAATCTATGCATAATTGTGTATACTCATCTTGCTTTTTCACAATAACACTGGTGCATCTCGGATGACACGCTTAGTCTTGTAAATCCTTGGTCTTAATAATTCTACTAACTATGCCTTTATTTATCTGAGCTCAATCAGAGTCATTCGATATTGCTATAGAAATGCAATACCTGGTAACATCTCTATTTTAATTTCTAAATCTCAATATAGAAATAGTCCAAGTAACTTATATGAGTACATATTTGGATACTCTCAAACAGTTTGGATATCTTTTAGCTTAACCTTGAAAGCTTAAGTATCCAACTCCTTTACTATTAAGGCTTGACCAACCTAGTAGCAATAACTTTATAATAGTTGATGTTAAAATTACATTAGAAATTTTTTTTTTACTCTTTTTCCCTGCCACAAATATCTCGAAACTTTTTGAGTTATTTAAATTCAATCGCTCTATGCGATAATTCATTGCAACATGGTAGGGGTAATCAATCCATTCCAAAAATTTACCTATACAAGTTAATTTTATCAAGTCCGTAAAGCTCAACATATGCTCTCATTCAAACTCACTTTAAATCCTTTCAATTGATAACATAAGTATTATTTGATTCACTAAGAACCTAGCTTTCTTTAAACTTTTAACAAACAACTTACTTACCCTTACTCATTTTTTATAACTCAAAATTAACTCAAATCAAACATTTCTTTAAGGAACTTAATGCCTAACTTATATTTTCCTTAAATATTTAAGCTTACTTTTAGAAACCTCGGAGTCATCGGTAAATTCAATAATCTCTGGATCCTCATTTGATTCAACTTCTCTTGTGATCCATTTAAACTTTTTAATGGATTCTTCTACTGCAGTAACTTCATTAAACGCTTGGGAATTTCTTCCACATAATGAAGGAAAACCTTACAGCTCCAACTCTTCTAAGGCGAGATAATGAAGTTCTTACGGATCTATTTGGATTGATTTCAATCTCGATCTTCTTTTTCAACATTATTAACTTTCTTACCTTTATCTTTAGTTTCCGACATCTAACACAAAAAACATAAAAACAACTTAAGTTAGTGAGGAGTGACATCAATCATATCATATTGATACCATATCATTAACTTTGGTATCCTAGCGATATGTACCCACTTTTCATGCATAATACACTCATTTTCGGCTGAGAATCGACTAAACCTGTAGCTTTGATAACAATAAATGTAACACCCATTCCTTGTATACGTCCCCGTACACGGTCATAGACGTCACATGACTTTTAAAACATTATTGTACTTAAAAACCAGTAAAATATTTTTAATAAAATGATTTAATATTATAATATTTAAAATGAATGTTCATTAACTACTAATATATATATACATATATATCATTTTGAAACCCATCACATAATAGCTTAAGTTTGAATATAATATAGTACTACAAACCAAATATCATATGTCCTATCATATCACCATATAATATCTAAGTACATGTTGACTAGTAAAATCAAAATAAACATCAAGAGATGTCATACTGTTACTGATGAGGCAATCCTTGACAGATTATATCAGTTGCAATATTTAATCCGATCATACGCTATTACCTACGCGTGAAAATCATCACACGCTAAATACTCACTTAGTGAGGCGTAATATAATAAATGAGGCGTACTAAAACATAAGTATTTCATAAAAGATCAAAATATGAATTTAACCGTATAAAATATATTAACGCATAAAATTGACTTGATAGGCTAATTTTCCATCAAATAACCTGCAAAATAGTATTTTGTATGCCTAGCATACTTATCAATCAGTATATTCCAAAATATTCATTCACAACCCAATGTATGAACGATGAGAATGTAGGGTACACAATAAGCACCTAAGTGCCATAATAATGTATAGGTATTGTGGTACACAACAACATTATATTAACCATTTTCGGAGTAGTAATCTCGTACGGCTACCATCCTTGCACAAAAAGTACTACTCCAAGTACACAAAGTACTGGTATAAAAATTAAATAATGTATTAAACAAAATCGATAGATATGAATCACACACCAAGTATGCGACTTACATACATAGTGCTACAGTACACAAAGTACTACTACAATACCACCTTATTTATGGTATTACTATTGCACCTATGACTCTCCATGTACATACAATAGACTTTAAAATCCAAATCACAGGTTAAACATTTTTTTCAAACCATCAATAAATATAATTTGTGTGAAACACATCCATTCGTTTTAGGGCATTTCATACCCTAAAATCATTTTCATGAACTTTATGAAAACATTTCAAAATGTGTTAAAACATATTTAAATAAAAATACTCAAAGTTGACTCATCTCAAGTCATCCTTATATCATATAAGTATGTAATAAATGCACTCACCTGGTATATTTCACTATTATGCCTTATTGTCAATATTCGATTACTCTTAGACATTTTCCTTGCCTTTCGCTTTGCTTGTCTCATAATTTTGATGACTTTCTACACAAGCATCCATACAAGCACATACAAATATAAAAGACATGTTAGTACTCTTACTAACATTTTATACATGATAATAATACTAAAAATATTATTATTTTTCGAATTCTTCTAAAATTCATTTTAAATTTTCCTTTTTACTCATAATCGGCCTTGCCATTATTTCCTTCAATTTAAGGCCCAACTAAGTCCAAAAAACTTCCAGCATTAAATTTTCATCCCAAAATCTCATAAATACCATAATTACAATGTAAGCCACAAACTTTCTCAATATTTACCATTTAGTACTTAAACTTTGCCAAATTTTTAAAATGGCTAAATTTCACATTCTAACTTCAATTTCAGCTCTCAAATAGTAATTTCCAGTAATGTACATCATTTATTAAGTAATTACACATTTAGCCCATAACTTTTCAAAATTATTAAATAGGTCCCTCAACTTTTGAAAAATTATAAAATGACCCGATATTTTTAAGGCTTCTATAACCTTCCAAATTTCAGTTCTAATCATGAATATTTCTACAATTTTTTCCAACTTATTTCCTCAAGTTCAAACCATATATGTGTTAGGGATTCAATGTTTTCACTTGATTCAAGCATGAAACCAACCCCTATTCATCATTATAAAATATCTACAATCAAACCTCTAACTTAACTTCATCGAATCACAATATTTCCCCAAATATAGGTTAGGCTGAAATCAACATAAGCATGTATAGACATGTATAGGTGTTTTAATCAATAATCAAGCTTGTAAATGATTCTACAACCTCGATAACATCTAAATCTTTCATCAAATCATGAAACCCTAATATGAAAATAAACCCTAGAATTTGGGATCTTTGAACACAAACCAAATTAGCATGAAACAATGGTACCAAATGATAACGTTTTTTGGATAGAATAATTTTCTAGTTCACAGCTCAATTCAAAATCCAAAGAAAATTACTCAAAATTGAAAAATAAAATTTTCTTACCTAGGTATGGGAGAGCACGAAATGGAGCTGAAGAATAGCTTGGTTTTATGAAATTTATCCTTAATTTCTTGTTAATTTACCTTACATTTAAGCTTAAATGAATATAATATTCATTTAATGAGAAATATCCAATTTGCCTTTAATGAAACTTGATATTTACCTTAATACCAAGCCACGTAACCCTTATCATCTTTATAAAGTCAAAGATGAACCAATTAATTCACCATTTCCAACTTTACCCATGCAATATTTCCAAAATTTTAATGTTGTCATTTTTCATCTAACGGTCAAAAATAAACATGGCAATAATTTCTCAAATCCAATGATCCATATTATTTTTCATCTTTTTAACATGTGGAAATAACATTTCTAAGATTGATTTAATAACCTTCAATTTTTCCCAAAATTTTAATTGAAAATTTTGAAAGTTATATTGATATTCAATTAACCTAAATTTTTTACTGGAGATCACTCTTAGGATTAATAATCTACCTGTAAAAAATCAACTTCAAATTCATTCGATTGCATTTTTGAATTTTTTTTTACTTCTCTTTTTATATTTTGTCTTTTCATTTTCATTTTATTTTTAATTTAATTTTTATTTAAAAATAGAAAATTAATAAGAAGAAATTGAAAAAAAAATTAAAATAATGCAAAAAAAACTAAAAATGATTAATCATTGTGAAATAGCTCCATTGGGATACCTTGAAGTTGATGTATGCAAGAACAAACAATAATGCTTGATTTTCTCCAAGAATCAATCTAAATCTGATACCAATTGATAGGGGATGGCAAGAGAGTGATGAACATTGCTCGTAGTTAATGAATCAAGCCTATGAGTCTAAACAAAATAGATTATGGATTTAGATTGTTGTCGCAATCTAGAGTTTTGAATGGGGAAGACATTTGCTATAAAATTAAGATAATAAAACAATATTATTATTAAGATAACAAAGATAAACGAAAGATAAAGAATAAAAAAGAAGTCGATGAATGAATAAAGATAAGAATACTTAGCCCAATTTAGAGTTTTGGTGATGATGGGTGATAATAGTGATTCAAAGATAATGATGATGATGGTTATTGACAGATAGTTGTCTTAGGAATTGTCCTAGGTGTAATTTACTAGGCAAACTCGATAATCGACTCTAACCAGCCCTCATAATCACAATGAGAAAGTAAACCAGAGTGTGAAGATCTCCCTCACGAAGAAATTGAAAAACTTAATGATGAAGAATGCTTCGAAGGCACAAGGTAATTAGCACTTCCAAAAAGGGTCTCACGTTGTATTATTATATATAGGATGAGAGTTCCAAAATCCTAAGTAACTAATGAATAAAATAATAATAACTAGAGATAATGTTTTATTCTAATTCCTAATAAAATAATAAATCTAGTATTAAACTATAATGAAACTTCCTTATTAAATTATATTACAAATAATCAATAAAAATATTGAAAATTTGTAATATTTACAAAATTTCGTATTAATTTCATATAAGAATTTTTACATGTGTTTTCTTCATTAAAATGAACGTATCTTGAGTTTGCGACATTGAATTGATGTGTTTCAAGTATTGTTGGAAAGCTAAGAGACAATTAGTCATAGCTCTAGAAGACATGTCAACCAAATAACACTTGGATATCATTCAAAAAGTCACCAGAAGTTTGTTGTTGTTCTAGTCTTCTTTTCTAAGGCTCGGACGTGTGGATCAATTAAAAGAGTTAGTCTATCTCCCTTTGATGTAAGCCTTGTGGTGTATGTATCAAATCCCATCTATTTCTCTATTTTCTTCATTTCTCGTTTTTCTCTCATTTTCTTAAATTTTCCTCTCTCTAAACTCTAATTTTTCTCCCTTATAATTAGAAAAATATGAACACTGACACCCAATGACAATAACCTTTAAACATTTTGAATTAAATGCCCATGTTTATCCAATGTTATTCTCATGTTCTTCCTAAAACCTTCCTTTGATCTTCCACCAACACCAAAATCTTCCCCAAACATGTTTTTCAAAATCAAACACCCCAAATTTCCAAAAACAAAAATGTGTTCTTCCATTTTCCCATCTTTGATTCCCAACACAAAAATAAAATTATAGTTTTGTTATTTCAGATTAAGCTCCTTCTAAAACCAAAATCCTTACATCTTCTTTTCTTAAATCTACCCTAATTCTTCAAGAAACAAGCCTAAATCTAAACCAAATCCATTAGGATTTAACCATTCTCCTCCTAACTGAAACTACCCAAAGCAAATACAATTCAACATCGAAGATCGACAACCACCAACAAAGACAATAACCTTACTCCGACCACCGTCCAGCTTTACTTTGATCATCATCTGAATTTACTCTAGCCATCATCCGATCACCAATCTTCGACAACCAATAACCTCCCAAATTCCTTTTTTCCAAACCAAAAAAATAGAGCAAAACGAAATGAAGAAAGAGGTATCACCTTCCAACGAGGCCTTGTCTGAACCATGAACTCCAACAACTTTGAATGGCAGTTTCAATCATAGTGAGCGGTGGCAAACAACCGCAAAGGTAGAACTTCTCTTTTTCTGATTTCTTTGCATAGTACTTGCTTGCTAATTGTATGTTTATGGTGTTAATGATTATAAGTATTTATATTAACCCAAAATCATCAATTTAGATGATTTTCATTCTTTCGCTCAAATATTAACTGTAGATTTGGTTAGGATTTTTGCTAGAACACTCTTAACATTCCACTTATTTTCTCTATTTTTTTTTTCATGTTTGAATGACGATCGTTAAGCGAAAAATTAAGATGGCGACCTACAGCGGTGGCATTTGAGCTACACACCGGTGAAGGAGGTGACATATTAGCAACGGTGATGACACCTGGCGACCAGTGATGATGATCCAAGTCATCCACCACTATATCCAACTTGTAATCAAAGGCCTAGATTGTTTTGTTCTTCTTCCCATAGATCAATGACATGGCATGCTCTAAGGCTATTGGATCAAAATTCTCATCAATGGCTTCTATCAAGTGTGTTTATTTCACTTGGATGAGTGATGTGGCCAGCCTTGAAGCCCCTAGATCTAAGCCTAATCCATGGTTCTCTTGCAATTATGCTTTTCCACTTAGATTGATGACATGCCAAGCTAAAAATATGGAGGCAATTAATAATTCTCTTCCTAACACAAAATTCAAAAGAATCCCCCCAAAATATCCCAAAAGTGGCGTCGAGCAAGCAAAAAGATGGATATTAGGGTTTTCAAACTTGTAATATAATAGGCCTTAAATTTGTTTGGGCTTAAATTTTGTAAATGGTATTTATTTATTGGGTCATATTTTTTTGTAAATGGACTCGTACTTAATAAAAAGATGTGGACTTGTATTTATGAAAGGACAATGGCTTTTATATTTAAATAATAGCTTGGGTTTATATTTTAATATGCTATAGATAATATACTAAAAATATGACATTAACCTAATACCATATAATATGAAAAATATATGAGATATAATATGTAAATCATGAAAACTAATATTAATACCATGAAAATCAATACTATATAATATGAAAATCAAAATCATACTAAGGTAAACAATGGAAAATAAAACTATATACCAATATAAAAATATAATATGAAAATTAAAACTATATAAAAAATTTCCATCGTCTGAATAAAATGGGTGATGACAATCATAGAGCCGAGGAAGGAACATGGGAGATAGAGGAAGATATGCAACTTCAACATTTGCATCTATTCAATCTAGGAAATTATGCTGATGAAATATTTTATTAGGAGATAAGATTTGTAAAATCTCAAATCTTGGGTTAGTAGTTTTGGGCTAACCCCAGTGGAACCCACTAACATTATAGGAAGCCTTGGTTCACTTTGAGTTAGGTTGGGCTTGAGTTAAGCTCAATTAGAGATAAAAAGGGTGTTTTTGATTTGGGGCAAGTTAAAGGGACTAAGAAGGTTATTTGCTTATTTTACCATTCGAATAGTCAATCTCATTAATTGGTATAAGGTCAAACAGTTGAGATATATCAAAGTTGCCTCCTCTTCTCTTTTTCTTCACCCAAGCTTTTTTCTCCCATTCAAACTCTCATTGTTCTTCTTTGCATCTTGAAAAAAGGTAATAGCTTTGAATCTTTGTAATTTTAGCACAAAAATCTCAAGGTAAGAGTTATAATCCTCTTATCCCAAGCTTCCATTTAAGCTCTTGTACTCAAGCTTTGGCCATGATGGCCATAGATGGGGTTTAGTGGGGGTTTCGAAACCATTACTAATTGAATTAACGTGTTTCCTTGATTATTGTAGTTGAAGAAAGCTCCAATAACAAAGGTAAGGATAATCCAATACTTCGCTAAGTTGTGATTATTTCTAGGAGTTTAGAACTAAGGTAACACATTTATAACTCTTTTATACCACTTTTGAGTCATTATATGTGTTTGGTAGCTTGTGTGGGTTCATTAAGCATGTAAGTAAATTAATGGTATATTATGGTATTTGATGTTATACAACTCAAAAATGACTTATTATAACCCATATCAGCTTGCATAAGACTTAAACAATGTTAAGGGGGCTTAGATAGGCAAATGAGTAATATGGGATGTCATTTTCATGAGAAAACTGAGCACTTCTGGGCTTGGGTGTCAGTATTGGATGAACAGTACTAATATTGTTTTTTATATGGCCAAAACAAAGGGTTTTTGGCTTGTAGTATTAGTACCTTGTTCATAGGGTATCAACACTTTTCTTTGGGTATCGACACTTTTCTTTGGGTATCGATACCCATGGGCGGGGTGTTGGTACCAACATTCAGTTACAAATTTCAATAGCCAAAATAGGTATCGGTACTTAGGGAGTACCTATACTACTCAAAACATAAGCATTGATATCCTAAGATGGTTATTGGGATTATTAATCCAATAAAGCTCCTAGCCAAAATAAACCAAAAAGTGACGAATCAGTAATATCTAAATGGAAAAAAATGAGGAATAAAAGATCATAAAAACATGAAACATTCTATACATATCGAATTCCCCCTCACTAATTCAATACTTGTCATCAAGCATATCTCAATTCTTACTTCCTTCACCCATCCAAAACTTAAAAAGTTTCATCTAAATCTCAAAATATACTTATATTGAAAAGGCTAAGCACGATAATCAAATAAAGGAAGTAAAATGATTCAATAAAAGAAAACAGCCCAATGAACAATAATCAACAATGCATAATTTATGCTTTTTCTCTTTTAGAAGTGAGACATTATCGAACCAAGACTAGCCTTCTTCCTTGTGGTGGATGATTTTTGTAGTGTGAGTTTTATTTTCGTCCCTTTCCATATCACTCTTTTCTTCGATTTCTTTTTCAAATTATATTTCTTTTGTTTTTTTTTTCCATATTTTGCACTTATCTCTCTTTTTGTATCTTTGTAACCTCGACTCGTCACCAAATATTTGAGTTGGAAACGAGATGACAACCCAAGTACCTCACCATGGTTCTCCAATTCGGTTATATTTTTTATCTACCACTCACAATTGTCTCACCATGAAGTAGCATACCTGATGACAATGTCAAACAAAATTAGTGAAACATAACCAAACTCATATTTAAACAAGTTGAATATTGCATCAAATGGTTAAAGGTATTCATTAACTTCATCTCATCAACCCAAATCAGTTTATACATGCATAACAAGATCAACACAACCATGATAATAAGAGATTGTAACAATACTCATAAGTTTACAAAAATGGGCAACATTCATAATCATAAAAAATAATCCTTGAAACAAGCATGAATAAGCAAGGAAAATTTGATTCCACCCCTCACTTAAAGCATATTGTCCCTAATACAAATAAAGAAAATGAAGTGAAAGAGAAGGAAATAATACTCCCCCCATATTTATCATTACTCTCGAGGTTGGTTGTGGAGATGGTCATAGTGATGATTCAGAGTCACTAGAAAAATTGTTTGACGAGAACTGACGACACCCATGATTGATCTTTAGCAAGTAATCATCGATTCCTTCATTATATGTGCAAACCATAGTGGAATCAGTCGATCGAATTTAAGAAACAACAAAGTTAGTGACACTGCATGGACATAGTTAAAGATATCAGTGGTGGGTTTTGGCAGATGGGTTGTGCGAAAGGAAAAAAGGGTGAATGGGGTTAGGGTAAAACGGTGTATGTTAAGGGTGATAAATCTGTTTGAGTTTTTGTTTTTTAAATGAAATAAAAAAAATTTTATTTTAATGATACGATGCACATATGTGAAGGTTCTTTAGTTGTCAAGTTGTGCACATAGGGGATCCCAAAATTGGAACCAAATTAGCTTTTTTCTTGTAATCAAGTTTGTAAGCATTATTGAAATCTTCTCACAGTTGCACATTTGAGCTCTAGCAAATTAGTAGAATCCTTGGTGTACCGATATTCAAAATAAATACAAAAATTCTAATAAAATGAAAAATAAAATAAATGGAAATAGTAAAAATAGGTTATCTCTCATTAGAGAACTTTTGTATAATGTTGTTAGCTCGATGACCAGATTCATACTATAGGTTGTGCGAGAGATACCTCATTCACTTTTTATGCTTTTATCCAACTGAGAACTTCCTTATAAGAAACTATTAAACTCCTTTTTTATCTTTATAGTTTTGGGAATTCTCATAGACATTTCTTTGAATCTCTTTCAATTTTGAAAGCTTGTTCAAAATAATAAATGGCAATGTATTTCCTTCTCCAAAAAAATGTGGACTTCAAATGTTTTAGCATTGGTTTCAACTTTAATTTTGGTGATTGCAATAATGAGGGAAAAAGTCCATATTGAGAGGACGTCAAATTTGAATGTTTACTTAGCTCTTTTCTACACGATCGCGAGTCCACATTAAAAGAGATATCCAATTTCTTCGCCTTAGTAGTTCCAACATTTGAGTTCCTGCAAAACTCATCGAAAAAAATTTATGTTCAACATATTTATCCACAAAAGGTTCAAATATATTAACACAAATAACATTAGGCATAAAATTAGGATACTTTCAAGCCTTATATATATATATATATATATATATCAAATTTCACCACTTCTCTATCAAACTCCATGGTGAGTATTCTACTTCATACGTCGATTTTGTTTGTGTTGTGTTAAAAATAATCTTTTGAGCAAAATTTTGAAAGAATTATTTGAGCGATCGTCTTCAATATCAACGATGTAAAAATATGTTGAAAATATTAACTTATTTACCTGGATGAAAACATTATCCGATACTCCTTATGGATACTCGATTAACTTGTCAGCTAATTGAATCATCACTCATGTCTCTTTCAAAAGATCAGTATTTACTAAATTAAAAGTAAACAAAGGCATAACATTAATCGATGCACCAAGAGCACACATAGTATTTTTTAATGCCTATTTTGCAGGGAATTACAAACATACCTAGATCCTTACATTTAATTGGCATTTTTCTTGAATAATTGTGAAAATATTCTCACCTAAGTTTACATTTTCATTCCTAGAGAGTTTATTTTTGTGTGGATATCTTTCAGAAACTTTTCGTACCTTAGAAATTGTTTAGTTGTGTCTAAAAATGACATGTTTATATCTACCTTATGGAAGGTGTCTAGAATGTCATTCTGTTCGCATTCTTTATTTTGTTTTACAAGCCTTCCTGAAAATTGAGGAGGCATTGTCTATGGCAATGAAACCACTAGTTCAACTAAGAATTCCAGTTTAAAATTTTACTTTGTTCGTCTAAAGTTATCGCATGTATTGCTTCCAAATTCAATAATAATTTTTCTTCTTAATGACATGGTTATAACACCCTAAAATTCAGGTTTGTAGTTTTGGATTTATTCGAGAGTTAAATGGATCTCATAGAGTTTGCCATTAAAGTCATTGGGGTAAGTGGGAGTTTAATTGGGTTGGAATAGGGCCCAAAAGGTTCTACAAATAGGATTTTTGAATTAAATACAAAATATGATGGACTAGAAGATGAATTTTCCCATTGTTAAAAATGAGGTTGATATTAGGAGATTTGAAATATGTTTGGGTTTGACTTTTGGGAGACAAAAGATAAAGGTTTTGTCTCTTCTTCTCATATTTTCTTTTCTCCATTTTCTCTATCCTTCTTCCACCCCTCAAGTCTGATATATCCAAGATGGATGGTAAGAGTTCATTCCTTGTCTCCATCAACTTTTAATCCACCCTTAGTCTTCCTAAAACCATTTATGTTAAGAAAAATGTTTGTTCTCCTTGTATGGATAGAGAAAGTGGGTGTAGGACTTCCTAAATCAAAAGGAGAAAAAGGAGAGTGAAAGACTCATAAAGGAACTTCATTTCGAGATTCTCTAACTAAGGTAGTGTATTTCTAATCCTTTGTCGTGTTATGAATTTCCAAAATGTGATGCTTTGTTGCTGATTTGGGTATTTGAGCATATTTGGGTGTTTTACTTTATTCATGCTTAGATGACATTTTTGTTGTAGAAGTAGTGTTTTTATGGCACAAAATGACCCTAAATAACTCCCTCTAAGTTTTAAAAGTTAATTTAGGACCAAACTAGAGTGTTTGGGAGATTCTTTAGTATATCTTGAGCATATTTCTGGGTTTTTTAGGTTAGGGAATCAATACTAGATGAACATTATCTATACTGGATGAAGTGGTTAATTTTTTGGCATTTTATATTGTGAGTATCGATATACTGAGGAGGAGTATCGATATTGCAACCCTAGTATCAGTAATGATGGTAATAGTATCAATATTGAGGGTATTTTTTTAATCCAAAAGGCATTTTTGTATCGATACTCAAAGGGGTATCGACCTTGACCCAAAAGTATCGATATTACATGCAGGGTACTCATTTTGGATGGTTAGATTCGACTTCGTTAAGGCCTGTAAGAGTTAAAGATGACTCATAATTGTAAGACTTAGTCTGTAACGGACTTAAATGGCAAAAGGTACATATAAACTCGTTTAGAAGCAGGTTAGGACTAAAGTAACTATACTAAACGTAACACTTCCGAGTATCTGAATCGAACATTTATTAAGTAATCATGAATCAATGATCATTTCAAAAGATGTGCCAGCAAGTGAGATGATGAACGACGTCACTAGTGTGATAGAGGAAGTCGAGTACTATATGAATGCCTATATAAAAAATGAACAAGCTACCCTACCGATTAAAGGGCGAGCTGATAGAAAGTGTTATGAGAGTGAGTAGGGATTCATTGTCAATGAACTATCCTTGAATTGAACATTGGGCTAGTTGTATTATACTAAGAGGGTAACAATGAATATGAGTTGCCTTTAGGGAATAAAACACTAAATACAATTAGGCTATTACAGAACGTTCTAGGAGAGAGAACAAATGAAATAGTAGTAAGTGAGAGAGCGATCTCCCCTACTTGTGTTCTAATTGATAATAATGATAATATAACCATGTGATAATAATAATATAAGTGTGATAATCATAAAAAGCTTATGAGATAAGATTTCATAAGACTTATGCCTTTGTTTGCCACTTAGAAAATGATGAGGACACCCAAATTACTTATGTGTGTGTGTGGCGATCGTTCAAATATTTTAGAAATATTCAGATATATCCAAGTAAGTGATAGAGCACTTTAGACACTAGTTGAACATTGTATTGATGCTATGTGACCTAGAAATATTTTGAGCACTTTAGAGGAGTAAACTAGCCTAGCAACCTGTCGATGTTGTGTGACCCATACCTAGCCTGAGGTAATAGAGGGATGTTGATATTGTGTGACCTAGATCTCGCCTAAGTTCCCAGTAGTAAGCAAATATGGGTGTAAGTTCTGTGGTGCTATGTGACCCTGAGCAACACCATGATGCGTACTTATTGTTATATGATTGTACCTATCATCTTTGTGATACTCAGTACTATCATTTTATGTTGCATGATGATGTATTGTAGGATGATGCTAAGGTTAGAGACCTAGTATATGGTTACTCATGAAAAGGCTCTTAGTAAAGATTGAGGAAAGCGTGAGACTTACACTAAAGAGGTAGAATTGTTGAACCTTAACTAGGTATCACTTGAATAAGATCATGCATGTACCTACTATTTATTAACATGTCTTCTAGCATGCTTATATTTATGAGATTCATATGTTGCTCTAGATTAGCGATTATACTACTAGGCTTTTTAAACTCAATGTTCAGATGTTTTCCTTTTGTATGTTAGTATATTGAGTCGTTCAACAAGCACCATTGTAGTATGATTTCTATCATTCCTCGTAGAGTATTGTATGGTTACTTGTAGTGGGCATGTGTATTGATAGGATTCTTACTTATGTATTGGGATTTGTAAACTTAGAGTTGTATTATTTGTGTTAAACTATATGTCATAATGTTTGGCTTATAAAAGTATTTTATTATTGTTTTGAACTACTGACTTTAAATGATGATTATGAGTATTGATTTAAAAAAATAGTTAGCCACTTAGGTGCACTACAACAAAATGGGTTTATAGCGGCATTTTTTGAACAAACGTCACTAAAGACTCAGACTTTAGTGGATTTGTATACAAATGCCACTAATCGCTGTTGTGGCATTTTTATACAAACGCCGCTAAAGACTCATACTTTCGTGACATTTTTACACAAACATCGCTATAGACTCATACTTTAGTGGGGTTTTTATAAAGCACCGCTATAGACTCATACTTTAGTGGCGTTTTTATACAAACGTCGCTATAGACTTATACTTTAGTGGCATTTGTGTTTACAAACGCCGCTTTAGACTCGTACTTTAGTGGCTTTTTTATACAAACATCGCTAAAGACTCGTGCTTTAGTGGCATTTTTATACAAATACCGCTAAAGACTCGTACTTTAGTGGCATTTTAATACCAAGCACCGTAATTGTCATATAACCTAGTGGTGTTTACGAAAAAAATTGCTATTGAACACTACTTTAACATATTGGGATCCTAATCCCTAATTCGAACATGTTTCTTCCTTTCAATACGTAAAGAAATCTAACTTTGTATTACGCCGTTGTCGCTAGTCCTGTCACCAACTGCTGATCATCAGGTATGTCGTCGATTTTTTTTTCCTTTCCATATTATGTTTCTCGCTTCTTTAATATCCTGGTGCAAGCGGTCTTCATTGGCGTGTTTCTTTTTCTGGAATTGCAATCAGGTACTGCAAATTTCTGGGAATTTCATGCTTTAATTACTCATTTGGGCTTTGCTGAAACTTTCTATGTTTTTTATCAATCCTTATCTACCTATATATCCCTATAAGATTAATTACGATGTATGTTTTCTGCTATCTTTAAGGAATATAAAATTGTTGGTTTGAATCATCATTGGAAATATAGATTTATACTTAACTTGTTGATATTCCACCTGAGACTTCCTCAATCACAGGTGACAAGGTATTGTCTTGTGTGAATCTGATGATTTTAATGTTGACTAATGTCGACTCCATTCTTCATGAACTTCCAGTTTCACCACTTCAAGTTATCGAGTAGTCTGAGGGTTTTGATCTCGGGCGGAAAGATGATCCATGTTTCCCAACTCCATGGGATCATATTCAATGTGAAGAAAGTACAGTAACATCATTGTATGCACTTTGCAACCGTTTAATCGGTAATTTTCTTTCTTAGTTTAGATAACTATTCATACAGTGTTATTGTTTCCTCTTAGGGACCTTTCGGACATCAACTTAAGGTCAATTAGTCCAACATTTGGCGACTTGTTAGATCAAAAAACACTTGGTGCAAAAAAAGTTTATATTACTGTTAATATCTCTGTATCCTCAAAATAGAACTTGTTCTAATCTTTTTGATTCGGTTTTCAGGAATTTGCATAACACATCACTTTCTGGAGCAATACAAAATCTAGGCAGCCTACAGCGTCTTGAGAAACTGTAATGTCTGTTGATGTATTTACCTTTTTAAGTATCTTCAAGTATCAGGACTAATAATATGATCTTGACTGAATTCTCAGGAACCTGAGTTACAATCAACTTACATCCTTAGGTTTTGATTTAGACAGCTTGGTTATCCTTCGAGTTCTGTAAGTTATAACCTTCTCCGATAATCAATCTTATGCTACCACATAATAATTTCTTTTATGAGTTTATAGTTAGCAGTATGTCACTGTATTTCATGAAATGAATCTGATACATGATAATTGAACTAATAATGTATTATTAATGTTTTTTCTTCATGGAGGGATTTGCATAATAACAGTTTAAAAGGAATTGTTCCAGCCAGCTTGGGAGAGTTAAAGAACCTCCATCTACCGTAAGTGAATTAGATAAATATGCAGTTTCTTTGTCCTTGCACCATCCCGAGTATCACCATATAAAAAAGAGTGTTCTCCATTCTTCAGGAATCTGGAGAACAACAAACTTCAAGGTACCCTTCCTCTATCTTTGAATTGAGAAAGTTTGGAAGTTAGGTATGGAATTTGTATTCTCTTTTTTTTTCAACAATTTTGTTCCAACATCAACAATTGTGATTGAGGAAGTCAATATTTTGTTCCTTTCGTTTCTTTCCAAATGTTATTTTCAACTAGCTTTACTCATCAATGATATCATACAATCCAATAAAAAATTATATTTTTGAGTTGGTAAAATTAAGATACGATATGGAGGGAAACGTACTCAGCCCATGGGCTGAACCAAAACCATTAGGCTTATAACACTTGTCCATTACCTCGGTTATGGTCCAAATCTCCATGCCTCAACTACTATTTACTGTGTCAAAAGAAGAGGTCATTGTCTTCGAACAAGCTAGGAGAAAACTATCTGGAGACGTTATAAGCATCGACAAATAATGAACGTGAATGAGTTGTTATTTACTGTTTACAGAGGCATATATGTTTATAGTTGCAGTAGCATCTGTTAATTAATCTCTCATAAAGAATAGACAAATATTAGGAGGTCATTGAATATGCATATGGGTTAGCCAAGGTAATTTTGTTTCAATCTTATTATGACGCCAAACATGTTATATGGGCTTGATGTATTTTGAAGTCTAGTAATTTTAACTGGGTGAAATAAGTTAAAACAGAAAGATCACCTTGAAGGCTAGTAGAAATCTCTTTGTAAAGAAAGAAAATCCTCGAATCATCACTCATGTCAAATCGCTCTCGAAGATTTTTGGAAACTGTATGATTATCATTTTATATGTTTACGGAATAAATACTTTTACTTTGTGATTTTGAAGTTTGCAAAAGGTAGGACTCTTAACACTTCAGCTACAGAACATTGCTTCTCTTCCAAAGGTAAGCTACCGAATTTTTGCTATGTGTATAATTTACTTCACATGGAAAAACATTATTTATATTAAGTCTTAATAATGATGCATTCTTTTGACTTGTTAATATCTCGAGTTATAAAATTAATATGTATGCTACCATCAATTTTATTTTTAAATGCAGGCTTTCTACCAGTTTAGGGTCTTGGATTGTCAACGTTTCTTCTCTTCTAAGTGAATATTAAACGTACATATATATCATTATTTTCAATAGGTATGATTTTTTACTTCTGAATTTTAATGGCATTGAGATAGTGTTACCTGTTGTTTTCACCTTTTCTCATTCCAGATTCCATTACTTTTAATAGTGAATATAGTTCTGTCTCGGAACTTAATGTGTAGTTCATAGGACATTAGTGGCTTTTGCTTTGATTCTTGTATCTAATGTGGTCTGAGGTTAATTAATGATAAAAATTTGGGTTTGTAACTGAATTTTAGGTAAAATAACAAATAGGTAAAATAATTTTTTTATTCCCTTATGTATATAGGTAAAATAACATTTGAAATTGATATTCCAAAAATATGAAATGGATAAAATTTGGATGGATTTGTCAAGGGTAAGCGACAAATATCGAAATGGAGTCGAAACTTTTCTAAATTTAGCTTTTGTGAATGCAAGCGAAGAGAATATTTTTTCCCTTGTAAGAAGTGTGCTAGCATTAATTGGCACATTCGTAAAGTTATCTACAAGCATCTAGTTGTTTTTGGCTTTGTTCAGGGCTATAGAAATTGGATATTTCATGGAGAGTTAACATCTCATAGATTTTCTTCCACGAGTTATTCGTCTTATCCTTCTAATTCTCACCATCGATATGTTAGAGAAGATGACATGGAAGGTATGTTGCGAGATGCATTTAATATGCACAATCATCATTAATCTGTTAGAGAAAATGATTGTGACAATGATGTTAATGATTTCACTGAGGTGGGAAGAAGTGGATGTGGTGAAGAGCCAAATAGAGAAACGGCAAAGTTTTACAAGTTGCTTAATGAAATGAATGAATAACTTTATGAGGGATCAAAATTTCCAAAGTTGTCTTTCTACAATAGTATTTTCCCCTTAAAATGTTTGGGAGGGCAAACTGGTAACTCTTTTATGCAGTTATTAGAGTTTCTAGGAGAAATTTTCCTTTTGCAAAAATCCCTCAATCATGCAAAGATATGAAGAAAATGATAAAAGATTTGGGTCTTGGTTATGAGAAAATTCATAGTTCTCCGAACAATTGTATGTTGTATTGGGGTGATAAAAAAATCAGGAGTCTTGTCATGTATGCGGAAAATCTTGATGGATGACTAGGGACGCAGAGAATGTGAGTGAGGATGAAGGTAAAGCACTATCAAGAAAGAAATCGGTAAAGATTATATGTTATTTTCCTCTAATACCTAGGCTTCAAAGACTTTTTATGTCCTCAAAGACTGCTGAGTCTATGAGGTGGCATCATGATGGAAGAACCGATGACGGATTATTACGGCATCTTGTGGATTGTTTAGCTTGGAAGTCATCTGACAACAAGTTTGCAAGTTTTGCAAGAGATCCTCAAAATGTTAGGCTCGGTCTTGCCTCTGACGGGATTAATCCTTTCAAAATCATGAGTACTTTGTATAGTACTTGGCCTGTTATACTTGTTCCATATAATTTGCCTCTATGGATTTGCACGAAATAATCATCTTTTATCTTATCCATGATAATCCCTAGCGAGAAAGGTCCCGACAATGATATATATATTTATATACAGCCTCTTCTTGAAGATTTGAAACAATTATGGGTAGAGGTTGAAACATATGATGTGTTGAAGAATGAGAACTTTAATTTATACGCAACTTTATTATGGACAATTAATGATTTCCCTGCGTATGTAAATTTATTTGGTTTTAGTACCAAAGGTCGTTATGCTTGTCCTTGTTGTGCTGAACAAACATGTTTGAAGTGGTTGTATAATGGAAAGAAGTTCTCTTATATGGGACATTGTCGGTGGTTAGCTGAAAATCATAGATTTAGAAGTCAAAATAATATGTTTGATGGTACTGAAGAGTTTCGAAAACCTCCTGAGAAAACAATTGAGTCTAATATCTTCTCCATGTTGAAACATATCAAGCTTACTTATGGAAAGATGAATCAACCACTGAATACATGATCAAAGAAAACGGCAAAGCAGGTGTATGATTGTGATGTTGACCAACATAGTGATGATGAGTCTGATGAAGAGGATGATCAAAATGAGGTAGATTTGTCGAAAAAGATGAGTATTTTCTTCGAGTTGCCTTCTTGGAAGGATCACATTTTGAGACATAATCTTAATGTCATACACATTGAGAAGAATGTTTGTGAGAATATTATTGGGACCATTCTGAATATCGACAGAAAATCTAAAGATAATCTAAAGAGTCGACTTGACTTAGTCCACATCAGAATTTGGAATGATCTTCATCGGCAGTTACATCCTAATGGAAAATATTTCTTGTCGCCTTTTATTTTTACGATGTTGAGGAAAGAAAAAGAAGTGTTTTGCATGGTGTTGAATGATATAAAGGTCCCAGATGGGTATGCATCAAATATATCTCGATGTGTCAGTGTTAAAGATTGAAGACTTTAATCTTTAAAGTCACATGATTATCATATATTAATGCAAGATTTACTGCCAGTAGCTTTACGCGGTTGTATGTCAAGTAAGGTGACGTCTTGTATCATTGAACTTTCTAATATAATGAAATCTATGTGTGGGAAAGTTCTGATGGTTAAAGAACTTGAGAAACTACAAGATCGAACCGCCTTGACTTTTTGCAACTTGGAGAAGATATTTCTACCTTCATTCTTCACAATTATGGTGCACCTACGAAGCAAAAGTTGGTGGACTAGTTTTCTATCGATGGATGTATCCTATAGAGATGTCTTAATTTACTTATATGTATTAAATGACTAGGGATTATACCTTTTCATTAATACTATTTACCTATTATTTTGTTTTGTGTCTAGGTTTTGTGCAAGTTGAAGTCTTACTGTCGTAATAAGCATTATCCGGAAGGACCAATTGCTAAAGGGTATTTGGAAAATGAACGTTTGACTTTTTGCTCTAGATATTTGAAAGATGTTTAAACAAGATTGAATAGACCAAATAGAAATTATCTGTTCAGTACTAATGACTTAGCTAAGACTTATTTGTTTGGAAGTGAACCACTCGACAAAGTTGAAATTGCACACTTAGATAATAAGTCTTGGGTACAAGCACACTGATATGTTCTTTTCCATCACGATTCAATAGATCCCCTTCGCACGTAAGTTTTACGGACTAAATCCTAATGTATTTTCTTAATATTTTTTATATTTCTCATTCTTTAACGACATAATATATTGAGATATTGTGCATGCTCCCGAAGATTACATCAGTGATAGATACATAAGTTATTCACAGAAACTTTTCATGAATGGTTAGGGAAGATGGTAAGCAACTAAATCATTACATAGTTGTAAATAATATATAACTCTTGTTTTAATATATCGACATAAATGTTAATTAATTCACCTTTCACGTGTATTAGGTTTGGAGTAGGAGAAAAGTTAGTGAAGATGTTAAATGGCTTTCTCAAGGTTCGAATAGAATTGTTAAAATATATAATGCCTTCCTCGTTAATGGGTTCAAGTTCCACACGAAATCTCATGAAAGATTAAGGAAGACACAAAATTGTGGAGTAGTTGTTACTTCTTCAACTACAAGTTCGTGAATATTATGGAATACGAACATTATTGAGTTTTATTATTATGGAAAACAAAAGGTTGTATTGTTTCGGTGTGACTAGGTTGATGTAAACACTACTCGAGGCATAAAAAGAGATTAATTTGGTTTTACAATGGTGAATTTCTCTTGATTAATTCACACTGGTCAATAATTGATTGATGAGAGATATGTATTTTCTTCTTATGTCAAATAGGTTTTTTACTGTCACGATCCAATGGATGAGGATTGGTATGTTGTGCTCCGTAATCCCCCCAGATACTTGATAGACATCGGGGATGGAAGGAGAGATGACATTGAAACAAGACCAAAAGTTTTACCTTTTGTAGCACAAAACTTAGATGAAACTATCACTAATACTAGACAATTTCAATGGGTTTGGAATGACGTGGATGAAGATATTTATGAGAATTGATATGACATAACAATGTAGTAATATTTTATATCTTAATTTATTAATTTATAATACTATAACTTATAACATGTTGTCCTTCAATATATTCATTAATAGTAATACATTCACTAGAATTGTTGTTTGTTTATTACTGATATCATGCCCAGGAGAAAATTAAGTGATTTGTGGATTGTTCGAGCTTCTCAAGAGGTGGAAGAAACAAATAATGAGGAATCTAATGGTGTTGGTTCTTTGAAAGTTCCGATTACTGTTGAAGAAGCTGAAGAAATTAAAGGTAATGTTCCACACTTTCTTTAATTGTTGGTTAATTTTGAAAACTTACATTGAATTATTTCTTATATAGTTGAAAATAGTCGAACACGCAAGACTAGAGGACGTACAACGTTGAAGGAATTATACCAACTTCCTCCTGGGAACCGTGTTAAAGTTTCAAGAAAAGATGTTGGTCAACCTATTGGCCCAGAAGCACGTCTTGTTTACGGTTACTTAGGCAATGTTATAGGCAATGCTAATCTTTTATCAATCAATTATGAGTCATGGCGTGAAATGCCAAATAGTAACAAAAATCATGCTTTGGATTTTGTTAAGGTAATAATGTCATTATAATAGATAATCCATAATAGTTCAATAGTAATTTATATTTACTTTGAACACTTATGTTATTTGTAGGAGAAATTTTCTTTAGAGGTCTCAGATGATTATTTGAAGCAAGCATTAGAGAAGTATTGGAGAGATCACAAGAGTTCTTTAGAAAATAAATACTTCAAGAATAATCTCAGCTTTGAAGAGAAGTTGCAAGCTGGCCCACCTAGAATGCTCAGGTGTCAATGGGAAGATGCAGTCAAGTTTTGAAGTTCAAAGAAAAGACATGTATGATTTACTTTTCAAAAATAATATAATGTCATTATAATATTGACTTTATAAGTACAAATTTAAAATTGGAGGACCGAGAGCATGTTGGTGTTACTAGCAGACAACAACAAAAGTTTACTTATACAGCTGGATCAGAGCTTTGCTTGTACAGCTAATGATGAGGTATTATTGATTATTCACATAGTGATTTATAGTTGGTAGCACATAGTAACGAAAAATTATTTATATTATTAATTATTTTTTGCAAGACTTAATTTTAATTCTACATTGTAGGAAAATATGTATGGTTGTAAAGTTGGACGAATAAAACTCTTCGACATGACACATACAAAAATGGATGACACTCCTATAACTGATGAAGCTGCAGAAATTATGGTACATTTGTTGGACACAAGATTTGAATTATGTTATGTTTATATTTGTAGTATGACATTCTTATTTAAAATAATTATTGAATTGATTATTAGGAAAAATTGAGGGATAAAATGGTGGAGTATGAAGCTACGGCTTCAAGTCATGGTATTGTTAATGCGGATGACATCGAAAATAAAGTTATTAATGAAGTTTTGGGTCCTGAAAGATATGGTTGGGTTCTCTATCAAGGATTATTCGCTACTCCCACCAATATTTTGGATATAGTTCATCTCAGTACATGTCTTCATAGAGTCAGTCTTCCCAATTAGAAGTTAGTCATTTAAAACAACAGTTGGCTAAAATGGATCAAAATATTGCTCAAATGAAAGCTAAAAGAGAAGCAAGGGAAGCAGAGAGAGAAGCAAAATATTAGAAAAATGTGAAGACTTTGAAAATCGACTTGAAGCTATGATGCAGATGATACAAAAAAATCAACCCCGGAGTCCACCATCTTAGATGTTATTTTAGATATATGCTTTGTTTATTCCCTTTAACAATGTTGAACTACATTATATTTTAGATATGGAGTTCAAGTTGGTTGTTATGGATTTCAAGTTTGTTGTTATGGATGTCAAGTTTATTGGATAATGTTATAAGTTAAAAATTTAAATTTAGGTGACAAAACAGCATAAAACAACATCTGAAAAATCAAAGTTAATTAGTGGAGTTTGTATAACAAACGCCACTAAATACATACTAAATACCGGTGTTTTAGAAAAAAAATGGCACTATAAACATAATCAATAGTGATGTTTTACATTCACAAACTTCTCTATATGTCATTACCTTTATCGGTGTTTTTGGGAACAAACGCCACTATATGTCAGAACATTTAATGGTGTTTTTTACAAACTCTACAAAAGAAAAGATATATAGTGGCATTTTTCAACAATTCCCCTAAAAATCATAACCTTTAGTGGTGTTTGAGGAAAAAACTCCATTAAAAATCATAACATTTAGTGGCATTTGTCATCCACAAACATCACTACCTTTTGCGCCATTTTTTGTTTCACCGCTAGAGTTTGTAGTGGCGCTTAAAATACCACTATATGACTGAAAAAACACCGCTAAAAACCTATTTTGTCGTAGTGGTGGTTTCGTGTAATATTCTAATCCTACGGCTTTGAGTCGAATCAAATTGGAATTGCTAGTCCATGTGCAACAGATAGGGGAAACAGTGCAGATTTATCTGTGATATGTTTTAACCTTGTAATCGAACGTCGTTTTTAATATAAAGAGTTGTTCTAAGGAATCTCTCCAGAATCAACACCCTGCATTTTGCATATACATCATTTTATTGTTTTCACAATGCATTTTTATTTTTCTTACATTGAACTTTATTCATTCATAATCATATACTTCATATTCATTAAATAAGATACAAACATTAACAAAAGGAATGTGTAACAGAGAAATACTGAGACCTTCTAAGCATCCATACAACATAAGAAAGAGATCAATGGAAGATAAGATTATTCAAATTGAAAAGACTCAGCTAGAGTTGCAGGAGAATTTCAAGAAAATGCAGGAAGACCTGATCAACGCTCAAAATGATATGCTCTCTAGGTTAGCAAGTATGTTGGGAGAGAGAAATCCGGAACATGGGAAGGCCCCTGAGCAAAGAACTGAAGACCCACTTTATCCTCCAGGATTCACCCCGGTAAAGTCTCAAAACATCCAAGGAACCACTGTCCCTACCAAAGTGCACATAAACCCTGTTGGCGCCTTTGAGAACCTACAACCGGGATCTGGTTTATATCCTGAGGAAAATCCGTATCACCCGGTCCCGGACCTTGATGAGGAAGCAAAGAAGAATGAAAACAAGCTATTACAAGAGCAATATAAACAATTAGCCAGTGAAGTCCAAGCTATGAAAGAAGACACCATCTTGTATTGACGCTAAGGAATTGAGTCTAGTTCCCGATTTGATCCTACCTCCCAAATTCAAGACTCCCGACTTCGAGAAATATGACGGTACCAAATGCCCTTCTGCCCACATTACGATGATTTGTAGGAAAATGATTGGGTATATAGGGGATGATCAGCTATTGATCCACTGTTTCTAAGAAAGCTTGGCTGGTTCAGCATTACGGTGGTATAATCAATTAAGAAGAGCTGATGTTAAGTCATGGAAAGACCTGGCCAAATCATTTCTTGATCAGTACAAACATGTGAAGGATGTCAGGCCAAATAGAATGGTGTTACAAGCAATGGAGAAGAAGAATAGTGAAAGTTTTAGACAATATGCTCAGAGGTGGAGGGAGATAGTAGTGCAAGTCCACCCACCGTTGGTAGAGGAAGAAACAAACCTGCTTTTTGTTAACACATTGAAGGCTCCGTTTTTCTCACACTTTATCGGTAATCCTTCTCGAAGTTTTGCTGATATAGTTACAACGGGAGAAATAATTGAAATGGCGATCAAAAGTGGGAAACTCGAAGGAGGAGAGTCCAGCAAGAAATATCCGATGAGGAAGAAGGAATCGAGGTTAGCAACGTAAGGCAATATGATTCCCATAATATAACAGTCTCTCGACCTCAGGGGACGACAACGTCATCCCAAAATAATAACAGACAAGGGGCAAGGGATCCAATAAGAGAGAGGACTCAATTTGATCCAATTCTGATGACCTATAAGGATTTATTTCATGAATTATACGAACGACATATGGTCTCACCATATCACGTGGACCCTATACAACCTCCTTATCCCAAAATGGTATGATGCTAGTGCTAAATGTGAATATCATGCGGGGGTGGCCGGACATTCCATTGAAAATTGTCCCGCGTTCAAAAAGGTCGTCCAAGCTCTGAGAAGAAGAAATGTCATCAATTTTGGTGACAACGAATAGCCCATCATAGCCCAGAATCCATTGCCAAACCATGCAGGAGCCGAGATTAACGTCGTCACTGAAGAGAGAAGAAAGAGAACTATAAAGAATGTTAATGAGGTGGTATCCCCTATGTCTTGGGTGTGGTGCCAAATGGTTAAAGTAGGACTATTAAAGACCTGTCTTCTACATGAGCTCTTCAACAATGAAGAGATATGCCACTACCATAACGGCATAGGACACACTACACAACATTGTCCTGATTTCTTAGAGCTGGTGCAAGAAATGATGGATAATAAAGAAATCGAGTTTTTCAAAGAAGTGGCTGAAAGAGAAGAAGCAGAAGTTTACGCCTCTGAGGGGTCATCCAAAGGAATCTACAGTGCTAGTCGTCCCCTCATCATTACTCCCAAGAATCGAGTAGCTGAAAGGGTAGCTCCAAAGGTGATTATTACACCTCCTTCTCCGTTCCCGTACAAAGATAATAAACAGGTGCCCTGGAGATATACTTGTCAAATAGGAGAGGTGGCAAAGCAACAAGAAGAAGTAGACGAAGTGGGACACATGACCAGGAGTGGTAGATGTTATCAAAAAGAGCCTGAGAAGAAGATTACCGTCGAGAAAAGAAAAAGTGTTGACGTGCAGATAAAAGAAGATAAGCCCGTCGTCAATGAGCCGGTAACGAAGAATGAAGCGGTGGAATTTTTAAAATTTTTGAAGCATAGTGAATACTGTATTGTTGAACAACTGCACAAGCTGCCTGCCCGTATTTCTATCCTATCACTTCTTCTGAGTTCAGAGGCTCATCACAACGCTTTGTTAAAAGTTTTGAACCGAACCTTTGTCCCGAAAGAGATACCCACAGAAAAGCTGGACCGATTAGTTGCCAACATACAAGCCGATAACTTTTTATCTTTTTCTGAAGATGAGATCCCTTCAGGAATGATTGGAAATCATAAGGCTCTACACATTACAGTTAGGTGTAAAGGGCACGTTTTATCCAGAGTACTGATAGATAACAGTTCGGCATTAAATGTGATGCCCTTGGTGACCCTAAAAAAACTATCAGTTGATAGTACCCTAATGAGAAACTGCCAAAGTGTGGTTCGAGCTTTTAATGGAACGAAAAGAGAGGTGTTAGGTAAGATTGATATTCCTCTGACTATTGGTCAAGCAATATATGAAGTAGAGTTTCTTGTGATGGACATCATGCCTACATACAATTGCTTGTTGGGAAGACCCTGGATTCATCAGGCCGGCGCTGTCCCGTCAACTTTGCACCAGAGCATAAAATTTGCAATTGATGGGAGGCTTATATGCATTCACGCTGAAGAGGATATTATCGCTTCAGTTTCGACTACGACTCCGTATGTTAAAGTGGAAGAACAAGCTGTTGAGTGTTCTTTCAGATCGTTAGATTTTGTCAATGCAACGTTTGTAGCTGAAGGCAAAAAGATCCCGAAACCTAGATTGTCAAACTGCACCAAAATGAGACTCAAACTGACTCTTGAAAGATGAGCGAAAGCTGGCAAAGGGCTTGGATGTCGATTGCAAGGACTGATGAGTCCGATATACCCTATAACTAAAAGAGACAGGTTTGGTTTAGGGTATCAGCTAACTTTAAAAGAAAAATTGAGGGGCATCAAGAAGAGTCAAGAATTGAGAAAATCAAGACTGACTGGTGAAGAACCAAGCTGGGAACCCATAACTTTCCCGCCATTAAGTAACACTTTTGTGTCAGGAGGGCATATGTTTCAAGGGACTTTGGGAAATGGTAAAGTGATAGTTGAGAAGGCCTTGGAGGATTTAGGCATTAATGTTATAACCGATGAGGGGTTCGAAGAAATGAGAGATGTGGGCATTTACCCTGCGCCATCGGGCGTTGTGTTGAATAATTGGACTGAGGAATAACTGCCTGTAGTTTACAAATCTTTTGCAGAGTAATACACTAGAACTCTTCCCTATTGTTCATACCCTGTGACAGTAGGTGATCTAATGTAAAGGGTTAAGTTGTGTGTTTTTACTTGCTTTCAATAAAAGATGTGTTCTGTTAATTCCCAAATGGCAAACATTTTCCATGCATATCATTCTTGGTTGTATATGTATATATTATTTCTTTCTATCCATTAATAGGGGAAAAGAGTCTCCCATATGCATATATGTATATATATCATCTCTTCCGTTATTCTTGCAGGAACTCATATATCAATGATGCAAATACTGATGACCCTAACCCGGAGATTGATTTCGATATGCCCATATATCAAGGGGAAATCGAAGGTTGTGATGATGATGAGGGATGTGAACTACCTACTGAATTGCTAAGGATGGTGGAACAAGAGGATAAACAGATTCTGCCTCACGAAGAGCATACAGAGATTTTGAATTTGGTTACGAATGAGGATAGAAAAGAAGTAAATATTGGTACTACCCTATCTATTGAGGGAAGACAAAGTTTGATAGAATTACTTCAAGATTTCAAGGAGGTATTTGCTTGGTTGTACGAAGATATGCTAGGTTTGGATACAGAGTTGGTTGTCCATAAACTGCTGATAAAGCCTGATTGTAAGACCATTCAACAGAGATTGAGAAGAATGAGACCGGAGATGCTGCTTAAAATTAAAGAAGAAGTGAAGAAACAATTTGAAGCTGGTTTTCTTACGGTGGCCAAATATCCTGAGTGGGTAGAAAATATTGTCCCAGTGCCGAAGAAGGATGGGAAAGTGCGAATGTGTGTCGACTATAGAGATCTTAACAAAGCCAGTCCGAAGGACAACTTTCCTTTGCCTCAGATAGATACGCTGGTGGACAACACTGCCGGAAATTCCTTATTCTCATTTATGGATGGATTCTCCGGCTACAATCAAATTAAAATACACCCTGAAGATATGGAGAAAACAATGTTTATCATTATGTGGGGAACGTTCTCCTATAAAGTCATGCCGTTTGGATTGAAGAATGTAGGGGTAACCTATCAGAGGGCTATGGTGACGTTATTTCATGACATGATGCATAAAGAAATTGAAGTCTACGTTGATGATATGATCGTCAAAACCAAGACAGAGGGGGAACATATCGAGAATTTGAGGAAACTTTTTCAAAGATTAAAGAGGTGTCAACTAAAACTTAACCCAAATAAGTGTACTTTTGGGGTGACCTCGGGAAAACTGTTGGGATTCATAGTGAGCAGAAAGGGAATTTGAATAGACCCTGATAAAGTAAGGGCCATTCAAGATTTGCCAGCCCCAAGAACACAGAAGGAGATTCGAGGATTTTTGGGAAAATTGAATTATATAGCCCGATTTATCTCACAGTTGACAGAGAAATGTGATCCCATATTTCGCCTTCTTCGAAAGAATGATTCAGGAGAATGGAGTGAGGATTGTCAAGAGGCTTTTGAGGCGGTAAAGAGGTATCTGTCAAAAACTCTGATCCTAGCGCCACCCATCTCAGACAAACCTTTAATTCTTTACTTATCAGTGTATGACAATTCCATGGGATGTGTGTTGGGGCAACATGATCAAAATGAGAATAGGGAGAGGGCTATCTATTATCTCAGTAAGAAGTTCACTGAGTGCGAGGTAAGATGCTCACCAATTGAAAAGTTGTGTTGTGCTTTAGTATGGGCTACCAGAAGACTTAAACAGTATATGTTGTATCATACTACTTGGCTCATATCCAAACTGGAACCTTTGAAGTATCTAATAGGTGTACCTGCTTTGTCGGGAAGATTAGCCCGTTGGCAAATCCTGTTGTCCGAATTTGATATCCAATATGTAAGCCAGAAGGCGGTTAAAGGTAGCACCATAGCAGAATTCATTGCAAGTAGGGCTTCTAAAGAATATGAACCGTTGAACTTCGACTTTCCAGATGAGGATTTAATGGCTATCTCAGAGGAAGAAACAATTGTACCCACCGGTAAATACTGGAAGATGAACTTTGATGGCGCTTCAAATGCCTTAGGGCATGGGATTGGGGCAATTTTGGTTTCGCCAGATGAAGATCATTATCCGTTTACCAGTCGACTTAATTTTGATTGTACAAACAATATGGCTGAGTATGAGGCCTGTGTTATGGGTCTCAAAGCTGCAGTTGAACTCAAAGTAAAAATGCTTAAAGTATACGGGGATTCAGCTTTGGTAATTTACCAACTCAGAGGAGAATGGGAAACAAAAGATCCTAAGCTTGTGGAATATCGTAAATTAGTCTTGGAACTCATTGAAGAATTCGAAGAAGTGACTTTCAATTACCTCCCCAGGGAAGAAAATAAAATAGCAGATGCCTTGGCTACTTTGGCAGCAGCCTTTAAGATGAACGAGCATTCAAATATGATGTCTATTGAGATGAAGGCTTACTAGTATCCAGCCCACTGCTTTAACAATGAAGAAGAAGAGGATGGAAGACCTTGGTACTATGATATCTTGCAATATATAAGGTATCAAAGTTACCCCGAACATGCAACTGAGAATGACAAGAGGACTATTAGGAGAATGACAGCAGGATATGTGCTTAATGGTGAGACATTATACAAGAAAAGTATGGATCAGGTCTTATTAAGGTGTGTGGACACTAAAGAAGCCAAAATGATCCTTGAAGAAGTACATGAAGGGATATGTGGCACCCATGCTAATGGGCATGTAATGGCCAGGCAGGTTATGAGATTTGGGTATTATTGGTCAACTATGGAAACTGATTGCATTAATTATGCCCGAAAGTGTCACAAGTGTCAAATTTATGGGGATAGAATGCATACCCCTCCTCATCCGTTTCATGTGATGACAGCTCCATGGCCGTTTTCTATGTGGGGCATGGATGTTATTGGGCATATTTTGCCAAAAGCGTCAAATGGCCATCGCTTCATTCTGGTAGCAATAGATTACTTCACTAAGTGGGTAGAAGCAGCTTCCTACGCAAGTGTTACCCAGTCAACGGTATATAGGTTCTTGAAGAAGGAAATCATATGCAGATATGGCTTACCGGAGAGAATTATCTCTAACAATGCATTGAACTTAAACAACAGGATGATGAAATCTGTATGTGAGCAATTCAAAATAAAGCACCATAATTCCACTATTTATCGCCCAAAGATGAATGGGGCCGTGGAGGCGGCTAATAAGAACATTAAGAGGCTTATAGAGAAAATGACTGAAACTTATAAAGATTGGCATGAGAAGTTGCCATTTGCTCTATTAGCCTATCGTACTTCTGTACGAACATCAACTGGGGCAACTCCGTTTTCTCTAGTGTATGGGATAGAAGCTGTCCTCCCTGTTAAAGTGGAAATTCCCTCACTCAGGGTTTTATCGGAGGTGAAGCTAAATGAGGCAGAATGGGTACAGGCCAGATATGACCAAATGAGTTTGATTGAAGAAAAGAGACTAAAAGCTATTTATCACGGTCAAATGTACCAGAAGTGGATGATACGAGCACACAACAAGAAAATTCGCCCTCGAGAAATTCACGAAGGAGATCTGGTGCTTAGAAGGATGTTGCCCATTCAAAAAGATTTCTGAGGGAAATGGATGCCCAAATGGTAGGGACCCTATGTTGTCGAGAAAGCCTTTTCTGGGGGAGCTCTAGTCTTAACTGAGATGGATGAGTTAGAATTACCCTATTCGGTGAATTCTGACGCAGTTAAGAAGTATTTTGCCTGAAGATGAAAAAATGAAAAAGAAAAAAAACAAAAAAGAACAAAAAAGAACAAAAAAAAAAAGAAAGAAAAGGAGGTTTCAAGATGAAAACTCGAGAAGGTCGTCTTGAAACCAAAGGAGGCCTCAAGTTGAAAACCCGCAAAGGGCTGTTTAAGTTTTAAGATTCAGAATTCATGCATGGTGGAGGTTCTGAATTGTTTTTAGAAGTGGAAAAGAGCTCTTGACATGAGCAGCAACGGCAGTGGGTGATCAGGATTGAGACCAAAGATTAATGAGTCTCGATGGAAACAACCAGGGGAGAAATTGAATGCACCTGGGATTTAATACTAGTTTAGGGCATCCGATAATGGGAGATTTTGGAGTTCAGAAAAAGCTTCACACTCTTAGGCATCATCACAATGTTGGAAGTCTTTTTGACAGAAGCTACACTCGAGTCATTTTAACAGCGTGCCAGTTCAAAAGCATTTGTGTTATTGATATTTGAGGGCACCTATCCCTTTGGTTTTCAAATCAAAGTTTGCCATATAATCGCCAAAGATTCTTTGCATTTATATCAATAAAGAGATATTTTTCCTTTTCAATTTCCTTTTTTTTACAAGCATTTAATTTTGAAAAAGTTAAAACACATAGCTTAGCTTGTGGTACATGAGATCATTTTGTATTATTATGCAAAAGGTTTTGGAAAATGCAGGTATTCTGAGCTAACAATGGTTTTGACGTGTAAGCTTGTATGGTTGTGGGAAGCTAGAACCTGGGAATTCATAGAAAATCCCAGTCATTAAGAGATGAATCAAAGAGATTGTTATTTATCAAGAAGTGGTCCTGAATACTGACAGGTTTCAAGAAAGAAAGAAGTCAAAGCCCTGTCAAGCCGAAAGTTATGGTATTGAGTTTGTCAACTGTGGTGAACTGGTCAAATGTTCTGTGCCCAAGATGAAACCAAGGTCCATCGAGATTAAAGGAGACGGTGTTCCTTGGGAGAAGAAAGTGCATTAAATTGCATGATTGCATACATCGTAGGCATAAATAGGATCATAGCATTGCATGATGATTTAAAATGGCTACAGGTTTCCCAATGATAGTTGAAGATTGAAGATATTGAAGCATGAAGATGAGGATAACTAGTTTGGTTATCTTGAAAAGATTGATGACGACGAGTGAGCCCGAATAGATTCTCGTATCTAAGGGCTCTTAAACAAGTTTCAAGATGAAGACAAATTTTTAAAAATTTTCTTGAACTCTGAATTGTTGAGTATAATATTTTGAAGCTTACATTAATGAGTGATAATGTTTGATTTTCAGGTTTAACCTTCGAAGAAAATCAAACTTAAGCCTTCACAAGAAAGTAGTGAAGAGGAAGAAGATATTCGAGTTCTATACTTCCTGAAGAAAGAGGGAGCGAACCCATTTGAAGAAGATGTTCGAGTTCCATACTCCCTAGAGAAAGAGGGAACGAACCCATTTAAAGATGTTCGAGTTCCATATTCCCTAGAGAAAGAGGGAGCGAACCCGTGTGAAGTTATTGGAGTTCTATACTTCCTGAAGAAAGAGGGAGCGAACCCGTTTGAAGAAGATGTCCGAGTTCTATACTTCCTGAAGAAAGAGGGAGCGAACCCATTTGAAGAAGATGTTCGAGTTTCATACTCCCTAGAGAAAGAGGGAGCGAACCCGTTTGAAGATGTTTGAGTTTCGTATTCCCTAGAGAAAGAGGGAACAAACCCGTGTGAAGTTATTGGAGTTCTATACTTCTTGAAGAAAGAGGGAGCGAGCCCGTTTGAAGAAGATGTTCGAGTTCCATACTCCCTAGAGAAAGAGGGAGCGAACCCATTTGAAGATGTTCGAGTTCCATATTCCCTAGAGAAAGAGGGAGCGAACCCGTGTGAGGTTATTGGAGTTCTATACTTCCTGAAGAAAGAGGGAGCGAACCCGTTTGAAGAAGATGTCCGAGTTCTATACTTCCTGAAGAAAGAGGGAGTGAACCCATTTGAAGAAGATGTTCGAGTTCCATACTCCCTAGAGAAAGAGGGAGTGAACCCTTTTGAAGATGTTCGAGTTCCATATTCCCTAGAGAAAGAGGGAGTGAACCCGTGTGAAGTTATTGGAGTTCTATACTTCCTGAAGAAAGAGGGAGCGAACCCGTTTGAAGAAGATTTCCGAGTTTTATACTTCCCTGAAGAAAGAGGGAGCGAACCCGTTTGAAGAAGATGTCCGAGTTCCATACTCCCTAGAGAAAGAGGGAGCGAACCCGTTTGAAGATGTTCGAGTTCCATACTCCCTAGAGAAAGAGGGAGCGAACCCGTGTGAAGTTATTGGAGTTCTATACTTCCTGAAGAAAGAGGGTGCGAACCCGTTTGAAGAAGATGTCCAAGTTCTATACTTCCTGAAGAAAGAGGGAGCGAACCCGTTTAAAGATTTTCGAGTTCCATACTCCCTAGAGAAAGAAGGAGCGAGCCCGTTTGAAGATTTTCGAGTTCCATACTCCCTAGAGAAAGAGGGAGCGAACCCGTTTGAAGATTGTTCGAGTCTTATACTCTCTGAAGAAATAGGGAGCATACATGATTGTTGAAGACTGTTCGAGTCTCATACTCTCTGAAGGAATAGAGAGCAGACATGATGGTTGAAAATTGTTCAAGTTCCATACTTCCTAAAGAAAAGGGAGCGAACTCATATTTAAAATTTTTCAAATTCCACTTATTTTGAAGTTACAATGAATTAGATTAATTTTTCAAGTTTTTCATGACCGGACGAACTTGACCATCTTTTGATCTTTGCTCTATTCTCGTTATATGATAATGAGTAAAGAGGGGCAGCTGTAGATGCTCGATTTGTCCGGGGTCTTATTCGATGATTAATACGAGTTTATTGTTATTGTTAATATTGTTATAAGTAATTATTAACATATATATATATATGCATTAAGTAATTAAATAAATAAATAATTAAAAACACACTAAACATGTTATTTGATTTTTACAGGCCCGAACTTAAGGAAAAAATGTTACAACATGCCCAAAACCGAACCAGGCAGGCCCAAATTCGGTAGCCCAGTGCTACAACCCACTTGGAGAAACCGTAGGCCCGTTAGGGTTTCCTGTCACCAGTGCCCAGCCGCCACTCGCCCAGAACCGTTGGATCTGTTCCTCATCTAACGGTCCAGATCAAAGGACCATTAGGGTTTTTACCCTATACCCAGTGTCGCCGAAGCCTACACCATTGGATCTGATGAGATCCAACAGCTCTCAATGATCACAGAGTACCGAGACAGTGCGCAACACCCACGACGCACTCATCGGGATAGCACAAAACCACGCCTGTCTGCCATCCATTGAAACCGAGGCCACCACCACCTTTGCCCGTGCTCACCATGTCCAAACCGGGGGGGCTACACACAAAATAAAATAGAACATGAGGAAGCAAAAACCGAGGAGATTGACTAAAAAGCAGAGAGCAAACCATATATCATTAGTGACAAAACGTTCGTAAAAAAAAGAAAAAAAGAAGGAAAAACAGAAAGAAAAGCAGAGAACACGGAACCAAGAACCATCAGTGGAAAGAAAAAAAAGAAAATATCCGAGTAATCAACACCAACCAAAAAAATTAGAGAAAGCAAAACCACACAACCCATACCTTCCTGAGTTGGAGAGGAGAACCATCACCACCGCCTGGAACTCGAACCTCTTTGTGTCATCAAGGGTAAGATTTTTCAGCTTATGGGTATGGTTATTGCGTGTATGGGGGTTCGTGATGTCTGAGTTTTGAGGGGGTTAGACTAGGATTTAAAGGGTCACGGTGGCCGTGGTTCTGTAAGGATATTAGAGGGTAAAGCCGGTTGGGTATTTGTAAGGTTAGTTTGGTCTTAGATCTCGATTTTAGGTTGGCATTGGATAGGAACAGGGTCATGTGAGGTTTAGGCTCCTCGTCGGAGCCATTAGGCGGCGTAGGCCACGGTGGCCATGGTAGTTGGGGGTGTTCGTCTAGGGTTTGAGGCGAGAAGAAAGGAGAGTGATAGAGAGAAGAGTGGAGAACGGCGGGGTCTAGTTGGTGAGGCTGAGAGTGAGAATGAATCAGGTTTAGGTTTTACCCTAAATATCCCATATAATCATATGTCAAAACGGCGTCGCTTCGGGCAACACCAAAACGGCATCGTTTAGTGGGCAGGGGGAATTCGTGTTTTAGGGAGAGTGGTATAATAGCTGATTAGGCCCTTGTAGCTTTAACCTGTTCTGTTGTGGTCCCCAATTCGAGCTTTTTTTTAGAATGCTAATCTCGTCTCCTAACTTTCAGCGTGTTTCATTTTAGTCCAGTTACATATTAGGGCTATTTTGTATTGTTTTTACAGTGGATATGTAATTTTGAAAACTTGCATTTTGGTCCTATGTAGCACTTGGGTTATAATAGGTTTGAGGCGCCTAGAAATGAAATTTTTATGGAAAAGTCCTGCTGTTTATTTTCTTTACGCTTTGGACCTATGGCATGTTCGTTTAGTTTATTGTTAGATTTACATTTTTGCATGCCTATCTTTATTTTATTTTATTTTGGTCCTTCATGGTAATTTTGAATATGAAATCGAGTTAGTAATAGTATGTTTTATTGTATAATTCTAATGTATGTCAATGTCGTTGTATGCATGTATGTACCATATCAGATATAACCATACTTTATTTTAGGCTATGTAATATATTCTTTTATTTAATTGATCTTTGCATGACATCCTTTTGCATAATATGCATGGTATTCTCATGAGCATAACTCGACATTATTACATAATTTGACTAAGGGTAATACCCTTTTAATTTAAATTCGTTTAAGTGGGTTGTCTTAACTATTAGAGGTCTGCTTCTAACACTTTTAAATTAACATTGTATCCCATCAATGACAACTAAGAAATTGATTCATTACTTTAAAATTTGGGAATGAAAGATAAAGAAATGTTCGACTATTTAAATTTATCGAGAAAATGTTGTTATAACTATTTAAGATCTGGTCTCGATATTTATAAATAATCGAATATCCTTTATCTTTCTAATGGTTGGGTAATTTTAACTTAATCACTTTTTGTGCTTTTAAGTATAGTAAAATTTGTATGTTATTGTTTTGTTGGGGATTATAAATCAAATTAAAATCAAACTTGTAAATTTCATTGAAAAGACACTAATTAATCGACTAGGTGCCGATTTAGGGCGTTGTGGGGGTGCTAATCCTTCCCCACATGTAACCGACTCCCGAACTCGAATTTTGGTAACGCAAACCTAAATTTGTTATTTTAATTAAAATTAATTTTTTTTAAAATGGCAAAACATTTTTGGGTGTCCAATCACACCCTAATCAAAGTTTGGTGGCGATTCCTCGAACCGTTTTTATCGTAAAAGAATTCCCCAATTTTTCGAAACGAGAGGTTTTTTTTTTAAATTGTATTGTTTTTAATTAAAAATCAATCGTAAAGAGAATAATTAAAATTGATGCGGTTTTCCAAAATCTCACTCCCTCAAAGGTTTAAAAATCGTTTCGACACTATACTTTCATATTTCAAATTAATAGCCCTATGTATAGTTAAAGATAATGCAAGGTACGTGAGTCAGTTGAGTGTGTGTAATATGCACTTCAGGTGCCTTATCAATAAACAATATTATGCACTTGAAAGTGCCCCATATAATTTGCACCAATGGTGCCACATGTAATGTACATGAAAGTACTATATCAGTATCAGTAAACAATGATCACTCCACCTCATAGCATGACAATTGTACCAAAGACTCTTAATGCAACATACAATGGGCTTTATGATAAAATCATTTTTATTTGCATATCTAACATATCCAATCGATAACATCTCTAAATATAATTTATCAAAAATAATACATTGGGCAATTCATACCCTAAAATAAATCATAATTCATTTTCAGTAAACATTATGAAAATATTCCATAATTTAATTCAAAACTTTTCTTTTAAAAATCATATGGGGTTGATTGACACGCGTTGTTTCTATGTCAAATAATTTACCCTTAATCTCAACAAAAAGAAAATAGAAAATAGTAATAGGGAAAGTAAGGATCGATTCAGAGGGACTATGGAAGTTGTTGACAATTTGGTTCTTGATTTCTGATCTGGCCGAAAATTGCAAAATAAATAAAAAAGAGTGAAATTTGTTGATAGTTTGTAAAGAAAGTAAATTTAATCTAAATACAATAAAGAAAGTAATAAAGAAAGTAAAGATGAAAATCTTATGAAATAAAATCAGCCTCAAAATTTAGCTTTGCCTCAATTTTGTCGATCATTGAACATGATCTTAGCTTCAGATTCATGTCAGTTACAGTCTATAGTGCCCAACCTATGTAACTCATTTTTCTCTCAATTAACCGATCATCCAAAATCAATCTTTGGATCTCAGTCCTTATGTGGACTAACCACGATAATCGTTTGTTAATCTATCTCTATTTTAGTTTTGGAAAACCCAACTCAGATTATAGCATCTCAATGAGAATTGAACTCGATTTCAGTTTCTCTTAGCAGACCGATGCTAAGTGTGTTCATAGGAAATTGAATGTGCTACAAGCTGATCCTTCCTCCCAATTATTATTAGAAATCGTAATCAATCTATCATGCACTTTTCGAAAAGAAAACATTTTTTTATTATAAAAGGATGGCCGATTGCCAATCTTTGTTTCCAGAGAACTAAAAATGTAACCCGAAAGGTATGAGGTGCTTTTCAATTCTCATGATCGAAATTGAGTCATCGCTTTAGCCTTTGGCTTATGAAAAACTTAGCTAAGCATGGTAGAAACCATAATTAGCATTCAAAAATAAAAACTTTTAAAGAAAAATAAAGAAAAGTGAAAGTAAAAAGAAAAGTAATTTTATAAAAACAAAAGAAAGGGACAAAAGAATTTGAGAGATGAGAGATATGATTTTCAGTTCACCCCGATGGGGGTATTTATACTATCCTAAAACCCTAAAATTGTATAAAAAAATTACAAAAGATAATCCTTGGAAAATATTCAAACTTAATCCTAAAAATGAAAGATAATTCTTAAAAAACAAAGATAAATCTTAATTTAAACTTTGAATGTGTGACTGAGACTCTCGTCTCCATGAGAATGCTAATTGGATGCCACGTCTGGCACACTCATGCCCATTAAACTGACCTTGATTCTAGAAAATAAAAGGTTGTAGAATTTCATCTATTTTAGCACCATTTTTGGAATCTACTGCTCTGCATAGAAAATGAATGAAAACACCCAAATCAACAACTTAAATAAACTGATCAATGAATAATTATCTACAAAATATTAATTAATTTAGGCACTAACCAAATTTCCCCTCACTTATTCAATGCTTGTCCTCAAGCATTTCTCAATTGTTATGTCAAAAATCTCAAGTTGCTATATTCTATTTCATAAAATTTCCAAGATTTCGAAACAAATTAACTCAAGCCAACGAATAAATTTAAGATCAATCAACCAAGGTACAAGTATTCAAATGTAAACAAATCATGGCATTCCAATCATCCTTCAATTGCAAAGAATTCAAGACTTAATACCTCACATTAATTCGCTTATTCCGCTCAAGTGTTTTGGGTTAATGAATTGCTCAGGCCTAAACTAATCAATGCATTACCATAAGCTTGTAGCTAAATCTAATGTCCACTACTAAGTATGAATATGATGTAATAATAAAGGGGTCTTTAAACGGGGCTAAGGCTCGTGTAGGATAAAGGCTAAAAATGGGTAAAAAACTCAAGTCAAAATACAAATTATTCCGTAATTCTAATATAAAGGAAACACAAATAAAATAGAGAAAATGAAGGATGAGACAATTGAAGCTCTAATTTTTTTCTTCTCATTCTTTCTTTTCACACTTTGTTCGAATTTTCTATTTTTTCTAATGCTGTTCGAACAGTTCCAAAATTTTTGCAGTTTTTTTCACTTGTTGACTTTTTTTATGTTCAAACGAAACCAATATTTCTGTTGCACTGTTTGAACCAAACTACACTATTCGAACAATGCAAAATTTTCTGTTGTTTTTTCTTTTTTTTGAACACTCCTTTTTTTTTCTTCTGTGCGCTTTTACAGAACAACCTTACCTTGACCTGAAAAATGTGACAAAAGAGGGAAAATAAAAATAATCGAAAAGGCTCGGGTTTAGAATTTGGTGAACAAAGAAAAAGGATAAGGCTCAAATTGGTTCACTAAGGGGAAAAATAAAGAAAAGGGTAGGCTATATTTGGGAAGAGAAATTGGTTTAATTATAATGCCCACATCATATTAAAGCATAATAATCAATCGATGTAGTCTCAACAAGCATTACGCTACAAGTTCTAGAATGCAATTAACTATTTCAACACACTCAATTGAAACAAAGAGCAAGAATAAAAGATATGCTCATTAGGCTCAAAGACTCATAAGAAAGGTTCAATCACTAAGTCATGCAATCAATTCAATTAATGAATTCATGAAAGTACCAAGAAAAACTTACAAACTAGTCATTCCATGCTATCATGTATTCTAAATTCAACAAGAACAAGAATAAATTCATAAAGAAATACAAGATAATTAGATCAAACAAAAGATAGGCAACCAAGATTATCAATAATTTAAAATCAAGAAAATACTCAATTTCTACCACAATCAAGTAAGCGAAGGTTAATTTGACCTAAATTCCACCCCTCACTTAAGTCATATTGTCCCAATATGAATAAAATAATTGCATAAGAGAGGGAACATAAAAACTTTCCGATTTAATGATGACCGCAAACTTGGTGAGAGCTGTTTGATTGGGTTAGAACGCTCAAAGAGAAGCTGTAGGAGTGCGAATTGATGCTGACATTTTTTGTAAAGACAAAAGGTAATTAATCACTAACAGGGTAATGAAAGTAAACTCGACATTTACCTTATTTTTTGGGCAGTGAGCAACGGTGTCCGCGATTAATCGACGAAAGGTAATTGTCGACCTCTTGATTTCTAGTTCGAACCATGGTGGTTGCTACAAAAGTAAAGAAATGATTGAAGTCTGACTTGGAGATAAACAACAAATGGCCAGGAGCGGTGCGACAATGAAGCGCGGCTGCTAATTTGGAATGATTGGGTGTCAAAAGAAAGAAAACAAGAAGATGGTGTGGGTTAAGGTAAAAGGTGAAAAAGGGTTTTATTTAAGTATGTGAGATTGATGGGTTAAAAATGGTGGAGTTTTAATTACAAAACGATTTTAATTATAAATGGTGGGGTCCAAGGTATGTGAAAAATCTTGGAAAATGAAGATTTTAATTGGTTTGGTGAAATATTGGTAGGAATAAATTAAAGAAAGGCTTTGGTTTTGGTTGAATAGATAAAAAAAGGTGAGAGAGTTTCAAGAGACGGGCGGCAGTTGAAAAAATGGGATCTGGGTTTGCTAAAGTGTGCTATTGCTCGTGCGATCATGTTGTTTCACGGATGAAAATACGTTCACTGTTCGACTCAAAATATTCAATCCGACTTCATTTAAGTTTGATAAAAAATCGGGTCCGTGAAAAATTCAAAGAAAAATAAAATAAACACATTAAAAATAAATAAAAAATGAAAATAAAAATAAATAAAAATTAAGCGAACGAAAGATAAAAATAGGCTGCTTCCCATTAAAGCGTTTTGTTTAACGTTATTAGCCTGACGACCTTATTTAGACTACAAGTTCGAAAATAAATTCTTTCTCCACTTCATAAGTTTTTTCCAACGAAGAAATTTTTTACTAGTAAGTCTATGATCATAAATTTCCTTCAATTTTTTCTTGTAGATTCGAACAATCTCATAAGCATTTCTTCGGATCTTTTTCAACTTTACATGGTTTCCCAAAGCAATCGATAAATTGTTTCCTCCACCCAAAAATATGTTCTTCAAATATTTAGGAACCAATTTTAATTTTGATTGTGATGCCTATAAAATAGAAGATAACACTTTATTTTTTAAGGGAGTTAAGTGCAAATTTGAATAAACAAGTAAAACATTTTTCAACTCCCTTAATTCATTATCTGTCACCTCTAATTCCCTGCACCATGAATGTTAGATTCTATAAATTCATTAACGACAGGTTCAATTATGTCAACAAAATTAATACTATGCACATTATCCGAATATCTTATTGCTTTATAAACATCAAATTTTACGATCTCACCGTCAAACTCCATGTATTTGTTGTGCTTAGAAAAGGACAGCCGAGGAGAATTTCATAACCAGTGGTGCTACGATCATTTTACATATCAATACCATAAAAATCAGCTCGAAAAATTAAGTTGTTTACTTTTACTAGAACATTTTCTAAGAGTCCTTTAAGATATATAATCGATCTGTCTGCGATCTAAATTGTAACTCTCGTCTCCTTCAAAGGCTAGGTGGAAATTAAATTATAGACGGAGAGAGTCATTACATTGATAGAGGTGCCTAAATCGTACATCGCACATTTTATACCAATCTTACAAGGGATAGCGAACATACTTTGGTCCTTAAACTTTGGTGGAAGCCTTCGTTGGAAAATTGAATAAACATGTTCTCCCATATTGACTTTCTGGTTTTCGGTAAGTCATTTTTATTTGTGCAAAGATCTTTAAGGTATATGGTATACTTTCAAACTTTTTGGATCACCTTAAGGAGCATAATATTTATTTCCACTTTCTGAAAAACCTGCAAGATCTATTTCTCCTCAGCTTGTTTGTCTCTTTTTATAAATCTTAAGGGGAAAGGAGGTGGAACATCATAGGGAGATGGTGCCGCTTCAAACTGTGAATCTTTTTTCTTCTTTCTCTAGGATCCTACGTCATCTTCATTTCTTCTCTGTGAGTATACACCTACTGATGTTTCTTCCTTTTGGGATTTTGACTATTTTTCTTTCCTTTGGGATCCTACGCCTACACCCTCTGGGATGCACTTACATTTTCCCATGAGTTTGCCTCAGTTTGAGATGAAAGATTACCTTGTGATTCCAAGCAACTAACGACTTGTGCTAGTTGACTCATATACTTTTTGAGCTCTTGAAATTAAGCTTCAGTTCTATTTTGGAACATCTCTTAGGATAAAGCTAATCGCTCGATGATGAATTGTAATAATGATTTCAGTAGTTGATACGACTGTGGTGGAGGGGGCATCGATCGATAGGCTTGATTAGGCCTTGTGTTTGATACATAACTAAAGTTTGGATGATCTCTCTACCCGAGGTTGTATGTATTGGTGTAAGGGTTGTAAGGCCTTTGGGGAGGTCCCAGAAAGTTGTCTATTGTGTTTACTTGTGCACCAACTTCTTCCTATGGCATCATGCAACAATCATTTGGATGGTCTGGCATCGTGCTTATCCCGCATACTCTTTTCAGTCCAATTTTACATGCGACAAGGGAATTTACCACGTCAGTTAATTTGTCGATTTTATTTTTAAGGGGAATGGTACTTACCTCGTGAACCCGTCAGATGGGTTCACTTGTAGAGCCAACTGTTGAGAGTTGGTTGTCATCGTCAAAATCAATTGCATTGTTGTATTTGAGGTCATATTAACAAGAGCTCATTCTCTAGTAGCATCGGTCATTTTCATCTCCATGGGAAGCACCCCTTCGTAAAAATATTGGAGAAGCATTTGTTTGGTTAATCCGTGTTGTAGACAACTTGCACAAAGCTTTTTGAATTGATCCAGTAGTCGTAAAGTGATTCCCCATCTTTTTGTTTAATCCCATGATGCTTCTTCTTAATTTGCTTGCCTTTGCTATTGGGTCCTATCAAGAAAGATACGATTTAAATCAACCCATGTATTAATTGAATTCAGAGGCAAATAAAATAACCATTCTTTTGCTAAGCCATATAAACAAAATGGAAAAGCTCATAATTTAATTTGGTCTCCGGGTACTCCCTATGGTTTCATACTGGAACATACCATATATAACTCTGTAAGATATTTACGAGGATTCTCACTAAGGAGTCTGTGGAAGGTAGGAAGAAGATGAGTCAACCCCGTTCTTAGTTGAAATAGAATCTCGGCTTAAGGGAAGACGATGTAGAGAGGTTGTTGAACTGTAGGTGTCGTGACTAACTCGTGGATGGTGCAATGTGAAGCGGATTAGGTGATTAATGGTTCTTAGTGGAATTCATTGATTCCTCGAGTGCTATGTCGATTGATTCTTTGGAATCTTGTTATTGTCGTCTTCTTTTCCCTCGAAGCATTTGTCAATGGATCAAATAAAAACAAATAAGAAATAAAATAGAAAATGGTTATATGTCAAATACAAAATAAATTAGTAACTTTTGTTGTAGTCCCCGACAACAGTGCCAATTTGACATGCGTCGTTTCTATGCCAAATAATTTATACTTAATCTCAATAAAAAGGAAATATAAAATAGTAATATGGAGAGTAAGGGTCGCTCCCCAAAGACTATGGAAGTTGCCGACAATTTAGTTCTTCATTTCTAATCTAGCCGAAATTGCAAAATAAATAAGAAAGAGGGAGATTTCTTGATAGTTTGTAAAGAACGTAAATTCAATCTAAAGATAATAAAGAAAGTAAAGATGAAAATATTATAAAATAAAATCAGTCTCATGCTTTAGCTTTGCCTCAATTTCGTCGATCATTGAATATGATCTTAGCTTCGGATTTTTGCCGTTTAAAGTCTACAGGGCTCAACCCCTGTAACTTGTTTTTCTCTCAATTACTAATCATCCAAAATCAATCTTTGGATCTCTGTCCTTATGTGGACTAATCATGACAATCATTTGTTAATCTAACTCAGTTTTAGTTTTGGAAAAACCCGACTCAGATTATAGTGTCTCAAAGAGAATTGAACCTGATTTTAGTTTCCCTTAGCGAACCGCTGCTAAGTGTGTTCATAGAAAGTCAAATATGCTACAAGACGATCTTTCCTCCCAACTATTAAACAAAATTGTAATCAATCCAACGTGCACTTATTGAAAAGAAAATGTTTTTAATTATAAAAGGATGGTCGATCGCCATTCATTATTTCCAGAAAATTGAAAATGTAACCCGAAGAGTATGAGGTGCTTTTCAATTCTCACGATCGGAATTTAGTCATCGCTTTAGCCTTTGTCTTATGAAAAAAATTAATTAAGCATGGTAGAAACCATACTCAACATTTAAAAATAAAACTTTTAAAGAAAAATAAAGAAAAAGCAAAGTAAAAAGAAAAGTAATTTTATAAAAACTAAAGAAAGGAACAAAAGAATTTTAGAGATGAGAGATATAATTTTTAGTTCACCCCAATGGGGTATTTATACTATCCTAAAACCCTAAAATTATAGAAATAAATTACAAAATATAATCCTTGGAAAATATTCAAAATTAATCCTAAAAATAAAAGATAATTCTTAAAAACAAAGATAAATCTTAATTTAAACTTTGGATGTGCGGATGAGTCTCCTGTCTCCACGAGAATGTTGATTGGACCTTGTAGAAGGTGTTGACTGGATGCCACGTCGGACGCAGTCATGCCCCTATTCATGCCCACTAAGCTGGCCTTGATTCTATAAAGTAAAAAGTTGTAGAATTTCATCTATTTTAGCACAATTTCTGGAATCCATTACCCTGCATAGAAAATGAATGAAAACACCCAAATTAACAACTTAAATAGACTAATCAAGGAGTACTTATCAACAAAATATTAACTAATTTAAGCACTAATCCTTAACTCACCACAAATCTTCATCGATAATATAATAATAAATAGATAAAAATGCACTCACCTTATTTATCTCAATATTGAACCTTTAACGTCGATACCCTTTACTTTCGTAGTTGATCCTTCTCTTTCGATTCACTTTGATCACAATATTTATTGTAATCTATAAAAAATCATATAAACAACATGTATTCAAAACATATGTTAGTATTGTACTAACATAAGAAAAATATAACAATAAAATTGATAGACTATATTTGATATTTGATTGATATAAAAATCACTCCACAATTCAATAACAACCTTAACATTTCCAAAAATAACTCTCCAATTCCATAAATATTCATCTTCATCACAAAGCCACTTAACTTTCATAAACTTTACATTTCAACCACAATTTAAGAATTCTTTTAGAATTCATCCCAACTTTTTCAACTTATTAAAAATGATCCTTTGTTATTTTACTTAATTGAAATCCTATACTCAAAATTACAACATTATAACCATATATTCAATCTAGTAAATTCAAATTTTCATTCAAATTTTCATAATTGTCATAATAAATTCCAGCATAATATATCAATCATTGAACATTTCTACAACAATCCCCTAAAAATATCAAAACCTACAAAATGGTCCCTTTACTTTCACAAAGTTCCAAATTGATACAAATCAACTTCCAAAGCATGTAGAATCATCCTAACATCAATTATAGAACTTAGGAAATTTTTGTATAATTTTCCCTTAATTAATCCCTCTTGGTTGAACCTACATAGAGCAATTGAGCCAGATTTTTATCCAATTTCAAGCATGAATGCAAGCTCCTAACATCAAATTCATGCAATTCCAATCATCCCCACATCAAAATCAATTCAAATTCAATAAATTCTTAAGAACCCTAGCTACGACCGAATCATACAGTACATTTTTAGATGATTTTAATCGTCACATAAGATTGAAATGAATCTACATTAATAATAACATAAAAAACAATCTTTAATTCACCATAATTAAACTTCCCTTCATAAACCCTAATCATGAAATAAATCTTCCAAGCAATTTTAGTATGAACCATTTATACCAAATGAGAGAGAATTTCAAGTAGATTAATTCTCTATTTTACACCTTAATTCAAAAAATAAACCATATACGCTTAAAAATGTAATTTAAAAGATCCATTACCTTTCAATGGAGGTCATGGCTGAAACAAGAAGAAGATGGAAATATTCTTGATTTTTTCTGCACTAATCTCGTAATACACATGGCTTATATTTAGTTTAAATGAATTTAAAATTCATTTAATAGGAACTTATCATTTTACCCTTACTAAAATATGATAATTTCCACTTGCCACCATAATATATTCCATTTTAATAATCAAAAGTCAAAGATGAACAAATAAAATTCACTTTCCTTCTTTGCCTTTTATATTTTTTGAAAATTACAATTTAGTCACCAAAAATTACAATTTCGGCTTAACATGAAAAAATCGACCTTAATTCCAATGATCCATGATAAGTTTCACCATTATAAAATATGGAAATAATATTTCTACCCTTTTTCTATCATCATTCATAATTTCTCGAAATTATGATTCGATCCCATTATTCGAACTTCTACCGGATTTTACTACTTTATAACTTCTAATACAAATCTCGAATCAAAATTTTGATTCCCATGAAAATGTTATTTTTGGAGTGAACTAATAATTTATGATAAAAAATATATAAGTTTTAAAAATTACATTTTTGGCCCCTAAACTTTTACAAAATTTATACTTTGTCTATTAAAATTTCAAAACTTACATTTTGGTCTCTAGCCAAAATTTGGGTATTTGATAACCATCGTTTTGCTACCAAAATAATTCATAGCTTCATAATAAATAAAAAGGAAAAGGTAGTTTAGAGAAGCAGGGTCGATCCACAGGGACTGTAGTGTTTTTGATTTAATAAAACTCTTTCTTGATTTTAAAAGAAGATAGAATTCCAGATGAAGTTGAAACGATATATTAAAATAAAATAAATAAAAAAGGAAAAATAATATAATAATAAATATTAATAATAATAAATATAAAATGGGGATTTTTAAAAGTTGTTTTTAAAATAAAAATAAGAAGTAAATAAAAGAAAAATAATTAAATAAACAAATTAAAGAGATTGAGATAAAGATAAACTTACTGTGAAAGCAGCCTCAGACTTCAGCTTGACCTCAAATTCCTCGAATCATCGAAACAAATTTTTACTTCAAGATTCATGTCGGTTACTACAAGAACAATTCTTCGCTACCAAGTCAGATTGTGTCATTTCAATAACAACTGATTCTGATCTCAGTTTTCTCTTAGCAAATAATTTTACTAAGTGTGTTCTCGGGAAGTTGAATATGCTTCAATAAGCAAATCATTCTTCAAACGTTAACCATAACAATATCCGGACCAATTTCGAAATCGTTCTGATTTGAAAAGTAAGCTCAGAAAACAGAGAGAAAATTTGAATCGATTTAAGTACCTTACAATTCTCACGTTTGGAATTGAGCCTTCGCTTTAGCCTTCGTCTTGAAAGAAAATTAGCTAAGCATGACCAAAGCCATACTCAGCATAATAGAAAAGTATGCAAAAAATAGAGAGAAAGCTAGAGAGAAAAAGAAGAGTTTATTCTCAAATGAGAGAGATATGTTTCTAGGCTCACCTTAGAGGGTATTTATAGCCTTCAAATTCCTAAAAACAAGCTAAAACATCTTAAATCCTAATTAAAACACTTAAAACTATTTAAACTAAAATACCTAAAAAATAATATAATATTCTAAATCCTAATTAAAACACTAAAACCTATTTTAACTAAAATACCTAAAACAAATATAAAAATAATTTCCTAAAACTTAATTAAAATACTAAAATCTATTTAAACTAAAATACAAAGATAAAATATAATGTTTAAAATATTATCCTAAACTTGAGTTTGATTCAAATCCGAATTCCAGCCAACTTTGATTCCGAAATAAAAAAAAATCTACAGAATTGTGTCATTTTTGTGCAATTTCTAGAATCTTACGTCCTGTAGAGAAAATGAATTAAAATGAACAAATAAGCCATAAAAATCAATGATTAAGGAGTAATTTAAAAGTAAAATATTAACTAAAATAAGCACTTATCAAATTCCCCCTCACTTATTCAATGCTTGTCCTCAAGCATTCCTCAATTAACATATCAAAATCATAAGTTGTCATCTTCAATTTCAACTTATTTCTCAAACTTCCAATCGAACTAAGTCCATGATATTTGTCGAATTCAAGTTACAATCAAGCAAAGATACAACCAAGAAAATTTAAAGTAAGCAAGATATCACAATTAATTGCCAACTTCAATGAAACATGACTCAATACCTCACAAAGATTCACACATATCCGCTCAAAGTGTTTGGGGTAAATGAAATCGCTCAAACCAGAACTAACCAAAATATTACCATAGGCTTGAAATCCAATCAAGTCTCCACTACTAAATATGAACATAATACAATAATCAAGGGGTCTTCAAACAAGGTGTAACAGGGCTTAGGTTAGGGGAGGGAAAAGGCCGAAAAGAAAGGTTTAAAAATACCGAAACAAGAGATCAAAATAATTAAGAACAATCCACGAGTTAACATGAAGCACAATGAAGAATAAAACAAGGAAAGAGAATAGATGAAAGAAAATTGAAGTGATTGGTTTTTCCTTCCCTTTTTTTTTGTTTTTTTACGAACAAAGGGTCTTTTTGTTGTTGTTTGAAACAATGAACAACTTTTTTTCTTTTTTTCGTGGAACAACAATGATACAAGATCTCAAGTCTCGGTAAGGGTGTGAAAAGAGAGAAAAATAAAAAGAAAGGCTTCGGGTTTAATTATGAGGTGTAAAACAAAGAAAGGGAAAAAGGCTCAAACGTGGTTCACTAGTGGATATATAAATGGGTAGGCTTTTTGGGAAAAGTGAGTTTATCCTAGGTGCCCCTATCACATTAAAACATTACGTTCAACGTGTAGTCTTGATATACATTATGATTACAAGTTCTAGAATATCTTAATTAGTTTGGCACAAACAAGTCAAACAATGAGCAAGAAAGAAAATGTATGCTCGTTAGGCTCAAATCTCACAAGAAAAGTTTATATGCATTGAGTCAAGTTCATCTCTGTAAAAAAAGCATGAAATATCAATGCTCAAAAAAAAATTCACCAGCTATATCAATCACTAATCATGCAAATTAAATTTGATCAAAGACATGGTTATAATCCAAAAGGAAGCAAGAGTATAAAGCGAAATTCAAGACTAGCCATCAACGATTCCAACATATCAACATCAGAATAACTCAATTTCAAACAATTAAACAAGTCAAGAAAAATTTAACACATGTTTATCCTTCCCCCTCACTTATTCCGTTTTGTCCCAAAACGTATATCAAATTTAAAATCAAAGAGAGGGAAAAGAAATACTCCCCAATTTAGTGGCGACCTCGACCATAGTCATGTCGAGACGAGTCTGGGCCAAGGTAAGAAATATTCGATCAGAATTTGAATCTGTTCAGAGAAAAATAAAATAAAATAAAATAAATAAAATAAATGAAATGAAATAAATAGAATGAAAATAAAACGAAAATAAAAGCAAAAATATAACGAAATGGGTTGCCTCCCATCAAGCAGTTTTGTTTAACTTCGTTAGCTCGACAACCTATTTTTCAAAGCGTGGGTTCCTTTAAATTGATTACTTCGATTAGACCAACCGGAGCATTTTCATAATATGGTTTCAGTCTTTGACCATTAACTTTATATCGTACTCCTGAGTTATCTTCAATTTCAACAGCACCGTGAGGAAATACTTGAGTAACTGTAAACGGTCTGAGCCATTTTGATTTGAGTTATCCTGCAAAAAGTTTAAATTTGGAGTTCAATAATAAAACCTTTTGACCGACAAAAAAAGTTTTAAAAGTAATTCTACTATCGTGAAATTCTTTTGTTTTTTCTTTAAATATTCGAGCATTATCATAGGCATTTCTTCGGATTTCCTCAAGTGCTTGAATGTGTAGTTCCGAGCTTCACCAATTGCATCCATGTCCATGTTACATTGTTTAACGGCCCAATAAGCCTGATGTTCTAACTCGACCGATAAATGGCATGGTTTACCAAAAACAAGCCGGTATGGTGACATCCCAATGGGACCTTTATAAGCAGTTCGATATGCCCATAGTGCATCAGTTAATTTTAAACTCTAATCCTTTCGGTTCGGTTTAACAATTTTCTCAATAATTGTTTTAATTTATCGATTTGATACTTCTACCTGTCCATTTGTTTGTGGATGGTAACCAGTAGCAATTCTTTGAGTTACTCCAAATTTCTTCATTATTGACTCGATTACTCGGTTGATGAAATGTGTTCCCCTGTCGCTTATTATAGCCCGTGGTGTACCAAACCTGAAAAAAATAATTTTCAAAAAATTAATTGTAGTCTTAGCATCATTATTCCGAGTGGCTTTAGCTTCCACCCATTTAGAAACATAATCCACATCTAAAATAATATAAGTATTTCCAAAAGACGAAGTAAAAGGACTCATATAGTCGATTCCCCAAACATAAAAAATTTCACAAACTTGTATAGAATTAAGTGGTATTTCATTCCTATGGCTTAAATTACCTGTATGTTGACATCTTTCACAAGTTTTAAAAAATAGATAAGAATCTCGAAAGATGTTACGCCAATAGAAACCGCATTCAAGAATTTTATGAGCTGTACGAGTTGGCCCAAAATGAGCACCGCAAGAGTAAGAATGACAAAATTGTAAAATTGAGTTTACCTCACTTTCGGCAATACATCGTTGAATTACCTGATCCGAGCAGTGCTTCCATAAATAAGGATCGTCCCAAATATAGTATCGGGATTCTCGCTTAATTCAATTGATTTCATCTCTCGACAATCTAATGATAACTTACCTGTGGCCAAATAATTAACCATGTCTGCAAACCATGGAGTTATGCTTTGCACCACCATTCGTTTTTCTTCAGGAAATTCTTCTCTAAGTGGAGGTTCGGATGTGGTAAGGGGAATTCGACTCAAGTGATATGCTACCATATTTTTGCATCCCTTTTTGTCTTTGATTTCCAAGTTAAATTCCTGTAAAAGTAAGATCCACTGGATAAGCCTCGGTTTTGCTTCCTTTTTGCTCATCAAATACCTTATAGTTGCATGATCAGAAAAAACAATGATTTTAGTACCAAGAAAATAGGATCTAAATTTTTCTAAAGAAAAAATTATAGCAAAAAGTTCTTTTTCGATAGTCCAATAATTTTTCTGTACCGAGTCTAAAGTTCGATCTCTTTCCCTATTTTTTAGCCTAGAATGGCTCCAACGCTAGTGTCCGATGCGTCACACATAAGTTCAAAGGGATGATTCCAATATGGCAGTGAACAATTGGAGCTGAAATAAGCTTTTCCTTTAATGAATTGAAAGACTCATTCCATTTTGAATTAAAGTCAAAGTCTGGATCCTTTTGAAGTGGATTGCATAAAGGTTGTGCTATCTTCGAAAAGGTTGTGCTATCTTCGAAAAGTCCTTAATAAACCTGCGGTAAAATCCTACATGGCCAAGAAAAGAACGAATTTCCCTCACAGTTGTGGGGTAAGGAAGTGAGCGTATAACATCTGTTTTAGCTTTATCAACCGCAATCCCTTTTGAGGAAACAATATGACCTAAAATTAACCCTTTATCAACCATAAAATAACATTTTTCATAGTTCAAAACAAGTTTATATTCTAAGCATCTTTTAAGCACATTAGTTAAATTATCAAGACATTCATTAAAAGAGTTACCATTAACCGTGAAGTCATCCATAAAAACTTCGATGCTCTTCTCCACATAGTTGGGAAATATACTTAACATGCATCTTTGGAAGGTGGCCGATGCATTACAAAGACCCAAGGGCATTCGTCTATATGCAAATGTACTGATGTGACAAGTAAAAGTCATTTTTCTTGATCCTCTGGCGCCACTGGGATTTGGAAAAAAACTGAAAAATAATCAAGGCAACAATAATGAGTTTTCCCAGCTAATATTTCAATTATTTGATCTATAAAAGGAAGAGGAAAATGATCTTTTCGAGTAAGAGAGTTTAACTTCCTGTAATCAATACAAACTTGTCATCCATTTTGAACTCTTGTTGGCAGTAACTCCCCTTCTTGATTTTCGACCACTGTGACTCCCATTTTCTTGGGAACCACATGAATCAGACTTACCCAATTACTATCCGAAATTGGATAGATTACGTCAGCATCAAGGAGTTTCTGAATTTCTTTCTTTAATACTTCCATTATCGGTGGATTTAATCGTCGTTATCCTTCACGTGATGGCTTTGCTCCTTCTTTGACTTTGATCTTGTGCATGAAAGTTGAGAGACTTAATCTTTTAATGTCGGTAATGGTCCATCCTATGGCTTCTTTGTGAGAGCGCAATACCGTTACCAAAGCTTCCTCTTCTCCTTTTGATAATTTACTTGAGTTGATCACTAACAAAATTTCATTTTCGCCCAAAAAGACATATTTCAAATGCTCCGGTAATTCCTTCAATTCTACCTCAGCTGCCTGTAAAACAGAAGGTAAAATTTTAGTTTTAGAGGAAGATAAAGATAAATCAAAATTAATTGAATTAATATTTTCAAACTCTTTTTCTTCCTCTTCGTGGCAAAGTTCAGGATCCTTAAAAAGATCATAAGAAAAATTAGATTCAATATATTCATCAATTAAATGATATATAACATCAACAAAATTAATTCTTTCAACACGATCAGGGCATTTAATTGCTTTGTAAACATCAAATTCAACGATCTCACCATCAAATTCTATTGTCAGTATGCCACTTCTAACATCGATCTTTGTATGTGCTATGCTTAGGAAGGGTCAGCTTAAGAGTATCTCGGAATAAGAATCCGACCTATCATGTTCCATGTCAATGACATAGAAATATGCAGGAAAGAATAATACATCGACCTTTACAAAGACGTTTTCCATTACTCCCACTGGATAGATCACAGATCGATCAACCAACTGTATGGTTATTTCTGTTTCCTTCAAAGGCTTGTTAGTAATCATTCTATATATAGAAAATGACATAATATTAATCGAAGCTCCTAAGTCACACATTGCACGTTTAATTTTAAAATCACCTATTTTGCAAGGTATATCGAACATACCTTGATCCTTCATCTTTGGTAGGAGTTTTTGTTGAAAAATTACAGAGACATATTCTCCCAAATTTACCATTTTGTGCCCCATTAATTTCCTCTTTGTAGTACAAAGTTCTTTTAAGAATCGAGCCTACCTTGGTACTTGTCGAATTACTTCAAAAAGAGGTATGTTGACTTGAACTTTTTAGAACACCTCTAAGATCTTATTTTCTTAAGCTCTTTTATCACGCTTTATCAACCTTGATGGGAAGGGTGGTGGCGTGATTTCATGAGAAGAAAGAGAATGATGTGAGTCAGATGTACCTTGTATTTTTGAAGGTGGCCTGTTTTCTTGTTCTTCCTGATGTGTGACTTTTTCTGCTAGAACTTCGAGTGAGATAACTTTTCCACTTCGGAGTGTGATGGCACTAATATTTTTTCTTGGATTTAACTCTGTTTGAGAAGGTAGTCTTCCTTGTGATTCCAATTTTCCCATAGTTTGAGCTAGTCGGCTTACTTGGTTATCTAACTCTTGAAGATGTGTTTTGGTTTGGCTTTGGCATTTTTCCTGGGATGCAATGAACTTTTCTTGTGTAATTGCTAACTTGCATATGATTTCCTCCAATGATGGTATTTGATTTTCCGCATAGCTAAAGTTTGGGTGGTCTAGCTTTGTGCATATCCTACATGCTCTTGTTGCTCCAGATTTTCCTGCAACAAGTGAATTAACTACTTCAGTTAATTTATCTAACTTATTTTCAAGGGAAAATATACTTATCTCGTGAACCCGTTGGCTAGGTTCACTTGAAAACTGTTGAGAGTTGGCTGCCATGGTTGAAATCAATTCCCTTGTTGTTGTTGGGGTCATGTTGACTAATGCTCCTCCACTGGCGGCATCCACCATTTTCATCTCCATTGGTAAAAGGCCTTCATAAAAGGATTGAAGTAACGTTTGCTCGCATAATCCATGTTGCGGACAATGTGCACAAAGCTTTTTAAATCGCTCCCAATAGTCATAAAGACTTTCTTCGTTCTTTTGCTGAATGAAAAGAATGCTCCTTTGCAACTCGCTTGCTTTAGCCACTGGAAAGAACCAGTCAAGAAATATTCGATTCATGTCAGCCCATGAATTAACTGAATTTGGAGGTAAATAAAATAACCAATCTTTAGTCAAGTCGGCTAACGAGAAAGTGAAAACTCTCAATTTAATTTGATCATCGGTAACTCCCTATGGTTTCATGCTAGTGCAAACCATATTGAATTCCAACAAGTGTTTGTGCGGATCTTCAGTGGGAAAGCTATGGAAGGTGGGAAGAAGATGAATGAGTCCCTTCTTTAATTGAAACGGAGTTCCCCCACTAGGAAAATTAATGCATAATGGCGTCTGAATGACAGATGCTGTGACTAGTTCTCGAATCGTTTGTTCTTCTACCATCGGAATGTTGTATGCTTCTGCTTCGATCTACGGATCTAGATCTACTAATTCACATGGGTTTCTTCTTGTTATAAATCAAAAACTAGAAAAATAAATCAGTACTTGCCGTTATTCCCCGACAACGGCGCCAATTTGATAACCGTCGTTTTGCTATCAAAATAATTCCTGGCTTCTTAATAAATAAAAAGGAAAATGTAGTATAGAGAAGTAGGGTCGATCCTCAGGGACTGTGGTGTTTCTAATTTAATAAAACTCTTTCTTGATTTTAGAAGAAGATAGAATTCCAGGTGAAGTTGAAAAGATATATTAAAATAAAATAAATAAAAAAAGGAAAAATAATATAATAATAAATATTAATAGTAATAGTAATAAATATAAAAGAGGGATTTTTAAAAGTTGTTTTTAAAATAAAAATAAGAATTAAATAAAAGAAAAATAATTAAATAAACAAATTAAAGAGATTGAGATAAAGAGAAACTTATTTTGAAAGTAGCCTCAGACTTCAGCTTCGCCCCAAATTCCTTGGATAATCAAAACAGATTTTTACTTCAAGATTCACGTCGGTTACTGCAAGAACAATTCTTTGCTGCCAACTCGGATTGTGTCGTTTCAATAACAACTGATTTCGATCTCAGTTTCCTCTTAGCAAACAATTTTGCTAAGTGTGTTCTTGGGAAGTTGAATATGCTTCAATAAGCAAATCCTTCTTCAAACGTTAACCATAACAATATCCGGACCAATTTCGAAATCGTTCTGATTTGAAAAGTAAGCTCATAAAATAGAGAGAAAATCTGAAGGGATTTAAGTACCTTACAATTCTCACGTTTGGAATTGAGCCTTTGCTTTAGCCTTTGGCTTGAAATAAAATTAGCTAAGCATGACCAAAGTCATACTAAGCATAATAGAAAAGTATGCGAAAAATAGAGAGAAAGCTAGAGAGAAAAAGAAGATTTTATTCTTAAATGAGAGAGATATGTTTCTAGGCTCACCCTTAGAGGGTATTTATTGCCTTCAAAATCATAAAAACAAGATAAAACATCTTAAATCATAATTAAAACACTTAAAACTATTTAAACTAAAATACCTAAAAAATAATATAATATTATAAATCCTAATTAAAACACTAAAACCTATTTCAACTAAAATACCTAAAACAAATATAAAAATAATATCCTAAAAATTAATTAAAATACTAAAACCTATTTAAACTAAAATACAAAGATAAAATATAATGTTTAAAATATTATCCTAAACTTGAGTTTGATTTAAATCCGAATTCCAGCCAGCTTTGATTCCGAAAATAAAAAAAATCTACAGAATTGTGTTCTTTTTGTGCAATTTCCAGAATCTTACTTCCTGTACAGAAAATGAATTAAAATGAACAAATAAGCCACAAAAATCAATGATAAAGGAGTAATTTGAAAGTAAAATATTAACTAAAATAAGCACTTATCAGTATTACATAATCAATTGTATAAAACATGGTCGTATGTACCATAATATTAACAACCCTAAAAGCCATCTCTAGAGTCAATAGAAAAAGTGGTTGTTAGTACAGAAAAATTCCAATAAAAGATTGAGGCACATTTTTAAGAAACTGACAAGTATACATTACCTGTTAGTCATTTAGAGTCCTATGGAAAGCTACCATCTCAAACAGAACCGAACTCATGGTAGAATATGTGCGCCATTGTAACACCCTAGGTAACAAGCGATAAGGTCTTCTCCTCGCTTGGCTTTCGCCTGGGCTCGCTCCCATCGAAAACGCCATTAAGCATCCCCCACATAAGGAACTATTGATAACTCACTTGATTGACTCTGGAACTCCTGAACCATAGCTTCGAGCTCACTTACTCTTCTTTTTAGACTTTCAACTTCTCCGCGACTCGAGCTACCCTCATGGTTCTGGTACCGTCGTAATGCAGCCTCTAAACTCGAGATTTTCCCTATCACCTTCTCACTCTGGGCTTGACTTTCTTGTAATTGCTGCTCTAAACCGCTTCTTTTTTTTGACAAACTCCTAACTTGATGCCTGCTTCGCTTAAGCTCTTCCTGACTCACCCCGGCTACTCTCTTCAAACTTGCCACCTCCTATCTCCACTCGATGGATGATTTGCTTGAACTAGAAGCTGTCTGATCTTTCACCATTCGCTGATAAGTTGGCTGAAGATCATCAAAATCTAGCCACAGTTGCCTCTCCGTTTTTTCAGCTCGATCCGCTCTACTTTTTTGGATATCGATCTCTAATCCTTTCTGATACGCCTCATCTTCTAGCTTTTGCAGAGTAGCTCTCCATTGTCTCCTCTCCGCCTCAAAATCGCGCTTAGCTAGCTCTAAAAAAGATGGCACTATCCTCAAACGCTCTTTCATGGGTTGGGCGTTTTCAGGATTCACCGTTGGGATGTTATCGTTTACTCGATTGCTTCTCCACTGCTCATACTCTGGTGATAGCTCGAGATCAAAGGTGAACAGATTTACCCGACGAGCTTGCTTCCAGGCTTCAGCTACCCCTTTGACTTTGCTCTTGTACTAATCTCCCTTGAACGCAAAATCTAATCCTAACAAGTCCCGTGTAACTGGAATGAACTATCTTGACCCAAATTGCCTGGAAACTAGCAGAGGTGCATATCCAACAGAGCCCCATATACCCAGCAAAGGGACCCAATCCTGCTCTCCACATCTATAAAGTATGTCTGAAGTGACATTCCAAGAAGCTCGCCATAAAATATCACCATCTCTGATATCTTTGAATATAACCATCCATTTCTCTTCGGTAAAACCTCCAGGCCAATCTTTTGAAAGGAAATCTTTCAAAGGTGAAAACCCGTCAAGAAATACTCGACCTGGTGCCCTTTCGACATGCTTGAAATGACTGAGGATCCACACTAACAATAAAGGTGCACATCCTATAAAGCGTCCTTCTCCTTCTCGCCTGCAAGAACTCAAAGAACGAAACGTCTCTGCTAGGATGGCGGGGATGGGATCCACATTCCTGTCTAATCTTTCGAACAAGTTAACAACCGATATGTCTACATACCCTAGCACCTTTGGGAAGATAATGAATCCATAAATTCCTAAAGCCAGCATGTCAAGCTTCTTTTTCTGATCAGGATGACGATTAATTATCTTTTTCAGAGTGGACCAAGGGAAGCACTCACTATCTCCTTTCTTCTTAATATTTTTAACAACCCAATCCTCACTCATTCCAGTTATCGATAACAATTTCTTCTTGAACGAAGGAGTGACTGGGGGCTTGGTATAAACTCTATCCACTTGAGCTCTCGGACACCGGATCAAAGCTTGATATTCCTCTATTGTAGGCGTCAGATCCACTTTACCAAAGGTAAAGTAGCTATAAGCGGGATTCTAGAATTGTGCTAGGGCTCTGAATAGATTTCGATTAACGGGAACCTCCAGAAGATAAGGTATATCTCCATATAATTGACAGAACATCTCTTTGTCGGCTGCTTCGCATCCTCCCCATATATCCCTTAGCTCATTCAAAACATTCTGATGTACATTGATATGAGTGTAGTCAAATAACTATGATATGTGCCCAGGCGTCAAACTGTCTCCATTGGTCAATTATGACTGCTCCGACCATCTCAGAACATCTGCATTATCTGCAACCTCTTTGTGAACCTTTCGTTCCATATTCTGGCCTTCTATATGGACATCGACCCCCAAATCAACACCATGAAATGGATAATGCAATGCAAAACAAAATAATTAAAACAAAGACAAAAGGAAATCAATTAGTAAACATAAATCAATTAATCAGAGCTAATAATTTGTCAAAGAAACCTACCCTCACATGATGACTACCCAATAATTCTTAATCGTTTCCTACCCGACATGATATTTACCCCCATGCTTTTTCTTGAACATTAAAACCCTAACCACTTGATATCTAGTTCAAACTAACCACATGATCTCTAGTTCACATGCATTTATTCACAAAAACGAAAATAAATGACCCAAACGGCTTTTCCTTGTGTACACTCCTCACGGGTCTCTTAAGGTTCGGGTTAGGCTTGACCTAAGTTCAGGCTCTATGTTCACTACATGCTGGGTTCGGTTCTAAAGTATTAGGTTCTCGAATTGTCCTTACCGGTGCCCCCTTGGGCTGCCAAACCCTCAATCCTGGCCCATCATAGGCTTTAGGGATCGAGTTCAACTTCGAGGGAACACACCTCCTTATGTCCATGCGGAGGTGAATACCATCACGAGGACCATAAAGCGTGAGCTCCAGGAGCGATCCACTATCCCATGCGGAGGTGAAAACCACACGAGGGAGTAGTCTCTCACTCCTACTTAAATAGGACAGAGCGGGGTTTTAGCTCATGTTATGCAAATGCAACTGTGCAGTGTGTGAGGAAAAGCGAAAATAAACAACATATATCACAAAACACTCAAAAATCAACCCTCTTTCCACACATAAATAATCTAAAACCATTAGCAAACAGATCAGTACAACTATTTATTCGTTAGACAAAAATATGAACAGAAAGATACTAAAACCAAACACAGGATCGAAAACCAAATTAAAACGAATTTATAACTTTCACTTGCAAAGACAATTAATTAATCGACTATAGGCTTAATTCTCTAAAACAAAGTCCCCAGTGGAATCGCCAAGCTATCGAAACAATTTTTAAAGCTTTGAGGGAGTGAGATTTTGGAAAACCGCGTCAATTTTAATTATTCTCTTTACGATTGATTTTTAATTAAAAACAATGCGATTTAAAAAAAAACTCTCGTTTCGAAAATTTTGGGATTTCTTTTACAATAAAAACGGTTCGAGGAATCGCCACCAATCTTTGATTAGGGTGTGATTGGACACCCAAAAATGTTTTGCCATTTTAAAAAAAATTAATTTTAATTAAAATAACAAATTTAGGTTTGCGTTACCAAAATTCGAGTTCGGGAGTCGGTTACGTGTGGGGAAGGATTAGCACCCCCACAATGCCCTAAATCGGTACCTAGTCGATTAATTAGTGTCTTTGCAATGAAATTTACAAGTTCGATTTTAATTTGATTTATAATCCCCAACAAAACAATAACATACAAATTTTACTATAATTAAAAGCACAAAAAGTGATTAAGTTAAAATTACCCAACCATTAGAAAGATAAAGGATATTCGATTATTTATAAATATTGAGACCAGATCTTAAATAGTTATAACAACCTTTTCTCTATAAATTTAAATAGTCGAACATTTCTTTATCTTTCATTCCCAAATTTTAAAGTAATGAATCAATTTCTTAGGTGTCATTGATGGGATACACTGTTAATTTAAAAGCGTTAGAAGCGGACCTCTAATAGTTAAGACATCCCACTTAAACGAATTTAAATTAAAAGGGTATTACCCTTAGTCAAATTATGTAATAATGTCGAGTTATGCTCATGAGAATACCATGCATATTATGCAAAAGGATGTCATGCAAAGATCAATTAAATAAAAGAATATATTACATAGCCTAAAATAAAGTATGGGGATATGGTACATACATGCACACAACGACATTGACATACATTAGAATTATACAATAAAACATACTATTACTAACTCGATTTCATATTCAAAATTACCATGAAGGACCAAAATAAAATAAAATAAAGATAGGCATGCAAAAATGTAAATCTAACAATAAACTAAACGAACATGCCATAGGTCCAAAGCGTAAAGAAAATAAACAGCAGGCCTTTTCCATAAAAATTTCATTTCTAGGCACCTCAAACCTATTATAACCCAAGTGCTACATAGGACCAAAATGCAAGTTTTCAAAATTACATATCCACTGTAAAAACAATACAAAATAGCCCTAATATGTAACTGGACTAAAATAAAACACGCTGAAAGTTAGGAGACGAGATTAGCATTCCAAAAAAAAGCTCGAATTGGGGACCAAAATAGAACAGGTTGAAGCTATAAGGGCCTAATCAGCTATTATAGCACTCTCCCTAAAACACGGATTCCCCCTGCCCACTAAACGCTATCGTTTTGGTGTTACCCAAAGCGACGCCGTTTTGACATATGATTATATGGGATATTTAGGGTAAAACCTAAACCTGATTCATTCTCACTCTCAGCCTCACCAACCAGACCCCGCCGTTCTCCACTCTTCTCTCTATCACTCTCCTTTCTTCTCGCCTCAAACCCTAGACGAACACCCCCAACTACCATGGCCACCGTGGCCTACGCCGCCTAATGGCTCCGACGAGGAGCCTAAACCTCACATGACCCTGTTCTTACCAAATGTCAACCTAAAATCGATATCTAAGACCAAACTAACCTTGCAATTACCCAACCGACTTTACCCTCTTATATCCTTACAGAACCACGGCCACCGTGACCCTTTAAATTCGAGTCTAACCCCCTCAAAACTCAGACATCACGAACCCCCATCCACGCAATAACCATACCCATAAGCTGAAAAATCTTACCCTTGATGACACAAAGAGGTTCGGGTTCCAGGCGGTGGTGATGGTTCTCCTCTCCAACTGAGGAAGGTATGGGTTGTGTGGTTTTGCTTTCTCCAATTTTTTTGGTTGGTGTTGATTACTCGGATATTTTCTTTTTTTGCTTTCCACTGATGGTTCTTGGTTCCGTGTTCTCTGCTTTTCTTTCTGTTTTTCCTTCTTTTTTTCTTTTTTTTTACGAACGTTTTGTCACTGATGATATATGGTTTGCTCTCTACTTTTTAGTCGATCTCCTCGGTTTTTGCTTACTCGTGTTCTGTTTTATTTTGTGTGCATCCCCCCCGGTTTGGACATGGTGAGCACGGGCAAAGATGGTGGTGGCCTCGATTTCAATGGATGGCCGACAGGCGTGGTTTCGTGCTATCCCGAGGAGTGTGTGGTGGGTGTTGCGCACTGTCTCGGTACTCTGTGATCATTGAGAGCCATTGGATCTTATCAGATCCAATGGTGTAGGCTTCGGCGACACTGGGTATAGGGTAAAAACCCTAATGGTCCTTTGATCTGGACCGTTAGATGAGGAACAGATCCAACGGTTCTGGTCGAGCGGCGGCTGGGCACTGGTGACAGGAAACCCTAACGGGCCTAGGGTTTCTCCAAGTGGGTTGTAGTACTGGGCTACCGAATTCGGGCCTGCCTGGTTCGGTTTTGGGCATGTTGTAACATTTTTTCCTTAAGTTCGGGCCTGTAAAAATCAAATAACATGTTTAGTGTGTTTTTAATTATTTATTTATTTAATTACTTAATGCATATATATATATATATGTTAATAATTACTTATAACAATATTAACAATAACAATAAACTCGTATTAATCATCGAATAAGTCCCCAGACAAATCGAGCATCTACATATAGGTTATGAGAACTGGATATGTGATTGAATGGAGTTGAATATTTTATCGATTAATGTGATTTGACATTTGGTTGACATGATTTTTATAAATATGTGAGTAATGTTTTCTTACAGGTTTAATGATGAGGAAATGGCTTATTTAAGTCGATTTGTGAATTCAAACGTTTTATATGGATAAATTATATTGTTTCAATTTATTATGTTATTTTTATACTTCATATCACCTTAGCTTAATTATAATGCCTCAATAAGTTATACTTAGCGTGTAATGGTTTCACGTGTAGGTAAAGATAAGGATAAGGACGCGAAGTTAGGAGCACAACAAGCATCACATTTTAGGAAATCATACCCTCCTATAGTATCAATAAGACATCTTTCATATTATTTTGACTTATTAGTGGCATGTAAATTATATATTTTGTTATACCATATGGATATCGTAGTTATAAATTGGTGTGTATAATATAACTATATGGAATTAGTATAAAGAATATTAGTTAACTAGTATTTTATATGAATAGTGGTTTACTGAATTATATTTTAAATATTATCAGAATGGGTTTTAAATTAGGTAGTTTTTAAGCAATTTTAATTATAATATGATTCAGTATCGAACTACTAAATTGTTGCCTGAAACTAAACTTGAATTTGAATGTTTAATTATCATATTTTGATTTACAAGATTAAATTATTTTGCTAAAAGGATTCAATTGAAATTTTTTAAAGAAACAAATTTTTTAATGGTTTTCAACTATAGAATGTTTGTAAATGTTGTGTGACATCTCTAACTCGTATGTGGGGATGTATACGGGAAAGGAGTGTTACAAATTAAACCAATCATTTCAAACATAAAATAAGGTTTGGATTTTCTCTATATCTGACATTATAGGTATTTAAATATGGGTCGTACCGCCTTTGGAGAGGTCTTGAGAAGTTTCTAATGGCATTGTACAGATTATGCATAAACGAGTCAAACCTATTTTACTTGCAAGAAAAGTTTGAACAACATTAGAAAGTTTACAAATTTTTGTTTCAATAGAATGAGTACTTATCTCATGAACCTATCTAGTAGGTCTATTAGTAGGATGTTGATGGGCATTAACGACCATCATTGAAATCAACTTTCTAGTTGTGTGAGGGGTCATGTTAACAAGGGCTCTTCCGCTTGCCGAATAGATCATCTTCATCTCCATCGAAAGCTAACCTTTGTAAAAGCATTGTAAACAGGTTTTCTCCGACAAACGACATTGTGAAAAACTTACACACAACTTCTTGAAATGTTCCCAATAATCTTACAGTGACTCAATCTTCTTTTGTCATAACTCTACAATATTTCTCCTTAGTTCGCTTACTCTAGCCGTAAGGAAAAACCTATAAAGAAACAAATGAGACATAATAGCCCATGTATCAACTAAACCTAACAGTAAATAAAATAACCAATCTTTGGCTGAATTGACTAAAGAAAAATGGAAAGCTTAGAGTTTGATTTGATCCTCGAAAAATCCCTGGGGTTTCATACTCAGGCAGACCATATAAAACTCTTTCAATTTCTGGTTTGTAATTTAGTTATATGGGTAATGACCTGGTCACAGATCAACACAAAAGACGATTAGTAACTTTGTCGAAGTCCCTGACAACATCATCAACTAGACAAATGTCAAAATTGTCAAATAAATAATCCTAATCTTCAATAGTGAATATTGGAATGTAATATACCCAAAGGGACTATGGAAGTTGACTACTTCATTTTATAATTTGAGTAATCTACAAAAATAAATTGGGAGATTCTAAAGTAATAAAAAAATAAAAATAAATAATAAATGAAAGTGTTGAATGGTAAATAAACATAAATTAAAAAGAATTCAATAATGATGAGATAACGTAGGCTTTTCTAGTCTCAATTTCAATCGATCATCGAAATAAATTTTTCCTCCTTGATAGTACATTGGTTACAGTCTATAGAGCTCAACCCCTGCATCTAACTCTTTTCTCTGGATAAATTATGTTTAATCTTCTATATAACCTCATGTTTATCTCCAAGACATTTATCTTTTAGATAATTCCAAATTTTGACTTTAGGATAATGTTGGCTCGCATTCTAAAAATTGTTAATTGTACTGTCAAATTTTGGTGTGTCAGACTCGAACTACATCGTGCCCCAGGTTGTGGCCATGAATCTTGTCATGACTTCTCGTGAAATTTCAGAATCCTCCTTCAATTGTTGGTTTTTGGGCTCATTAATCTAACTAATCTCCTGGCCAAAAAGTGACAAATTAGTAATATCTAAACGACAAAATGAGGAATAAAACATATTAGAAACATTGAACATTCTACACATATCATTTTTGCATATTATTAAAGCATTTTTTTTCTGTTTTTATGACAAAGTTATTCCCTGCTTTAATGCCTTTTTTTCTCTATGGTTATGATAGATTTAACGATTCATGTTGCATTCATCATGGCACACCTCTTAACAGAAAAGGTCAACGATTTTTGAACCCTTGTTACACTAATTTGTCTATGGATTCGAAACCGTTCGTGAAGCAATCTATTAAATTGATTATCTTAATCTTCACGCCTACATTAATATTGCGTCTAGTTTTGACTAGAAACAGAAAGATTATTGATAGTTGTTATATTTTTTTTCTGTTTTGGAAATGAAACATGTATTCAAAGGAATGTTTTTGTTTTATTTTCTTCACATTCTTTAGATTTTCATGTTGGGTTGAGTTGTCTTTGTTGTACCTTGTATTTTTTCTTAATGAAAACCTCCTTTTTATTTAAAAAATATTACAAAAGAGTTATATTTAAAAATTTAAGAGAAACTATAAGTATAAGATTATTTTACTTATATAATTCAAAAGTCTCGATTAATTGACTATACAAATGTATGATATTTATTATATTCATATCAAAATGGATCTAAAATAATTTTTTTATAGGTACATGTACAATCATATAATAGCGCTGAACAAAACAAAGATTAGCCATTAACTCTTTAAATTACGCAAAAGTAATTAATATTCATTAAACATAAAGAATATGTTTGACTACGGTTCTTGATCTAATATATCCATATGATACGAACTCATCAGGTGATCTCATTGAATAAAAAAGGTGTTATCTTTTTTAGATGTTCTGAGTTTAAATAACTATATTTTCGAGGATGTGTACTTGTCGAATAAAAAAACATATCCATAAGATATTAATAAAAAAGAACTTTTAAATTTTAGAATACATCGAATGAAAATTATAAAATTTCTTAATTTATTGATTTAATTTAATTCAATTAATATCATTACCGATATAAAATATATATGTAAAAGAAAAATCAATGATATTTAAATAATTTTAATTAACATAAGAAGAATATGTCTAATTTAAGGGTACGCTCGTTTCACTCTAAATGATATTTTAGAAAATATTTTTTTTTATTTTTTCGTATTTGGTTGACGGAAAATAAATTGATCAATGTAATTCATTTTCTCATGTCTATTTTTCGTGAGTATTTTCTAAACATTTTACTTCAAATCATAAATATTCTCCTGATAGCTCCCATTAGCTTCCCTTCTCAATTTCGGATTACAACTTTTGACCATACAATCTTTTGTGCTTGCATGGAGTGGGTGTCAAAATTAGCCTTAATTGAGGGGGAGACTGGAGGCTGTCACCAGACAATGGAGGACGAGGATGAAAGATGCATACCCACGTTTTTTGTGGCAAAATTTAGGCATTGTGCATTCACAAAAGTGTTAGAGTGTTATTAGTTTGTTATGGTTTGTTATTAGCTTGTTATTAGTTTGTTATTATTAGTTTGTTATGGTTTGTTGGTTACTTGGGCTATATAAGCCATCCTTTTGTATTAGGTTGTAAGCTGAGTATTTTCCTCTGTTCAATAAAAAGCTTATTCTGTCATCTCTTCGTCTTACCATCCCCTTCCTCATTTGCTAACTCAACACAACCTTCCATCACTCTCAGCCTTCATGGATGCATTCTCACATGGAATCATTCGCGAAAGATCCTGATTTTGTCTTTCTTCCGCTATTGCCATTCCATCTTTTAGTCAGGTTCCCAGTCAACAGTCCCTTCGATTATTTCATTGTTCTCTGTCTAGTTGCTACATGTGCTCTTGCGAATCCTTGGCTGGTGCATCTTTTGTTTGGTTTATCATTTGCTGATTTAGATATACAATTACTTCAATATTTGACATTTGGTGATAGTTTGGGTTTTTATCGGCACTGGTTTTGTTGGTTGATCTTCATGTGATATTTCACATATTCTTCCTCGTTACTATTGTGGTGTGAACTCTCATTACTGTTGTGCTATATGTTCTTCTTCGATTAGTTAGTGATTTGCTCCAGTGGTATTGTTTTGCTTGTTCTGATTTTTTCGGTTTATTGCTACCTATCAACTGTTTATTGAATTATCTGATGGGGTTGCTTTAAAAGGTGCTACATTGGTTGATATTAGGCTTAGTGAATAATCTGCTTCGAAAAAGGAGGTCTCAGATGCTTCTTGGTTATCGACTGCTTTTGAAGAACCTTACGGAACAACTACGAAGATGTTGGTTAAGAAAAGGATGTATTGTTTGGAGATGAACTCCTTTTGATGCTCACAATGGAGAGAAGTCAACTTAAGCACGATAGTCAAGGGGAATAAGGGATAGAATGATTTCAGAAAGTTGATGATAAACCATCAATTTTGGTTTGTGTTGTAGCTTAATCTCGGTACCGTGTCCTATGAAAAACAAAACCTTGCTTGGTACTGCCGGTGAAAGTAATCCATGAATATTGGCATATTCTTGTAAGAGTGCATCTACTGTTTTGATGGTTATGCATTTTACGTTCAGTTCTCAAATCATACAACAGTTTTAAGTTGTTCATAGAGTATCTTTCATCACTTGTTACTTCTTCTCCAAAGTTTGACATGGAACTTTGAGGTTTAACAGCCAAGTTACGATAGAAGAAAATCTCTAGGGAGGGTTAAGAGTTTAACAGTCTTGCCTTTCTTAACCAGACAAAATAGGATGTTTTCATGCCCAAGAGAGGCTTCAGATTGCATCTGGGAACTCGTAGCTTAACCGTCTTGCTTCCAACAAAAAGAAAGTCCCAATAAGTGAAGAGGAAGAACAGTGAAGATGAAAAATAACTCTTGAAAAGAAGAAGAAGAAAAGCCAAGGAAAGTTGAAGAATGAAGATGTTTTAGGTTAAAGAGAATTTGTTCGGTAAATTGTTCATCAAGACGACAAGATGGTTGAACTTCAGCTTATTAAGTTTGCATTCTTTGTTTGATCAACTCTCTAATAGCAAGTTCATTTTGAAGAAAATTAAAAGGTTGAAAAGTAGGGTGAATGTTAGAGTGTTATTAGTTTGTTATTAGTTTGTTATGGTTTGTTATTAGCTTGTTATTATTTTGTTATTATTAGTTTGTTATGGTTTATTGGTTACTTGGCCTATATAAGCCATCCTTTTGTATTAGGTTGTAAGCTGAGTATTTTCCTCTATTCAATAAAAAGCTTATTATGTCATCTCTCCCTCTTAACATCCCCTTCCTCATTTGCTAACTCAACACAACCTTCCATCACTCTCAGCCTCCATGGTTGCATTCTCACAAAAAGTAATTACATCTTCAGCTTGCATACGATGACCCTAATGAATAAGTTTGTTTTATGCATAATACAATGTTTACACACCAACTAAAATAATTGGACTTTTATTTAATGTGTGATGAAATAAAACTCACTCTAACCAACTCTTAAAGTCTCTATAGTCTATGTTGGTTGGCCACTGGATGTGCAAACCCCTCCAAATTGATTTCACCAAATAACAATCTTGAATCACATACGCAGTAGACTCAATAATGTTTGCGCAAGTCATGCAATAAGGATCATTTGTTAATCTCTTAAGGAATAGATTTTGCTTTACCGAAACAAAATTATAAAAAAAATTCCACTTGTAATTTTATCTTTCGTTGACATGCACTAGCCCAAATTCTGTCGAAAAGGGCTTTCATCGGTTGAAGATCTTATTCCTCAACGAGAAGTAGCCTATAACCACTTCGGACGCTATATAAACTCGTTTGTTCTCCACCCCAAACGCAGGTATCTTCCCGTCCATACCTTGAAACTAAAATAGCTTGAATTAAATCAGCTTTCTCCATAGAAAAAATAATGGCAATAAACTCCTTTTTCCATTGTCTAGTATCCACATCAATAAGATCGGAAACTATATCAATTGAATCCTCCAAGAAGTATTTCTATGAGGAACAATTTCAGGGAGCCAAAAGTCGTTCTAAACAGAAATGAAAATTCCCGAATCCACTTTCTAGTGTAAGCCTTTTTCTAACAATCCGTTTGCACTCCAAATGCTACACTAAATGTAGGACGGATGTGAGCCTAATTTGTGTTAGAAATCAAACTTGATTTCTAAAAGACTTTGAAAAGTCAAGAAAGGTGGCTAACAATTAATCAACGTTTAAGCTTCTTGAATTATTTAATTAAAGATTAAAGTGTCGGCAGCAACAAACTTGGTAACAGTACATACAAAGATTTTCAAAGGTAGAAATAAAACACCTGGAATTGTGTAGAATTAGACGTGGCAACACCTATCTAAAACAAATATAGCCGACATATGTATGATTAACCATTAAGCATATTAAATGTGGCATTAAAAGTAAAATAAGGAGGAATCTAGTCCTCAACAAGTCGGTTACATAACCTTTATATATATGTGTGTGTGTGTGTGCGCGCGCTTAGCCTTTAGTTTATGAATGAGATGGAATATGATTAAATAGCTTAGAAAAGCTAGAGAGAATTTGAGAGACCTTAGCAAAGCTTAGAATAGCGAGGTTGTGTTTGTAAACTAGCCGCATCTAGTGTTGTAGTGTTGTCATATTCGAGATAGTGTCGTTGTGGAGAAGATGGCCAACATGATTTAACCTCAAATCCTGAGATTGACAAAGATGAATTATGGCAATTAGAGCATTCAAATGAAGACGTTACTAGGCTCTCAAGATTGTTGGGATATCATTGAGGATGGTTACATGGAGCCTGAAAATGCAGCAGCAGAAGCAACCCTGGCCAATGAAGAAAAGAAGGTATTGAAGGAATCACGGAAAAAAGATAAAAGAGTGTTGTTCTTTATTTTTCAAGGAGTAGACGAATCTACCTTTGAAAAAATTTCTGATACGAAGACCGCAAAACAAGCATGGGAGATTTTGCAAAAATCTCTACAAGGTGTCGTAAAAGCAAAGAAGGTACGCTTACAAACTCTCAGAGTTGAGTTTGAAATGTTAAAAATGAAAAATACATAAACCATCGATGATTATATTAGTCGTGTGAAAGCAGTCGTAAATGAAATGAAAAGAAATGGTGAATCACTCGACGATGTTAGAGTGATGGAAAAAATTTTGCAGTCATTAACAAGAAAATCCGATTACGTGGTTGTGGCAATCGAAGAATCAGAAGATTTATCCCAAATTTCGATCAATGAGTTTTTGGGTTCACTTCAAGCCCATGAGCAGAAAATAAAACAAAATGAAGATTCTGAAAATTTGGAGCAAGCTCTACAAAGCAAGATGAATGACAACGAAGGAATTCATGGACGTGGTGGTCGATCATATGGCACCGATCAAATAATTGAAAATAATCCAACATCAGGCCGTGGACGAGGATTCAGAGGCCGTGGACGAGGATTCAGAGGCCGTAGACAAGGATTCAGAGGCTGTGGACGAGGCAGATATTAGCAAGGAAATAAATCCCAGGTACAATGTTATAATTGCAATAAGTATGGTCATTATAGTTATGACTGTAGAACTACTCCTAAACAAGAAGAAAGAAATAACGTAGCAGCATTTGAAGAAGAAAAAATTGAAAAATCTCATGTATTCCTCACTTATAAAGGGAATGAAGAATTCAAGAAAAATGTTTGGTATCTTGATAATTGTGCCAATAACCATATGTGTGGTCAAAGGGAACTGTTTGTAAAATTAGATGAAATAGTCCATGGGCGAGTAACTTTTGGAGATAACTCGCACGCAGAACTAAAAGGAAAAGGTGAAGTCATGATTACTCAGAGAAATGGAGAAAAGAAATACATTTAAGATGTTTATTATGTACCTTCTTTGAAAAGCAATATCATCAGTCTTGGTCAACTCCTGGAAAAATGATATAAAGTGCAGATGAAGAATCACTCGCTTGCCATCAAAAATAAAGAAGGATAATTGATAACCCAAGTTAATATGACTCAAAATCGTCTCTTTACAATTGGTATCGAGTCGGGAGAAGTCAAGTGCATGAAGACCACGATTAAAGATGATTTATGGCTATGGCATCTAATATATGAACATCTTGGATTTTCTGGTTTGAAGTTGTTATAAAAAACAAGCATGGTGAAAGGACTACCAGAGATCAACCCTCCAAATCAATTATGTGAGGCTTGCAACAAAGGAAAGCAACATAGACAAAGCTTTGAAGTTGGTAGATCCTGGCGTGCCTGGAGACCGCTGGAGATAGTACACACAGATATAGCCGGTCCTTTTGACATACCATCGCTTGGAGGTAGCAAGTACTACCTAACTTTTATTGATGATTGTAGTAGGAAGTGATGGATTTATATTTTGAAAGAAAAGTCAGAAGCGCTGGAAAAATTGAAAGAATTAAAAGCAATGACGGAAAAACAAAGGGATCAATATTTGAAGATACTCAGATCAGATAGAGGAGGTGAATATACATCAAAGTTATTTGAAGAATTTTATAAAGAGAATGACATCATCCATCAGCTGACAGCCAGATACACACAACAACAAAATGGAGTTGCAGAAAGAAAGAATCACACAATCCTGGACATGGCAAGAAGCATGATAAAAGGTAAGCAACTACCTAGAAATTTCAAGGCTGAAGCAGTTCGATGTGCAGTTTACCTATTGAACAGATGTCCAACAAAAAGTGTGAAGTATATGACGCCGAACGAAGCATGGAGTAGACAGAAACCACGAGTTAGACACCTCAAGATTTTTGGATGCATCGCATATGCCCACGTTCCTGAACAGACAAAAAAAAAGCTTGATGACAGAGGAGAAAAATGTATTTTCATTGGCTATGATGAAAGAAGCAAAGATTACAGATTATATAATCCTTTTACCAAGAAAGTAATAATTTCAAGAGATGTCGAGTTTAATGAAGCAAAATATTAGAGGTGGAGCAAAGAAGAAAAGAAAGTTGAAGGTCTATTTTTTGAAGATAAAGATAAAGATGATGATCTTATCAATCAAGATGAACAAGCTGATGATCAAGGTCCTCAACAAAATCTACCATCATCGTCAAGCAGCAACGATGCTAGCAACATAATAGAAGATTTTGAAGCACCTCCCACAGAAGTTCAAAGATCCACAAGAGAGAGAAGAATACCAGAAAGGTACAATAATTATGAATTAAATAATGTTTCACTATTCAATCTCTTTGCAAAGAGTGATCTCATTACAAATGAAGAATCGATTGGAGAAGACAAGTGGAGAAAAACTTGGAATGGAAAATCAAGTTTGAGGGGGAGTGTTAGAAATCAAACTTGATTTCTAAAAGACTTTGAAAAGTCAAGAAAGGTGGCTAACAATTAATCAACGTGGAAGCTTCTTGAATTATTTAATAATTAAGCAAGGCAAAGATTGTCCACTTGGATTATTAAAGATTAAAGTGTCGGCATCAACAAACTTGGCAGCAGTACATACAAAAATTTTCAAAGGTAGAAATGAAACACCTGGAATTGTGTAGAATTGGACGTGGCAGCACCTATCTAAAACAAAGCTACTCGACATATGTATGCTTAACCATTAAGCATATTAAACGTGACATTAAAGGTAAAATAAGGAGGAATCTAGTCCTCAACAAGTCGATTATATAACCTATATATATATATATATGCTTAGCCTTTAGTTTATGAATGAGATGGAATATGATTAAATAGCTTAGAAAAGCTAGAGAGAATTTGAGAGAGCTTAGCAAAGCTTAGAATAGCGATGTTGTGTTTGTAAACTAGCCGCAGCTAGTGTTGTAGCGTTGTCATATTGAGATAGTGTCGTTGTAACGTATTTTACCTCGTATTAATAAATGTTTGAGAGAGTTATAAATTATCGAGAGCCCATCTACGCTTCCAACAATTTGGAACCGAGAAAATCTTCATTTAGGGAGTACTTTGCACGGAGCATTCGACCAACAAGACATGAAGGGTTGGTTATAAACCTCCAACCTTGCTTAGCTAAGAGCGCTATGTTAAACTTAGCCAAATCTCGAAAATCCATCCCCCGACTCCTTCAAATCGCTTAAACCCTTCCATATACACCAATGTATGCCTTATTTTCTCTCAGACTTCTACCACAAAAAACGAGCCATGATTCCTTCTAGCTCCGAACACAGATTTTCCTGCAACAAAAAGCAATTCATAGCAAATAATGAAATAGAATGAAGAACTGATTTTATAAATACCTCCCTACCTTCTTGGGACAACGTACGAATGCACCAATTGTGGATACGTGAATGAAATTTATCTTTGAGATGGGCAAAGACTCTCTTTTTTTTCCCTTCCAATGAGCACTTGGAGACCTAGGTATTTCTCCATAAAAGAGGAGTTAGAAACATCTAGGATACGTTTACCATCACGTCGATACTCATCAATCACATTGGAGCTGAAGAAAATACCCAATTTGTCGAAGTTAATCATTTGACCCAAGCTCTCACCGTATACACTTAGAAAAAAATTCAAGTGTATAGCCATCGTCGCCTTTGCCTCCCAAAATATAAGACAGTGGTCTGCAAAAGTATTTAAAATATATTTATTAATAAATATTAATAATACAATATAATATTTTTATTTTAATATTATAATTTTTAATATTATAATAATATCCTTATTTTAATAAGTAATTGATATAATTAATAATATTTATTACTTTAATAATATAAAAGTCTTATTTTAATAAATAATTAATATGATTTATAATATTTTATTTTAATAAATTAAAATAGTCATAATATTTTATTTATAAAATTATAGAATTGATATTTTAATAATAACATTGACATATATAATATTAAATATATTATTAAAATATTTTAAAAATAATAATATTAATATTTCTAATAAATAATATTATTTATTAATTTGATATTCATAATAAATAATAATTTCTAAAAAAGTTATCAACTAGTGAAAAATGATTTGCACAATATCAGCTAAACACAGTAAAATAGTTTTCAGAAATATTTAAAAAAAACATAATTCATTTTATAAAAATTACTTTTTAGATTTTTCATGAAACAAATAAACCATAAATATTGTACAAAAAAATAAGGGCAAGTTACACATTTAGTATCTAAACTATTAATTTTATTTCGTTTTAATACATAAACTTTCATTTGTTTCAAAATCATACTTAATGTTTACTTTTTATTTTATTTTAGTACTTTACTGTAAAAATTTTAATAGAACTATTATACATGGCATATTTTTATGAGTAAATTGTATCATTCATCATTCAACTTTCTTCCCACTCCTATTTTTTATCATTAAAAATTAATTTTTTAATTTTATTACTTAACTTTCAAATTAATCCTAATTTAATCACTCTAACTTTTAAATTTATTTTTTTATTTTAATTATATATTAATAAAATAATAACAAAAATTTCATGTCACAAAATAATTAATAAAATAAGTTAGAGTGATTAAAACTATATCAATTTGAAAATTGGGTAGTTCCATTGAAAATTATTAAACTTTAGTGACTACAATAGGAGTGAGAATATAATTAAGTAATGAATGATGTAGTGTACCCATAAAAATGTAGTGTCGTTAAGTTTTTAACAATGTGTACTAAAATGAAACTAAAAGTAAACATTAGAAATAGTTTTGAAACAAATAAAAATTTTAGTGCTAAAATAAAATACAATTGATAGTTTAGGGACTAAGTATGTAAGTACTCAAAAGATAAATTTGGATTTATACATGTATCCATGATATGATCATCCACCGTTAGTATCATAGGATCCCCATCTGAGCAAACCTGCGTACCACCGTAATCTAATATTTCTCAAAAGATGAGAGAGTGAGAGGGAAATAGTTGCTTACAAAGCAAAGCCAAAACCCTAGGCAGAAGCTCTCTTTTATTCTTTTCTTTATGGGAAATCCCCAAATGCCCCCCTAAATGCCCTTCCTTCTCCTTTTATCAATGCATTCCTTTCTCATCTCCTCACATTACCCAAATCCAAATCTAAAGATTTTTTTCACTTACTCCTTTCCCTCAGATTCCTTTCTCTTCTTATTCAGAGTCCTAATCGGTACGTTTTTTTTTCTTTTATCAATCGCTTAAATCTTAATAAAAGAATAATAGTTATGATAAAATTAAAGGTTCGATTTACCCATCTTTCTTGGGTTTTTGTTCTTTTTTTTCCTTAATAAATCTGAAATGTTTGGTATAAATGATAGTATGAAACTGTCTACATTTGTGGCCCTGACGGTCGTTTTTCTGGGGTTTTATGGTTTTTTCGGCAGTTTAATGCACTATATGCTTCCTAGAAAGAGAGCTGGTGAAGGAGAGGTTGTAGAAGGAGAGATTGAAAGTAATAATAGCACCAACAACATAAACAACACTGCTGTCACTCCGCCGATCAAGAAACATCATATTTCCGCTGCTGATGCCACCGATTTGACTGCTGATAACAAAACCTTAACCGTCGGGGACAACAGAAGTAACTGCAGTAGCACTAGCGTGATTGAGCCGCGGGTCATGGCTTACGGGGGTGCGAATCTGAATGATATAGATGAGGATCTGCACAGCCGGCAGCTTGCTGTGTATGGCCGCGAGACAATGCGCCGGCTTTTTGCCTCGAATATCCTCATCTCTGGCATGCAGGGCCTCGGTGCTGAAATTGGTATTTTGATTTTGTGCCTTCTTTTTCTTTTTCCTGTTTTTCTCGTCTTTTGCCTTAGTTCCTCGTATCATTTGGCTCTGTTTTGTTGATATTTTATTTCTTGATATTATTTTGACAACTTGCTCTTGTGTTTCACGATGAATGTGACCTTGAGATTGTGATTGCTTTAATGCGGCGTTGGTCGAGTATATGTTCAATTCTTGTTGTTAACATAGCCTTTCTTGCTTTATCATTTCTAGTTATCAATTATAAGATGGGTTATTATCTTATACAATAGCTGTGGTGTTTCAAACAACACAAGTGGATTTTTATGCTTGACAATATGCTTTATCATTTAGGGTTGAGTGATCTTGTCACAGTATGTAGAGTTTATGATCTGCAGTGCGGAACTATTCTATGATTTCCAACGTTTACTTCAATGTCTTTTTGTTTCTGCAGCCAAAAATCTCATTCTTGCTGGTGTCAAGTCTGTGACCTTGCATGATGAGGGAGTGGTGGAGATGTGGGATTTGTCCAGTAGTTTTGTTTTTTCGGAGAATGATGTTGGTAAGAATAGAGCATTTGCTTCAGTTCAGAAGTTGCAGGAGCTAAACAATGCTGTTGTCATTTCCACCTTAACTACCAATTTGACCAAAGAACAACTTTCTGATTTCCAGGTATATTGTTTTATTCATTGCCTAAGTTTGGGCTTCTTGTGATTTGCTTGTTTAAAATTGTTTTCTAGTTTTGAGGATAAAAGTGCAATCCGATAACAGTTTCTTCAACTAGATTTGCTTCTAACCAGACTATGGAATGTTGGCACTTGGAAAAATAAGATTTAACCATTGATTTTGGTCGAGTGTTCGTGGCTCTCTCTGCTTTCTCTCTTATATTATGTTTTTTGTGTGTCTTTCTGTGTTCAGTTAGTTACTTTCTAATTCGTGCAGGTTGTTGTATTCACTGATATAACTCTCGAAAAAGCTCTCGAGTATAATGATTACTGCCATAATCATCTGCCTCCAATTTCCTTTATCAAGACTGAAGTAAGAGGCCTTTTTGGTACTGTATTTTGTGACTTTGGTCCCGAGTTTACTGTTTTTGATGTTGATGGAGAGGAACTACACACGGGCATAATTGCATCCATCAGCAATGACAACCCTGCCCTAGTATCATGTGTTGATGATGAAAGGCTTGAGTTTGAAGATGGGGATCTTGTTGTGTTCTCTGAAGTTCAGGGGATGACAGAACTCAATGATGGAAAGCCACGGAAGATTAAAAGTGCGAGGCCATACTCATTTACTCTTGAGGAGGACACCACAAATTTTGATACATATGTAAAAGGTGGCATTGTCACTCAGGTGAAACAACCCAAGGTGTTGAACTTTAAGCCATTGAAGGAAGCTCTTAAAGATCCTGGTGATTTTCTTCTGAGTGATTTCTCAAAGTTCGACCGTCCACCTCTCCTGCACATTGCGTTCCAAGCACTGGATAGGTTTATCTGTGAAGTTGGCCGCTTCCCTGTTGCTGGATCGGAAGATGATGCTCAAAAGCTTGCATCTATTGCTGCTAACATCAATGAATGCCTTGGGGAGGGTAAAGTAGAAGACATTAAGTTGAAACTTCTTAGGCACTTTGCCTTTGGTGCCAGGGCAGTACTGAATCCCATGGCTGCCATGTTTGGAGGCATTGTGGGACAAGAGGTAGTTAAAGCATGTTCTGGAAAATTTCATCCTCTTTTTCAGGTTAGTTTGAACTACTCTCTTCCATATATTTTTCTCATTGTTGCATGTCTATATTAGATGGTCTCCATCTATGCATGCATGTATGGCTGCTAATGCTTAGATGGTAACTTGTTCTAATTAGGCTATTTGGACTATATTTCTATTAATGACAAATTGTAATCCTATTTGATCTTTTACACAGTTAAATTAATATGTCAAACTAAGCAGTTCTATTTTTGTAAAAATTGGAGACGCTGTTAAATAGAGGGGGTTTCTTTTGGATCTTTACATCTCTACTCCTGCCTGGTACCATAGGCCTTAATTTGGGCAATTCTGCGCTACTTCATTTAGCGCAATACTTTGACAGCTGATATATGGTACTGGCTACTTTTTAATTTGATTTTTAGTGGAAAATTAACCGTTTTCATTTGCTTTGAACAGTTTTTCTATTTTGACTCGGTGGAGTCTCTTCCTGCTGAACCCTTGGAGCCGAGTGATTATAAACCATTGAATAGCCGTTATGATGCACAGATATCAGTATTTGGCTCCAAACTTCAGAAGAAGCTGGGGGATTCAAAAGTGTTTATGGTTGGATCTGGGGCTCTAGGCTGTGAATTTCTGAAAAATATGGCATTGATGGGAGTTTCATGTGGTAGTCAGGGCAAGCTTATAATCACAGATGATGATGTAATTGAAAAGAGCAACCTCAGCAGGCAGTTTTTGTTCCGCGATTGGAACATCGGGCAGGCTAAATCAACTGTTGCTGCTTCGGCCGCTGCATCTATAAATTCTCAGCTTAAAATTGAAGCTTTGCAAAATCGTGTCGGTCCTGAAACTGAGTCTGTGTTTAATGATGATTTTTGGGATAACTTAACAGTGGTCATCAATGCATTAGATAATGTCAATGCTAGACTGTATGTTGATCAGAGGTGCTTATATTTCCAAAAACCCCTTCTTGAGTCGGGAACTCTTGGTGCGAAATGCAACACCCAGATGGTGATTCCTCATCTGACTGAGAACTATGGAGCCTCTAGAGACCCACCTGAAAAACAGGCACCCATGTGCACGGTGCACTCATTTCCACACAACATTGACCACTGCTTGACATGGGCTCGATCTGAGTTTGAGGGCTTGCTTGAGAAAACTCCTGCCGAAGTGAATGCATATCTTTCCAATCCATCTGAATATGCCGCGTCAATGAGAAATGCTGGTGATGCTCTGGCTAAGGATAACTTAGAGCGCATCCTTGAGTGCCTTGAGCGGGAAAAATGTGATACCTTCAAAGATTGTGTCACCTGGGCTCGCCTAAGGTAGTAGTCTAGATGATTGAGGAAAATTATTTATTTGCATTAGTTTCTTATAGAATTTATTTTATTGACATTATGCTACTTTTGTACTTAGATTTGAAGATTACTTTGTTAACCGGGTGAAGCAGTTAACATTCACATTTCCTGAGGATGCTGCAACCAGTACTGGGACTCCCTTCTGGGCTGCTCCAAAGCGATTCCCACGTCCACTTCTGTTTTCAGCTGCTGATCCGAGCCATCTTAACTTTATTATGGCAGCATCTATACTTAGATCTGAAACATTTGGTATCGCGATCCCTGATTGGGCCAAGAATCCAAAGATGTTGGCCGAGGCAGTTGATAAGGTAATAGTCCCAGATTTTCAGCCAAAGGAAGGTGTTAAAATTGAGACAGATGAGAAAGCTACTAGTATTTCCGCTGCATCTACTGATGATGCAGCTGTTATTAATGAGTTACTTTTCAAGTTAGAGCATTGCAGGAACAATCTGCCACCAGGATTCAGGATGAAACCAATTCAATTTGAAAAGGTTTGAACTTCAATCTCATCTTCTCTGTTCTGATTTCTTGCAAGTTGCAACCCTTTCATTTTGTGCCATCCATCTTACTGATTATATATTTATTTTAATCTCTAGATACTCTTGTAGCTATTATGATCGGCTATTTTGCCAAAATTGTCTGTATTTAGTGTAAGGCTTCTTTTCTGGTGTTTGACCGGTGGAAAATTGGTATGAGTAGTTTGTAGTAAACTAGCTTTGAGGTTTACTTTTTTTTTACGACTTCTGAATATGGTGTGTTGTTTTAATCAATTTGTGATGGATGCTAATGGTAATGCAATTCCACGAATCACAGGATGATGATACAAACTATCACATGGATCTTATAGCTGGGCTTGCCAACATGAGGGCAAGGAACTATAGCATTCCTGAGGTGGATAAGCTTAAAGCAAAGTTTATTGCTGGAAGAATCATACCAGCAATTGCCACGTCCACAGCTATGGCAACTGGCCTCGTCTGCCTTGAACTGTACAAGGTTTTAGATGGAGCGCATAAAGTGGAAGACTATAGAAATACATTTGCAAACCTAGCACTGCCTTTGTTCTCCATGGCCGAGCCAGTTCCGCCCAAGATAATCAAGCACCGGGAAATGGGCTGGACTGTGTGGGACCGATGGATCTTGAGAGGTAATCCCACTCTGAGGGAACTCATCCAGTGGCTCAAAGACAAGGGCTTGAATGCTTACAGCATATCTTATGGGAGTTGCCTGCTCTTCAATAGCATGTTCCCAAGACACATGGAACGATTGGATAAGAATGTAGTGGATGTGGCTCGGGAAATCGACAAGGCAGAATTGCCTCCCTACCGATCGCACTTGGATTTGGTGGTGGCATGCGAGGATGATGATGATAATGACATCGACATTCCTCAGATCTCCATCTACTATCGTTGAGGTGTGTTTGTTAATCCGCCTAATAAACAAGGCTGTGATTTTAGGATATCATCGACATTCTTCTATTCTGGTGTTTTAGCGATGAGAGTACAGAACGGATTATGATTAATTTTGCTAGACGGTAGCAAATTTCATATAAAAACCGAGTTACTTTTGTTGCAGAATGTGATATAATCCTTTTACTTTATGTTAATGCATGCATAGGTAACTTGCTGCTTGTTGCGTGATTATGAAATTTCAGTGTTTGCTGCTAACTTATTTAAGATTTTTCATCCTAAACTCCAATTTTGTTTCTTGTTACAGTAATGATGTAATAAAGGGTAAGATAAAATAACTGTCTAAATTTTGAAATCGTCACCATTTGTTTTTTCTTTCTTTCTAATCTAAGATTTTATCTTGACTAATTTGAAGCAACATGTGTTGTCCACTTAAATTTGGTAGGTGAATCTTTTAATAGAGATTTTTTATAGATAAATTTAAACCTAAGACATTACTTAAACGATATTAAATTGTTTGCCACTCGAATCAACTATGTCGGTGACCATTAATCTTTTTACTTACTGCTTCTGAACGATTAAATTAAATATGTTTCTTATTACTTTTTCGTTAATCATTTTTTAAATTTATTATCGATATTAATATGAAAAAATATATTAAAAACATTTAATCAAATAGTTTTTAATATATAATTTATAAAATTTAATTGTTTAAAATATTTAAAATAGTTACGATTAAATAATTTTAAAAAATAAATAACAAATTTTATGAGAGAGAATATTTAATAGGATAATATCAAAAGAGTTAATTTAAAGAAAATCCATCCTCAAAATTCATTTTCACTTTATAGAAATCGTCCTAATAAACTAAATAAATATGATGTTTGTACTTTTTCTAATCAATTTCTTTTATAAATTTTAAATCAAATTTTAATCCTACCTAAGCAAGGGAAAGAGAAAACTATAGTGAATATAAAATATGGATGGCAAATTGGGTAGGGTAAGTGCGGATAACCCTTCCCCCATCCCTATACTCACGTAATATTTTTGTATCTACTATCTATTCACCACCCACGCAGAGTAAAATTTTTAAATTCATACTCGTCCGCGCGGGTAGATTCTCAAATTCACTCCCCCAACCATTACCCAATTGGATACCCACAAGTCATTCTGTACAGGCCTGACAACAACCTCGCATTTTACATAAGCAATAAAATATAAAACAAACACATCTATTAAAAAGTATAATAAAATAAATCAATGATTAATTGAGTTTATTTCCTAACATTTTGTTAAATTACAAGTTATGTTCTATAAAATCTTAAGATTTATAAAATAGTATATGAAATTACACTTGTTATCACTGATATATAAAATATATCAACTTAAAATATAAAAAAAATATAAAAAAATATTTTATGACAACTCATTAATAATATTTTTATATATGAAATACTTTATTAAGAAAATTTTGTTATAAGTACTTTTTAACATGTATACTTAAAATTATTACAAAAAAATAATTTAAATATTTATTTTGAAAAAAAATAATATATATATATATATAATACTTAAAGGAAAAAAAAAACTTTTAAGTTATATCAATTTATGTTTAACAATTAATTTAAACATTAATAAAAAGTAATTAATAAATAATTATACATGTATTTGTGTTAATTTAAAAACCAATTAAAATTATATGAATCAAGCGATCTCGATAGTAAAACAATTATTTTTATTCCTTAAAGTTTCGGGTTCGAGCACTAAGAATGTAACAGGTGTGAGAGTTCAATTTCAAATGATTAGGAGTTATCTTGACAATATATAATATATATATATACGTAAAGGAAAAAAAAACTTTAAGTTATATCAATTTATGTTTAACAATTAATTTAAACATTAATAAAAAGTAATAATAAATAATTATACATGTATTTGTGTTAATTTAAAAACCAATTAAAATATATGAATCAAGCGATCTCGATAGTAACAATATTTTTTATTCCTTAAAGTTTCGGGTTCGAGCACTAAGAATGTAACAGGTGTGAGAGTTCAATTTCAAATGATTAGGAGTTATCTTTGAACAAATACTATCTTATATAGCTTAAGGGCTACTTTTGCTTCTAGTAAACCCAATTATCCTCACTTTTTCATTCTTAGAATCATTCCCAAACTAATTTTAAATGATGAAAGTTGAGGAATAAATTCCACTGAAGTCAAAGCCTAGATCCAATAAAAAACTCGATGACATAAAATTCTAGGATAAATTATGTGTTTAGTATCTAAATTATCAGTTTTGATTCGTTTTAGTACCTAAATTTATATTTTTATTTTCTAAATTATATTTAACATTTAGTTTTTATTTCAGTTTAGTATATTATCGTTAAAAGATTAACGCGTTTATTACCTAAATTATCATTTATGATTTGTTTTAGTACCTAAACTCTCAATTTTTTTCAAACCTTCATGTTAAGTTTTAAACGAGGATACTAAAATGAAACAACAACTAAACGTTAGATATGATTTGAAAAAATTAAAAGTTTAAGTATTAAAATAGATCAAAAATGATAGTTTACATACTAAATGATTTACCCAGATTTATATGTCCTTTTACCAAAAATATAATTATATTTTAATTAAAATTTCTCTTGTTTTTATTTTTTGTCCTAAACTCTACATTTTTTATATTTGACTTTTTGCTCTTTCAAATCAAGAAAATTTAATCATTCATCCTTTAATTTTCCAGCCAAAAGTTTGAGAATAATAGGATAAGACAAGAGAAAAGTAGCATAATTGTGATAGACAAGTCAATAAACAATACTTAAATTTTGATGGATATCATTATGTGACACATTTGAACTATAAGTACCAAATGTGTACAATATTTAGATGTCAAATTATATATAATTTTTAATTTTTTTCTTTTTTTTACAAATATATATTATGTAATAATGGTTAGAGATGAGAGTTGAATTAAACGGCTCAAGTTTGATTTAGTTAAAATTTGGTTAATGGTTTACTCGTAGGGCTGGCAATGGATCGGAGATGGGTCGGGTGGAGCTTCATCCGCCCCATCACCTGCGGTCCAAATCTCCATCCACACCATCCATCACCCACAAAAAATTTCATCCATGTCCACTCCATCCATCATCCACGGGTGGAGCGGATGAGAAATGGATGATACTATGAACAAAACCTATTTTTACATCCTAAGCTCAAATTCTTCTAACATTCATAGAAACCAAACATTGATACTCAAACATTCATAGAAACCAAAACATGAACAATAAATTTTCATCAAATTCAAACAAAAACAAAATGGAACACAGTTTATATAGTCTTCTGCACTATGTTTGTGATACATTTTTCAAGTGAATAGATGCATCATGTATAGTCTTGTACACCAAATATAATATTCAAATCTTCATCAACAAACTATCACTTCTCAAAAGTCCTCTCCATCCTAGTATCAATAGGGATAAACCATATTAAAAATTAGACATATTTTCAATGGGATAAAAGTCGAATTAAGAGAATAAGAATATTTACAATCCTCCGTTTATTTTTTTTATATATATCTATATATATATATATATATATATATATGGATGGATGGATATTTTAATGGGTGGATGGATGCTGCAGGTGATGGGTCAAAAATATTTCATCCATATTCGACCCGACCCATCACCCGATCCATCCATCACCCGCCAATCATCCGTTTCACAGCGGGTCTTCATCCATTTATTCGGGGTGGATGGGTGGATAATCCACTCACCCATGGATAATTGCTAGCCCAATAACAAGTTGAGTCAAATAAGACTTAACTTGATTCCATAAGTTTTTGAACAACTTGTTAAGTTTTTTAGAACTTTTTAAGATATTATTTATTTTATTTTTGGATTGATTATGCATCGTTAATTTTTTTCAAGAATAATTACAATATGTTAATCTGATGTATTTGTAGATTGTTACATTAGAGTTTAGACTTTGGAATTGCTTCATATATTATTTTAATCATCTATTTTTGTTTATTAATTTTGTTAATTTCTATTAATACTAAACTCTATATAGTATTACTAGATTTTAAGAAAGGGTAAACTAGAGAAATTGTCACTTTCTTTTGAGTTTTATAAATTTTCCCTCACTGAATTAAAAAAAAAGATTTGGTTACTTTCATTTCATTTTAATTAAGACGTGGTCACTGAAGGTTAATGGTCATTAAACCTTTAACGGTTTGTTGACGTGCCACATTAAATGTATAAAATTAAAATTATATTATTTCCACATAGATAATACATGGATCATATTTTGGTCACTTTTCTTTAATATATGTACACTTTTTCTCTCTAAATTTTAAAAACATAAGTTTTGGTCACTAATGTTATCATTTTATTAAGATTTTGTCACTTACATTATTGTTTTATTAAGTTTTGGTCACTTGGATATTGAACGCCGTTAGTTTGATGGCGTAGCTCGTTAGTAAAATGGTTTAATTTTTTATTTTAACCAATACACTTTAGACAAAATATTGATTATGGGTCTTTTGTAAATTCAAATTAGTTTAGGGATAGCATTTCAATTTATCTATTTTAATAGATTTTCTTCCCAACCCCATTGTTGTTCATCTTCTCCTTGCTTCTTTTTCAGACATCTATGCTCCATTTCTCCATTTGCCTTCTGTCAAGGACTCGTTTTTCATTTCAAGAATAATGAAAATTTTCTAACTTCTGATAACAAATGATAACACCACAAGTTTAGATAAAAATAAGAGGGTAGGCATTTATAGATAAAATGAAACCGTGTAATCTTAGTTATGCAAACTAAAAATCAATTTCCAAATATTGAGATTGCATAATGTCAAATCCAACAAGGAACAAGAAGACAAATCGATCTATCCAAATAATCGATAATTGGATACCACTCTTAGTGGTGATTTTCTCTTAAGAAAGTGCCTTTGGTGAAACATAATCAATGGATCTAAACAACCCGATAACTGGATTCGAAATAAATGATAACCACAAGTTTAGATAAAATAAGAGGGTAGGCATTTATAGATAAAATGAAACCGTGTATTCTTAGTTATGCAAACTAAAAATCAATTTCCAAATATTGAGATTGCATAATGTCAAATCCAACAAGGAACAAGAAGACAAATCGATCTATCCAAATAATCGATAATTGGATACCACTCTTAGTGGTGATTTTCTCTTAAGAAAGTGCCTTTGGTGAAACATAATCAATGGATCTAAACAACCCGATAACTGGATTCGAAAATACATCCACTGAACTCAATCCAAATCCATGATCTTCACCGTTGAATCTTTGTTTTTGCTCAAGAACAAGTAATTTACTAATTTTAGATCCTTATGAATCACCGTTAGCCCCTACAGCCTACGTGATCTTTCGCACCACTGCCACCACACCGACTTCTGAGTACCTCATTTTTGCAACGACCCGATCGAACAACTCACCACCGGAGCAGAACTCCAATACTAAGTGAATGTTTGTTTGATCTTCATAAACATAGTGGAGATCGATCATTTTCAGATGCGATGGAATGTTCTCGACAATCTTTTGCATCATGGGGATTTCGTTGGTTAACAATGTGTCGGAGATGGAAACCTGGTACTATATCGTCAATAAAGCCGCCATTAAATAAGCTCTAGTTTTCTCGGCTCAAGGCGATGGCTTTGCCATGGTGGTGAATTTTTTCAGAGTTTTAATGACAAACTCTTTGTATTTTTCACGATCTTCATTACTTTTTATACATTTTCTTACAATTGAAAAGCCATCTAATTTGACTTCAAATAGTTAAAACTAATAATTAGAAACAAGAAGGCTATTGCAATGGAGAAGAAATGTCTGAAGAATAAGTGGGGAGAAGATGAGCAATATTGGGGGTTGGGGGAGAAAAAATATGAAAAAATGGGTAAATTGAAATTTTGTTCCTAAACTAATTTGAATTTATAAAAAAAAGACTCGTAATAGTATTTTATCTAAAGTTTAGGGGTTAAATTAAAAATTAAACCATTTTACTAACGGGTTACGCCATCAAACTAACAACATTCAATGTCTAAGTGACCAAAACTTAGTAAAACGACAACATAATTAACCAAAACTTAATAAAATGATAACGTAAGTGACCAAAACTTATGGTTTTTAAAATTTAGTGAGTAAAAGTGTACAAATATGAAAGGAAAGTGACCAAAACCGAATCCTTGTATTTTTTACGTGAAAATGATGTAATTTTAATTTTTTACATTTACCGTGCCACATCAGCAAACAATTAAAGGTTTAGTAGACGTTAACCTTCACTGACTAGATCTTAATTAAAGCAGAACGAAAGTGACCAAATCTTATATTTTTTTTAATTCAGTGAGAAAAAAATTATAAAACTCAAACGAAAGTGACAATTTCTATAGTTTACCCTTTCAGAAAATAAGATAAAAATTACGACAAGCTTAATAAGCAACAAGTCGAGTCCAGCTCAAGTCGAATAATTTTTTACTCGAGTCAAACATTGCTCAACTCATGTTCGAATCACTTGATAAGCACCCTACTAATGGTTATAATAAATATTAAATTAATAAAAATATCATATTTATAAAAAATAAAAAATTATATTAATCCTAAACTAAACAACAATTTTACCTAAAAGTCACACAAAAAATGAAAAATTATTTAAACAGCACCCTTTTACCAATATTTACTAAAATATCACTCTTTCGTGTAATGTGACGATAAGGTGCATTGTATTGAACACTTTGCCTATGTGTCAATCCCACTCAACAAAGATACTTTGTACAGGGCACATCTTATGCTAATCTAGCCTGCCATATGGGAAGCACTTCATGTGGAATGATTTTTATACTGACCTCACTAAGGTGCTTCCTACAAAACACACCTTTGTTGGATTTTTTCCCGCACCCTGAGTTCATACTCATATTCCCCACCTTTCAACCTCTCTCAACCCCTATACAAACTCCCAACCCCTCTAACAAATCACACCAAACAAAAGGCATCTACTTACTCTCTAATTTCTTTCTATTGGGTTTAGAACATTCGATTTAAGGTTCAAGGTGTAAGTTTTTTTTATTCTTTTATAAATGTATTTGAACTTTTTTTTACTTAATTTTAGTTACTAATTTTTTAAATGTGTTTAATTAAAAAAATGAAAGGCATGTTACGATTGGATGAAAGTCACATTTCATCTCATATAACAAAAATAGTAAAAATATTTAATTATGTTTATTTAATTTTTTTATGTTTTATTGATTATTTCAAATTTTAATATATTAATTTTTTATCAATTAGAAAAATGATTGTATATTGGAAGTGTTTATCCAGAACACTAAGATGCCCATACTAGCTCGTATTTGGAGATATTTAACTGATGATGGATTTGGGTATATATAGCAAATAATTGGAGGCTATAAACTTCAACACGCCCTCATTTTTGCACTAATAGAGAGGTGGAGACTAGAGACACACACATTCCATCTTCTATATGGGGAGTGCACCATTACTCTAGTGGATGATTCAATGTAGTTGAGACTTTCCGGCATATGGATGTGTTCTTACTTGTGTGACGGTTGATAATTGACATGGTTTGTGCATGTTCGTTCAACAATGGCTAAATCTCGTTAACGTGGCTTCAAGACAATTTTCGAGAGTTGGATGAAAATTATTTTGATGAGGAGGCAAAACAAATGATTAGAAATATATTTTATGACTCATAGGAGAGATCTTTATGCCCGAAAAATCTCGCAACCAAGTTCAAGTTATATTGTTGCATCAACTTGTTAATTTTGAAGAAGCAGGCACGTTGAGTTAAGGATCGACAATTTTACCATTTTTCTTTAGAGAAATATGTTGAGTAATGAGATATACTAAAAATGGTATTGGCGACTTAAACTTTCTTCTCGAATCTTGGGTGTGGTATCGCATCCATTTGTTTATGTCCAATTGTAAAAAAAGGTCTTTTGTATTCTCTTTATATTTTTTATTATATTATATAAGTGGCCATAAATAAAAAACCATTGTGATATCTTTGATGAATTAGAAGTTATCAAGATATCAATCGAGCAAAAATCAAGTTCAGAGGTATGCTTTTAATTATTAATTTTTTTATTTCATTATCGTCATAAATATAATTTCATTTAAATTTTAATAACAAATATATTTTTCAGTTTCGATGGATGCCCTATATGAATGAAGAAAGAGGGCTTGCATCTCACCTAACTTGATTGATCCATTGGACGTATAGCTTGCGATTGAGCCTTTTATATGTTATGTTACTGTTGAGTGATATCCAAGTGACCATGTGCTTCGCTAGTTTGGATTCACATAGTTTATTCTGGAAGTATTTGTGAATCTCGACAATATGTAAAAACTTGACAGACGAGGCAAACATTTTATTGATGGAGGGAGAAGCATGGCATATTGTTGAGTTAATCGATCGACGAATCCGCCAAGAGGAGGTGAATTGGCAAAATAATTTTAGTGGAAGCTTTTGCAGAAAATTGAAAATATTTGCACAGCGATTTAGAGTGGTTCTACTTTCTCAATCAAAGTCTACGTCCACTACCTTAGCTATACACACTAAGGATTTTCCAACAAATTCACTAATTTGTTCTTTCTTTTGAGGAGAAAGAGTAACCTTACAACTCCCTCAAGAATTATACCCCAAATTCTTGAGAACACTCTTTCCCAAAGAGAATAATACAAATTTCGCAAACTTACAGATAAACCTCACAAGGTAGATTGTTTGCACAATTCTAGAACAAAGAAAGGACATTCAAGAATAAATACAATTGAGTACAAATGGTGTTCTTGAAAGCAAAATGATTATTGAATGAAAATAGGCTTGAAATGCTCAAACTTGAGGTTTGATGTTTTTTCTTTGATTCTCTCTTGATTCGTGTTTCTTGTTATTGATCAATGGCTCCTGAGCTGGTTTAAATACACCTTGGATCACTTCTGAACGTTGGGGATCATTGGTGAAGTCAATAGAGCCGTTATGGTATGAAAACCATTTAAAAAATTTGTTAGGAGCTTGTATGTATCAGTACACTCTCAATGTGTATCTGTACACTTAGTGTAAAATTCAAATATTTCGATCGTTAGTTGACCTAGTGTATCGGTACACTTGGGGTGTATCGATACACTAATTACATTCGATGTTTCTCGTAGCCATGAGTGTATCGATGCATCTGTTGTGTATAAGTACACAAAATGCATTCGATGTTTGGTATGTATCGATACATTCAAGAGTGTATTGGTACATCCCTATGTAAAAATCATTTTTGGCCCGATTAAGGTTAAAAATACTTTGTAAAAATTATTTCAAAAATATTTTAAGACTCATACACAATTTTACACTTAAGTAAGGATTAAAATAGAAATTTGAAAACTTGGAGTAATATTTTTGATATTTGAATAATTTAATTAAATATTTGAAATCGGATAAAATCTTAAAATCATTTATACTCTATTTGTTATATCGAAACATCAAAATGTTTTCAACAATCTTCCCCTTTTTGATATAACAAAACATTTAAGTAATTTCAAGAATTTCTTTGAAAACATTTTTGAAATCAATTTTGAAAATTACTCCCCCTTACTTTATTCTCCCCATTTTTGTTAAATCAAAAATATTCTATAAAACGTTTTAAACAAGTTTATAAGAAAAATAGCCAATTGATATTTAGATAAAAATTTTAGCTGCTAAGATCATAATCAAGAGAAAGATTAGTCATTAGTTCCAAAATCAATTTTCAAAAATATTGTGTAATGGTAATTGATCATATTCAACTAAATGATGCAAAAATTAATAAAACCAATATAAATTAATCAAACCAAATTCAAACAATCAAAACCAAATATATATATAAGCATTCAAGTTCAAACATCCTATCATCCAAAATATATCATTCCAAAAACATCCAAAATGTTTTAACAATAAGTTCTAAGTTCAATAACCAAGAAAACTAAGCAAGAACGATCTTAATCATCCATCGGTGGATCAAGAGGTGATAAATGTTCCCATATATTGGCCACATCACGTGTTAGCGCGTCGACCCTTTCGTCTATAGCATCGAATCAAAGATTCATCGCTTCGTTGTTAGCAGTTAAATGGGACTCGATGGATGCAAACCTCATGTCAAGATTCTCCATAAATGATCGGAAGTATAGAGGTATCTGACTCTCTTGTTGTGTCGGATCATCCTCAGGTACGTGATCATCTATTTCACGCATAAGTTGTTCAAGTTCTAGAGCATCGTCCACTGCCAGTGCCGGTGGAGCTCATGAAGAGCTAGCTCCCGATGTTTTCTCGGTGGATCAAACCCATTGATCTTTGTCCCCGGACCATCCTGATTTCTTCAAGGTTGTGAAATTTATTGTGTTCTTGAGAGGGATGGGAACATCAAGCGTGACCCTAAGCTCGGATTTGATAAACAGATTACTAAGGAGATAACCGTAAACTAAGGTTTCGACATATTTAGATGGTACATTATTCACGGTTTCTACTAGCTCACCAAAGATGATTTGTGGCAGATTTATTTTCTTTTTATTTTGGATACAATGTATCCACCAAAGGTCTAGTACTCTAAGAGTAGAATATCTACCTCCGGATGGTCTAAAACACCAAGAGATGATTAAGTGAAGAAAACACTCGTGATAGGTTAACAATGTACTTGTATTAGCTTTGGCTCTATAAGGAGTAGCCATAATTTCTCTTTCATTATCTAATCACGCGTTATCTAATCCAAAAATATTAGCGATTGTGTCGAAGTCAATATAGACAAATTGGCCTAAGAGATAAGACCGAATACATACGGTTTCAGTACGAGACTCGTTTTGGACACAAACTGCATTGGAATAGAAAATGCGGACTAGTTGGTGATAAACGATTGGTTTGAGGTGTAAGAGTTTATCAAATTTCCAGGATTTAAGGGTAGGAAGATATTCAAATTTCATATCAACCATAGCTTGTATTGAGGGGATACACTCTTTCTGGGTTTTATATGACTCAAATAAATTATGGAACCTTTGGTAAAGATTTTCTCTACGACCAGGTTCATTAAAACAGGAGTTTAGAATAGTCATTTTCGGTTCGTTCCGGTTTG